>NC_060890.1:4160654-4848154 GCF_014805685.1 Silurus meridionalis | reverse complement strand
CTTAGATGGATTTCTATTGATCACATTTCCATTGATCAATTTTCCTTTTTTTTCTCCCCTTCAAAATAGCTTTTTTTACCTTATTCATTTACATTAACATTTATGGCATTTGGCATATCCAGAGCGACTTACAAATGATCTCATTCAAACTGAGCAGCTATGTGATTAAGGGGCCAGGGGTCCATTAGTGTGAGCTTGGTGTGGCTGCGATTTTCAACTCACAGTCTTTTGAATCTAAAGCCTAATGCCTTAACCACTAAGCAACCACACATATACATATATATGTTTATTTATCATATTAATGGGCAATAAACACTTGTTCTGATATTAAACATGTTTTAATGAATATTTAAAACAGGTAGTGTCAAATGAGAGGAGCCATTTTCAATATTGTGAAGGGAATATATGACTAAATACATAGTAATACATCAGTAATTAATAATGAACCTATTTTTACTACAGACTTGATCTCCATCACCTATTCAAAGCAAGACTCAGAGTCATGCAGCACTGACCTGCAGCACAGGACCTCAGTGGTTAAACTTCTGTGCTAGTCAGTGAAATGCTGTTAGTTCAGCAACCCTGAGTGCCAGAATGCTCCTCTACAAGGCCTTTCTGCTTAGTGCTTGGATTGGATTCAGATAAGCGTTCACCAAATAAATAAAAGTTTCTGTGCAAGACATTTGAAGGTCTGTAACATTTTCTATTGTGTTGCAGCTCAGTAACTAGGGGCAGAGTTTAAGAAAGCTATATGACTCTAGATTAAGTTTTAGAAATCGTAGTTTTATACAAGAAATTGCTTGTTTCTTCTTAAAAAGTTGTGCTTTTCCTTTCAAACTTTGCCTCACACACACAAAAAAAAAATCCAGGCACCTGGTCATGTTTAACATCCAAGCATAGCTTATTTCTGATTAATGTATCAGATGTGGCCCTCTGCCATCTTTTAATCATAATCTTCAGTGTAACTGTAAAGTATTATTTTGACCGTGTATGTAGACAGATCTGAATATGCTTCGTTCTGATATGGTCTGTTGTTTGGATTTACGGAAACACTTCCAGATGGCCTGCGCAGGAAGACTACACAATAGAATGCGGGAGGGAAAGAAATGACCAGGCGTAGGAGGCAGGAGGCGATAAAATGTTCTCCTTAACCTGGGAAGTTTCAGATTCGGGTACAGTGGGTCCACATTTTTCTGCAGGTCCGAGATATGGCCTTGGTTATTTTTGACAAATTCTGTCATCAGAAAGACTCAGTAGGAGTGTTTAGGATGTTATATGGCATTAGTGATGTTTTTGTACCAAGGATCAGATAAACTATAGTGTACCTTGGGAGGAAAACAGGGCAGGAAAAAGGGTACGATAGAGAAAAAATGAGACTATATTAAGAACTGGCTTTCTGGCAGATCAGGGATGTGAAGTGATCTTTCCAGAGAAACTGCTGGAAAGCAATACACAGAGGAGAAGCAGTGTACACATGAGCAAACACTGTAGTAAATCCCAATCTGTCATATGAATTCAGAGCTAGTTATTGAGGCAGTTATTGAGGGAAAGCAATTAGTATAGTTATAGGAAATGTATTAGCCATTTTGTATTGTATAAATGTAGAACCTTATTAAAGATTCCCACAATGTTCATGGATTAAAAGAAAAACTAAGTCAATAAGAAGAAAATCCCTTATATAAATACTCTTTCTACCTAAAAAATTATTTTCCCCAGTTATAAGCTTTTGCATCTGTGTTATCCTGCAGTACCGCTATAATTTATAATTAAGATCATATATCATTTTAGGGAAAATTAATGATATACCGGTAATGATTTTCCGATCCCAGATTTTCAGAAAGCCAACAACGTTTAACAAATACAGTATTTACATATATATATATTTATGTTTATATATATATATATATATATATATATATATATATATATATATATATATATATATATATATATATATATATATATATATATATATATATATATATATATATATATATATATATATATATATATATATATATATATATATATATATATATATATATATATATATATACACACACATGTAAAAATATCTATTAGCATATTAGGTCTGCAATGTGGCAGTGGCAGATGTATTCAAGAGTTTATTGCCATATTTACAGGAAACAGTCTGTTACACCATACAAAAGTCAAGTCAAGTCAAGTTTATTTCAATAGCGCTTTTCACAACAGACTTGTTTAAAAGCAGCTTTACAGAAATCAACAGTCAAGGTGAATGGTGTGTAAGGCAAGGAAAAACTCCCTTAGATGTTATGAGGAAGAAACCTTGAGAGGAACCAGACTCAAAAAGGGGAACCCATCCTCATTTAGGTGATATTAAAAGTGTGATCATAAAATAATACAAGAGTTGTAGAAAACTGTAAAATGTTTACAATAAAAAAAATCTGAAAATCATTAAACCTTTATTTTTTTTTACATTTTATATATATATATATATATATATATATATATATATATATATATATATATATATATATATATATATATATATAAATATAAAATATGTAAAAAATGGGCGTGTGTGTGTATATATCTTGAAGCATAGCACAGAACACAAAATTGACATATTCATTTTTCCACACAAATTTTTGTCTCATTCATAGTTGTTATATTTACATATTTACAAGTCTACAATGAACATGACACTTTTATATGTATTTAATAACCTGTAAAAAAAAAAAAAACGTTCACATGTGTGTGGTTGGGTCACTCCCTGTTTCTCCGTCCCGTCACTCCTCCCTTGCCCTCCATCTCGGATATAAATTTGGCTCCAGATCTAAAACATGTAGCGCTTCAACCAAAGGAACAAGGAGGGGATTTAATTGCAAGGACAAGTGATAATATCCTCCCTTCATTCCAAGCAGATTTTAAGAGCATTATGAGGAGCGGTGAGTGGTTTTTAGACCAGAAAAAGGTTTCAGGTCTACATTTTTCATCATTGGACCTAACTGCTATTATTTGTGATATAATAATTGATTATTATATATTTAAATTATTATATTCATTATGACACACATACTTGATCATGACTCGTCTTTTGGCTAGCAGTTTTCCATGTGAGGCGTGCCTGTTCAGGTTCAAATGTGTTTGTGTGTATGTAAAAGGTGTGTCTGAAATAAATTTGGTGTTTTATAACGTTTTCTAACTGTCTGCCTTTCAGTTTATTGTGTCATGGAGATGAGTGTGATGCTGTTGCTCTTAATGCCTCTGATAGCAGCTATGGCGCTCCGGGACGAGCACAGGTGTGTGATTTTTATTTGTGTAACGCTTGTAACATTAGGAATTCATATCTAGATGTGGTTGAGTTGACTGTGTTTTGCGGTGTTTGAGGTGACTGTAGATGGAAAATCTCTGTGGTTAAGTCATTATACTTTGAATAGGAAGATCACAAGCTCCAATCCAAGCACAACCAAGCTGCTAATGCTGGGCCCTTAAGCAAGGCCCTTACCCTCACCTGCTCAGTTGAATATAGATGTCTGCCAAATGCCGTAAATGTAAAACTTATGGCATAAGGAACAAACCCTAAAAAAGAGCCTGAACCTTATATTTTGATTTAAATGCGTTACTGTAATCAGCCAAATAGTACTAGAAATTGAATTGAGCCAACGATAGTATTTTGAATCCCACCAGTGTGAACAGAGCTTATTCTCTTTGTGCCTTGGGGATTTTCTCCAGGTACTCTGGTTTTCTCCACCAGTCCAAAGACATTGTGTTTGATATTGATTCAAATATTTGGACTGATTCAAATATGTGCCCCCAAGTTCACTGGCATATTTCCCAGCATCCCTTTCTAAACCCACCTTGGATAAGCACTGGTTGCTGAAAAGATGTAGAGTATATTACCCTGATCTGATTTCACCTTTTTTCTCTCTTTTTCAAATTAGCTTACTTATCTTCCTCTCATCGATGTCTCTCTGCCCTTTATGTTGGTTTATCTCAGAACACAGTGTTTAGGAAAGGTTGTGAGTCGGCTTCTTGCTGTATGATGATGTTCCTCCTAAATTAAGAGGGCTTTCTCTATAAATTGGCTTTTTTACCGCAGCATTAGTTTAAAGGTCACAGAGAAATGCTACATTGACACTGATGTTAATTTTTTCCAGGCCACATCCAGATACTGTTTCCCTGGAACACAGAATAAGGTTGCCAACTGAACGGCAGGCATCAAAAACAATACCACTTCGCAAGTCGACGTCGGATATGCTCTTGCAAAGCCTTCTCATGCAAGCCAGGAAGTATGTTGTACTTTCAAATATTTGCCAAATAATGCACATAGCAAGTACTATACTGATAAAGAGAAAATGTAGGGTTAAACAAACGATGTGCATTTTTGAGCGAAGCACTGCAAGAACTCGTTCAACCCTGTAAATGTTAAGTTGTAATAGGGGTCTAAAGGTACATCAGATTTAATTGGTCGGTACATACCTCGGTTTTTAAGTCACGGTTCAGTTTAATTGGTACAGTTGGGGGAAGAAATGCAAAACATAAAATGATTTTGTTTTTATTAACATAATTTATTATTACCATTTGTGAACATCATTTAAAATTGTTCAAACTATTTTAAACAAAATGCCTGCTTGGATAAATAATATATAAAATAATATTTATTAATATTTTATAATAATAAAATATATATAAATAAAATGAAATTAGTCAAAATAATGCAATACACTTTTATTATATTGATTAAATTGAGTAATTGATTAAAATGGCACAAATTTATTTGATCAAATTAAATATAATTAATGGAAAAATGTTATTAAATAGTTTACATTTGTTAGATTGGGTAATACAGATATGTATATAAGTGTATGTGTGTGTGTGTTTCACATTTAATATTTAATTTTTTAAAGATATGTGAAAGATACTTTCTACATTGTTCTACTTTCCTTTCATCCTTCATTCATTCACTCTCTTGATATGTGGATTTGTCAGGATTTTCTGCTTTTAAGTGAAATTCTTGAAACTAGACATAAAATGTATGTTTTTGAGTTTACAAATAATAATAAAAAACAAACAAAAAAACCCCAAAAAAAACAGTGAAAATGAGCTCAAAGTATTAGGTGGCGACCCCTTAATATGTTTGTGAGGGAACTCAGATTGTAACTATGTTACATAAAAAGGATCACATTTAGTACAAATGTGCACCGAATCGAAAGCCCTGTACTGAAAAAGTTTGATATGAATATGTGTGCTTTTAATCCTCTAAGCAGAAAACTTGAATTGACTGCATTGTTCTTCTGGACAAAATGTCAAGGTTTGTTATGTTTGTTTAACTTGCAGCGCTCAGGCTAGTTTGAGGAGAAGGCGTGCACCATCCAAAGGTTGCCAGTTTGGCACGTGTCAGATGCACAACCTGGCCAGCACGCTGTATAGAATGGGCCAGACCAACAACAAAGACCAGTCCAAAGGAGCAGGAGACCCCAATGGATACGGTCGCTAAGTGACCGTAGCGGCAAAGATTTCTCAGGGTTGCATTCAAGACCGTGAAAATAAGCTAACACATAACAATGTATAGGAATTCTAACAAACACACAATCTACAAGGGATATACAATGTTGGACTTCTTATTGGAAGGCCATGGGTTTAAATCCAAGAACCACCAAAGCAAAAAAAAAAGTGGACTGCTGTAAAAAATGGCAAAGAAAAATCCCTCTGAATTGCAGATATCACCATAGTTGAACATGCACATCCAGATAGCATAAAACATGGAGTGAAAATAAAGCCTGTGCTCTTTGTATATTCTCATGAGCGATGTAGGCTGTCCTCTAGCCGTGAGCCACAGAATTGTAAAAATGCCTCAAATTCAAAGGAATACATTTATGTCATTTGGTAGAAGCCCTTATACAACTGAGCAGATGATAGATAAGGGCCTTTGCTCACCTGGCAGCCTGCCATTATTGGGATTTGAACTAACAACCGCCCTTCAAAATAATTACATCTATGATTTTATTTTTAAAGTTCATGCAATAGAGAAGCTTACTCCTACAAAATTGCTATATAAGACAAGCAAAGACATTAAACCTGTTATTTCAAGTGTGTTTGTAAATGCCTTCCTTCACAGACAAGCCCCGGCACATTTCTGGGTCAAAGTTCCTCCACCACACCCATGTGCACCGCAGGTGTGTTCATTCCAAACTTTATTCAAAACACACCAAAGGAAATGACCAATATGTTAATATATTAGCATTAGACTAGCATTACTCCTACATGTGCCTGCAAGAAGATAAAATGCTGATTCAATTGATCGGTACGTTTTTTTCTGTAAAGGCTAGTGGACTGAACTTTTCCTAAAGGATGATATCAGTATTATAACCAAAAAACGTGTAATGTACACTCGTTGCCAATTCACAAATTGACTTGTGTGTGTATGTTGGTATATGCTGCTGTAATTGTACATCTGTATATGTATATATTTTGTATGTAGATGTACTGTATATCTATATTTGTATTATACCTATCAGGTATTTTATTATAAAGTGTAAAAGAAACCTGTCTAAAATATATATATATATAATATATATATATATATATATATATATATATATATATATATATATATATATATATATATATATATATATATATATATATATATATATATATATATATATATATATATATATATATATATATATATATATATATAAAGGCACTCTCTATAGACTTTTGTAAGTTAGTGTGTGTCTACATCATGCAAAGAAAGAGATTATTGATGCTCATAAATCTAAGAAGGGTTATAAGGCCATCACCAAACAATGGAAGAGTCTAGGTAGGTTACTAAATAAGGTTAGGTAATCATAAACAGTGTGACTATTCCTAGAGAAAGGCAGGACTTTTGGTAGGTTGGTGTTCTGGATCACTCAGGTGTGGTGTGTGTTGATGCTCAGGAATCTAAGGGTTATATGGCCAATTTAACATTCCTGATTAACAATATGAGAGTCTTCAAGACAGTTTCCAGACTTTCCAGGATGTTGGTTCGATCCCTGGTCAGGGAACCAACCCCAGCCACTTTCAGTGCCGGTTCCAAGCCCGGATAAATGGGGAGGGTTGCATGGGGAGGGTTGCGTTAGGAAGGACATCCAGCGTAAAAACGTGCCAAATCAAACGTGCGGAGGATCCGCTGTGGCGACCCCTAATGGGAGAAGCTGAAAGAAAGTTTATTATTGATATCTATTAGTTAGCAGTTATTAGTATTAACTTGTGCAATATTTCCTTATTCTCACAATCCTGTTTGCACTGTTTTGCACTCTGCTGTTTGCACTAAGATTCAAGTTCCACTGTATTTCATTGTACTTATTGTCATATTGTTATATTTAAGTTTAATTACTTTTGTATATTTTTTGTTTATTCTTACATTTACTTATTGCTGCTGGTCTCTGACAGCTAACAAGTTTCGTTGTATCACTACAATAACAATAAAGTATCTAAAGTCTCTTAAGTCTAAAGTCTAAAGTCTATTGTTGCTCATGAATCTGCGAAGGGTTATAAGGCCATCGCCACACAATAACAAATTCATGTCTGTTTGACATGACAAATGGAGATTCCCACCATATTCATTCCATTATATCAGACAGAAAGAAAAACTCAAACAGCATGTGACCTATCTATCTATCTATCTATCTATCTATCTATCTATCTATCTATCTATCTATCTATCTATCTATCTATCTATCTATCTATCTATCACAAATATCATCTGATATTATTTATAATATGATGGTAGGAGTGGTAAGCAGACTGAAGCTTGTAAGCTCATGCAACAACTAGAGGAACACACACACACACACACACACACACACACACACACACACACACACACACACACACACACACACACACACACACTATGCTGTAGGAAGTGGTGGTTTGGGACACAGCCGTGCGCAGTTAAAGTGCGCTTTTGACAGATTCCTCTGTCTTTTGTCTGCTTTGGCCACACCCAGAAACCGGAGTTTTAACCCGAGGAAGTGTCAGGTAAAGGTTTCCTGAGCTACAGAACTTCCTGACTTCCGACTAGGAAATGTAGGGCGACATGAGAAAGTTTTAAGATCTGGCGAACCCGAACCGTTTGGACATGATCGGGAAGGAGGCGGACGCAGGAGACGCGGTGACCAAATCGGAGAAAGACCTGGTAGGTGGGTGGACAGAAGACACCAAGAACGTAAGCATGCGGAAATGGCTTGGGAATATAATGTAGCTAGGTGTTGCTTAGAAGATGTAACAACATGGTGCAACATGCAGCTGTTGCGTCTTGGACGCGCACAGGGCTGGAGATCCCACCCCAGGTTTAGTAAGGGAAAATGCACTAAACCTGGTTTCTTCTGAATAATAAAGTCTGTAATGTGTAATTTCAGAGCTGGTTTCCGTCTGTGATCAAGAAGAGAGTGTGCACCACGTTTGTGGAGGATTCCTTCAGGTGAGCTGGTCCTGTTTTCTCCAACTCACTGACACTCATCCCCTATTCGTCTTCTGCAAACTGTCCTCCCTCTACACCAATACGCATTTTACTTTTATTTCCCATTTTTATTCATATGCAGTGCAGTCTTAAAGACCTTATATTGGCTAAGTTTTTGATTTATATACCCGATTTCTAAGTTTTCTTCTTTCACAATGAAACATGCAAAGAAAGAAAATATTGACGCTCAGGAATCGGAAAAAGGGTTATAAGGCCATCAACCAACAATTTTAAAAACGTTACTAAAGAAAATTAGGTAATCATCATGTCTGATTATCTCAAAAGAAAAGCAGGACTTCATGAACATATCATACAGAAAGCAATTATTGACGCACAGGAATCTGAGAAGGGTTATAAGGCCATTAACATACAATTAAACATCCATGATTTACAAATAGAGAGCCTTCAGAAAAGTTACCAATCTTCCCATGATTCGACGTCCCACCACATTCACTCCATGATCACACTATCCATCGGTCAGAGAGAATAATTAGCAGCCAGGGTTGACTAAAGAAATGCAAAAGGTTAGGTAATCATCATTAAGTCTGAGTATGTCTATAGAAAAGCATGACTTTTGGTAGGTTTGTGTTCTGGAGGACACATGTGTGGGTCTATTCCATCTAAGAAGGGTTATAAGGCCATTACCAAACCAGACAATAGAGAGTAAATAACAATTGTGTGGTCATCACCAGTTTCTCTCAACATACATAAAACCTCAGACAATTAAACACATGAGATTTCATGATTTAGTCATTTGTTCCTACAAAAATCTTACATTATGGAAATATTTTAGACCTTCTACTACTACTTTCTCATTAAGAGAGGTATTAGCAGCCAATAAAGAAAAACTTTTGGTGTTCTTTTGTACTCAGGTGTGGGACTACGTCAGTGGTCCCCAACCTTTTTTGCGCCATGGACCGGATTAACGTCAGACTATATTTTAACGGACCATTTTAATGTCGGACAATATTTTCACGGACTGGCCTTTAAGGTGTGGCGGAAAAATACAACAAAATAAAATGATTCGACCGGCAAAAAAATTATTTTCTAAATATAATAATAAACGTGAATCCACTGTGTTGTTTTTTTGTTCATTTTGCTTGCTTGGGGGTTTGAATTTAGCGGTAATGTATTATGTGTTAGAGGTCGGAGCAGCCCCTTTAAAAGGGTAGTGGATGGAGGTAAGACATGTGACCGAGGCATCTTGACATGCATCAAGAGTGAGTCATAGACAGATTTGGCAGAGAGAATCCGGTCATTTTCCAAAATAAAACATCATTCAGAATCAGATAATAAATGAAACAGAAATAATGTTAATTTATGTATTCTTTCTGTGTGGCCCGGTACCAATTGACCCCGGGGGTTGGGGACCACTGCACTACATGATGCAAAGAAAAGCGATTATTGGTGCTCTTGAATCTGAAAAGGGTTATAAAGCATACCATAGCAATTTAAAATTCATTACTGTTTACAAATGGATATTTACCAACCTTCTCTGCACATAATGTCCCACTATTTTCGCTCCATGATTGGACCATTTATTAGGGAAAGAAAAACTCAAAGGCTACAGCATGTGACCTACACATTATTTGTTTAGATGTGAAGTTTGAAAAACTATGGCTTGCATGTTTGGTGAAAACACAGCGGTTGGTTTTCACCAAACATGCAAGCCATAGTTTTTCAAACCGCACTGACTCAAGATAACCTCCTGAACTACTACAGAACTTCTCTAACAAGGAGACAATTGTGTTGACTTTCAGTAGTGCATTGCTTCACTTTTTCTCCCTCCACTTCCTGTCCTGATAAACCGACCGATATGTTTTAAAATGAAATCCTCTTTTAGTTCTACGTTTTTAGTTTTTCTTTTTGTTAGGGACTAACATCAACTTCTAGCAACATACACATAACACGAGATGACAATAAAACACACAAGAGATTTCATAATGTAGTCTTGACAATAATGAATTCTACATTATATAAATACATATGCGTGATACAGATATAAGGCAAACTGTCCAGCAGTCTAAGTGAAATGCAAAAAATTGATCCTGAGCACACCAGCAAATCGACATCTGAGTCAAATTTCCAGACCTCAAACCCCCAATGAGAGAACTGCACATAAACAAATGCCTTCAAACCCCAATGAACTGAAGCAATGTTGTCAAGATGTGTGGGAAAAAATTTGCTTACAAAAACTAGTACAGAACTTTTTTTTGGTTGTATGGTGTAGGGTGGCTAAATATGGAAATAAAGTGTTTAAACAAAAAAAAGATATAAGTCTAAATTTATGATAGAGTCCTTTCACAATCCGGTTCACATAAATACTAGTGAAGCTGCTCAACAATTTTTAAGTTGTAGCCACTTATCCATTTTATCTCATGAGCTTTGCTTTATTACCTCAGTGCTGTCATCAATTAAAGACACTTAAATGGATTGATTAGATGTCATGGATTTGATATCATATAGCACTTATATTTTGCTGTGTATATTCGATAGAGGGGACCATTTATATTTTGCTTGTGAGAAATACTTTATGGGTTTGGATGCAATAGAAGAGTATAATTATATTTATGGCGCATTTTAGGATTTTGGTCTCCTAACCCTTTTGTTACCTTGCGTACCCTTTTTGTCAATTTGCATTCCCCTTCTGTCACATCGCGTACATTTTCTGTCACCTCGCCTACCCATTTTGTTAACTCTAATACTTTTTATGTCACCTTGCATACCCCTTCAGTCACCTTGCATACCCCTTCAGTCACCTTGCATACCCCTTCAGTCACCTTGCTTACCCCTTCTGTCACCTCGTGTACCTCTTGCCACCTGGCGTAAACTTTGTCGTAAACTTTGTCACCTTGCATATCCCTTTTGACACCTTGCTTACCCCTTCTATCAACTTGCAAATCCCCTTCTGTCACCTCGTGTACCCCTTCTGTCACCTTGTGTACCCCTGCTGTCAACTAGTGTGTCCCTGCTGTCACTTCATATCCCTTCTGTCAACTGCCGTACCCCTTCTGCCACCTTGTGTACCCCTGCTGTCACCTCGCATTTTTATGCTGTCACTTCATGTACCCCGTCTATCAATTGCCAACCCCTTTCTGTCACCTTGTATACCACTTCTGTTGCAAAACATACCCATTCCCTCACCTGCCTTACCTTTCTGTCACTTGGTGTACCCTTTCTGTCAACTCTCATAGCTTTTCTGTCACCTCATGTACCCCTTCTGTCACCTTATATATCCCTTCTGTCACCTCTTTTGCCCCTTCTGTCACCTGGCATACCCTTTCTGTCAACTCTCATACCTCTTCTGTCTTCTGGCTTACCCCTTCTATCAACTAGCGTACCATTTCTGACACCTTGCATAACCCTTCTGTCACCTTGTGTATCATTTTGCATACCCCCTCTGACACCTCATGTACCACTTCTGTTAACTTGGAAATCTCCCTTTGTCACCTTGCCTACCCCTTCTTTAGCCTAGCATATCCCTTTTGTCACCTCATGTACCTCTTCTGTCACCTCGCATACCCTTTCTGTCACCTTGCACACCCTTTCTGTCACCCCACTTACCTCTTGTCACCTTGTGCACCCCTTTTGTCACCTTGCATACCCCTTCTGTTACCTGGCGTACTCCTCCTGTCACCTATCATTTAGTAATCTAGCATGGAGTTCGAATTGGGGCACAGCACTAAAGGTGATTTATGATAAATAGGGAATATATATAACTAAGCAAATAGGATGTATCTGGGCTAAGCCTTAGGTGCTTTAGACAAGTTTTTTAATATTTTTTTAAATTTTAATACAATTTTCAGACATTGTTGAAAGGGTTTTAATTTTTTCCTAATAGATTATTACATGTATTGGAATGGCCATTGGTGACCAGCCAAGAAATACGGCGTGTCTGAATGTAATGTCGAGATGGCAAGCTTAAAGACAAAGACAAGCTTACAAAAGTTACAAAAGTCCCAAAAATGGCTGATTCCATGAAATTGATCGGCAAATGTGCCAGTATGTAGCCCGTGGAAAGCCTGCTTTGCGATTGGATACTCTAGCCATGGGTATTGGCATGTTTTTTTACAATGAGATGGACAGCCTAATTGTTATTAAATCCAGATAAATTGCAGTTTATATATGACATGCCATATTAAAAGTGTTTTCAAATTAAAGCATTTTTCTTCTTCATAAGCCTTTCTCCAAAAGGTGCACTTTGATATTATATTCATATATTATATTCAGGACAATACGTTATGTGGAATATTTTAGTCAGCTTCCCCAGGTTTGAGCTCAGACTACTGTCTTCATGGGCTTCTTCTGGGTCTTCTGCTTTGTTTTGACCTACCAGAAAACAAGGCAGGGATGTGTATTGGCTAAGATGCATTGCCCTTAGGTATGAATGAGGATGTGAGTGTGTGTACATGGTACCCTGTGATGGACAAGGTGTTCTAAACTTCTGGTATAACCAGATCACCAGGGATTGTTCCACAGATAAGCTCTAGATCCACTATGACCCTCACTGACCCTCACAAACTGATCCATTTCAAATTTGGTCAAAAATGGTTTCATCAAATGGCTTTGACTTTAACCAACTGTTAATTTTTTTACTGTATTTTATTAATGGCAAATATTTGCACAGTACAACAACCGACAGCTGAAAAAACAAACCTTCAGAAAACTGGGCTGCCTAATCCTGCCTGCAATAAGCATACATCTCTTTAAACAGTCCCAGTGATTTTGTCTGGTCTTGTTGGCTGGAAGAATGAGTAATTCCTGGCTTTTTCTCCTGGGGTTCTGTCCTGATGGCACACTTTTAAAGTTCCAAAATAAAAACTATGCTATGTTCTCACTTTCTACAAGAACCACATGACAACTTTTTCTGTCTATTTATCTGTTTGTTCCTCTGTAGGCATCATCAGTTTGTTCAAAAAGAGTGCAAATCTAATAAAATGTTTTAAAACTTGAATAATTTGAAATAATGATAGAAGAGACACACAATTTATTAATAAAATAATAGAACTGAATCAAGCTTGAGGTGGTCTGTCTTCCACAAGTGTGAATGAGTGTGTGATTGTGTGTAAGCATGGCATACTGCAATAATGATTAATGTTTTGGAAGGTCCATGAGACAAGTTCTTGTTTGTTTAAGTTCAGTAGATGAAATAAGATGAAGAATTAAAAAAAGATAAATTATTTAATTCTTTTTTTTTTTTTTTTACATAAAGTGACATAATAACCAACAAAATTTAAGGTAAAAAAAAGAAAAAAAATATTATTGGGTTGCATAAGTGTACACACATTCTTGAACTTGTTAAAACAACTTTGGCATGTAATACAGAATCCACTGTACTGTTTGTTTTTAGGTCCGAATCCTTTTAACACAGTTTTATTTCTTTCCTTCTTGCAAAAAAATCTCTACATCTTTCAAATTGTAAATGTGTTTTGTCTGCAAGTTATTAATTAGCAATTTAATGTGATTTAGGCTTGGGATTTGACTAGGGCAATATGGAATATTGTTGATATTTTTCTGAATCCATTCCTTTGTGCTGGAAGGTGATATTTTATTGGCGCCTGCAGCTTTTGTGCAGAATTGGACAGAATATAAAGCTTCTCAAATATCCAGAGCAACTTGTCTCATTTATACAATTAAAAGGTTTAGAGTTAAGGTCCAGCAGTGACAGCTTGGTGCTGTTGAGATTTGAACTCATGACCAGAAGACAAACCATCTTGGGGCTACAACTTACCAAACATGACTGAATGGATAAGATTCCCATTAACAAATGAATAGATGCGGCCCATAGAATGATGCTGCCACCACCATGTTTCACTGCAAATACAATGTTCTTTGAGATGTATTATTTTTAGTGCAGAATATATTGGTCTTATCAGACTATAACATGTTGGGCAACATGATTCGGGGTTATTAATGTCAGAAGCTCTTTTGCATCCAGCTGTTGGAAGATAGACAGATTTTACGAATCAGAAACAGCCTGGTTCAGTCCCAATTACTTCATTGATAATTGTTGTATATTAACATGCCACTACCACCATGTTTTACTTTGTTCTTTGACATTTTCTACTGTCTGTTTTCTTTATTTTCTGCCAAACTTGTTTAACATTTTGCTTAATATCCATAAAATATAGATTGTTTAATCCCAATCTACATCTAAAACATTCAATAATCTTTTAATCCTGAAAAATCCTAAAATCCTGAATGAAGATATCACTGCTGATTTGTTGTTGTAATATCTGTCCTCCTGCAGCAATGGAGCCCTGTGTCAGTGCGGGAATGCTAGGGACAGCCATGCCTCAGTCACCCTGAACGATTACTTCAGCACGGCCATTGTCAGTCACTGGGAGCGTTCTCAGCACACATCTGAGTCTCCTACGGATGCTTTCGGTGAGGTGGAGTTCGAAGGAGCCAGCAAGAGGCACAGCTATGTAGGTGTTTCCCAACTGGAAATTATTTTTTATTTTTTATTTATTTATTTTTTTATACTTTATAACAGTCACTATTCAGTCTATTTTCTTAAGAGCATCTGCAAAGGTAATAATTTTAAAATGGAAACCTTTCTAGAATTTGTACTGACTTTAAAGTATATAATACATTTATTGGGTTTCAATAAACACTGGGTTCCCTGGTGGTCTAGTGATTAGGATGCGGTGCTCTCACCGCTGCGGCCCGGGTTTGATTCCCGGTCAGGAAACCAACCCCAGCCATTAGGGTTGCACAAGCCAGTGCACTCTTAGTGCCGGTCCCAAGCCCAGATAAATGGGTAGGGTTGCGTTAGGAAGGGCATCCAGCGTAAAAACGTGCCAAATCAAACATGCGGATCACGAATACGGATGATCCACTGTGGCAACCCCTAATGGGAGAAGCCAAAAGAAAGTATAATAAACACTGTAATGGTCACTGTGGGTCTCTACGAGCCTTCCAAGTCTAGTGAATACCATTAATGATCAGGAGAACACTTTGATGTACACAAACACACTAAGTAATAGAAACCATTACTTTGTGCTGGTTTTAATGAGAGCTTGATTTTACCGATAACAATAGCTAGGTTGAATCGTACTTGTCGATAACCGATTAATCAACTGATAATTTTTTTCAATGGATACTGTATATATACTGTATATAAAAAATCACTCCATGTAAAATATTACTGAACTTTATTACAAAAAACCAGAAAACAGCACTAAATCATGAAAATGTGCTAATGAATATATTCATATTTATTTTATTTAACTTAATGAATATTGAGGAAAATAAAAAAACATGCATTCAAACTGATAAATAAAATAAAACAACGTTTTATTGTCGATCTAAATGTATACAGTCGAAACAGTGATCCTCCAGGACCAAGGTGCTACAACAAAAAAAAGCAAATTTACAGTAGACAACACAAAACTACACACAGGACTACATAAAGTGCACAACAATTGTGTAAAACAAATTGTACAACACAGTCAGAACATAATCGCAGTGATAGTGTGTTGTCTCTCAAATTTTGGACTTTTGTTACAACAGGCCCCATTTATTTGGGAAGGTTTTATATTTGGAGATCATCCCAAGGGCTTTATTGAAGTCACTGAGTAAGGAGGTCTGGGGTGCAGCTGATGTTCCAGTTCCCTTATCAGTGTGGTTGAGGTCAGGGTTTTGTACAGGCCACTTAAGTTCTTCTAGTCCAGTCCAGCTTTGTGCACAGGAGTATTGACTTGCTGGAAGAGGATGGAGCCTCTAAGTTCCAGTAAATTGCATTTTGACAGCATATAAAATACATTCTTTGCACTTCCAGTTTTGTAACAATGGTTTGGGGAAGAATCACATATGAGTGTGGTGAACAGGTGTCCACAAACCAATATATGACTGTATATTTATTAAGTTTGAATTTGTTTGTCCCACAGTTTCTACGTCTTTCCTGGGATACTCCTCCTGCTACTGTTTATTCCATCTTGACCAGCCATTGGGGCCTGCCAACTCCAAACCTGGTGGTGTCAGTGAATGGTGGTGTGGGGAAGTGTAAAGTCAAAACCTGGGTGCGAGATGTTTTAAGCCAGGGATTGGTCAGAGCAGCCCAGAGCACAGGTACAAACACAAACAATGTATCTTTAGAAATAACACGAACTACAGCCACTAGGGTTTTCATGGCTGATGCATTACTCTAGTAAACTCAAGGATTGGACATATTGCTTGACATATATTTGGATATCTTAAAAAAATAAAAAAATAAATACAAAACAAACATGATGCTATGTGGATTGTCAATGAGTTTGTGCATGGTGACTTGCAATGGAAAGAAGATATACTTACATTTTTTTTTATTTATGTTTTTTATAAAGAGCCACATGTAGTATACAGTATACGTACATGCCTGGAAAAAGTTTGGTAAGTCTTTTAGAATGGAGTTATTCCAAGTTTCTGTTGCAAATATTGTGCAAAGATTATTGCTTTTGAAGTAAAAGGAACTTCTCCCTGCAAACTTGACATCATTTTTAATAAAACCATAAAATGGAAACTCTCCTAGAATCTGTAATGGTTTCAAACTATATAATAAATATATTGGGTTTTAATGGAAACTGTAATGGTCAACATGGGTCTGTAAATATCAGGAGAACACTGTTTATGTACACAAACACACTTTTTAACGGAAACTATTTGAATATGAATGGGTTAACAGCTGATGCTTTGCTAAGGAAACCATTATTATGTTTTTAAGGGGTTTATATGTTTTAGGTAATTTGAATTCTTGTATTATAGTCTATCTATATGGCAAAAGTGTGTGGACACCTGATCATCACATCCATATGTTTATTAGGAACCTCCAAAGACAAGTGGCATTTATTGTCTTTAAACCACATACAGTTGGTGCTGTACAGTACATTGTAAAATGAAACAGTGGTCCTCCAGTACTAAGGTGCTACAAAATAGAACAACAAATTTACACTAGACAACACAAAACTAAAAAAACATGCTGCTAGGTGGATTGGGAAGTCCACGGTAGTCAAATCTGGCGAATAGGGTGGGTGTGGAAGTGAGATCGTATGAATTGATCTCCCACGAACATCATGCGAAAATTACAGAAATGTTCAGCGGTCGACCTTGTTGAAGGCCTTCCTGATCTCTCGTCGTTTTCCAGTGATGCTCTTCCGCACTTGAAGCATACGTGACGATCAAAACACCTCAAACAGCTCTTTGCAGCATCGCCGTATGTCAAACGTCAGATTTTCCCAGTTTCACACAGAATTTTACATTTTCTCTTCGCACTAACTTGTCCATGATGGAATTGCAGACATGGTAAAGCATGTGGTTAGAATAGCACAAGTAAGCACCATTAGTCCTTTACCACCTCAAAAGTATATACAGAGTGAGACAGCTGCTATAGACACGTCCCATCATCCGTCTTGAGCTAAACGAAAGATTTGTGTGCGGTTTTTGATAAATGATTTTGACAAACTGGAGAAAATTTCTGTCTGTCTGTCTGTCTGTCTGTCTGTCTGTCTGTCTGTCTGTCTGTCTGTCTGTCTGTCTGTCTTTTCTATTAAAACACGTGGCATTTTCTTCTGCTAGAATCCTATTTCTGCATAGAAAATGACTAACGAATGCTTAAACATTAACGTTTAACTTGTCTGGAGAATTGCAATAAGTGGGATAAAGCTTGGCCAGGTTAGCATAAATTTAAAAAAGCAATAATCTACTTTTCATTATGGCATGTCATTCTCACGCCATTAAGAAAAGGCAATGCTGTTTGTTTAAGTTGTTTGGTTCTCAAACCTTTTCTGCCATTCACACTTTAGAGGGGGTGGGATTTCAAGCGCTATCTGTCCTCCATTATCCCCAAAAATGGTAATACATTAAATTACATTTTTTAAAAAAATATTAAGTTCTAAATCAATAACATCGATTAGCATCTGGTTCAAAAGTAGAGAAAATAAAATTTTGTTGTGTTCGGTACCCTCACTGATTTAATTTACTTGCCTTAATGAACTAATTGTTGGTGGTTGCTTTGAGTGTATGAACTTTATTTTTAATACAGAAATTCATAAATGAAGATTTATGAAGAACACAAAAAAATTATATAAATCCTGCTATTCATTGTGCCCCACCTGTCATGTCTTTATTCCTCACTAGAGGGCTGTGCCCCACACTTTGAGAAGCACTGATTTAATGCAATTTGATTGCTTTCCACTCTGTCTCACTGTTTGTCTCTAACTCACAGGGGCATGGATCTTATCAGGAGGACTGCGTGAGGGGGTTGGCAGGTGTCTAGGGGAGGCTGTGAGGGATCATTCTCTGGCAGCCTCCTCACTTGCCCTCTCTAAAGTAGTGGCCGTAGGCATAGCTCCCTGGGGTTTGGTGTGCAACCGAGAACAGCTCATCAATCCTGAGGTAGTATCCTGATCTCTTTTCCTTGCTGTATGCTCTCCTAACACATTCCTTCACGCTGTGTAAATGCATATGTAGGAGGTAGAGGTGTTGAAATCTACTCGATGAACCTGTTTTGAGTTTGCCTGCATGACTTTTGTCTTAATTATATACCTTTTTCTGGATTGTAAATAATAAGCACTCTAATAGACATGTGCAAGTTATAAAATACGCATGTTAATGTATAAGAGAAAATGACACGAAATCTCATTAACATTTTGACCTTGACCATAATAATAGACATTGATATTATACCCATCAGCTCCTTGTTGATTTCTCTGGGTGTTTCTCAGGGCAGTTTTCCGGCCGGTTACTATGTTCCGAACACGTCGCGAGACTCCTGCTTTCTGGATAACAACTACCAGGCGTTTCTCCTCGTGGATGATGGGAGCGTAGGCCATAATGGTGTGGAGGCGGATTTCAGAGCCCGTCTAGAGAATTTCATTTCCCATCAGCGCACAGGAAAATGGGGTGAGACCACATTGTCCCTACCGCATGTGCCCCAACACTATCACCAATGCCCAATGTTTCAACCATAGTTTATATCAATATCACCCCCAAATCTTTTACTACCTCTTATGCCCAACACTATCAGCACCCCGGTGTGTCTTTACCCCCGTGCGCCCCAACCATATCCTCAGCCCAATGTGCTGCAAATCTATGTGCCCCATCACTATCCCCATCCCACTTTGTCTTGACCCTGTCCACACTGGTGGCAGTAATAACGAGCAGTGCTTAATAATGAGCAGAAATCCAGATGATAACAAGAGGTTCAATGGGGACCTCTAGTGGCCAGACAAATCCAAACCTTGACAGAATTGAAGTGTAACAATTTACATTTAAAGTATTTTAAATGAGACTCGTGTTTGAAAGTGGATGCTAAAGATCTGTCATATGAGACGATTTTACATCGATTTCTCATCTTTTTTGCAATTTTCCTAGGAATGAAAATTCCTTTTTGGATCTTTTTAAATTTTGGTTTCTGTTTTAAAAACACTGTTCCCATTTCCATGCAACTCTATTAAAGAGTCTGTCTTTTAGATTTCATATTTCTTTAATTGAACTGTACGGATTCAAAAACTGAAAGTATATGTTGTGTCCAGGAAGCGGAAGTATGGAAATCCCAGTGCTGTGTATGCTGGTGTCAGGAGAGCCCTACATGCTAACGGTCAGTTTTGCAAACACATGAAACTGGTCCCGTTTTTTTTTTTTTTTTTCTTTGACTGACGGTGCTTGAAGATACCAGGGAGGTCTGATTGGTCAGGCAATTGAGGTAGTAGACCTCGTTTGTAACTTCTGAAAAAAAAAACTCCAGAAAAAGTTATGGTTATAATTGGGTCTAAAATTTGCTTGCATTCGAAATTTGTACTGTAGTGTTTTAAAGCTCCCTAATAGCGTCTTCATTTTTCAGAAAATATGATTTATAAAATAATTATAAGTCTAATCAACACAATAATCATGACAAATCTAAAACCTCACTGTGTGTGTATTTAATGTTTCTTCTCTTTATTAGCGACGTGTCTTTTAATGAACGATTCATTCATTTTGAACGTGTCTTTAATGTGACGTAAAAAAATGAGTGTATATATATATATATATATGTATATGTGTGTATATATATATATAATATAGTGGAGTTTATTTATTCATTTTCTTCTCTGAGGAAAGAAAGGACGTCAGGAATAAATGTGTTGCGCTGAAAGTTTTTATTTTACCTCTTTTTTATAATAATTAATATTTTTTATAAAAATGGTCAAACAGAAATGCACGCTGCATTAATCACTCTTTAATCAAATTAGCGCTGTTTAAAGGCATTTGCGTTAACGTGTTATTAACGCCTTCATTTTGACAGCCCTAATATAAATTTTTGGAACTATAATCAACGTTTGTGTATGTAGGCATGTTGAAAATGTCATATTTTATTTTATTTCTGATCAAAGGAACGAAATGAACTAAATGATGAATAAAAATTAACACATTTTTTTTATGAGGTTTAAATATCCAAGTCACTTAAATGATCCGATCTTCCCATCACTACTCCCTAAACATCTTAGAGAATGGATCTCTCCTTGAAGAAGTCTATCCCCTGGTTGGTCCTGGCAGGTTCAGGGGGACTGGCTGAATTGGTAAGCGACATCCTGGACAATGTATCGGCTGCACCGAATCTTCCTGGGCCGGGGTCTGAAACCGAGGGAGAGGCAGCAACTAAAACAGATTTCAGGGGGAGAGTGACTGAGAGAGTGCTGAAACACTTTCCCTCAGAGCCGGACACGGACAAACTAGTGGACAAGGTACATGGTTTTGTTTGGAATGGGATAAAAAATTCACAGTGTGGTAACATGGTGTACAGGGATTTCCATATCCCAGGAGTTCAGTCTCACTGTGTTAAATTTGGACAGGTTTTGAGCATTTGTCAGTGCAAAGATCTGATCTCCATCTACCATGAAGAGCATGAGGGCTTAGATGATTTCGACACTGTGCTGCTAAAGGCTCTTGTCAGGGGTAAGTGGCACTATACTCATATTATTCATTCCTCCTGCTTCAGTGAATAATCATTTTATGTACCCAACCCAATCAGTATCCCAGGGTGTACTTCCCCCCATGCACCCCATAACCCTGTCTTCACCCCAGTGCATCCCTACACCATGTGCTTCAATCCTATCCCCACACCAGTTGGTCTATACCCTAAGTGCCCCTTAACCCTATTTGCAGAACAGTTTGCCTATACCCTACTGTATGTGCCCCAACACTATCCCCAACCCAGTGTGTCCCTGCCCTATGTTCTCCAACCTTTTAATTTGTTTCTACCCTATGTCACCCTTATCCCTATCCCCAACCCAATGTGTCCCTACCCCAATGTGCCCCAACTCTATTCCCACTCCATTGTACCCATGCCCTATGTGCCTCAAAACAATCCCCTACCTAATATGCCACAACCCTCTCACCACCCCATTGTGTGCCTACACAATGTGCCCAAACCCTTTCCCTATCCCTATGCCATTGTGTCCATGCCCTATGTGCACCAATCCCCCAACACCGTGCCCCAATCCTATTCCCACCATATGTTTTTGTACTTCTGTGCTACTGCTTCTACTGGTGGAAATCATCAGGGGTACAGGAACAGAGTTTTTTCACATTGTCAATATATTTAAGTACATTTAAAAATTTTCAAATATCATTGTTTTTATTAATGTTTTTACTTTTTCACATTTTAGAAGAACATGCTGCTCCTCATTACTTGGTGCAGGTGGTAACTCGGTGTTTAAGATGTTAGACTTATGATCAAAAGGTTGTAAATTCAAATCCCAGCAACATAACACGGCAATTGCTGGGCCCTCGAGCAAGTCCCATAACCGCTGAGTTCTATAATGAGATAATTGTAAGTTTAATTACTTAAATAATTTTAGATCTTGTAGATCAGTACATTTCTTTACAGGAAAATGCTTGCTCAATGGTTAAGGCTATGGGTTACCGACCAGAAGGTTGTGGATTTAAGCCTCTGCATTGCTGAGCTGTAACTGTTGGGTCCTTGAGCAAGGCTCTTAACCCTCTGGGTGCTTACTGAAACCTCCTGATCAGCTGGGACATGTGAAGGAGAAATTTCACTGACCATTCATTGTGCTTTCCTTATTTAAAAATCCAACAGCCTTGACAGGTCTAAAGGAGTTTTGTGTGCTTCTGTGCTACAGCGAGTAAGCAACGTCTTTCGACTGACGCTGGCCCCAGTACTGAGGAGCTGAGGCTGGCTGTTACCTGGAACAGAGTAGACATCGCCAAGACTGAGCTATTTTCTGGAAACATCCAGTGGAAGGTAGGAAATGACTTCTCTAACAGGATTGAAGTTAATAAATTTCACACACATAAATGCTCAAATATCATCTTGAGTGCAGAACGAGGACTTGGAGAGCTTCATGACTGATGCTCTGGTAAACGATAAGCCCCAATTCGTTCGCCTCTTCACGGAAAACGGCCTGAATATTCTGGAGTATCTTACATACGGCCGCTTGGAGGATCTGTATCGCTCGATCTCCGATGGATGTCAGGCCCACACGCTGCTACAGCGCTACCTTGCAGAACGGCTGGGCGCTGTTAACATGGGCACATCTCGCTCTGTTGGCAATTTTGTAAACCTCACTTCCAGTCCGGTCAAACAACTGACACTTTTTGAGGTGAGAATGGGGGAAAAATATCTGGGTATTATTTGTAGTATTCATTAATTTGATGAATTATAGGAATCATGATTACCATGAGAAGGCTAGAAATTGGTTTTGGTCAAACTGATCTCCATCAGCAATCATATTGAGTCTTCTTCTTTTTTCGGCTGCTCCCATTCAGGGTTGCCACAGCAGATCATCTGTCTCCATACTACTCTGTCCTCTACATCTGCCTCTTTCAAACCAACTAGCTGCATGACTTCCTTCACCACATCCATGAACCTCCTTTTTGGCCTACCTCTTTTCCTCCTTTCTGGTGGCTCCATCCTCAGCATTATCCGATATACCCCATGTCCCACTTCTGCACGTGTCCAAACCATCTCAATCGAGCCTCTGTCACCATGGCCACAAAACGTCCTATATGTGCTGTCCCTCTAATAAACTTATTTCAAATCCTGTCCATCCTCGTCACTCCCAACGAAAATCTCAGCATCTTCAGCTCTGCTACCTCCAGCTCCACCTCCTGTCTTTTACTCAATGCCACTGTCTTTAAACCATACAACATCGCAGGTCTTTTACACTTTCCCATTCACCCTTGCAAATACCCTTCTATCACAAATCACTCCTGCCACTCTTCTCCACCCACTCTTTTCTTTACTTCTCTAACACACTCTCCATTACTTTGCACTGTTGAGCCCAGGTATCTAAACTCATCCACCTTCACCACCTCTTCTCCCTGCAACAGCACCACTTCACTGTCCTCCCTCTCACTCACACACATGTACTCTGTCTTACTCCTACTGACCTTCATTCCCTTCTCTCCAGCACGTACCTCCACCTCTCCAGGCTCATCTCAATCTGCTCCCTACTCTCACCACAATCAAAATATCATCCGCAAACATTATATTCCACAGAGACTCCTGTCTGACCTCGTCTGTCAACCTGTCCATTAACACTGCAAACGGAAAAGAGCTCAGAGCTGATCCTTGATGCAATCCAACCTCCACCTTGAACCAGTCTTTCTTTCCTACTGCACACTTTACTGCTATCAGACTGTCCTCATACATGTCCTGCACCACCCTCACATACTTCTCTGCCACACCAAGCAACCTCATACAATACCACAACTCCTCTCTTGGGACCCTGTCATACACTTTCTCTAAATCCACAAACACACAATGCAACAACTTCTGACCTTCTCTACACTTCTCCATCAACATTCTAAAAGCAAATAATGCATCTGTGGTGCTCTTCCTCGGCATGAAACCATACAGCTGCTCACAGATGGTCACCTCTTCTCTCAGCCTGGCTTTAACTACTTTTTCCTATAACTTCATGGTGTGACTGATAAACTTCCCTGTAGTTACTGCAGGTCTGAAAATCTTCCTTATTCTTAAAGATTGATACCAGCACACTCCTTCTCCATTCCTCAGGCATCCTCTCACCTTCCAAAATCTTGTTGAACAACCTGGTTGCAAACTGCCATCTCTCCTAAACATCTCCACGCTTCTACTGGTATGTCATCTTGTCCTACTGAATTTCCACTCTTCATCCTCTTAATTGCTGCTCTCACTTACTCCTTACTAATCCCATCCATTTCCTGCTTCACCATCTACACATCATCCAACCTTCTCTCTCTCTAATTTTCTTCATTCATCACAGCATTCATATAGAGTGTAGTGTCCTAAGTCTTGGTTCAGGGTCACAGTTTGTATGAACAGTTCTGTAGTTACATTCATGGCATTTAGAATATGCCCTTATCCAGAGCAACATGCATTTATCTGATTTATATCCCGAGCAGCTTAAGTGTCTTGCTTGGGGGGTCAGGGGCCCAGGAGCGGGAGCTAGGTGTGGCTGGGATTTTAACTCATGACCTTCAGATCCAACGTCAATGCCTTAAACACTAAGCTAAAATTTCCCCATTTCAGCACCAGTCACTAAACAGTTCACTGTAACAATGGTAGGACTGAATGAATGTATATTTGGTGGCACATCGATTGGGATGGGTTCCATTTTGAGCCTCATGAAGTCTCAGGGAGTTTAAACTTATACATTCCAATTACTTTTTCTCTGTGAATCTGCTTTGGGGCAATGTCCATTGTTAAAAGTGCTATTAAAACATGGATTTAAATAAATTAGTCTGCTGTACAAATACAGACCAAGAAAAATGAAGTTGTTCGACTACTGTTACGAACAAGTTCTCTCTGTACGGTCTACAAAATTATAACTTTTTTAAGTTCACTACTCTTATATCTACCTGAGGGAAGTGGTGGCTTAGGTATTATGTCATTGGATGTGAAGGTCATGAGTTTAAATCCCAGTCAAACCAAGCAGCCCCTCTTAGGCTCCCAAACAAGGCCATCAACCCCATAGCTGCTCAGTTGTATGAATACAATACGTGCTCTGGATAAGGGTGTGTGCCAAATGCAGTTAATGTACTGATAGCTCTATTCTTCCTACATAAAAACATTTTCAAAAGTTCTTCTGTAGTGTTTATTATTTCCACTTTGGTCAATGATTCCAGGTGTCCCAGGTCCTGCAGTACTTGCTAGGCGACGTGTGTCAGCCGTTCTATTATAGATGCCTGGATTTGGAGGTTATTGCATCCAAAAGGAGAACCATCAAGGTAAACCATTCTAGATAAAGCATGTTCAGGTCCTTTTCAGTATTCAAAACGAATTGATCGTGTTTTATTACTTTGTTGATGTGATTTTGTTTAACTTCGTTTCAGAAACTGGCTACGATTTTACAAGAAGATGCTGAATATCGGAAGCAGAGGTGCCCTTACCCATGGGCTTCGCTCCTCATCTGGGCCGTTCTTCAAAACCGCAGCGAGATGGCTGTCTACTTCTGGGAAATGGTAAAACAATGCCAGTGGGCCACATGTTTTACTTTTACATTTATTGAATTTGGACAAAATATGTAAAACAAAAGTGTACACCTTTTCGAACATCCAATTTCACACCGAGTCCCCGTTTTCTCTAATGAGAATTGCAACTCCTTTGGGAAGATGTTCGACTAGATTTTGGAGTGTGCTTGTAGAGATACGGCCAGTTAGTAATGTCTGGTACTGATGAAGGTGAGGAGGCCTGGGGTGCAGCCAGCGTTCACATTCATCCCAATGGGCTTGAGGTCAGAGCTCTATAGCAGGAGATTTGGTGCTTGCTGGCTTTGTACATTGTCATGCTGAAACAAGAAAATCATGCTATACCAACCAAAGAGGTCCTAAACAATTGTTTGGGTCCAAGTTCGGGGTAATACAAGGTGGTTTCAAGTTTTTGAGACTAGGTCTGTTTACAAGAAAATACTTTAATGATTTATGTTTACACACTATCACCTTTAAAATAGTCCCCTTGTGCAGCCATACAATGCTCCCAGCGTTCTTCTGGAATGTGTGCTGGAAGTCTTCCATTCAAAGCATTTCAAGCACCTTTTGTGATTCATGCGGATCTTCACAATGGTGCCAAAATGCCGACCTTTGAGCTGCATCTTTATCTTCAGGAAAAGGGGGAAGTCTGGAGGAGCCAAATCTGACGAATAGGGTGGGTGCGGAAGTGAGATTGTGCTGTTTCTGGCGAGAAACTCGCATGTGAGGAGAGCTCAGTGACAGGTGCACACGTGGTCAGAAAAGCAGAAGTGGTAATACACAGGGTCAGCATAGTACCATTTGCACAGCTCCTGATGTACACAGAGCGATGTCTTTTGGCACACTGACTTATGAAGGTCGGTGCTTCCTATGACTTTACATGCAGCAGTGTGCTGCCATATGTTGGCATGTTACAAAACTAGTCCCAAAACATTTTTGATTGCACCTTGTAGTTTGAGGAAGGACTACATATAAATGGAAAAGTCAGTTTTTCTAATGCCTTTGTCTGTATAGTGTAAAGTAATGTTTATTAGCAGTAATTGATATTAGTTTTTCTCTATTTCACTCCCTTGTCCAGGTGATCCATGAAGTTGAATTTGGAATATAAATATTGATAAAAACACTAAAGACCTTACCTTCTCTCCGTTTCTCTCTCCAGTCCACAGAGTCAGTGCTGAGTGCTCTGGGAGCTTGTAAGCTGTTGCGAGTTCTCTCCAAATTAGAGACAGAGACTGAGACGAAGCACTCCATGAAGGAACTGGCTCAGAGATTTGAGAACTTGGCCCATGGTACTGTATGTGCGCTTCATGTGTGACTCCGAAACGTTTAAACTAGTGTTATTTTTTTACTTCTGTTCTTCTGATTTGTGTAGATATGTTCAGTAAGTGCTACGAGAGCAGTGAGAGTCGCTCTTTCATTCTGCTGAAGAAAAAATCCTTAGTCTGGGGAGGAACGACATGTCTGAAGATGGCCATGGAGGCAGACGCTCGCCTCTTCTTTAGTCATGATGGTGTGCAGGTTTGGTGATTTTATTTTTTCACGTTTGAAAATATTGTGACCAAGATTCACTGTTTTAATTGTTGCTTTTCCATGAATACATGGCAGGGATCAGAAGACCACCAGTTTGGTTATGTGGTCATTTCGGTTCTTCTCATTGAGCCATTAATGTCATGAAATTTAAGTTCACCAAATTGATTTGCTTCCCTAACTTGGACAAAAGTATGTGGACACCTGAACATAAATATGTTTTATGGTTTGCAAAGTTTGTCCTTTTTCCACATCGAGTCCCCACTCTTCTGGGAAGATGTTCCACTAAATTTTGGAGTGTGCCTGTAGAGATTCGTTTAGCCACAAGGGTGTTAGTAAAGTCAGGTCCTGATGTAGTTGAGAAGATGAGGAGGCCTGGGGTACAGTCAGCATTTCCATTCATTGTTCAATAGGGTTGGAGAAGTAGATCTTCCACTCAAACCAATATCTTCATATAGTTGGGTTTGGGAAACAGGTTAGGTTCCAAATTCAAATTAAGGGAAAATTTCATGCCACTGCATTCAGAGATGTCAGATACAAATGTGTGGCTCTGACAAAATTGTTGCAGGAGTCATTTTTACACTTTCATGTATAATGGTATATCTATTTACAACAATTTAGCTTATAAATAATGTCGACTTGGACTTGATTAAGTCTTGGAGAAATTACAAAACAGGATCTGAGGAAGTGAATTTTTGGGTTTTTGTGTGCCTCTAAAATTTATGGATGGATGGATGTATGTGTGTGTCTCAGAGTCTATTGTCTCAGATCTGGTGGGGGGATATGGACAGGAGCACGGAGATATGGAAGCTCATCCTCACTCTGTTCGTCCCTCCTCTCTGCTACACCAACCTCATCTCTTTCAGGTAACAAATGCTCAAAATTCTGTCCTCTAAATCCGTTTCATCGATGCCATTTAGCATTGTAGATCTCATTCCGTCCTATGAACCTCCTGAGCGATCTCTTTGTTTTTTTGCATTATATTTATTCAGAAATAAATTGTGCATGTTGCAAAATTGAGTTTTTTGTTGTTTGTAATTCGAAACCTTCTCCATTAATTTGCTGCTCATTTTGCAATCCTTGTCCTGTTTTCAGGGTTGAGGACGAGGAGGTGGAGGGGACGTCTGAAGAAGTCTCGAAGCAAAAGGAAATAGACTGGCTCTACGCCGAAACCGTCTTCTCTTTCTCGGACATGAAACGCATGTAATCCCAATTAAATATGCACAGAGCGAGCAAAGGTTTAGGCATGTGTCGATGCATGAATTTAATTACGGAAGATGTAAAAATAAACAAAGTCTGTGTCTTTTAAATACTGTACAGTTACTGCATCTTTCTTCAATGCAGCTACAGATACCGATAAAGTCTATAGGTGTGTGTCTGTGTGTGTGTGTGTGTGTGTGTGTGTGTGTGTGTGTGTGTGTGTGTGTGTGTGTGTGTGTGTGTGAGTAAGAAGCTTTCTGTTTTTCTGTTTTAATGAAGCCTGCATCACTAGCATTTAATTAGCATGGGTGGTGGTTTTGAGAACAGTACTTGACACCACATGACTCTGACACAAACAGTGTCTCTGATTTCACACGCTTGCTGTTAGCATGCTAATGTTAGTAATGAAGTAATCATAGCTTTACTAAAAGGCTAAATCCAAAACTGAAACTTAAACCCCTACACCCTTCACCACATACCCAATACATTATACACTGCATTTTACACCCTACACCACATACCCTATACCCCACACCCTGTACACTACTCTATACCACACACCCTATACCCTACACACTATACACTATACCCTTCACCACATACCCTATACCCTACACCCTATACCCCACACCACATATCCTATACAATACACCCTTCACCTTAGGGTTTAGAGTAATACATGCCCTATACCCTAAACCCAGTTACACTATACCCTTCACCCTATAGACTATAATCTATACCCTATACATTACAACCTACACTACATACCCTATACCTTACATCCTCAATAATCTATATTGAATAATCTGTATAAATCTACTCACATGGGTTTCCTATGGGTTAATTTGGGGTCTTAATGAGAAAAAAAAAATGCTGTTAGTGCCTTGGTCCATAAAATCTGTTTGCAGGGGATTGCATGGGACGTTTTGACTTAAGGAAAAGCTAATATTTTTATAATATAATAGATCCAGTCCAGGTGCGAAGGTGTACTTCATCTTCCATTTTCATTTGTGCATTGCACAATCACTTATGTTGACCATGAGAAATAAAATGCAGAATGTTTTATTAGTCTGTGCATGACTTTTTTTTTTTTTTCTCTCTCTATGTCCAGTCCGAAAGCAGATGGGTCAACTCCTGTTCGACAAAGCATAAAAGGTCTGGTTATGAACAACCATGTCATTCACCATAACAAGTGATTTCTTCTCATTTACGGACCAGTTTTATATATTTATTCGTATATTTTTTAGGTTACTCAGTCGGAGCAGTCCGTCCCAAGTTGCCATACATATTTTCGCGCTGGAGACAGTTCTGGTACGCCCCGGTTACTGCCTTCCTTGGCAACGTGCTGATGTACTTCCTCTTCCTGCTTCTTTTTGCCTACGTGCTGTTGATGGACTTCAAGCCTCCTCCACCAGAGGGCCCAGCCTTCTGGGAGCTCCTGCTGTATTTTTGGGTGTTCACAATAATGTGTGAGGAAATTCGTGAGGTAAAACTCTAGCAGTATTCCACAACCAGTGATATATATGCAACAGTATACAAAGCAAAAGAAGATATAATTGTTTTATGTTTTTTTTATAATGGTTATGCAGAAACACATGCATGTTCCTTTTGTTTTAACTGTTTTCATGTATTCGTATGAAGATTTTCTTTGATCAAACAAATCTATCTTCTCTATCTTCTTCCTTTTGGACTCCAAAGGACTTTCCTTCACTCATTCACTGTCTAATTCTTGTATGTTCTTGCCTTTTACAAACAAAAGAAACATGCATGTGTCTGAAAAATCATGATTTCAGTATATTAACAAATAACTGGTTGCAATAATAAGTGCATGTTCACGTGCTCATAGGCATTTCGTTGTTGGTGTTATGAGCTCCTATATGTGTTTAAATGTCTGTAAAAGAGAGGAAAATTCCTTTTTTCTTCGCTCTCCTCTGTCTATCGCTCTCGCTCTTGCTCTTTTTCTCATTTAGACTTTCTTCGTGGGAAGCATGCCGTTCAAGCAGATGATACGACAGTATTCTCAGGACATGTGGCACAAGTTAGACCTCATTGCCATCACCCTCTTCCTTATTGGTATTGGCTGCAGGTAAAACCATCTCATTTGCATTTGCAGTGCATGAGATCTCACCTACAATCAAAAAGTCAGATTTTGCCACTACATACAGATGAGTTTACTAGTTTAACATCTTTAAGTGGCAATGTGATAGAAAACAATCTGCTTTAAAATCCAGCACTGGGTGCATTGAGTGTTATATATATGTTGTATGGCCGCTTCTGTTCATTTCAGTTGAAAACGAGATGATGGTCTTTTTGACAAGGACTTATTCAGTAGATCTAAATTTAAATGCAAAAGAAATTATGGCACATGTGACTGATGCATTCAAGTGACAAAGTACTGCCTCTGGATCTTTGGGTGGCAAATATCATAATCCATAAATCCACAAAAGCCCAATTAGTTTTGGATTAGTTTATCTGTTTTTTTTACTTCTTTTCATGCGCTCATTTGATGATGCGTGATTTACAACATTGTGTGACAAATTAAGGGAAAAAAGTGTGTTTTATGCTTTGGGGTGAAATTTTGCTGCCAGATGTTGGTTCTGATGACTTTTATTCCATAGTTAAAGTCCAAAAAGGAGTTTAGAGGAAATCCTAGCTTCTACACTAGCTGAATTTAAATCCTCGATTAAAACTCTTTTAATCATATAGAATTTGTGTTATTGGTTTACTTCTTGCCATTTACTATCATGTACAGGAATTTAGCCAACTAAGGTTGATTTTAAATGTGCTTAAAAGGAATTTCTGTCCATGTCATTCACACAATTGCTGGCTTCTTTGTCTCAGGATGTTCGCCGAGACGTTTTCCTTAGGCCGTGCAGCCTTGTGCTTTGACTTCATGGTGTTCAGCCTACGACTTATCCACATCTTCGCCATTCATAAGCAGCTTGGGCCAAAAATTATCATAGTGGGCAAGATGGTAAGCTATGGCAGGAAACAAATATATTTGTATTGCTGTAGATCTAAGGTTTTCAGTCAGGTAACAAAAAAATGGGGGGTGAATTGATGTTAAGGGCGCATTTGTATTTTTTTGATAGCCTGTGTCCTTTGGGTAGATTTAAGATTCAATACATTTTTACATTCATTTATATTATAACCCCATCAAGACTTGTGCCCAGAATTTGGCATTTTAACAAGTTGTTCCTGAGAACATTCCTTACTCCTTTAAGCTCTGACGTCCTTTTTTACTTTGGTTTAGACAATTCACATCCACTCACTAGCTAACGCTCCCCTGTCATCTGATAGATACAAACTGGAGAGGGTAGTGCAACCAAGTGCTTTTTCCAAGAAATACAAAGCCAAAGTTCTAAAGTTCTTGTCACTTAGTCAAACCATGCACAGGCATACCACCCATTTCCTCTGGCTGCGCCCTCCATTTACAAAACCGTATTCAACCATGGCACTGCTGCCCCACACATGGCCCCTGGATAAAATGTCTTTGTGTGGCAAATGGCAGAATCCTTTTAGCACAGCTCAACATGACACAAATGCCCAATGCATATTGGATTAGTTTATCCATTTATAATACTTTTTCTTACTCTTCAGTGGAACAATTCTAGACCTTGGACAGCAGCAAAATGTTCATGCAGTCATTAGATGATGCTTTGTTTACAACATTGTGTCCAAGACAGAAAATAAACTGGCTTTTATTTCTGTTTAAGGCAAACCAGAGTTCAAGCAACATTCTAAAAAAAAAGGCAGTAAAGCAGTAATCCCAAATTTTTTAAAGAAACCCTGCGGTTTTGCTTCATTATTCGGGCAGCGTTTGAATTCTGCTACTTGCTCTGTTCTAGAAATGTAGACTGTTCCTGTGGAACCATTTGCAGATGCACAGAGTGTCCAATTGGAGACAAAAACTCCATCCAACCCCTTCCCAAAATGACAGGAGATATGCATAGATAATCAAAGACTGGATCGAATAGCTCAGTCAAAAGCAAAATTGGAAAAAACCCACAGAGGCTCCTGGTACCAGTGTTGCTGTCCCTTTCTTCTTTTCAGATATTCCTGATTCATCCTGATGCCCCACCTCTGGAGTATTTGTCAGTTGGAGACTACTCTGAGAATGGTTCCACAGGAACAGTCTAAAGGTCTAAAGATCCATTAAGTTATCTAGCAACTGAGGAACCATGGACATGGATTTGGACTATAATTATTATCAACGGTCTTCTACAATAGCTTGAACAGTTGCTATGAACATTCAAGTGAGGATGGTTCCCTTTTGAGTCTGGATCTCCTTAAGGTTTCTTCCTCATGAAGTCTCAAGGAGATTTTCTTGCCACCCGGCATCACTGGCTTGGTCATTAGGGATAAACACATAATTTGAATTGAATGAATTGAAATGACTTGAGGAACCTTCATAAATGTAGTCTGATTTCAATAGGGCTTTTCCAAGCTAAATTGGAAACCCCCTTCCTTCTGGAGTATTTGGGACATGAAAATCAGGAAATACGTGATAATATCCAATAAATAGATCAGTTAGCCCAAATTCTGTTATCTTTAAATGTCCACATTTAATTCTCCTTCCTCGATTTCTTTCCAGATGAAGGACATCTTTTTCTTTCTGTTCTTCCTTGCTGTGTGGTTGTTGGCATACGGAGTTGCCAATCAGGCCCTGATCTATCCCTACGACTCCGACGCCGATAGGATACTGCGCCGTATATTCTACAGACCATATTTACACATTTTTGGACAAATTCCCGTGGAGGAGATAGACTGTATGTTCACACTCATTGCAATCCCATACACTATCGCAATTCGTTGTTCTGCATCCGGCTCATTAATGGTTCTAATCTTTGTGTGTTTTCAGCTGGATATAGATGGGATTTGGATTGCACAGACAATGCGACACTCATTGACGCAGGTATGGAACCATGTAGGGAAGCACACCATAATTGGCTTGTGGTCTTATTACTCATCATCTACCTTCTGGTCACCAACGTCCTGCTCATTAACCTTCTCATCGCTATGTTCAGGTAGTCACCCATCCATCCATCTGTCTGTCTGCCCGTCTGTCTGTCTGTCTGTCTGTCTGTCTGTCCGTCCGTCCATTCATCTATTTGTGTCTGCCTGTCTGTCCATCCATCTTAAAACTTCTGCTTATTGTACTTATCAAGGTGCATCTCTAAAACACAGATGTTGCTTCATGGGTCAAGTTTTTTATCCCCGGTCCTCTTCTCTCCTTTTCCTCCTTTTATTAAGTTACACCTTTAACAAGGTGCAGGATCGGAGTGACACATACTGGAAGTTCCAGCGCTACAATGTAATTGTAAGCTATCATTCTCGGCCATGTCTTGCTCCACCCTTCATCATCATCTCACACTTCCACCTCTTCATCAAGAGGAACATCCGCAAGGTGCCCTCGGAAAAGGTGCACCAGTTCGGTAGGCTTGTTTCGTTTCCATGTAGTAGAGGGCACACATAATTTATTTATTTATTTGTATTTTCTTTACAAATACAAAGCATCTACTTTCTTTCGCTAGCTGTGGACTTAAGGGAGAAAGCCAACAACCGGCTAATGACATGGGAGCGCATTCAAAAGGAGAACTTCTTGTCTGCTGAGGGAAAGAAGTTGAGAGGAAGTGACACGGAGAGACTAAAGCGCATGTCTGTTAAGTGAGTGCTCTCATCTGTTTTCCATACATTCTACACACAGTCATTATACTCTATAGAGTTTTTGAGAGATACATGTATGTTCATTTTGTTTCTATGCAAAAAACTCTGTAAAGTCTGTAAATGTCCAGATTTTCCAATTTATTTGCACTAGATAAACATGACCAATTTTACACACTTTCAGCATCAGAATAGTTTGTTTCTTTAAACTTTCTTTTGGCTTCTCTATTCATGATGCGCATGTTCGATTTGGCACGTTTTTTTAAACTGGATGCCCTTCCTAACGCAACCCTCCCCATTTATCCGGGCTTGGGACCAGCACTAAGAGTGCACTGGCTTGTGCAACCCTAATGGCTGGGGTTGGTTCCCTGATTGCTTACAGAGCTGGAATTGGAATGGAATGGAATGGAATTGCATAGCGTTGAAGTATGGACTAGTAGCAATGTTGGTTGTGGATTCCTTTTACTTACCAGAATAAGTCTCCAACCTTTTTAAAACCATTTTACAAGGTTTTAAATATACAGAATAATCAAGGGACTGAAATGGAAGCAGGCGAGCCTAATATAAGAAAAATGTGGGATAAAGGAAGACACCCACTTGGTGATTCTCCAAATCTATCAACCTGGAGCGATTTTAAGGTTAAATCAGCACAGTGATATCCATTGCCAAATCATTATCACCCACCAATTTCATTCCATTTCCATGAAAAAGTTCCTACCAAAGGAATGGTAGATTGATAGACTTTACACAAATTATGTTTAAATACAATGTATTATAGGCAAAAGCCGTTTTAAGTAAATAGTAGTAAAGGGGTTTGCGCTATAACTCCATAATTGAGGCCATTCATTGAAGATGCATATGAAGCAGCTACCGATGCGATACGATGGAAAGATAGATGCAGCTCTACTTCTGCCATGTTAATGTATATTCTATGTGACTCTCAGGAGACGCCTCGGCCTCCATATCGTTGTGACGTGTCATATTCACGTAGCAGCAGTGAAAAACGAGGAGAAATCAATCTACGTGGAAAATATCGGTCAAAAACCAATGCTACGTTTATAAATAAAAGTATAACGCTTCCACTAATAATGATGTGTAAATAAATCGTTTTTTTTGACGCAAATATGTCAACAACGATGCATCGCGATACAAATGCCAATAAATTTGCCATAATTTGACGCATCACATCGTTAACCTTTTTGATTTACCATCCCTTGTGTGCACACTCTGGCCTCAGTGTTCTTTTATTTCTTACAGAGTTTCCTGTTTATGGTTATTATTTTATTTCATTCATCCTTTTTTTATTTTTTATACCAGTGCATTTCATTGGCTTTGTACTTCTACTTTGCACAGTAAGTATAAAGATGAATCGAATCGAATTAAAGTTGAAAATGATCTAATTTGAGAATTTCTGGGTTTTAATTTTTACCTTACAAACTTCTGTAGTTTAATCATGGACTTGTTATATTATATATTATTATACTATATACACTATATTGGCAATAGTTTGCGGACACTTGGTCACAATTATGGTATGCACTTTGAGCATCGCATTCCATATTTAATCCCAATTTGCTCTTCTAATTCCCTCCACTCTTCTGGGAAGATGTTCAACTAGAATTTGGAGTGTGCTTCTGGAGATTTTTGCTCATTCAGACACAAGGGTGTTGGTAAAATCAGCTACTGATGTAGGTGAGGTGAGGAGGCCTGAAATGCAGTTAGTGTTCCAGTTCACCCCAGAGGTGTTCAATAGGGTTGGAGCTCTATAGCAGGAGATCTTCTATTAATCCCATGCAAAGCATATCTTCATGGATTTTGCTTTGTGCACAGGGGTATTGTCCTGCTGAAAGAGGTTTGGGGTCTCCTAGTTCAAGTAAAGGGAAACTTTCATGCTACTCATCCAAATACATAATATACAATTGTCATTTCAGCTTTGCGATAACTGTTTGGAAAGTCATAGTCAGGTCTTCCAATATTTTTGTCCATATAGTGTATTTACTGTATGTGTGTGTGTGTGTGTGTGTGTGTGTGTGTGTGTGTGTGTGTGTGTGTGTTTGTATGTGTAGAGTGGATAGTGTTCTCAAACAGACTACCGAAATCAGGGATTTGGACCGCATGGTGAGAGACCTCAAGTCTGAGGTTAGTGGTCTGATTGAATAAAACTCAACATGATGTCATTATTTGCGGCAATTGTTTTCTTATTTGCTCTTCTTCTCCTCCAGGTGGAGTTCTGTTCATCAACACTGCTATGGATGGCTGAAGCTCTATCTCAGAGTGGTGTGCTAAAATCGACCAAACCTCCTCCTACACGCAAAGGTGACTGTTCATCACAGATGACATCACTTGTTTGCATTTGTTCAGTGCCAAAGCCTGAAATTAGAGTGTAATATTTCTATGTAACTGTAATGGAATTTTCTTTTTTACATTTTCTTTTCTAGTAAACCCATCCACCCCGGAGATGTGAGAATGCTTCACTTATCTTCCGTTTTTACATAGCAGTGTAGATGATGATGCATTCCTGCTGTTCAGGCTATTTAATGAGAATGTGGTACTTCTGTCACTTTGGCAGTCTTTGTCTTCTTCTGTTTATCTTTTTTATTTTTAAAAAAAGAGGTAAGAGTGCAGAAAAAAGTGCTAGATAATGGGGGGTCAAGCTCTGATTGTATATATCCGTTTATTCTTGCTGCCTTTCCCATAACCTATATATATATATATATATATATATATATATATATATATATATATATATATATATATATATACACATAAATACAGAGGCCACTCTGTGCAGCATGGGACGGTTTCTCATCAACGCCTTGGGTGGTTCCATGAAATTCCAGAGTAAGAACGAGTGCTTTGACGATGGATTGGACTGTAGTTAATGTCAACAGTCTGCTACATTAACTCAGGACTACTTTTCACTTCTGATCATCATCACTGCACCCCGCAACATCGTATATCTGCTATGAATGGACATTCGGTGCAACCCAGATGAGGATGGGTTCCCTCTTGAGTCTGGTTCCTCTCAAGGTTTCTTCCTTATGCCATCTCGGGGAGTTTTTCCTTGCCACAGTCGCCACCGGCTCACTCATCAGGGACAAACTTACACTTATAAAGAACATCTTATTCATTTTTATCACCACATTATCTGTGTAAAGCTGCTTTGAGACAATGTTCATTGTGAAAAGCGCCATACAAATAAAAATGAATTGAATTGAATTAAATTTATACATTAATTTTATTATTTTATGTTTTTTATTTATTATTATTATTTTTGCCTGTAAAGACATTTTGGGTTCGAGATCAAAAGATGAATATGAGAGGAGAGGTTAAAATGTCATCTTTTATTTCCTGGTATTTATATCTAGATGTGTTACACAACATAGAACATAGAAACTTTAGTATCTGGTAACCTGATTTTGGGCTGAGCAAGTAAATAAATATAAATTACATGTAATGTAGGGGTGTAAATTTCTTGAGTGTAATAACCTGCGACACATTGACTTTTTGTGATGCTTTTTTAGACTTTTACCAAAGGTTCCTTTAGCTGTACTTTATTTATGTGTGGTGGGGTGGACGGGGTTCACGTTGCAATCCTCTTTCCAGGAGGTGAAATTCTACTTGAATAAAGTTAAGGTCTAGTCTAAAACCTACCACTGTTTCCACTCTTATTTGGCAGGGATAATTTTCCTGCTGCAGGATAACATTCCTCTTGATTAATTTGGATATATTTCTTTGTAAATTGCCAGACAGATTGCTTCTAAAGACTTCAGAATTCATTCTGCAGCTATGATTATTAGTTACTTTAACAAGATAGATTAGTGTTTCTGTTCCAGAAGCCATGACACTCTACCCCAAATGCTAACCTTCACCCTCCACTGTGCTGGACTGAGACTGTTCTTTCCTTTTCCATACTTTTGTTTTTCCATCACTTTGGTTGAGCTTAATGTTGGTTTCTCAAAATTTTCTGGTTTACCCACTATATTTCTGCTCTCAAAGTCTTCTTTGAACAGCCGATTGTGATACCTTCTCTCTTGCCTTCTTGCGGTTGTTACTGATGTCATGATGCTATTGATGCTATTTTTGGCTTTTTCACCATAGTTCTCGGTTTTCATTTTTTGGCCAACCATTCAGTGTTTAATTTCTCCTGTGATCGATTTTCCATCTTTTGTCAACTTCAAAACGGCTTGTCATCCCCCAATGATGGTTCTCTTTTGATCGTAGTTGCTTTTGTTAAAATCTTTTAATATAAAAAATATAATCTACATATAAAACCAGGAAATAAAAGCTAAACTTTAAAACTTTCCTTTTGTTTCTATGCAACATCATTCACTTTGTCCAAACAAATCTATAAATGTCCAGATGTTCCAATTTATTTGCATTGAAAAATCCTTCCTTAGAAGGAAGAACAGCTTACACAGTTTCAGCACCTGGACAGTTAGTTTTTATTATTGTGAAACTTCCAAAGGTGTTCTTCGCTAGTTGGAGATTTTTTTATGATGCAGTTTTTCCAAGAGCAGTTCAATAGGATTTAGTTGCTGTGACTGGACAGGCCATTCCATGATAGTAACTCTTACAGATCATGGACCTACTCTTTGGCTCGTCATCTTCTCATATGGTCAAGTCGGTTCCAATAAACCTCAGTCCAGTCGGAATTGCATGGTGTATGTTGAAGTATGGAATGGTGGCCATGCTGGTTCAGAATTTCTTTCATTTTCTGGAATAAGTCTCCAACCTTCCCTGCTTCCTCCACTATGTTTGAATGTGGGGGTGAGGTGGTCTGTTAACATCTCTCTGGTCTCTATCTTACACAAGTTTTTCTGTCAAGTCACATTTGGGCTCCATATAACTTTTTCCAAAAAATAACAAATATCCTATTTAAACATAAAAAAGATTGCACAGGGCCTCCCAAAAGTTTCTATAAATATGAGAATTAGAGAAATGTATTGGGATACCTGACCTTTCCAGTCGATATGTGGTTTCTCTGCAAACCATTACCACAAACACACACTTGTACAGGATGTATAATTTAGATGCACTAACATGAGGTAACAATTCATTAAAATATATTTAACACTGCAGCTTCCAAACAAAGACAAATCCTGTTAAATGAATGTCCACAAAATCTAGTGGAACATCTTGCTATAGGAGTGGAGGTTCTTATAAGAGCAAATGGAGACTGAATTTGGAATGAGATGTTCAATAAGTACATATAAAATGTTATGGGTAGGTCTCAACAATCTTTGTTTATAAATCACACTCTTGGAAATGAGGGTGGGTGTCTGGTTCCTCCTGAGGTTTCTTCCTCATACCATCTAAGAGAGTTTTTCCTTGCTTCAATTGTTTCAGGCTTGCTCATCAGATATAAATACCAGGTGGCATCAAAAGGTTTCGAGACTAATGGTTCTAACTGGTGCTGTTGTGACCACGTGCGTTACCATGTCTGTGATTTCATCATGGACAGCAAGTTAGAACAAAGAGCAAATTTGAAATTGTGTGTGAACTAGGCAAATCTGCCACACAGACGTGTGACATGACATACGTTTGACATACGCCGAGTCGCTCAAGGTGTTCTGTGTGGCATGCGTGCTTCAGGAGTGGAAGAAATTTACTGGACGACAAGAAATCAGGAAGACTTTTAACGAGCTCAAACCCCCAAAATGTCTAAACCATTCGACAACCCATGCAGGATGATCGTCGGAGAACAATCCACACAATCTCACTTTCACACCCACCTTACTGGCCAGATTTGGCTCCTACCCTCCTACCGAAGATAAAGATTCAGCTCAAAGGTCGCCGTTTTGACACCATCGCGTATATTGAGCTTCGAACATTTCTAAAAGAAAACTTCCTGGACACATTTCAGAAGAATGCTTGAGTGCTGTATTGCTGTGCAAGGGGACTATTTTGAAGGTGGTAGAGTGTAGACCTGTTTCAACCCCACATTTCCACATTAGATCTAAGAAGCTACTGCAGAGAAAGACTCAAGAACTTTGAGGATGGACTTGGACTGTAATTTCTTAGAAGCTGCTTTGGGAAGATATCTATTGCTAAAAGTGTTATACAATTAGAAATAGCATTGAATTGATTGGAACATTTTTTCCATTGTTTTTCTTCTGTTTAGTTCCAACCTGTTAGCTAGGTCATGCTCCTCCCTCCCTCTCTCCCTCCCTCCCTTCCTCCCTTAATAATGTTAGAAATAAACATGTTTAGCTTGAAGCATTAACCTCCTTAATCTGTACACATGAACAAACATGCTCACAATCAAATGGATTAGAGCTCAGAAGTGGTTGATGACAAAGATACAGAGATCGAGCTTTAATTATTTGGCTGGTAGAAGACTTTATGGCAAGAAATACACTTTTGTAAAACCAGTGGCCAACAAGGCTTTCTCTGCTGGCCTAAACTGTAACAGAATTAATAACTTACGTTTTAATATATTTTTGTCCATGAAGATGTATTCAATTATTCCCGATAGTCTACTCTCTTCATTTTATAGCGTTTCTCCTCGGTTGGAGTTTCTATCCAATCAGATTTTGAACAGTTTAAACTTTTGCGTTTTCTTTCGCTGAAAACACACAATTGGCCTTCATGTCACATCACCAGGAAAACCTTAACGCACATTTCTTTTTTAGGTTGATATGTCTGCTAGAGATGATGTATGTGGCTGGTGCAGCTGTGGCTCCAGTGAAAGGAGACTTGTTGAATTGTGCTCATTTGGTCTATTGCTTTAGTAATGGCAATCATTCTCGCTGTCTGTGATACAGCACTTTGTTATACTGCGTTTCTCTATAATATTGATGGTTTCTATAGCATTCGTGTCATAATGATGGCATTACGAGGTGGAATTTTATATATATATATATATATATATATATATATATATATATATATAAAATTCTATTCTCACTCTATTTTGTTCTTCTTACATGTCTTCCTTTTTTAGTTTTTTATTCAATTAGATTTCAATGGTCCCCTGGTGGTCTAGTGGTTAGGATGCAGCGCTCTCACCTTGCGGCCCAGGTTCGATCCCCGGTCAGGGAACCAACCCCAGCCACTCTTAGTGCCGGTCCCAAGCCCGGATAAATGGGGAGGGTTGTGTTAGGAAGGGCATCCAGCATAAAACATGTGCCAAATCAAACATGCTCAAGGTCCGCTGTGGCGACCCCTAATGGGAAAAGTCGAAAGAAAGTTTATTCAATTAGATTTCATAAAAAAAGAGTATCATTATCATTTTTATTATCAACACAGGTGACAAGGCACATGGGAAAAGGAGTTGTTGTTTTTTTACAGCCCTGGCAAGTGATTAAATAGAACAGATGCCATTTGAATAAGAAATAAAGCAGTAGATCAGAGAAACCTGGCTTCGGTTTCAGAGGTCAAGGTTAGATTGTGGCGTGTATCGAGAGCTGCTTTATATAGCGTCCCAATCACCTGTCAGGCTCACTGAAGCCTTGCGACAGGCTTTGGAGACTGGGTGGGGTGTGTGTGTGATTCTGTGTGTGTGTGTGTGTGTGTGTGTGTGTGTGCATGCCCTTTTCTCTTGTGCTAGCATGCACAACATTCCTATGTTTGCTATCATTCTCACTCAGGTTGAATAGAGGACAACAGACATGTGGTCTTGTCAGTCATCTCCATGTGCTTCCTTTCTCCATTTTGTTCTCAGAATTGTGCGCGCTAGTGTATTTGCATAAGCGCGCACGTGTACATGCGAATGATCTGCAGTGGTCACTGACTGCAAAGGAACCAGACTAAAAAAAAGCAGCGCTACCACAGGTTCTCAGCTGCCAGAACTTGTTTGCTTTCTGCTATCTAGTGCAAAGAAATAACGTTAGGGTGTGGGTGCAGACAAATATCCTGTTCTTTCCTGTGTAAAGGGTTGAAAATGGCAGCTCTGCGTCATGGCCTAGTGTGGCTGCTGCTGGCTCTGCTGAGTGCAGGAGTATGGACTCAGGACACAATGGAGGTAGAGGACGAGAACCCGGATAAAGCAGAGGAGCTGGGGGACTGGAGTACAGAAGAATCTGAGGAGGAACGTGGAGAAGCAGCGGACGAGGATGCACAGGATCTAGGAGGAGAGAGTGATGATGAGGGAAATGAAGAAACCGAGGGAGACGATGATGAGAAAGAAGAAGTATCAAAAGATGATAAAGATGAACAGGCAAAGGAGGAAGAATCTGCTAAGGAAGAGGACCGCGCAGAGGAGGGTGATGCTGATGTAGAGGAGGAAGAGGCTGAGGTTGAGGCCACTTCAGAACATGACGTTGAAGGTACAGAGGAGGATCCGACTGAAGATGTGGAGGAAGACGAAACTGAGGAGGAAGATGCAGTAAATGAAGCAGACGAAGAAGAAGCCGAGGAAGAAGAGGAGCAAGCTACCAAACCTGAGGACAACGAAGAAAGCGAGGAGGGTGTTGATGAACCACATTCTTCAGCGGAAGACACTGATGAGGATGAGGGCAAAGACGATGAAGACGAGCAAGAACAAACAGACACAGACGGTGAAGCTGAAGGTATCTATTTACAGTTTTACATTTTAGACCTCATGCTTATCCATAGTTTAGTAAGTAGCTCATATTTCAAAAGCAGTGTATGGATTTCAACTAAATTACCACCAGCCGGAAGATAAAATCTATTATAATCAGAAAACTTTTTTCCAGTTGGTGCTTTGGTTGTCTCATTATAGACATGCACGGTTTAAAAATAGCCTCCCATATCTGAACAAAAAACAAGCACTGAAACCGTTCGGGAACATTTTAGGAACCTCAGCGGGTGTTTCCACTCGACACAAACATAAAATGAAAAATTGCTAAAAGCTTTGTCATGGCTGCTGAGATGATTGGTGTGTTTTTGGTGTTTATATAGTGCAAATATTGCTTTTTACTGTACCTTTACGTGCCGATACAGAGAGCTGGGTGATAACACCTGACCTTCACCTCCATACACAAGCTCATTAACACCTATTATTGGTTAGAAATCAGCAGACAAACAACAATTATATAACTTTAACAATCAAAGGAAAATACTCCCATAACATTAAAACCACATGCCTAATATTGTGTCACAGCTTTGAACCGTCAAGGTCTGAAATCCACAAGACATTTGAAGGTATCTGGTGCAGTATCAGGTATCAATACCTTAATATTAGCTCCTGTAAGTTGTTGGGTGGTTCTAATGTTTGTTCAGAATGTTCCTAGAGATGCTTGATCAGATTTAAGATCCGGGAAATTTGAGGCCAAGTCAACAACTTTTTGTCATGTTCTTAAATAAAAACATTTTGGGAGGGTTCTCCTGCTGAAACAGGACAGCCTGAATTAGGGAATACTGCTTCAATAAAGAGGTGCACTTGGTCTGCGATGCTGATAAGGTCAAAATATCCAAAGGATTCCCAGGGCATCACAGTGCCTATTCTCAGATTAAGCAGCCTGTCATCCATATGATGTAAACAACAATAAAATGTGCTTTTGACTTGTCAAATGTACATTGCAGCAATGGAAAATAATTTCTTCATATATCCCAGCAAAGTTAGAAAACTGGGGTCAGCCATAATACAGCACCCCTTGTTAAATGTCACATGAGTGGCAGCTTAGAGATACTGGGGCTCCAACCTGTGACCAGCCGATCAGTAACCTCTGATCTACCACCTGTGATAAATTACACCAGGCCCCTTTGTTTCATTGCTCCTTGGTGCAGTTCTGATGCTCACATGCCATTGTATGCACATTTGACAGTGGACATTGGATCAGAATGGAGACTTTGCTCGGTCTGCAGCTTTGCAGTCCAATGCACAACAAGCTGCAATGCACTGTATGTTCTGACACCTTTTTATCTCTTTCCAGCATTAACACTGGGTAGCCTTTCAAATGCATATCAGTGAGCAATATTGCATATCAGACTCTGGTTCATCAGTTGTCCTTCCTTGGACCAATTTCGATAGATACCAACCAATGAACACCTAACAAGACTTGCCATTTTGGAGATGCTCTAATTCAGACATCCAAATTCCGCCCTTGTCAGAATCACCCAGACCCTTACACTTGCCCATTTTCCCTGCATCCAACACAACACATCAAGAAATGACTGTTCTTTTGCTGCCTAATGTATCTGACACCACCACTGTAAAAAGTTAATAATTTCACCGTTTATTATTTTAGAATTGAGTGATTTTAATGTGAAGGCTGTTTCTTACATATGTGGTCTTAGTAAAGTTCTATTTGTCCATGTGCTTCAGTGTTTCTGTGCTTTTACATTCATGCAAATTGCAACCTGGTGACTAGGATGTGATTTACATTGTTTTCTTTCTTATTAAACCATTCACTCAGCCCTTCTGCACTGTAGGTAAAGGTGGAGTCATCAAAGAATATTCTCTCATCAGGATATAAATGTTTGCTCTTAGAAATAGCACAGAATTTTCTCATTTGAGTTGACCTAGTTCTCTATGGTGACAAATTCAGTAGTATTATACGCTTCATAGCATAACCAAGTTTGGTTTTGTTGGATATTTCAGCGCAGAGTGAGTGCAGGCTAGTGGAAGCACTATTAGGGCTTGATACTAAATAAAGCAGATTCAGTGCTCTATTATAATAAAAAAAATGCAGATGATGATGCTAAAAAAGATCAAAAGATATATATTTACAGTATTTACAGATACAAGGTGTCTAGAAGGTATATTTTACCCTTATCCATGCTACATCTAGCACATGATCAGTGAATAGATTATATTTCAAAGACAGTGGATTGATTTCAACTAAATTTCCATAGGTGATTTCTAATACCTTCACATTTTTTAATCAACCATTAAAAAGCCTTTCATTATAAATCTGTAGTTTAGAACAGTGTGTGTTTGCATACAAGTTCTGAAATACCCTGCTCAATCTGATCATTAGCAAGATGGAGTAGATACTCGCAAGCCGTCTAAATGTATCTGGTGTAGTATCTGGGACCAAGATGTTAACAGCAGCTCCTTTAAGTTGTGCGGTGGTCTGATTATTTGTCCAGAAGGTTCTGCAGATTGTTAATCAGATTGAGATGTGGGAAATTTGGAAGCCAAGTCAACACCTTGAACTTTGCCATGATCCTTGTACAAATTGCTGCTGAAAGAAGGCACTGCCACGTGGGAATACTGGTTTCATGAATAGGTGCGGTCTGCAGTTATGTTTAGGTAGGTGAAAGGTAGCATCAATGTAACAATCGCATAAATGCCAGGATCCAAAAGGTTTTCCAGTAGAACATGGCCCAGAGCATTACCATGCATTCTTAAAGTGAATCCTAGTGTAGAAGTTTCCAGAAAAGCAGGATGTTTTGGATCAAATGTTGGAGGAAGGATTTGACGAAATGAAATAATATGTCACTGATAATGTTACAAAAATAAAAATAATAATAATAATAATAATAATAATAATAATAAAAATAAAATAACTACCTCCAATTGCACCAAATTATCATAAAGCTAAAATAAAATCAGGTTAATATGAAAAACAACTTGGTATATGTTACTGTTGTTACTGGATCAGTATCGGCTTCTCCTCCTGAACATCTTTATTCCTCAGCATTTGTCTGAAAGGTTTATTTTGAATGCACAGATCAGTTCTACAGAAGATCTTCTACAAAACAGATGAATGGACTGTAAATAGTTATGCTTAAATCAGTCAATCAATTAATAAATCTGTGTGGTTTTAACATTTCTACTGTGCCTGGCATAAATAAATATGTGCCCCATGGATATCCCATGATACTAAAAATAGAGGAAACCAAAAACCCCCCCCCCCTAAAAAAACCCTTCATCAAGGAAATCAGATAAGCGTTTATGACACCAGTGTCGCAATCTCCGTGTCGGGGTCTCCCGTTCTTTCCCGATCTGCACACTGAGGTGTCCAGATCATGGGCATCCTTTACCCCTTGTCTCGAATGTGTATTCTCACATGATGGGGCGGAAAGAACATGGGTACAGAGCGATACCACGGGTTGAGACGCTTGCCAGCTATCTCTCTGCTGAGATCGCCTCTTCCCTTAAAACCCTCTTAAGGGTCGCCTCTTAAGGGAAGACGCCTCTTCCCTTAAGGCTCGTGGGTAAAGCTTATGCTTTGGCAGGTCAAGCCGCTGTCACAACATGAGCGTTATAATCAAGTTTACTGGTTAGATTTCTGTTTATGGCTCGAAATCAATCATTAGCTTTCATGAATTAGCTTTTCATGTATGTCACTGATGAAAATCATGAAGTCTGTGGTGCTTCTTCCTATTCCTTACTGTCAAAGTTTCAAAATTATATCATTAATAAAGAATGCGGAATATAAATCATTTGCCACTGAATTTGGTTTGTGCAAATGAACAAAATTAGAGAAATGACAACAAAAATTCATTTGATAGCTAAATGGTGGGTCCTATCTGTTATTGACTGTAAAACAAACCAGCCATGCATCACCCTTTCCAGTGCATGTGCAGTTGTAAATGATGAATTGTTTGTTGTTTCCTCAGTAGAAGACGCTGATGATGATGAAAACCTTCAAGAAGCTGAGGCAGAAGCTGCCCCATTGTATTACAAGGGATCTTTGTGTGGCCTGTGTTCTATCTGTGAGGTATTGACATGAATTACACACACACCTCATGCATCCATCTATTGACCTATCTATCTATCCATTCATCTATCTATCTAAAGCCCAAAGCATCCCTGGTCCACCTCCACTCTATACAGGAGCAATCAGGGGTGTTTTCTTATGTAATATGTGGATGTGTAAGGTTTAAGTTGTCAGACCCATCATACTTTTAGATGCCCCAGGTGTTTGGCAAACAGGAAGTTCCTTATTGGTAGCAGTTGATGTCAGTAAATGATCTGAAGCCCTTGAATTTGCATAGGAATGTAAATTAAAATGCAAAGCAACTCCCAGAAGGGACTTTTATTTTTTTCCCTTTCTTTCTCAGCACTGCAGTAGTTGCGATATGTGCCCGTGTGAGGCAGGAGACTCGGCAGGACATTGCCAACATTGTGATGTAAGTCCATCTATACAAAGTGGTACACACGATATATTCTCATTCTCTCTCTCGCTCTCCCTCCTTCTTTCCACCTATTTTTTCCCCATCGTGCCCTTTTCCCATCCATCCATCCATCCATCCATCCATCCACCTGACCTGTCCATCTATCAACCCATTCATTTGATCACCCATTTTCCATTCTTCCATCTATTATAGATCAACTAATTCTTATATCCAGCTATTCTTCTAGACATCCATTTTTCCTTCCATCCAATTATCAACCCACCCATTCTACCATCCAGCAATTTTTCCATCCACCCTTTTTACCACCAACCGTCCATCTATTTATAATTGAGATCATTTATTTCCCAAGCAGGTTACAGACACGTTCATGGCCTCTATATAGAGCTTACAGCCTTTTACAAAATCACTGCTCTAATATTTTAGAACTACTCTTTTCATGAACAGTTCTGCATTCAAATGCCCATCACCACCATAACCTTATAGACATTAACTTATACATTTTAGTATACTGCTTAGGTACAATACCCATTGTTAGAAGTGCACTACAGATAAAACTGAATTGAATTTTGTTTTTTCTCTTAGCAATGCTCCTACTGCTACATATGCCCTGTGATCTGTGAGACAATATGCGAGCCAGGTATTTCATTTTCCATCTTACAAGCATTATTATCACTGTATTCATTCAATTATTCATTCATATTGTTGTAGTATGAAGCTCGTCTTATGGCACCCTGATTAGACATGTATTTTTAATGCTTGTAGCTGATAGTAAAACAAGAATTAATGAAGTAAATATTTGCCCAGTTTTAATAAAATTTTTATTTCTCATAGGTGGCTTTGTGGACGTAATATCAGGAACAGTGTATCAGTGAGTAATATTACCTATAGTCTGCTGAGTTCTACATCTTTACCAGCCACACAAACACACATCCAATTTATTCGTATTTCCTGCTTTGCTGTCCCTGCAGAAGGATCGCCTCCTATCTCTGAGGACATCTGACATCTCCTCCTAGACCATCCTGTGGTGGACAGCAGAAGTTCAGCTCTTCAGCAGAGCGAAGATTGCCGGCATAATGATGGAAACGAGGCCTTTAATCGTTTATAGTAGCAGAAGAAAGCAGGATAAATTTTTAGAAGTTTGTTTAAATGCTACCTTTTTTGTTTACAAAAATACATTTTATCACAAATTCAAGCAATCTGGACTATTTATTTTTTGGGTGCATTAGATTGTTTTATGACAAAATAAAAAATTATTTGAATAAAGGACACCTAAAATTCACCGTTGTGATGTGTGTATTTGCATAGATGAAGTTTAGATAAAACTGAAATCAAAATTAAAACTAATTCATGCAGTGATTGGTTCTCCTGATCCAGGTGCCATAGTTTATTAGGCTCGCTTGCGTACGACTTCAAAACAATCGGAAATTTTTTTTCTGCTTTTGCGATCGTGGTGATGATCTACAATTTACAGCATGTGAAATGAAAGCATTGTTATTTTCAACCACCAGTGTGCATTATTACAATGATACCCTGTCACGCTGTTAGGTTTCCGTCATCAACTTTCTTAATCTGCTGCACATGGGGCTTTCTACAGAATTCTACAGGTAATTATCAATGTCAGAATCTGATCTGATAGGTCACCAATGTTCTGCTTGGCACGCGTTTCTGACAATGTTTCCACCAACATGGTGATCGGAAATTTACTCAGATTACATCTACGTTTGCTAGGTTCACTGCCACACCACCAGAGGGTACTGTTTTTCATTTCTAGGCATATTCTAAGTTGCTTCAGTCACTTCCTCTACCATAATGAAGAAACATAATTTTAGTGACTTTAAAAAATTTTACAAAATTATTATTATTTTTTTTTGTTATTTAGACAGTTTTGTTTCTTTGTCCAGATCATATTTGCACCATAGATTTTTATAAAGCGGGGATCACTGTATACAGAATATTCAAAGAACCAATGTTTGTAGGAATCATGTATATTGTGCATTTATCAAATGCCCTTTCCCAGGGTGATGTATAAAGGTGCATTGAGTATCAATTAATAAATCTACACTGGTACACTGGATTACAAACTTGAGATAGATCAGCCTACAACTGTTGAAATTATTTTTTTTGTAAAAAACAAAGCAAACCTGGAAAAGTGCTAGTTTAAGTGTTTAAGGAGGAGGTTTTTCATGAAGGTCTTGAAGCCAGGGACACCGCTATTCAGACATCTAGTGGAATTTCATTCCACCACCACGGCAAGCTATTGCTCTTATCTGTATAATCAAAAAAGACAGATTAGGTTAGTTAGGTGTTATGAGGAAAAAATAGCACAAAGCGCGCCGGTGCGTTTGTCGACCCCAGAGGATTAATTGTGTTCATCATGAGGATTTTGGTGATGATTTCAGATCAATAAAACAAATAATTAAAATACATTTTTCTGTGGAGTTTTTTTTCACATCAGCGTGAAGAAGGGACGTCGTGAAAAAAACGTGTGTCGGGTTGAAGGTTTTAATTTCGCCTCTTATATACATTTAGATTGAACAGAAATGCCTGGGAATTGGGGACCACTGCCTTAACTGGCACTCTCGACGTAAATCAAGACTCCTCTGTTGACAAATCAACGGCTGGCCACTTCGTTAAAGATCACCTACCAGTCTCGCTGGGCTAGGCTTGCCATCTCGGTTCATTCAGACTTCCTAGTACTCAAAAAAACAAACATTCTGCACAAACAGTACAGACAATAACAATTCAGTTCTCTTTTCCTTTTCTTACATGAGACCTCATTGACTTCTTTTTTTAAAGTGCATGTAACCAATATGGAGGAACACACTTCAATCTATTAATTCAAGTCAACTATTCACACTTACAAATTACTTGTAATAATATTTCTGTTATTAGGAGTTTTTATCAGAAAGTTATACATTAATTCCTTTCCATCATACATTTAAAATTGCCCTGTTTAACATGGAAATTAATTAGCATAAGCAATAAGCAAAAATATGGGATTTAACACAAGCAAATACACTGATTATGTACCTTGGATTTAATAAACATTGTATTCGGTCATATTGCATAAACAGCAACTACAAAATAAATGACTTGTAATTTTACATGCTATCCAGAATTATTCTGTTCCACTTACAGGCTAGCGCTGATGCTAACGAGCTGCAGCCTTAGCCACCCTTTAGCATTGCAACACCATGAAGTATAAAGCTAAGCAGATCAACCTTATGTAATTATAAGACACATAGTTAATTTTAACTTTACACATAACTCTGCAAATACTCCAAATAGTTTTTAATTTCTTATTGGGGGCAATTCCCTAATAAACATTTTAGCACACATGATAAGTAGCATCATACTTACAAAAACGTGCTTCCACTCAATGGAGTTTCAATTGTTTGTTTCAATTGTACTTTGGCATTATTGCCTCGGGTTTTTGCTTTCTGCTGGTTTTATAATTTCCAAAGTTTTATTTCTGCTGGCATTCACGAGGAGAAGAAATAGCAAATGGGGGTAAAAATGCTGATAACCATAGGCTTTAATTGACTCAGTCCCACAGTGCCCCCTATGGCTGGGAGTGAAACTACAGTATTAGTAGCCCATATTTCTCTATGAGTTACAGATAGATTTGTAAACTAGCCTACATCTGTGGTGTGTGTGAGCCAGGAAATAATTCTTCTTCTTCTTCTTCTTCTTCTTCTTCTGGCTTTCTACCCCTCTATCCTCTACATCTGCCTCTTTCAACTCAACTACCTGCATGTCTTCCTTTACCACATCCATAAACTGCCTCCTTGGTCTTCCTTTTTTCCTCTTTTCTGGTGGCTCCATCCTCAGCATTCTTCTACCGATATACCCCATGTCCCTCTTCTGAACATGTCCAAATTATCTCAATCTCGCCTCCCCCACCTTGTCTCCAAAACATCCTCCATGCGCTGTCCCTCTAATAAACTCATTTCTAAACCTGTCCATCGTCGTCATTTGCAATGAAAACTTTAACATCTTCAGTTCTGCTACCTCCAGCTCCACCTCCTGTCTTTTACTCAATGCCACTATCTCTAAACCGTACAAAATCGCAGATCTCACCACAGTCCTATAAACTTTCCCTTTCACTCTTGCAGATACCCTTCTATCACAGTTCACTCCTGTTACTCTTCTCCACCCACTCCACCCTGCCTGCCCTCTTTTCTTCACTTCTATAACACACTCTCCATTACTTTGAGCCAGGTATACAGTGGTATACTGAAAAAGCCACTCAATCAAAGGAAATAAGTTGATAGGCTGAAAACGGTCCGCAGTGAGAAGAAAAAATATTGACACGTCACCAAATAGATTAAAACTAAAGTAACGAGTCTTTGAAAAATGTAAGAAGTAGAAAGTACAGATATTTGTGTAAAAATTGAGTAAAAGTAAAAGTTGTTCAAAATAAATAGAAGTAAAGTACTGATACCAGAAAAATCTACGCAAGCAGAGTAAAGTATTTGTACTTCGTTACTTGTTGACTTTGTCGATGTTCGATGGATCCAGAGCAGGTTTCTTCAAGATGGGAATAACCCTCACTCACTTCAAGGTAGTTGGCACATGACCAGATGCCAAGGACCCCTTTAATGATCATGTAGATGAACGTCAGAAGGTCTAACCACCTCATAGCGACTGATTATTTAGGCTGTTTTTACAACTACAGGATCTGGGCAACTTGAAGCCATTAAGATGGACATGATCTCCAATGTATCCCAATGTATCCCAGTTGTGATCAAGCATCAGCAGCAAGAAAAGAGGTAAAAGTTGAAACTAGCAGGTAGCATGTGATGTTTCTCACCTGTGTCTTATCACTGCTAATCTAGCTGTGTTGTTTTTTTTGTTGTGCTTTTAGTGACAGCTGTAACCTGAGACAGAAAAAGAGAGCTGGCAGAGCTTGCAAGACAAACACACACAAGTCAAATTATCATAAAGGGCTACTCCCATTTGAACAAAACTCACTTTAGAAACCTTGACATCAGCAACTAGACACTGGTATCAATTGTTTCCTTTGTTTCTATAATCCTCAAATGCACAATTATCGCTCAATCTCACCTTGAACATATTATTGAGTCTACAAACATCTTAGTGTGTCTAGTCTCAGGTGATGCAAGCAGAACACAACAGAACCCATTATTTATAGCACACACAGACTTGTTTTTTGGATTATTTATAGAAAACATAGTCAAACTACCCAGGCCTTAAGGTATCTCAAATTCCATTTAAAATACAAAATGCGTCACTATTATATATTCTGCATTCAACCAGTCAATACACCTACTCTTCACTGTTTTAGTAAAAACCTAACAGCATGGCCATCCAGTTCACAGCGGTCTATTGATTGACAATTACCACAAAATATGCATGAAATAAAAATGTATAGTTCCTAACAAAAACTCCTGAAGAAGAATGTCCAGTAATTAGTCCATTAACTGAAACTTATGCATAGTTGGGACACTACAAACACAAAACAAGTCCACTTCAAAATCAAAAGAACCAAAACATTTTAAACGAAAGGTTTTAGATCGCCTTAATTAAATCCCACTGACTAATATGAGCAGTTCATGGTTAAAAGTATTTCACTGTGTAGTCCAAAGGTCCTTCCCAGCTATAGTAAGCATTCATTTTGTCAGAAATGATTAGACTGCAAGTGCTTAAGAGTGGTGATCTCGGCAGATCAGGAGAGCTGGGCGACTCCCCAGGCAGGCAGGAAGGCTGAGGTTGGGCAGTCCCCCCAGCAGGGCTCAGGGGCCTGACATACAGCCTTTTGAAGATGTCATCCAGGGCCGACTGGCAGCCTATGTATTGGGCATGATGTGCCATAAACCACTCCATTCTCTGCTGGGGGGGTTGAACTTCAAAATATCGACCATCTTGAGTGTGTCTTCGACTTGCTAGTTTAGGGTGGGGCAAGTCCAGAGCTTTGGTGAAAACAGAAGAAAAAAAATTATGGAATGAAGTAAGCAGAGAAAACAGATCAAAAATAACTGACAGAACAATGGGGCAAAAGCAAAAAACACTTTCTCCTTATGCTCTCCTGCACTTTATCATTCCACCACCACGTCTATTTGTCTACCTTTCTCTTTCCAGATGTCACACCAAGTACCTTTCTAGCTGTCTCCCTTATCACTTCTGCAGTAGTTGCCCAATCATCCAGCACCTCTTCACCACCACCGAGCCCCTGTCTGACCTCTTGCCTGAATCTCACATTACAGTCTATTTCCTTCAGTTTCCACCATCTTATTCTTCTTTCAGTCCTCCTCTTCTACTTCACCTTCAAAATTATCCTACATGCCACTTCATCTAACTCACTCCAGAAAATGTATTTCTCCTACATCTCACAACCCACTTGTAGAGCATAAGCACTGATAACATTTATCATCACCCTTTCAACTTCCAGCTTTAAGTTCATAACCCTATTAGAAACTCTCTTCACCTCCACTACATTCTTACTTTACTCTTCATTCAGAATCACCCCTACACCATTTCTCTTTCCATCCACAACATGAAAGAACAGTTTAAAGCCCCCTCCAATGTGCCTGGCCTTGCTCCCTTTTCACTTGGTCTCCTGAACACACAGCATATCTACCTTTCTCCTCTCTATCATATCAGCTATCTCTATCCCTTTACCAGTCATAGTGCCTACATTTGAAGTACCAACCCAAACCTCCACTCTCCTACACTTCTTCTTTCCCTGCTGTCTGTGTAGACATCTTCCTCTCCCCTTTTGCCAACAGTAGCCCAATTTTCACTGGTACCCTGTTGGCTAACGATACCTGTGGCGGTCATTGGTTACCAGGGGCTCAAATGATCCGGTATGAATTTCTCTTTTGTGATCCGCATATTTGATTTGGCACGTTTTACCCTGGATGCCCTCCATAACACAACAATCCCTATTTATCTGGGCTTGGGACCAGCACTGGCTGGCACTGGCTTGTGCAACCCTGATGGCTGGGTTGCTCTCACAGCAGCTTCACTTTGTGATTTTGCTCTGGTGAAAAAACGTCTGCTGAAATGTCAGATTCTTCTTTAACTTTTAAAGTTTTTGTATCTTCTGCTCTGCATTCAGGTTTTTCAAATTCCTGATGTTTTGTCTCATTGTGCCATCTTAATTTAAATTCCTTAATGACAGACTCATTAACTCCACAAATAAGAGACATGGGTTTACCGGCAATGTCAGTAAACATATAGAATAGAATAGCCTACTCAGCCTCCCTTCAGGTTTAAAAGTCTCTGTTTTCAGAATCAACTATTCTCTCTTTACCATTGTGAGGGGCTAGCTTCGCAATAACTTTACAATAGGGTTGTAAACATTAACAGAAGCTTGACTTGATTGACACAGGAATGTTCCCATGTAGCCTTACGTTCGGCAAGGCAGCTGAAATGCTGCATTATGGAATCTGTAGTTTATCAGGAGTTATCAGTGCTTCATATCACCGGGCCTTTAATAACAATAATAATAGATCTATATAAAATTATCTCACGGGCCGGATATAATTGTACATCAGGCTAGATGTGGCCCGTGGGCCTTGAGTTTGTCACATATCCTAAAAGACCAATATCAGTTGTTGGAGAGAAGGGAATGAATTAGATGTTGTTTGACTGATCAGTTTGTAGAACAGAAAATTGGAAATGTTGACTCTTCTATGCATAGAAAAGTCAAATTTGGTCTCTCTTTTAGGACTGTGTCTCTTTTCTATCCACAGGCAGATATAAATTAGCGTTCTGAGTTTTGTATTAACTTGGAACACATTTTGGAAAGGAACACCCCCCAAATTTATGTATTTGTCAAACCAACCAATCAATTATATTAGAGCAGTGTAATTCATAAAATCATGCAGATACGAACCAGCAGTTTCAGGGAATGTTCACGTTGACCATTAGAATGGAGAATTTCTATAACCACTGATCTCTTGGGATTTTCACATGCAACAGTCTCTAAAGTTTAATCAGAATTGTGCAATAAATTTAGATCATCCAGCAATTCAATAGAAGAAAATGCCTTGTTGATGAGAGAGATTAATGAGAGCCAGAAAAGCTACAGCAACTCACATACAGTAACTAATCTGTACAATTATTATAATCAGAAAAGCATCTCTGAATGTACAAAGAATGATAATTATAGATAAACTACAGAAAGCTGAGGGTGCAGAGAGCACAATTGTGGCACTTTATGTGGTGAGGACACTTACTAGTCCTTAGCTCTGTGTTATCTGCTATGTAGCTTTATGTTGTTAATGTAGCACCAGGGTTCTGGAGGAACGTTGTCTCAGTTCGCTGTGTACTGCTTCAGCTGTATATGGTTGAAATGACAATTAAACATTCTTGACTTGATTCTTTGAATTTGATGCCAACAGCATGAAGCCAACCTGCCTTTACATTAATATCTCTCAATGTTCACTAGTTTACCACAGCCTATTGGGCATTGTTGTTGGCCATGTCCATCCTCAAATTGGTTTTGAGTTACATTTACTCCAGTGCTCTTTCCCAGTTGACAGATCGGAATCTAATAGATTCTCAATTGGTAGAATTCGAGAGCCACAGTATCAAAGTGCACCTAAATAATCTGTAGGAATATTTCCGGATACAAAAACGTGAAAAAGACTTAGAATCCAAGCTAAAAGATTTCAGTAACACATCTTGTTGAATCCAATACAAAGAAATTAGGTTGTTTTTACAAGAGGCCCAACCCAATATTAATACTAGTAATCATAATAAAGTGTTCTGTGAGGATATGATGCCGATTTTATGATGCAGAAAAACAAGTTCATGTTTTTCTTCCATCTAATTTATTCCTATAGTTTAAATGTTGTAGTTTTGTAGTTGTACAAACATGCTCCAATTAGTTTAGCATGCAGAATCTGTACTATAACCAAAAGATTTGATCACCTATTGTTTTCACTGGCTGCTGGTAGAAATTTTGCATTAGTAATAAAACACTATTAATTAACTTTAAAGCATTAATTCGGCAATTCAGACCTCACGTCTAAGTTGAAATAGACATCAAGGGTTCATGGGAATAGACAGTTTTGGTAAATTGGCATGTTTGGATTCATTGAATGCTTACACACAAACACACACATAAAATGTTCGAAGTGATCAAAGCGGCTTTGTAGCAATGGTCATTGTAACAAGCTTTATATAAATATAAAATGTAAAATTATATTGAAATTTCCAAATGTTTACAACCCTAATTCCCAAACAATTGGTATGCTGTACAAAGTGTAAATAAAAACAGGATGTAATGATTTTAAAATCTCGTAAACCCGTAATTTATTTACAGTAGAACATATATCAATGTAAAACTGAGGAAATAGAAAAATATAAGATCACACTGAATTTGACACCTCTCAAAAACGGACAGGGCAAAAAAGTCTGGAAAAAGTAAATGTTATTAATAACAAACAGTTTTAACATTTAGCAACTAATGACAATAATTGAGAACAGGTCAGTAAGATGACTGGGATTAATAATGTATCTTAGACAGGCAGAGTCTTTCAGAAGTAAAGATCGGCAGAGCTTCACTAATCTGCGAAAAACTACATCTACAAACTGTGGAACAAATTCAGAACAATGTTCCTCAACATCAAATTGCAAAGACTTTGAATATCTCATCATCTACAGTACATCACATGAACACAAGAATCTGAGATTCTCAAGAAATCTCTGTGCACAAGGAACAAGAGCAAAAATTTATATTGGATGGCCATGATCTTCAGGCCATCAGGCAGCACTGCATTTAAACGTCATGATTCTGTAATGAAAATCAATGTATGGGCACATTACCACCTCCAGAAATAATTGTCTGTATGTTTGTGATGTCATTCACAAATGCAGGTTAAATCTCTATCATGCAAAGAAGAAGAAATGCTGCCATCCTCTCTGTCCAAATGTTCTGAGGTAAGTGGAAAACTGGTCAGACAAATCAACATTTTTGTTTCTTTTTGGAAACCATCGACACCACATCCTCCAGACTAAAGAGGAGAGGGATTATCTGGCCTGTTATCAGTGCTTAGTTCAAGAAGCTTGCATCTCTGATTGTATGGGGTATATTAGTGCCTATGGAGTGGGCAGTTTCCATATCTGGAAAGGCAAACCAAACCAGATCAATGTAGTCCACACCTTTCACCAATTTACAACATTTAACGCATAATGAAGCGAAAAATACAAAGATGACCAAAAATGTTATACAGCTAGAATCAAACACAAATGGGACAACATCCAATTTTTATGCTGTATTTTGCTGTAACAAAAATAGTGAAATGGTGTAAATCCTTTTTGATGGTACTGTAGAGACCCATAAAGAATGACAACACCATGAAGTTGGATTTGGACTGTAACTAATATAAAGTTTGCTAAAATGCTTGGGGGCTGCAGTTGCTATGAACAGTTTTACACTTTACCTTCCATCAGTTCTCACCTTCCAAAATCTTGAACAACCTGGTTAAAAACTCCACTGCCATCTTTCCTAAACATCTCCACGCTTCTACCAGTATGTCATCTGGTCCAACCAACTTTCCACTCTTCATTCTCTTAATCACTACTCTCACTTCCTCCTTACAAATCATATCCACTTCCTGCTTCACCATCTCCACACTTTTGACCTTCTCTCTCAAATTTTTCTTGTTCATCATCTGCTCAAAATACTCCTCCATCTTCTCAACACACTCTCCTCACTAGTCAACACATTTCCATCTCCATCCTTTATTGCTCTAACTTGCAGCACATATTTCCCTGCTCGGTCTCTCCTCCTGGCCAATCGGTATATATCCTTTTCTCCTTCCTTAGTGTCCAACTTCTCAGACACCTGCTCATATGCCTTTTCCTTGGCTTTCGCCACATCCCTCTTTACCTGCTTCCACATCTCCTTGTACTCCTGCCTACTTTTTCATTTCTATGCCGATCCCAATTCTTTTTGCCAACCTCTTTCTCCTTATGCTCTCCTGCACTTCATCATTCCACCACCACGTCTCTTTGTCTTCCTTTCTCTTCCTTTCCTTTCTCTTTCCAGATGTCACACCAAGTACCTTTCTAGCTGTCTCCCTCATCACTTCTGCAGTAGTCGCTCAATCATCCAGCACCTTTTCACCACCACCTAGCCCCGGTCTGACCTCTTCCCTAAATCTCACATTACAGTCTTCCTCCTTCAGTTTCCACCATCTTATTCTTCTTTTAGTCCTCACTCTCCTCCTCTACTTCTTCACCTCCAAAACCATCCTACATACCACTTCATCTTACTCACTCCAGAATTTTTCCTTCTCCTACATCTCACAACCCCCTTGTAGAGCATAAGCACTGATGACATTTATCATCACCCTTTCAACTTTCATTTTTGAGGTTCATAATCCTATCAGAAACTCTCTTCACCTCCACTACATTCTTACTGTACTCTTCCTTTAGAATCATCCCTACACAATTTCTCTTTCTATCCACACCATGAAAGAACAGTTTAAAGCCCCCTCCAATGTTGAGACATGCAAGATGGCACCGCGGATGGCAGCCTCGGCATGACTCTCTCTAGTACTTTCTTTTTGTTTATTTATTGTCTGTATTGTCTTGTATAGTCTGTTTTTGTCTTGTCTTTTCTGTTTTGTCCTGTATAGGTTTTATTTATGTTTGTACTTTTGAGAGTCACAAACAGCTGGAATCAAATTTCTTGTGTGTGTCAACACACTTGGCCAATAAACCTGATTCCGATTCTGATTTTGATGTTCCTGACCTTGATCCCTTTTCACTTGGTCTCCTGAACACACAACATATCTACCTTTCTCCTCTCCATCATATTAGCTACCTCTCTCCCTTTACCAGTCATGGTACCAACATTTGAAGTATCCACCGATACCTCCACTCTCCTCCACTTCTTCTTTCCCTGCTGTTTGTGTAGACATCTTCCTCTCCCCTTTTGCCAACAGTAGCCCAATTTCCACTGGTACCCTGTTGGCTAACGATACCTGTGGCGGTCATTGGTAACCAGGGGCTCGAATGATCCGGTATGAATTTCTCTTTTGTGATCCGCATATTTGATTTGGCACATGTTTTAACCTGGATGCCCTCCATAACACAACCCTCCCTATTTATCTGGGCTTGGGACCGGCACTGGCTGGCACTGGCTTGTGCAACCCTAATGGCTGGGTTGCTCTCACAGCAGCTTCACTTTGTGATTTTGCTCTGGTGAAAAAACGTCTGCTGAAATGTCAGATTCTTCTTTAACTTTTAAAGTTTTTGTATCTTCTGCTCTGCATTTAGGTTTTTCAAATTCCTGATGTTTTGTCTCATTGTGCCATCTTAATTTAAATTCCTTAATGACAGACTCATTAACTCCACAAATAAGAGACATAGGTTTACCGGCAATGTCAGTAAACATATACTCAGCCTCCCTTCAGGTTTGAAAGTCTCTGTTTTCAGAATCAACTATTCTCTCTTTACCATTGTGAGGGGCTAGCTTCGCAATAACTTTACAATAGGGTTGTAAACATCAACAGAAGCTTGACTTGATTGACGCAGGAATGTTCCCATGTAGCCTTACGTTCGGCAAGGCAGCTGAAATGCTGCATTATGGAATCTGTAGTTTGTGTGTTATCAGTGCTTCATATCACCGGGCCATTAATAACAATAATAATAGATCTATATAAAATTATCTCACGGGCCGGATATAATTGTACATCAGGCTAGATGTGGCCCGTGGGCCTTGAGTTTGTCACATATCCTATAGAACAATATCAGTTGTTGGAGAGAAGGGAATGAATTAGATGTTGTTTGACTGATCAGTTTGTAGGACAGAAAATTGGAAATGTTGACTCTTCTATGCATAGAAAAGTCAAATTTGGTCTTTCTTTTAGGACTGTGTTTTTTTCTCTCTCTTTAAACAGTGTACTAGCTTCCATTGTTTTCATGAAATGTGTGAAGTGACTTTACACTAGATTGTGAATAAATTCTTCCTGGTCTGTTCTAACAAGAAGTACTCCAACTAAATCCACAGGCAGATAGAAATTAGCGTTCTGAGTTTTGTATTAACTTTGGAACATATTTTGTAAAGGAACACCCCCCAAATTTATGTATTTGTCAAACCAACCAATTATATTAGAGCAGTGTAATTCATAAAATCATGCAGATACGAACCAGCAGTTTCAGGGAATGTTCACGTTGACCATTAGAATGGAGAATTTCTATAACCACTGATCTCTTGGGATTTTCACATGCAACAGTCTCTAAGACAGAAATGGTGTAAATCCTTTTTGATGGTACTGCAGAGACCTGTAAAGAATGACAACACCATTAAGTTGGATTTGAACTGTAACTAATATTACTTTACCTTCCATCAGTTATCAGTTTATAAACTCAAACATTTTTGGTGCTATAATTAATTAATATTTGAGGCTACCTAGATGATGAAGGTTCCCATTTAAGTCTGGTTCCTCTAAAACAGGGGTGCCCAATACACTGATTGCGATCTACCGGTCGATCACATAGGTAGTGTGGGTAGGTCGCATGACATTGAAGAAATAGATATTAGTTTATGCATTTTTATAGTAGGTAGATCATTTTGACCTGGTTTTATAAGTAGCTTGCATGCTGAAAAAGTGTGTGCACCCCTGCTTTAAAGGTTTCTTCCTCAGACCTTGCTACTTTCATCATTTATGCCTGTAAAGCTGCTGTGGGACAATGTTCAAACCATATTTCTGATGATTGTTCATGTTGTGTTTTAATACTTACTTTCTCTCCTGGTATACTCTTTGGTTTGTCTGTTGGCATTGTCCCCTTTGTGTCTGGTTGCACAATGTTTTCAACTTACAATGGCTTACAATGATAATAATAAAGTGCACATGTCCTAAAACTATTTTAATACTTTTTTGCTTATACATGCATGTATATTCATCTATTTGCCTTCTTGGCCTGTTAACATTGCACCATTACCTGCCTTGCCTTGCTGCTGTCTTCTCCCTGCTGAATTCCACATTATTCAGTGCACATTAATCATCATTAAGCACTTGAGTGTCTTCTAAACGACTGTACTGTTTTTACTGAACTGGTCCTGCTTTAATTAATTAAAATATTTACATGCTAATTATGTCAAATTCAATCACTAAGCATACTGACAGTGGGTGTTGACAGATGGGTGTAGACGCTTCTAATGAAACTAACTATTCAAACCAGTACTATAACCAGACCAGCTAGTTTTTCCAAATGCAACCAGTATAAAAATAACTTATTGGAAGATTTCTGTTCTGTTAGGTAGCAATACATCTATACACTTTTATTAATGTATGCTCCTCAATTTGTTGTACTCTGGGAAATCTAATTTAAACTGGTCTCCAACTTTTCCTTTTCTCTTGAGAGCTTACAAGAGCTAACAACATTTAATATCACAGCACTGTGTTTCATTCATCAAGCTAGGATGCTAGTCAAAATTAGTACATACTGTACCTTGTTTTCTTTACACTTCTGATATTATGAAGCTGTATCATTTTATTAATTCCCTTGTTTATATGTATGAGATGTGTTCAGGTATTTGTTCCTGAACAGCTTTTAAACTCAAATGACCCTGATTGCCTAAAGACAATCTGACTTCACTTTTAATTTCATAGCCGTAACATAATGAGCTTTTTATATAAATATGCATAAATAAAGCTTTCATTTATTTGTGTGTAATATGTTTTATATTTTTTATATTGATTGTCATGGGCTTGTCCTGTATAATGCCTAATGGGAAACTCAACACCTCAAATATGTAAATTTCATACATAAGTACTGCAATCAAAATTTGCTTAATCTATGGCTGTAGAATTGAAATGGGTTCATTGTGTTCTATTTGAATACAATATACAACATATACACACACACACACACACACACACACACACACACACACATATATATATATAAACATACGAACGTGGGATGAGCAGCAAAAGCATAGAATGAACACCGGCAGGATGGGGGGGGAATCCGCGGTGCACTTTGGGAAGAAAAGAGCAGCCGTTGAGAGAGTGCCGGTGGGAAGACACGTACCGGGATACGCATGAGCGATAACAACGACCGCCGTGAACCAACATATACCAACAATAACGGACAGTGAGAGTGTGGAAGTTTAAATAGGAGCTGTTGATGATGCTAAACGAGCACCATATGTGCGCGATTGAAGCCTGGAGCTTCAGAGAAAGCGGCCGAGAAAGCACCTGACATGCTGAAGGGGGCCGAAGGGGGCGTGGCAGGTGGATTCCTGACAGATAAACATGTACTGTATGTATTTTTATAGCATGCCTTCATCAAACAAATCGCTGCAACGCTGTTGTGTAAAAACCCTCAAAAACATGTGCATGCACATTCTCATTTATTAACGCAGATCATGTACATAAAGAAATTTCAAGCACATAAAAAAAAAAAAAATCCCCTTCTCCTTGGTTTTTCTTTGATTACAGCTTCACAAGGTAGTCACCTGGAACGGAATTTAATTCACAGGTGTGTCTTTTGTAAGAGTTTATTTGTGACATTTCTTGACTTACTTTAGAGCATCACTTGTCTTCTTCTAAGGAAAGGGTGAGTAGACCAAAATTACCCCAAGAGCACAGCGACGACTCATCCAAGAGGTCACAAAAGACCCCACAACAACATCCAAAGAACTGCAGGCCTCACTTGCCTCAGTTAAGGTCAGTGTTCATGACTCCACCATATAAAAGAGACGGGGCAAAAATGATCTGCATGGCAGAATTCCATAATGAAAACTGCTGCTAAGCAAAAAGAACATAAAGGCTCGTCTCAGTTTTGCCAGAAAACATCTTGATGATCCCCAAGACTTTTGGGAAAATACTCTGTGGACTGATGAGACAAAAGTTGAACTTTTTGGAAGGTGTGTGTCCCATTACGTCTGGCGTAAAAGTAACAACGCATTTCAGAAAAGAGGTTAAAGGACATGCCACAGGTGATTCGGAGGAAATTCGGGGAACATGTTAGCGGCTAAAGTAGCTAAGGAAGCAGCAAAACAACCAGTAGATTTGGACACAGTACATACAAATCCTGAGATCCCAATGATGGCACATATCTTCAATATACCAGATATTGGCCTAAAAAATACTTCAGAGTCAGCCTACTGAGGAGGACATAAAGTATTGGGCTTCTAAACTATGTAAATCAGATTCTGCTGGTATCATTAGAGATGTAGATGGAAAATTGCTCTGCCTAAACTAGCTTTAATAGTGTTGGTGAAGCATTACCATGGGATGTTACACATTAGCATAGCTAAAGTCATACAGGCTATAAACTAATTATACTGTCTTGCTGAAGTAGCTTAAACATCCAAGCTAGTGTTAGATTTATGTTTGACTTGTGCCAAAACTAACATACACTGACCTGTACGACATGATGTGCTTACTTTTCCTGAGCAACAATTCCAACACCTACAGATAGATTTTACACATTTGCCACCTGTAGGAAATTTGAGATACCTGTTGGTTATAGTTGGCAGATTCAGTAAGTGGCCAGAAGCATTTGCATGCGTGACAGAGAACGCTAAAACAGTTGTACAAATATTAATGAAAGAGATCATCTCTAGGTTTGGTATTCCTAGTGTGATTGAAAGTGATAACAGCACAACTTTTGCTTCTTAAGTAACACAACTTTTGCCTAAAAGCTTAGCAATTGATTGCTATTTTTATATTCCCTATCACCCACAGTCAGCTGGAGTGGGATACCAACAGTAAAATGGTTGGTGGTAGTGTGATGGTCTGGGGCTGTTTTGCTGCTTCAGGTCCTGGAAGACTTGCTGTAATAAATGGAACCATGAATTCTGCTGTTAACCAAAAAATCCTGAAGGAGAATGTCCGGCCATCTGTTAGTGACCTCAAACTGAAGCGAACTTGGGTTCTACAACAGGACAATGATCCAAAACACACCAGCAAGTCCACCTCTGAATGGCTAAAGAAAAACAAAATGATGACTTTAGAGTGGCCTAGTCAATGTGGATAAGTTTATTAGAATAAGCAGCTTCAGACCCAGCTTTCTGCTCCTTTCTTACCACTGCTTTACATAATTGCTTCTTGGAGTTCAAGTGGCAGACTATCCAACATCCACTATTTAGAGGAGATTGTGTGAGTCAGACCTTCATGGTCAAATTGTGGCAAATAAACTATTACTTTAGCAGAACAACAAGCAGAAGAGACTAGTTCATGCCAAGAAACAAAGAATGGACATTAGATAATTGAAAAACTGTCATTTGGTCTGATGTTGTTTAAATCTGAGATTTTTCTTTCTAATTGCCATGTCTTTGTTAGATGTACAACTGCAGCTAGATGTAAGCTGCATTTGTTCTTTTGCACAATATTCTGTCCACATTTTTTTTGCCACTCTTCACTTTATCTTGATTGCTGTTATTTGTTTATTTGCACAATACTCTGTTCAAATTTTTCTGCTACTGTTCACCTTATTTTGTTACGACAGGTTTACTGGCTGAGCTATTTTGTGTTTTGTGTATTTTCTTGCATTGTCCTGTGTTGTCTTGCACTGTCTTGTGTTGTGTTTTGCACTGTTTGCACCAGGTTGCACACATGCACTTTATATGCCAAGGATTTTTCTATTAGTTCTTGGCCCTGTGTTTTTCTGTTTCTGTGACTGTTGTTTTATGTTGTTTTATGTAGCACCTGGGTCCTGGAGGAACGTTGTTTCATTTCACTGTGTACTGCATCAGCTATATATGGTTGAAATGACAATAAACGCTTTTTGACTTGACTTGACTTGAGAGGGTGAATGGACGGTTCCTAAATGTGTGTGGTACCCACTGTGAAGCATGGAGGAGCGGGTGGGATGGTGTGGAGGTGCTTTGCTGGTGACAATTTTGGTGATTTAGTGAAAAATTAGGTCACTATTAACCAACATGGCTGCCACAGCATTCTGCAGTGATATACAATCCCATCTCGTTTGCACTTAATAGGACCTTTATTTGGCTTCCTACAGGACAACGACCCCAAATACCCCTCTAGAGCTATTTTTAATAACATTTATAGAGGATTCTCCAATGTCAGTGCTCTGTAACAGCTAACAATTTCGGGTTTTCTGTAACATTATTAACTGTGTTTTATTTTTTAATTAACTAGATACAATGTAATAAATGAAAAATCTATCCCCACTGCTAACATTTTTCAAATTTCAGCTGCCACTTCTTGGCAGTAAGGCTGTATTTTTGAGCCTGCTTCTCTAGATCTTTTCAATTGTGATTGGTTCTTCTTTGCACCACCATTACATTGGATGATTGGGTCATTCCAAAACATCTAATTGTAGAAATTACATTCTTAAATGTAAAGAATTACATTTGTACTTTGGGTAAATTGTCTTGCTGGATGCTAAAAATCTTCAATTCAATTGTCTAACAAAACCTCTAATGAAAGAAATCCCCATAACACAATGCTACCAGCACCGTGCTTCACTGTGGCTGTGGTGTTCTTTAGCTCTTCAAGGATGTGGTTTAAAAATTGGCCTTATCGGACCACTGCACATAATGATTATAATAATGATTTTGGTTAGCTTTGATGATTTTTTTCTGTATAGAAAGGGCTTTATCTATTAATCATAGCTATTCTTTCAAACATGAATTTAAACAGTTTAATGACAGTCAAAAACCACTTAAAAAAATTACATACTTTTGTAAGTTTTTTTCTTAGAATTCTGTGCTTCTAGAAATACAAAATTATATTTTGTATATATGGCTGTTTTTGCTTGAATCAGACAACATTCATTTGATTAAAAAAGATCATCTCCAGGTTACATACAGTATCTAACCCTAGTTCCCTGAGTGAGTGAAAAGCTGCGTCACAATGCTTTGGGAATGTTTGCTCATGCTCTAAATCACGTGTGAAATCCGGCCAACGGCAAGGCGTGACATTACCGGCGGGGCGACGTCGCGACTTGGAAGCTACAAAATGCGCAAGCAGTCGAGCAATGCTAGCTTCTAAAAAAAGAAACGGTAAGTGTGGCAGGGATGCAGGGAGTGTGGCTTGAAGATGCGGCGTCTCGTTTCCTCAGGGAACTAAGTTTACATACTTTCGTTAACTCGGGCTGTGTCACAATGCTTTGGAAACAAGTGTCCAATCACGCCACACTGACTGCAGATGTCCTGGAGTGGAACTCCAGTGGACCAGGCCGTAAAGGCCACCACACTCCGAGTGGAGTGAGCCTTGACTCCGAATGGAGCGAGAAGACTAGAGGACTTATAAGATAAATAAGGCATCCACAATCCACCTATCCACTGAGAGTCTGCTTATTGGCAGGAAGACCCTTCCTATAAGGGCCATAGCAGACAAACTGCTGCTCCAACTTTCTTCACAGACTCGTATTGTGGACATACATGTCCAGTTCTCACACTCCTGGGAGCAGCGAGATGGGGGAAAGGCTTACAGGCATAGCCTCGGCCACATCTGCATCATAGCATCCAGCACCAGTGGGGCTGGGTGACTGAGAGAACCAGAGGGGACAGTGCAAAGTCTCTTGAGTCACAAACAGATCCTTCTTGGCTCTGTAAAATCTCTGCCATATCTGCTCCACCACCTCTGTACGGACCAGCTCATGTCAATCTCTCAGCTTGAAGTGTTTCAAGCCAGAAAAACAGCCATCATCTCCAGGCAGTTTATGTGCCATGAGAGGTGTACTGTAACTCGATCCACCAACCTTGGGCGTAGTGGCCACTCATGACTGCTCCCCACCCCGTGAGGGATGCGTCCATCATTAGCGTTATGTGACGACAAGGAGCTCCCAGGATGGGGCCTCTCGAGGCTGGTCTCTGGTTCTTCTAAAGCAGCTGGAGCAATGCCCTGCAGCTGTTAAAGCCTCCTGAGAGACAGTGGAGGTGGAAAGAGACACCCTCTAGAGGGGGCTGTGCCTTGAAGCACATCCTGTGGCAGGGCTAGGTGGTGCTGAGAAGGGATAGGCAACATGCAATGAGATGTACACCACCCTCCTAGGTTTGAGGCACTCTGAATGTCAGGGCTTATGCACCACGGCCTGCTTGTTGGAGGAGAGGATGACCCTCAGGTTGGCCGGCTCCTTCGGTTGGGGCCTAGAGCGTTGCTGGGGGCTCTTGGACCCTCACGGCGGGTTCCGGGTGACAACGTTCTATTCATGAGCTTTGCGATGCCCAGTGAGCAGCCTCATGAGAGCGGCATGGAAGGTAATGCTAAAACACTGGCGATTGCTTTTTGGTCTCCTGAAACTTGTCGACGACTATCCTTACCTACAGCGTCGCTGAGCAGACCAGGAGGAGCCACTGGGGCGTTCAGCAGGAGAGCCCGTCCCTGTCGGAAATCTCCAACAGGGTGAGCCACAGATTTTTTTGTGGCTACCTGGGCTTACATGGACTGACCTACGGCCCGTGCCGTTTCCTTGGTGGCCATAAGGGTTAGGTTGGCAGCGTAACGTAACTCCTTGATATCATTATCCCCAGAGCTGAATCCCTTGTCCATCTTTCGCAGCAGGTCAGCCTGGTATGCCTGCAAAACACTCATTGTGTGGAGGCAACCCGCTGCCTGACCCGCTGCCGCGTAAAATTAGGAGGCTGTGATGTGGGTGAAAAAAACGTTAATCAAGCTTACTGGGTATTCGCTGCTTTCGCTTTTCATCTGGCCAAATTAACTCTAGCTTAGACACGGCCCGCGTCACTACCCTTCAGGAGCTCCTCATACAGCACAGACTTAGCCGTCTCCGTGCCTTTTGCTAGGTCCGCCTGCAAGCCCCACGACCTCCGACGCTGAGCCGCTAAGGAAGAGGACTCTCCTCGGAGAGCCACACGGCTATAATGATAGCTCCCTCGAGAGCCGACTAAGCATGCTCCTAACCTAAACGCAGCCCCCCCGCCCACAAATTAAAGCGTAGGCAAGAAGGAGCACACAGTCTGAATTCTGATTGCTTTTAAAGCAAATTTTTTTACTTTTTGTTTTTAGTATTTTATCAAAGTCTACATCTATTATCTCCTTCCTCCATTCTATCATGCTATAATTTCATCTCTGATTTCGAGATAAGTGCAGTGGACATGTGAACAGATGGCACACTCTTTTTTTTTACACCATGTACGTGAAATGCGTCATTGTCTATGCACATTTGATGAGATAAAATTCATAAAGCAAATCTTTTGTCAATTTGACTGCTTAGTCAAAACCACCATACAATAGTTACATTCAGGTCATAGATTATCTTCTTTATTGATTATCTGTTTATTTAGTCCCTATTACTTACATTGAATACACACTGTAAGTACACATGTACACATCCTTATGAAATTGCAGCTTTTTATAAATTACAATGACAGAAATAACAGCAACATAAATGACTTGTTACATCTTTAATGTGATGTTGCAACAAAACGAAATCCTGTGGAAAAAATGAATATTTCATACTTGGGAACATAAAAAAAAAATACAACACCCTGACTGCAAATGTCTGCACACTCTTTTATAATAGGCGCTCTAACTGTCTGATTAAAATCAGATAGAAGTCAGCTGTTACTGTAGGATATGCTTTAATGTTTGCGGTTGCATTCCTACTAAAAGCCCTGGACCACAAAGAGTCGGCAAAGAAACAGGAGGAACCAAGCAGGAGAGGATATAAAAGAATATCGAAGGCACTGAATGTACCATGGAACTCCCAAACCCATCATCATTACATGGAGAAAATATGGCACCACAAAGATCAGGATGACCCACCAAAATTGATACGAGAACAAGGAGAAAAATTATCAGGTAGGCTACTGAGAGATCAACAGCAACACTGAAGGAACTACAGGAATTTTTGTCAGGTCCTTGCATGTTTCATCAAGTCTGAGCTGAGAAATAATCTTACAACAAGGAATACACAAGCCGGTCTAAATAACGCCAAAGATTTATTGATTCACCTCAAACCATGTGGGAAAATGTGGAATGGTCTGATGAGACAAAGGTTGAACTGCGCAATGCAGAGCATCATCCATGTAACACGATAACGGCTGTGAAGCATGGTGGGGGTAGCATGTTGCTTTGGGGCTGCTTTTCTTCAGCTCGGAGATGGATAAAAATACCAAATACCAGGCCATTTTTGCACAAAACCTTCTGTCTTCTGTCAAAAAGCTGAATATCACATTTCAAAATGACAAGCAAACATCAAAATCAATAAAGTCATGACTATAAAAAGACAAAGACATGGCATGCCCTATCCAGAATGCCCTAGCCAGAGCCCAGATCTCAATCTCTTTGAAAACCTATGATAAATGTACTAAAAAGAGTCGTACCCTCTGACTTTTTTGTAATAAAGAGTGGGATAAAACTCCAAACTATACATGTTTAAAGTTAATAGAGACTCATTCACAAAATCCTGATGCTATAATAAAAGCAAAAAGCAAAAGGTGCTTCTACACTATTATTTGGAAGGGGGTTTAGACTTATGCAATCAAGGTATTGAGGGTTTTTTCATTTAAAATATTCCCAAAGAATAAATATTTCTTTATTTTCCTTAGATTTTTGTTTGTTGGACGATCACAACAAATATGTAAGTCTGACATTTATGTTTTTTCTGTCTGTATTTTAAAAATCTGCAATTTGATAGGGTGTGTAGACTTTTTATATTCACTGTATAACTAATGTTGTAGTTATCATTTAAACATGTGGAGGAAGCACTCAAGCATTCCCCCATTCTAGTCTGGTTGCCCTCTAGGTTTCTTTCTAATATATCTCAGGGTTTTTTCCTTGCCACTATCACCTTTGGCTCACATGTCAGGGATACATTTAAGGAGAAGACCAGTTGCTAAAATTCTGGGAGAAGACCCTTTTACCATTTGTGTCTGATAGCAAATTGCAAAATGTATTCAATTGGTAAAGATTTGTACTTTAGGCAGACCAGTTCTAGGTGCATTATGTAAATATGCAAGGCCTGCTGTGAAAAAGATATCATCTATATGGAGGCATATGTTACTCTATATCCTGTATATACCTTATATATATGGTGCTGTACAAAGACAGCTGACAGCTTTGTACAATCTTGGCATTCTTTCAGTCTGCCTCATGGGGTAGTCACCTTGAATAGTTTTCAGTCAATCTTGAGGAGTTCAAAGAAGTGTTAAGTGCTTTTGTACTGCTTTTCTTTACTCTCAAACCAGTTCAGTTGGATTTAGATTGGGTGATTATTGAGGCCATGTCAGATGTCCTTCCTGGACAAATAGCTTTTTCATAACCTAGAGTTGTTTTTAACATGTTTTTGTTTAGTGCATGATTCCATATGTTATTTTATAGGTCTTCAGTATTAATGTACAATATTAAAATAACTATTATAAATGAATAAAAAACCCATCCAAAATTCTGACTGGTACTGTAAGTATAAATTTGATTGCTTTTTTGTCACTTATTAATTTCTGCAATTTTAGGTGTCTAAGCGCAGAAATTCATGTACTTTGCTAATAGCAATATAATGGCTTTATCCATCAAGCAATCCTTAATTTTATCATGATGCTAACTGCCGTTTCAAACTTTCAGTCCACAGATATTTCCATTGTGAGTTCTAGGAGCTGTCGTTGATACTATCAGTCGTGTCAGTCTTTTCACAAAAGATTTTACTTAAACAAGATAAAATCTTGTGCTGCCAGTATGACTGACATTACATATATTTGCATATTGAGTCATTGCTTGCGCACATGCTCGTGTCTGTCAGTCACCTGAAAAGACTTGTGTGTCTTGTGACCGCACAACGAATGTAAAAAATCCATATGACGCACATGTAATCGAGATCTTATGATTTATTATAATATGTTAATAAAGTGCAATCAAGTAAACTGTATTAATGAATAAACGCCAGCCATAAAGAGATTTAGAAGTGTACATGTGAAATTCTTAACTGAATTCACTCCATTTCAGCATGACTAAAGCATTACAGGCATGCTTGGTGTTTCCCCTTTACGTGCACTTTACAAACTTGTTTCGTTTTGTTTCTAATATTAGCAAAATACCAACTTCAACTTTTCATATCTTTTACGTAATATTAATAAATTGGCAATAAAGTAGCTGTATTTTTTGCAGCACAATAATATAAAGTCATGAAAAAGAAAGCACATACTTTTGAATTCTATGGTTTTATGTATCAGGCAGAGCTGGAAAGAGTACCAATGTATCGTTACTTCAATAAATTTTTCACTTAAGTACAAGTAAAGCTACCGGTCTAAAAAAGGAACACTGTAAATTGTACTCTAAGTAAATTTTAAAGGAAATATTTTTTCTTTTAAAATTTACTTAGAGTACAATTTACAGTGTTCCTTTTTTTTTAAAAAATGGGGGTGAGGTGGGGGATTCTAGTGTAGTTCAAAAAGAGATATAAATCTCAAACTGGTTGTTTTTAATTGAAGAAACACCTTTACAAATTAAAGTGCAATAACATAAAGGTTATCAGTTTTCAATCAATCAATCAGTGCAGTAGTTTCCTCTTGCATTATTTCAATTTATTCATTGATTTACTAAGTAACGGATAGGATTTCAAATGTAGTTAAGTACAATAATTCTAACAAAATATACTTAAATAAAAGTAAAATTACAGATTTTAAAAACTACTTTAAAAGTAGAATTACACACAGAAACATGGGAAAATATAATTAGTTATTTCCCACCTTTGGTAGTATTAGGACATAAAAATGATTTAGACCTTATCAGAATAACCAGGTCTTATAAATACAACCTCAGATGAACAACACATGATATAAATCATGTGTGAGTACCTAAGAACATACCTCTTATGAATAGCATGTAGAACCACCTTTAAGTAATGGTCTCTTGTATGATTTCATCAAATAATTGTAAAGGAATTTCAGACTACTTGTCTGATGCGCTGCTTCAATTTATTTATGTTTGCAGGTATTTGTTTATGAACAGCTCTCTTAAGTTCCTGCCTGATCGAGGTCTGACAGAACCATTGCAACATTTTGATTTTGCTGTAGATTTGCTAGTGTGTTTCAGATTATTATCATGTTGCATGACCCAGTTTTAGCTAAGCTTTATTTCTCGGATAGTTGGCTTCACATTTGAATCTAGAATACTTTGGAATACAGAGGAGATCATGGTCGACTCAATGTTTGCAAGGTGACCAGGTCCAGTGGCTGCAAAACAAACCCAAATCATCGTCCCTCTTGGTTGGTATAAGTTGTTCCCTTTCAGGAACTCGAGCTGCGTCGAAACGCTTTGGGAACGCGCCTGAGTGTTCACGCTCTGAAATAATGTGTGTAATCAGTCAAAAATTGGACGCTGGCCGTCACCGGTGAGGTGACGTCACGACCAGGAGTATAAAGCGCATATGAGAGAGGACAGCGGCAGCTTCTGTTGTTCAGATTGTCTGTCAGATTGTTTGCAAAAAAAAAAAAAAAAAGGAGATCTATGTATTTCCCGAGAGCGGAGCATGCTAGTCGGTTCTCGAGAGATCCGGCTGCATGTCTATGACTTCACTCCGCTCCCGACCGGCTCTCTCCGAGGAGAGAGCTCGCGTCTCGGGTTCTGCCCCGCTCTCGCTGAGGCGGAGCGGCGCGGCAGTTCCTGTGCTCGCATGGACCTCGCAGTGGGTTTCGAGACGGGCTTGTCCCTTTCTCCAACCTCACCTGCTTGGTCCAGCACTCGCTCGCAGGCTCGATGCACACCTTTCGGCGGATTCTTCCTCCTGCGACGAGGGCATTGGCTCCGCCTCTCTTTCTCTGAGGAGAAGGAGGGGGGGGCGCTTTGCGAGCTAGGCTCATAGAGCTTTGGAGTTGGGGCGGAGCTATGTCGCTTCCTGAGGGATGCGGCTGCGCACATTCTGCGCATTTTTCGGCTCAGTTTCTCTGCACATTCTGTACATGATCTGCGCGTATTGCGCCGCGATCATTGTGCCGTGCACATTCTGCTCGCTTTCGGCTCAGATTCTCTGCGCATTCTGTGCATGTTCTGCGCTTATTGCGCCGCGCTCATGGTGACGCGCGCATTCTGCTCTCACTCCTCGTATTAAGATAAAATGATTAAAGCTATGGAGTTAGGGGCGGAGCTGTGTCGCTTCCCGAGGGATGCGGCTGTGCACATTCTGCGCATTTTTTGGCTCAGTTTCTCTGCACATTCTGTACATGTTCTGCGCATATTGCGCCGCGCTCATTGTGCCGCGCACATTCTGCTCGCATTTTTTGTGCATCGCTCCACTCCCGAAGAGCACTCCTCGAGTGGGGTTCTCTCACTCCTCGTGGCAATGTGAAGAATAATAATAATAATACGTTTGTATGTATATATAGCCTTTTTCTGACACCAGGTCATGACCTTCGTGTCGGTATTTTCCCGTCCTTTCCAGACCTGTACACTAAGTGTCATGGGCATGGGTCATGGGCCCCTTCGGCCCCTTTCGACATTGTATCGAAAAACAACCAAAAAAAAAAAAAAACAAAGAAAGAGGGTATGGGGCGATGCTGCGGGTTGGAGAGACGCTTACGAGCTATCTCTTTCCTGGAATCGCTTCCTCCCTTAAGACACGTCGGCGGGCACAGCCCCGACCGCAGCCCTCGTCTCCCATCGGGAGGTGCAGAAACGCAGTGTCGCGACTCGCTCTCCCATTGTGAGGAATCCTGTGTGGCGCTCGCGTCGAGGCCACATGAGGTGACAGGTCTGAGGACTGTCATCTTCAACAGGATGACTTCAAGGAAGTGATCCTGACACAGACCTTTCTGGGGATCTGGCCATGAAGGGGCGTGCCACACCGCTTTTGCCGGTGCCCGCCTTGTTCCGGCCCCCCTCAGGGACCTGGTCCGTTAACCCTGCCACCCTCGGTGCTTAAGGGCACGGCCAGCTCCGGCGGGCTCTCTCCGTGGTCTTCACCCGGCATCGTTGTGGTCCCGGAGATCTCGCCTCCCCTAAGAAAACTGGGGATCTGGCTGTGAAGGGGCGTGCCACACCGCTTTATGCGGTGCCCGCCTTGTTCCGGCCCCCTCAGGGACCTGGTCCGTTAACCCTGCCATCCTCGGTGCTTCAGGGCACGGCCAGCTCCGGCGGGCTCTCTCCGTGGTCTCCACCCGGCATCGTTGTGGTCCCGGAGATCTTGCCTCCCCTAGAGCCGTCTCAGGGTGCTCCCTTGGCTCTGGACCGGAGGTCAGTCTCGGGACTGGTACCCCTGAGGCGCTTTCTGGCAGCTTGGCAAGCTCTTCCAGATGTGTCCTGGTGGGTCCTGCGTACTGTAGAGCGAGGCTATTCGATTCAGTTCGGGTCTCCTCCGCCCCATTTTTACGGGGTTCTTCTCACCCTGGTGGGAAGCCGGCAGGCTCTGGTCAGGAAGTAAACACTCTCCTGAGGAGGGGGGCCATCGAGGTGGTCCCTCCATCGGTATGAGAGTCCAGGTTATACACCTGGAACTTCATAGTTCCTAGGGTACATGGAGGGTTACGTCCTATCTTAGATCTACATCAGCTGGACCGCTCTCTCATGAGACTCAGGTTCAAGATGCTGACCCTCAAGCAGGTCGTGCTTCAAATCAGATCCGAGGACTGGTTTGTCACGGTAGGTCTAAAGGATGCGTACTTTCATGTATCCGTCCTACCTTCTCACAGGGAGTTCTTGAGGTTTGCTTCGGGGCCGAAGCTTACCAATCCAGGTTCTTCCGTTTGACCTTGCCCGTTCACCCCGTACCTTCATGAAATATGTGGATGCGGCTTTGGTTCCCCTGAGGTCTCAGGGCATCCGCATCCCCAACTACTTCAACGAAAGGTTGATCCAAGCTCATTCTGTGCTGTTGGCGGTCCGGCATTGAGGTGTCGTTCTCGCCCACATGAAGGCGTTGGGGTTTTTGGCTAAATGCCGGGAAGAGTGTGCTTTCTCCATTACGGAGAACCACTTATCTTGGTGTCGTACAGGATTCGACTACTTTGTGTGCGCAGCTTTCCCCTGCCCACATTGTAGCCGTCCTTACGGCCCTCAGGAAGGTCAGAGAAGGGCGGCCTCTCACTGTCGAGCAGTTCCAAACACTGCTAGGGCTTATGGCAGCTGTGTCCAGTGCGATTCCACTTGGCCCGCTGTACATGAGACCCCTTCAGTGGTGGCTCAGGACCCGCGGGTTCTCATGGAGGGGTAACCCCCTCCGCACTATCAAGGTCACGTGGCGATGCCTACGTGCCTTAGGTGTTTGGAGAGATCCCCGGCTCCTATCTCCAGGCCCTGTGCTGGGAGTCCCCGGTCATCGCTTAATGCTAACGGCGGATGCGTCCCTCACGGGCGGGAGCTATCATGGCTACGTCAACCATCTAGGAGATCAGCGTTCGCGCCCCCTGTGCAGGCTGGCGCACCTGATCCTCCTTTGGGCCCAGGGGAAGCTCCTCTCATTGAGTGCGGTTTACATCCCGGGCTGGTTGAATGAGGCAGCAGACACCCTGTCGAGGCGGGTGTTGAGACCCGGGGAATGGCAAAGGAAAGCTGCCGCTGTCCTCTCTCATATGCGCTTTATACTCCTGGTCCTCCAATTTTTGACTGATTACACACATTATTTCAGAGCGTGAACACTCATTCGCGTTCCCAAAGCGTTTCGACGCAGCGTCTCGTTCCCTCAGGGAACTAGGGTTACATACGTAACCTAGAGACGTTTTTGCTTATATGCGGAGTTTCGGTGCTGTGCATTTTATCCAGTAATTGAGGAAATGGCCTTATAACCCTTCCCTGATTTCTTTCCTCCTCAACATTGAGTTAACACACCGTTGCATGCTTCAGACCAGCAAACTGATAAAACTTATTTTATAACGTCTTTTATAGACGAGATCACAGTTGCTAATTATCAACTGATCAAATGCATTTAATCATCAACACCTGGTATTTAGCCACTCAAAGCCTATAGAAGCAGTAAAGGTGTACTAAAATTCTCCACACATGGCTTTTATATTTTGTCTTAATTTTTTTTTTATAAATAATGACACGAAGTGATATGCTCAATAGTGTAGATTAATGTAGGATTTAATATTTAAAGCACAATTTATTAACAAGTGTTTACCAGACATTGGATATTGTTTCAGAATGCAATCCCATACACATAGAACCCATTATGGTTGCTAATGGAGTGTATAATTTGCTAATTAATTTGATCTAGTGTTGGCCTAACAATCACTATATACGTATATATATATATATATATATATATATATATATATATATATATATATATATATATATATATATATATATAATTTTTTAGGTTGAAAACTGGTGTCCATGATATCCTGTGTAAGAAAGAGATGGTAGAAACCATGCAAGATCATCACATAAGAAAATGAAGAAGAGAATCAATTACAGTCAAAAAGAGTGAGCTTTTAACCAAAAGTTTTAGTTTCACTAAAACATGCTTTTATCACTCTACTGGGGTTATCGCTTGTAATGTTACCTATGTTAATAAACTGTTTTGAAAAGCGACTGGACATGATGAAAGGCCAGATTATTCTGTCATTAATCATGGGTGACTAGGTAAGTGAGGACCCAAATGCAGGATGCGACCAGGTTAAGCCGAAAACATGCTTTGATAAAACACAAACAATGGGGCAAGGCAAAAACAGGCCAGGGTCTGAAACACAGGCAAACAGGGCGATGCAGGGAAGACAAAACTTAAGCGAAAAAACTCCAAAAAGATCCAAAGTAGGGAAACAGAACAATATAGGCAGGGCAAAAACAAAAACGCCAAAACACAACCAAAGTCCAAACTAGGTAACAGGGAGGCAGAGCGGAACAGGGGTCAAGATCAGGATCAGGAACATGATCAGGATCAGGAGCAAGAGCAGGAACAGGAACAGTAACAGAGCAGGCATGGTGGCAAGTATATTCTCAGGGCCATTGGAAGCCAGTGAGATAATCTGGCCCAGAGCTAAGTCTTGGGTGTTCGTAAATACCGGGAGGCGCCGGGAAAAAGGGCAAGATGTAAGTGATCCTGACATCAAGTCTCTAATTTGAAAAGTACTTGATTTTTGTTAGTATTTTAACAAATTAAGGATAAAACAAGACAAGGGCCTCACAGCATGGTCTTTTCAGTGTCACGATCAGCGTTTTACATCAATGCAGTAATAATTTCTCTGTACATTGTGACACAACCAATAGGTAAATCCTTCACCCTGGTAAATTTCCCTCCCCCTGGGGGAAACTAGGTGTGTCAGTATTGAACCACCAATTTAAATGATTTAATTGAGAACATCAACCGTTTATGGAAAACATAAGTGGACATGCAGATGCATTTGGATGTCTGGATCAAGCTTCTAGACCCATCTGCTGCTGGCTGAAGTGGTACACTGCTTGAAAATCTCACCCAACCAGGTCATCAAGACTACCTCAACATGCCACAGTATCTACGGAAGAAAGGTGTGTTCAGGTAAAACCTTTTTTTAGGTTTGAAAAAATAGGTATGATTGACGTTCCCTCTGTGCTCTAGATGACTCCAGAGCCTCTAAACTAATGCAAAACTAAACCTACTAAAACTAATGCATTGTTATATTTTTTCCTCCTGATATTTCGGGAATTCATCTTTCCAGAAATGTTATTGTTACATAATGATAACACATAATGGCGGTGGTTGTATAATACACAAATATTGGTGCAACCCAGATGAGGATGGGTTCCCTCTTGAGTCTGGTTCCTCTCAAGGTTTCTTCCTTATGCCATCTCGGGGAGTTTTTCCTTGCCACAGTTGCTCATCAGGGACAAACATACTTACAAAGAACATATTTATGTTTAATCACCACATTATCTGTGTAAAGCTGCTTTGAGACAATGTTCATTGTTAAAAGCGCTATACAAATAAACATGAATTGAATTGAATATAAATTCTAATTGCTTTGAATGTCTTTCTCGCTCTCTCACTCTTTTTTTTCTATATCTATCTCTAACACACACACACACTGCAAACGTCTATACTGTACTATACTGTATACTGTATATATACACCTGTCAAACCCTGGTAATTCTTTTTTTTTTTTACTTTGTCCGGTGTAGGCACAGACTCTCGCTCAACACACACACACACACACACACACACACTGCAAACGTCTATACTGTACTATACTGTATACTGTATATATACACCTGTCAAACCCTGGTAATTTTTTTTTTTTACTTTGTCCGTGTAGGCACAGACTCTCGCTCAACACACACACACACACACACACACACACACACTGCAAACGTCTATACTGTACTATACTGTATACTGTATATACACCTGTCAAACCCTGGTAATTTTATTTTTTTACTTTGTCCGGTGTAGGCACAGACTCTCGCTCAACACACACACACACACACACACACACACTGCAAACGTCTATACTGTACTATACTGTATACTGTATATATACACCTGTCAAACCCTGGTAATTCTTTTTTTTTACTTTGTCCGTGTAGGCACAGACTCTCGCTCAACACACACACACACACACACACACACACACACACACTGCAAACGCCTATACTGTACTATACTGTATACTGTATATATACACCTGTCAAACCCTGGTAATTTTATTTTATTTTTAACTTTGTCCGGTGTAGGCACAGACTCGCTCAACACACACACACACACACACACACACACACACACACACAACACACACACACACACACACACACACACACACACACACACACACACACACACACAACACACACACACACACACACACAGACAAATTCAGCCACATATACACATGGTCTCTCTCTCACACACAAATATATTATGTTTGTTTAATAGTGAATATAAAACACATACAACTATATTTTATTACTAAATAAATTATATATAAAAATATATTTCTATTTCTATTTTTATCAATATAAAATATATTTACTTTTAACAATTTTTTCTTTATATTTTATAGCTTTTAATTTTTTATTTCAATTAAGGAATATGATTATGATATGATTACTGAAATTGTTTTAAAATGTTTTTTACTTTTGAAAATTGTAACATTTACATATTTGATTCCAGAATATTTTATTTATTTATTTATTTATTTGTTTGTTTGTTTATTTATTTATTTTACTTAATATTTTATCAATTTAATCAGCTCAGGATTAATCAAAAGGTACATCTAAGCAAGAAAAAAGGCAAATAAAAAAATTATAACCATTACAGTCATTTTCCAAATTAAATCCCTGGAATCACAGAGACCCCAATTTATAAGGGACTAAAGCAAATCTTGCCAGAACAAATGCTCTTCTTTTTTTTTCTTTTTTTTTTTCATAATAAAGGCAGGTGCTGTCATGGGATAGTTATCATTTAATCAGGTCATATGATGCCTTTGAAATTCCATAGGTGTTGTCTTCAGAGTCACTCGACACTCCCACACGGAGCATTAAAGGTGTATTTAAAGAAGCCATCGAGAGCGACACCTAGAATTCTGCACTGCACTTGAACCCTTCCCTCAAAAATGGTAAGCCTGTTTTTACATAGTACACTAATGACAGAATATTTTCTGAAGAAATACATTTTGGTTATTATTTGTATTGTTTTTCATTTATATTTACAAGAGGACATGCAAAGCGTTATTATTAGAACTTAACTACATTTTCTGTTTGCCGAAATATCAAGATTCTCTGAAATATTGTGACGTGTTGCTTTAACCCTGTTTTATGTTTGCAGGTGAATGTACAGCTTGTGTTTTTCCTCATCACCTGTTTGCCATTCACTGTTTACAGTGAAGGCTCTGTAGGTAAGTCATGTCTGCATTATTACAGACTGCATTATTGTCAAGACTGACAAATTGAAGTTGAATCATTACAATACTAATATTATCAATATTACCAAATATACCAACTTTTTTCTAACCCCTTACAGACTACTGCTATACCTTGCCAGCATGCAGTAAGTTTTCCCTTTATTCTCCTGATTGTATGGTCTGGGTCTAGTTTATGTGCAGAAGAGATTTTTCATTTTGATAATGAACTTCTAAGTGCATAGATGTGTTTAGATGCATAATTTAACTAATTTGCAAATCTAAACTGAACAAATGAGAATCTAAAAAAAATCATATGGTGCATGGCTGATAAAATCTTAAAATGTTAATAATCTTACTGTATGAACAAACCTAATGAACGAACAGTCATAACTTTAAAACCACCAACAGGTGACTTGAGTAACATTCACCATGCTGGTACAATGGCCCTTGCTATATATATCAGTATAAAATATCAGTCAGCATTCAAAGAAAAGCAGGAAAGTGAAAAGATCGAAACAGGTTAGCAAGGAATGAACTGAGATGGCTGAACGACTGGGAAATCCTATTAGGTGTTCCCAAAAGTGGTCCACAGAATATCAAGTAAACAACACAATGATGAGAGTTGGGAAGGAAAAAGCAACACAAATTGGGCCAACAGAAATGGTTTAATGCTTTGGGCTATGTTCTGCCGTTCTTGTGGATGTTAATATGACACCGACCTGATCGTTGTTTTCTTTCGACCTTGCTCAGAAACAACCTTCAGATCCAAAATCCACAGCCTTAACCTCTTAAGCTGAATTCCATCCTTCATGGCACTGGTATTCCAGCAGGATAATGCTCCATGCCCCAAAAACTGTTTCCCGGAACGGTTTCAAAATGTTCCAGGTGTTGATTTGCCCATGAAATTTTATAGATCTCAAAGCGATTAAGCATTTGGTGATCCATATCTGATCCATGGACTTACAGGACACCAAACAACACAGATCATCTACAGTGCCTTGTAGTATTGGTGTTTTTTTTATGGAGAGCAGCTTACATTTATCAGTTGAGGGCCATGCTAAAGGGCAGTGGCAGCAGGGAATTGAACCCATGACCTTCCAAACAGAAGGCCAACATCTTATCCACTGAGTTACTACTTCCCTGATTTTATAAAAAGGACCTAATCAATATTAGGCAGGTGGGTTTAATGTTATGGCTCATCGTTGTATATAAAGTCTGAAATGGTGACCACCTGATAGAAGAATTATGTATTTATTTATTTAATTATTTATTCACTGTACATTGAGTGTTTGTGTCAACATTACTGTGTGTCAATTTGCATCCCACATATGCATCATAATTATTTTTCTGTTATCTGACCTTTATTTTCCCACAGGACCGTAACAAACAGGCCCATATTTACTCAATCTCTTACATCTAGTATGTACATGCAGTTTCGGGTAGTAAAAGTAATCAAATACATGTGAATATTTACAGTTACAGCATTTAGCATTTAAATATATAGCCACTACTTGCCTGCGCCTCTGTATATATTAGAATCAATATAATAAACGGTGTAAAGAAGCGAGGACGTGATTAGAGCTTGCGTTCTCAATTCTCAGCATTCGGATCCTAAACCGTCTTCTTGTTTTGATCTCAAACCCATGTCTTCAGCCCATAGCAATTGAGAAATCATTGGCCTCGTCGCGGCAACGGTTTGGGAGAGGTTTTTCCTTTTTAGCGATGCTGTTCCGCATTATTGAATTTCTGATGAATTTAAATGCAGAGCCGAGATTATTGAAGTCAAACCCTATCCAATCAATTTGAATAGATTCAAATCCGTAACCTAAACTGGATTTTCCTCGCAGGACCGTATCATTTTCAAATGAAAAAATTGTTCATTTTAATTTGGACAATCCCTGTTCACTGTGGATTGGGGATTTGTGCACAATCAAATGATGTATTATAAATGAAATTAATTAATTGCCAAATCCTCTACCACTCCTCAAAATTGTTATATTAAGATTAGAAACTTGGAAATGACCTATTTACACAAATGGGATTTTAAACTAATCCTTTCCAAAACTGTGGACTGAAACGAATTTTAGATTGAAAAAATTAAAAATAGACCAGAGATTAAGATTTTAGCTTTTATTTCCTGGTCTTAATATCTAGATGCTTATTGTATATATTGCTCATTGAATATTATGTATCAGACTACGTAATTTCCGGACTATAAAGCGCACCCATATATAAGCCGCACTCACTGAATTTGACAAATATTTTTAACATAAATAAGCCGCAGTCTTACACTACACTAATGTACTTTACACAGGCTTTAACAAAAGACACGTTACACACGGTGTAACGGGTAAAATATGTTGCGCTCCCTTTAGGAGCATAGCGTTTTTTTGGGAAAAGACCGGCACAGCATTTTTCCGGTAACTGACTAACCCGTAATGCTGTTGCCAAGAAAAATAAAAAAGCACAAGTTTTGGAAACCTGTCTGTGCTTATATGATTTCTGTTGCAACTGGAGTTAGTGAGCTCTCCCTTCACCCAGACTCAACACGTTACAACGGCTTGTATCTAAACAGTAGCCTACCAAGAAAGTCATTGTTCACTGTCTTCCTCCTTCCTTTCACAACTATTTCTCTCGAGAGTTTATCTTTTGGCATCGTCGTGCGTAAAAAAAAAACGTTTTTTTCTCCCGATGCCGTGCAGCTCAGAACACAGGTGAGGTGTGTTTTTTCGTTTTCGTTCGGAAATTTCATTGTTCTAATGTTATGGGGTTCAGTTTTTTGGCTTGACATTTGTGAAACCGGGAAAAACCAAGGAAAAATTCATAAATTAACCGCTTCGTTGTTTAAGCTGCGGTGTTCAAAACGTAGGAAAAAAGTAGCGGCTTATAGTCAGAAAAATACGGTACCTAATTTGCAGGCTAACAAAAGTATAAGACGTCTTGTACTAAGTAACAGTAAATAACACTTAATATTTGGTTGCATATTTTTTGCTTGCTTCAAGCTTGCAACTCGATACCATTATCATATTCATTTTCAGGCTTGTACCGAAACCTCTTTCAGTTTTTTCCTGCATTCCCTTCATCAGGAGGGGGAATGCATGGTTACTTGTGCTAATTTATTTGACCACTCTAAAATCGTCCACTGCTTTCCTTTTATAAAGCCCACTGTTGTTTTAGCAGCGTGTTTTCTTGATGCATGATAATGTTATTTCTGATTATTTTGGGTACTCCTCTGTAAATTTCATACATTCTGTTGCTAGCATTAGTAGTGAGTATTACGCTTGTTGCATATACAGATAGGCAAGCCCAAGCCATGCAACTTCCTTCACCGGATGAGACTGAATGCTTTGAATCATTGGTGGCTTTTTTCTATTATAGGACCTTTCAAATTGCTTTATTGACTAAGCCCAATTCAAAATGGCTTGCTTTTCTCCCCTAGACAGCTCTCTGATCTTCATGCTTTTTTTGAAACTGAAGGCTATAAACAAGGGTAGATGTTTAAAGCTATTTTACTGTTTATACATTTAGCCTAATAGAATAAATCCAAGTACCACAAATGTGTTTGGTGGTCGGATAAACAATTAGTACCAGGAAATAAATGCTGAAATTCTTATTAAACATCTACAACCTATAAAAAATGTATTGAGGGATCCGTAGATTTTCACATTTTCTTTTCACATTTTCGCAATGCTAAATATATATGGCAAGTAAAATTTTAAATGCTGAGCGAACATTATTAAGCCAAATTCCACATCCACTTCATATTATTTTTAATAGATTAGAAACTGCAACCTGACCTGGATTTTCTCACAGGACCGTACCTTGTTTTCACCAAACAGTGATCCTGATCAGTAAAAGTGATCAATTTATTTAAATATACTGTACTTTTTACTGCCCTCTTTATATCTACACACTCTAATCAATATATTTATTATAAAAACCAAATATGTGAGCAAGAAACTAATTTAAGACACAATTTGTGGTCACACAGTGCAAATTGTTCATTAGAGTATTGAATGTGGGACTTGGTAGTGGATAAGATGTTGGATTTCTGATTGGAAGGTCATGAGTTCAATTCCTAGTGCTACCAAGCTGCCACAGCTGGCTCCTTTAGCAAAGCTTAGCTGCTCAGCAGAAATGGAAATAAGCTGCAAATAGATTGTTATTGCCTTCTTTGTTTTCTCAATAGATGCAAGCATGTGGTCTACTTTATCACCAAAATACTGCAATGGTACTCGCCAGTCTCCCATCAATATCGTGACCGCTGATGTAAAGGCTGATATAAACTTGACAGCGTTCAACTTCACTGGCTTCAATGACAGTTCCCACCTCATAAACATTGAAAACACTGGAAAGTCAGGTGAGTAACAAGAGTCACAACAGCTGACACTATATACAGCAAAATATGATTACAATATTTATCCTAGCCTAGGTCTTGTCCAGAAAGCCGTTTTTTGCTTTGACGTGTAACCTTTTACTGGAAACCCTCCTGTTGCATACTGTAGTTGCTTATATTTGCACAGTCATGGAAAAGAATGTACTGAATATGGCCTTCAAATTCGATTTTTTTTTATCTGTGGATGAACTACAAGTTTGCGGTCCTCATTTAACAAGAATAGAAAATATACAAGTTGTTATTTATTAGTTTGTAAAATAAAGTAAAACAATTTCCTTTGGATTGATGAAACCAAGATGGACATCATGTATGTCCGGTGAATGACGTATCACCACAAACACATTTCAACTGCATGACAGGTGGTAGTGATTGTGCATGGGGGTATAGGGCTGATGATTTGGAAAACAAGATTTTAGAAGAATATTTTTGAGACAAATGCTTTATCCACCTGCTATTGGTATGTTGAATACTATATAAATAGTATATTGCCAAAGGTTTGTGGAAACCTGTTCATAAGTATAGTATGTGCTTTTTAAGCATTGCATTCCACATTTAGTCCTAATTTGCTCTTATAATTCCCTCCACTCCTCTTGGAAGATCTTCCACTAGATTTCAGAGTATGCTTGTGGACATTTGTGTTCAACAGCCACAAATAAAGTCAGGTACTGATATGTAGGGTAAAGAGGCCTGTGGTGCAGTCAGTGTTTCAGTTCTTCACAAAGTTGTTTAGAGCAGGCAACTCAAGATCTTCCTATCCAAACCATGTAAACCAGATCTTCCTGGAGCCCTGGAGGTTTGGGTTTCCAAGTTCAAGTGAACGCAAAATTGTATTATACTACATCCAAAGCTGGAGGCACACATACAATTGTGTGCATCCAGCTTAGTGGTAACTTAGTGGAGAAGAACTTCATATGGCAGGAACGGTCAGGTGTCCCTAATCTTTTATCCATATAGTGTAAATATATAAACACACAAGGGGTGTTCAAGTCAAACTGGGACATTTGATTTTTATATAATAAAAGAACAATTACAAGGAGTGGAAACTGCATTTATTTTTTTATACACTCGCCTACTACATTTATACACTTATCCCGCTGACGGACAATATTTAAAACATATATACCAATTAATTTTTTACTGTGGCTGAGCGTATCATCACCGTATTGTGCTTGAAATATTCTGTAGATATCCACGGGTTTTCCGCCTTCGTTTGTAAGAAACTTTAGCACCACACGCTGTTCCATGCTCGCACTAACACCATTGTCTGCCATCTTGATTATTGGTCTCTGGACTGGCCCGTGACATCATTAATAGGATACACAAGCCACTTACTACTGCATGTAATACCGACGTGCAAGCATTCATTTTTATAAATTACAAGTCCCAGTTACACCTTAGTATACTTTTTTCATGTAGCAAAGAATCTGAGGCACCCATGGGTCGGATTACTATTGAGACACTGATATAAGAATTCTTTGCCTCTTTAGTGAAAATTCTTTCGGATGCTTTGAACATTGGCGTGTCAGGTGGAGGCCTTCAGAGCCAGTACAATACCACTCAGCTGCACTTCCACTGGGGTAACGGCTCCTCTATCAATGGATCAGAACACACCGTGGATGGACAACAATATGCAATGGAGGTAGGGAAAAAAATGTCTAAAAAAAACCTTAATGGAATTTAAGACTGCAATTTATTCAGCATTTTTTATTGTTGTTGTTTTTAGATGCACATAGTGAATAGTAGGGCTGATTTAAATGCCACTGCTGCTCTCAGTGACTCAACAGGATATGCTGTTCTTGGTTTCTTCATTGAAGTAAGTATTAACTCTAATCTTCGCTCAGGTTTAAAATGCATGTGTAGTTGCCTTGGAAATAATACATTGTGGTTCTTTTTTGTTATATTCGTAGGCAACCAATGACACTGGCAAACCAGAAGTCTGGAAGAACCTCACGTCGCTCTTAGCAAATATTACTAAAGAAGGTACGAAAATAATTCTTATTATGTATCTGATATGACACTGAACCCATTGAAAAGTGCCATTCTTTTACACAACGTCTGCCATTTGATTGGTCATTCTAAGAAAAAGCTCCATGTGGCCAAATGGGTTATTCAATTGGAGCTTTTTCTTAGAACAACCAATCAAATGGCAGCTATGTAAAAGAATGCCGCTCAATCAAACAAATCAGGTTCCTCTCTTACGATGATGAACCTGAGGTGCTTGAGATTACTAACAGGAAACCGGATCAACTGTGATCTGTAGTATCTTTCTTGCACCACAATCTTCTACTTTAAATCTAAATCCCCTTTTTCCCCTTGATTTCAGCTGCCTCAGTGGACATTAAAAATCAATTCACAATTGACAGCCTGCTTCAAGGAGTGGACCGGACAAAATATTATCGTTACCGTGGCTCTCTGACCACGCCGACTTGTAACGAAAATGTGGTGTGGACTGTATTTAAAGACACAATCAAAGTCAGCAAAAATTTGGTAAGTTTGTGGAAAAGATTTTGTAAGTTTGTGGAAATATCACTATGTGTTGTTTCTTCGACTTATCAGTTTGCCAAGTATTTTTTTTTCCAAAGTGCCGAATACAAGCAATTCAAGTGTGCTCTAGAGCAGGGGTGGCCAACCAGTCAGAGACCGAGAGTCACATTTTTTACTGTGTTACCGCAAAGAGCCACATCATACACACGGGCACACATGAACATCACCCATCCCTTCCTCTTACACACACACACCTCTGCTCAGCCAGATTTATTGTAAATGTCACACACCAACATAATGACAGAAATTGACTCCTACAGTTCTAAGACCACAGGACAGTCATTTTCAACAATGAACATTGTGTGCACTGTCTCACACACACAAACTCTGTTAAACCAAGTCCACAAACAAAAATATAATAATTTACAATAGCGTTTTTCTTTTACTATGCATGTTACTTAGTGGGACTTTTGGCATCCTTGCCTTGAACAATCCCCTTCAAATCTGCCTCGTATTCCGTTGTTGCTTCTCGAAGCAATTCTTTCACATGGGTGTCAGTCACAACAGATCGATGCTTTGATTTCACGTGTTTCAGGGTAGAAAACACAGACTTTGTGTGTGTGTTTTTTTATGTGCGTGTTCACTTCGCTTGAGTTTAATCAGGTATTTTTGTCAAATGCGCATGTGCGTGAGATGAATTATTATTTTTACAAGGGGCCACATGAGAAACCTGAATTGTGTCAGAGGGCCACACCAACGATAATATTTTAGGGATGCACCGAAATGAAAATTCAATTCAAATGGCAATGAAATCCATCATTTTTTGTGTTTTGCCTTTTGCCTTGGCACCATCACTGGAAAACTTTCCTGCCTTTTCAAAAAACGTCCGCTACAGACGGAATACCAAATCATTTTATTGACCTGTTTTCAATTAAATTAATTAGTTGCAAAATCCTTCTCCAACTGTTTTACTTACATACTTACTTACTTACTTACTTAACATTTACTGGTACTTTTTTTAGAGATGTGTTGCAGCCATCTGTTTTATCTATTGACCTCATTTTTTCTTTAGAGTGGTACATTTTCTCAGTTTAAACATTTGATATGTTTTCTATGTTTTATTATGAATAAATTATTATTTTCTAAAATTTGCAAATCATTCCATTGTTTTTATTTTCACTTAGAGAAGCCTAAGATTAGGATTATACAACTACAGATTCACTAATCGCATTTTAAATCGAGCTATTTTATTCTTTTTTTGCCACTAGATCGATCTCTTCAGCTCCACAGTGCACACCAATACCACGACCGATCCTTTCATCATCACCAACTACAGACCGGTTCAGGCTCTCAATGGTAGGGTCGTGACATCGCAACCGACGACAACCGCCGCACCCAGCACAATCCCATCGAGTGCACTTCATCACACTCTGTCTGTCAGCACGGCCCTCCTCTGCTTGGCCTTGTTTCGGTGTTTGTAATCCCCATCTACTTCAAACAGTGTGGTTATGAGAGTGTTTCTTTAGTCTAGACACTTGATTGCACTGAATGTATCAATCGTGCCTTAATGAAGTCGTGCGCACACACAGGCAGAATATAAATTATACGTAAATGTCTACAGTATATTTATTTTATTAAAGATATTTTAAAACTGTCACTTATAACCTCGTAGAGAGTGTATGTTTTGTATCGCAGTCTGTTTGTTTATTTTTCTGTTAAGGTTTAGTTAATAATTAATATATTTAAGCAACTAATTTCTAGCAAATAAAATTTTTTTTTTTGGAAATCACTGTTTGTTCATTTTATACTCTTTTTCATTGGTTGTTTGGTGCTGCAAAAAAAACTGCTATTATAGGTTTTTTTCATTTCAAGGAACAAATTCCTTTTTTTTTGCAATAAATAGGGAATGTGGTGAAAAAGCTTATAGCTATTGTATATAATTCCCCTAGTTCAATCTTAAACCCAGGTTACAAGCTGTGTTGTGTGTCTGTATTTGCTATTAATATATATATATATATATATATATATATATATATATATATATATATATATATATATATATATACACACAATGATAGGAAAATTATACAGCTAGACAGAATCAGCGTTCCTTATAAGCATATTAAACCTCTTTGGTGCTCCCTCAGCTGATTGCAGCAAAGAATATTGCAACCCTAGACTGGCAAAAGGTCTCCAAAAGTAAATTAGAGAGTCTGGAAGTACAATCCTCAGGAAGTACAGTCAACTCATGCTCATCTTGTAGAATGCCAAGATGTTGGTCCTCCAGTGTTTAGGTGGAGACCAAGGTATTTATAATCACTGACCTACCAAAAACTCTTCTTTAATAAAGACAAGCTGGGGTACCATGTTCTCCCACAAATAACACTTTGGTCTTCCCAAATCCGTCCATCCCTATCCTGTACTTTTCCTCCTAAACATCAATAATACACCCTACAGTAGCTTTTGCAGAGTCATTATAGAACTTGATTTAATGTTGAATTGAAAAAGAGTCCCTTCCTGTTCTACAGGCCACCTGTTCAGGCATGCTGCTACTCAGTTGAACCAACCAAGGCCTGTCAGACAGGTTATCTGGAAACCAGGATATTGAATGAGATATTAATTCTAAAAAAAACAAACACAAACAAGTAGTTATGATAGGTCAAAATATGTAAATAATTTGTTTAGTGAGTGCACAGGTTCCTAACCCTGGAGTACATTTTATCCTGCATATTTTTGCTTAAGGACAATTCCATTTGTAGAAGTACTTCACAAATTGAATATATTTGTGTTTTTCTCCTACAACACACCCAATTGCAACTACAGTATGCAGCAAGATTAGTTAAATTAAGTATGTTTAAAGCAGGCTAAACACTTAAATATACTACTACAAAATACTACTACTGACGTATAAAGCACTGAATAGTGCAGCAAACTTTTGTTCCATTATGATCCCCATATTTGACACTATTAATCATACTATCCTCCTTGCTAGACTAGAGAATGTTGTTGGAATAAAGGAAACAGCTCTCTCCTGGCTTAGGTCTTATTTGACTGATCGCTATAATTTTTGTTGATGTAGATGGTAAGTTCTTCAAACTCTCTGAGGTAAAGTTTGGAGTTCTACAAGGATCTGACTTAGGCCCATTGCTTTTCTCTATATAGTTGCTGCCCCTGGGTGAAATTATACATAAACACAGTTCTATATTTCAGCAAAGCCATATGAGAGAGATCAGCTTTAAAATGTTGATGAGTGTGTAAAGGACATTAGACAGTGGATGCTTGAAAACTTCCTTCTGCTTAATTCTAATACGACGGAAGTACTTTTACTAGAACGACATGCAGCTAGAAATAAACTTTTTTTAATTTTGTAGATTACGTAGCTTCTCTGGATAGTGTTTCTGTCTCAGTGTGTACAGCAGTCAAAGACCTTGGAGTGATTATTAACCCGAGTCTTTTTTTTGAGGCTCATGTGAATAATATTACCAGGATCACTTTATTTTACCTTAGAAATATTGCTAAAATTAGAAATATGATGTCATTACAGGATATAGAAAAACTAGTTCATACTTTTGTTAGATCTAGATTAGACTACTGTAACGCCTTACTGTCTGGTTGTTCGAGTAAATGCATAAAAAAGCTTCAGTTAGTTCAGAATGCAGCAGCCCTACTAGATCTAGAAATGATGACCACATTAGCCCTGTTTTTTCAGTCTACACTGGGCCTCAATTAAATCTTGTATTGATTATAAAATACTACTACTGACATATAAAGCACTTAACGGTCTCGCACCGCAGTATCTGAGTAAACTTCTGTACCAATATGATTCTCCATGCCTACTTAGATCAAAAGCTGCAGGCTATTTGTTCCTCAAATAATAAAGACTACAGCAGGGGGCAGATTCTGAGACACAGTCTCAGTGTTAAAATCGAGGCTGAAAACATTTATTTAGTCAAACCTTCAATCAGTAGAATTGTCTTAGGTAAAGGAGCAGATCTACAGGGATCATGGATATAGTGTTCGGTGAACTGGGATATTTGTATGCTGTCGTCCCCTTACTCTCACACGTTCACTCATCCCTGAGATCCCTAATGTCTGTGTTACCTTCTGGTTCTCCCTTTCATTTATGATGCTATAGTGAGTCTTGCCTGAGTCCCAAACTGCACAGTGTCCTTAACTTTTATACAACAATAAGGATACTTAATAATCCTTCTCTCTCTCTCTCTCTCTCTGGATTCCCTCATGAGTCTGGTTCCACTCAAGGTTTCTTCCTTATGCCATGCAGAGTTTTTAAATGACACTCACTACCGGCTTACTCATTAGGGACAAACTTACACATAAAGAACATCTTATTCATTCTTTATCACCACATTATCTGTGTAAAGCTGCTTTGAGAAAATGTTCATTGGTAAAAACGCTATACAAATAAAAATGAATTGAATTTATTTAAATCTTTAGCACCTATCTTGATCAAAAGGTGCAGGCTATTTGTTGGTACCTCAAATAACGAAGACTACAACAGGAGGCAGGGCTTTCTCTTACAAAGCCAAACAGTTATGGAACAGCCTTCCAGAGTTGGCAAACTGTGGATTTATGTTAAGAATTTGCATTGAAATAAAAAATTTAGATCTCCTAATCATTCTAATCTATTTTTACAAAATAATAATTTACATTTTAGGCATTTTCCCTTATAAAGAGTGACTAAGATTTTTAAAACTCATTCAGTACATTCAATACAGCTAAGCAGCTACATGGTTTTAGGTCTTGTTTAGCAGCCCAGGAGTGCCAAATTGCAGTGGTTAGAATTTGAACTAATAACCTTTAGACCCAAAGTCCAATACCTTATCCACTACATCTAACAAGTAATTAAGCTGAGTATCAACTCTTTTTCCTAAACAAAATGTCACTAAATGTGGCTTGCAGCCCAGAACGCAACCTGCTACATGCAATAGGTTGATGGGAAAATGGCAGGAGCCAATTAAAGAGGCGTGGCTAAAACTAGGCTATGGTTTAAAAGTGGGCAATGAAAACTCCCTGCAATATGAAGGAAACCAAACCAGTCAAATCCAAGTTAGTAAAATGGTAATTTGTTGTTAAAATGTTACTTGTATATGCACCAATACATCTCTTTTTGTGCTCCTGTGCAAAGTTCTGCTTTCAAGTCAAGTATTTGCTTGCAGTACATTATTTATATAGGTTTTTTTATTGATCAATTTTCATTTAGGGCAAGAAATAAAAATGCCCAAATTTCTTTCTCTAGAATCACAAAAAAATAGATTTTTCTTTCTAGGTCTTCTTGTTGCTTCTGTACCTCTTTGTTGTTTGGTTTCTCCCTGTGGCCACGAGTGCTGATTCCTCAAAAGGCAAGCAACAATTCTTAAACATTCATAAAAATTGCATGCTGTTTTAGCATATTTGCATATTTTGTAGTTAATTGTTACCAATTCTATGTTGAATGTTTATAACATTTGAGAATTAGGAAGGAATTTATTCTCTTTTCAGCTTGGTGCTATAAGTTTCCATTATGTGGTGAGTATGCTTTTTTCCCAATGCTAATTTAAAGCTAAACTTGCACTGTGACTGATTTCAAGCTTGGAAAAAAAAAAAAAGTTTTTTCTTAAAATGGTCAAAGAAATCTGACTTTTGCCTTCTTTGTTGTTGAAGAAAAGTGTTTTTAGTGTTTTCTGAGGAAACAACGCATGTTTTTCAGATGAATCAACCTGGTCTTTAATCCCCAAAGCATACTGCAATGGAAGCCGCCAATCTCCTATTAACATTGTGACCAAATGTCCAGGCTGACGTGAACTTAACATCATTCAAATTCACTGGTTATGATGATGGCACGGTCATGAGTGAAATGGCTAATACTGGCAGGGATGGTTTGTGTACCCACTGTGCTGTCTGTTTTCCTATTTTAATTCATTTGTGGCTCAAAAATTAGTATTAATTATTAAAAATTTAAATTAAAATCAAAAAATTAATTATAACCATTAACTACAACCCTAATTCTTATAAGCTTTTTCTAGTGAAAAATCCTCAATTTCTTCACTATTTCTGGATTTTCTGTAGTATTATTTTCCTCAGTCATATTCCAATTACTTTGACTTTAGTTAAGGTCACATTAAATCAAGACCAGATGGTGGTTCAAGGTGGAGCGCTTCCTGGCATTTACCATAGCCAGCATTTCCACTTTCACTGGGGCAACGGCAGCTCCACGCCTGGATCTGAGCACACTATAAATAGCAGAAGATTCTCTATGGAGGTTTAAATGCACACTTGCATATTATACACACCTTTTTTTTTTCATTGCCTGATTTTAATTGATTTTTTCCTTTGTCTTTGTGTAACTAGCTGCACATAGTGAATATTAAAGCAGGATACAGTTCGACTGTAAGTGTCCTCAAAGATCCAAAGGGGGTTGCTGTTCTTGGTTTCTTTGTTGAGGTACAGTTGCTTTATATCCAAGTTTAAATGTACATTATAGGGGATTTGTAATGGCATCAAACATTACTACCTAGTGCAAAATATTACTTGGCGGTGGGGAACAAAATGGGGTTGGGAAGTTCAGGGTTTGGTCTTGGGTGTGAATGATCTTTTTGTTATGTAAATCTCAAGATACTATAGTTTGCAAATGAACCATTTGTTATGGAAAATTATGGCATTTTATGTATGCAAAAGTCACAAGCATGCAAACCGTATTTGAGGTTCTGGTGCATGTAGGATACCGGTGCATTAAAAATAAAATGGGTTTAAAAAAAATCTGTAAATGTTGAGATTTCTGAATTCAATGCAGGTCATGGGTACAACTTGGAGGCAAAGCAGGCAAATTTCTAATCCATAGTGTTGTTATATTTTGTTGCATACTGTTTTGTATAGGCGACAAGAGACACTGGTAAGCCCAACAGCTGGAAGACCTTAACCTCCTACCTAGCAAATATCTCTAAAGCAGGTAATGAACCAAGAAACATGCTGGTAAATTTATTTTATAGACCAGTCGTCTATGATGCTACACTTGTATGGCTAGTGTAAACTGCTATAACTTTAGGAAGTATTGATTTTTCTTCAGGTGGTCACACAAATTTTGCCAGATTAAAATATTCTGCTTTGGATTTGTCCCATACTGTAGGTAAGTTTACAGAACAATGAATGATTAACAAATTAATGTTTTTCAGGTGACTCAGTAACAATCACGGAGAATCTTACCATGGACAGTTTGCTTGAAGGAGTGGATCGGACTAAATATTACCGCTACTTGGGCTCTCTGACCACACCACCTTGTAATGAAGCTGTTGTGTGGACTGTCTTTAAAGATCCTATTAAAGTTAGCCATGATTTGGTAAGTTTGTGGAAATATCACACTATTTATTTGGATTTATCAGTTTGGCAAGTATTTCTTTTTCCAAAGTGACTTTTGTTGAAATACAAGTAATTAAAGAGTGCTCAAGAGCTTAAAAAAGACTTTCTTGAAGTACGGTCAAGTTTCTAGCACCAAAACCACAATCAGAACCGCAATTTTGTCACTTTGCATTAGCGTCAGTTTTTATTGGTTATATTAGAAGTGAATGAAAGTTATATTGAAGGAAAGTGATCTTGATCAGGCTTTTGCATGATTAGAAGGAGAACCATTGCATTCTGTACTATTGCATCTTACTTGCATGCCATGTATTTTTGCATACTTTCTACTTTAAGATATACATTCTTCTTGTACACCTCCATCTTCAATATTTTTTTATAAAAGTACATGTAAAAATAACTATATATATATATATATATATATATATATATATATATATATATATATATATATATATATATATATATATATATATATAATATAATACACACAGGTAGATCATTATAACTTTCCTATACCCCCTTATTTCCTCTTCTCTTTGTTTAATATTGTTAATATTTGCTGTAGTTTGCCTGTAGCCTCACTTAAGCATTTCATTGTGCAAATGGTCACTGACATCTTTACATATGACAAATAAAGCTTGACACTTGGACCCAAAATTGCCCTTATACTGTAGCTTCGCCAAATTGGAAATAGTGCCATATGATACAAAATGAGTGGTTATACGGCTTTAAGGTAAGCACTCAATGCTATTTTACAGTGTATGCTATAGAAAACATTGCAGCTTCGTGCCCTGTATGTAGTTTTCCAAAGAATCACAAAAAAAAATCCCAAAACAATGCGTAAATAATTGCAAGTTTTCTGCTTTTATTTCTCTCCAAGGTTAATCTTTTCAGTGCTAGTGTGTATTTCAACAAGACCAGGACCCCTCACCTAATGACTAATAACTTCAGGCACACTCGGCCCATAAACGACAGAGTTGTGACCTCTCAAGACCGAAGAACTAAAGCAAGTGGGCAGTCAAATTCAGCTGACATCAATGTCTACAGTATCTGTGTATGTACTGCAATGCTTCTATGTGTCATCTTTTGGTTCTAGGCACATGGTGAGTAAGGAACACTGCATTTTGTTTCTTGTATCCCCTTATAACCAGCTACCTTTTTTGTACTGTATCATCTAGGTGAAATGCGGCAGAATTAACTCATACCTGTCGAATTTAATATTAGCACTTATAAACATGTATGTTCATGTAGTTATTAAATAGCTCAATTATTTATCAAAAAACATGTAGATATTGATATACTGTAGGTAACAAATGGGCTGTTTTAAGTATTTAAAAAACTGCTGATCTCTTGGGATTTTCTAACATTCTGATCTATAGAATTTCCCTAGAACATCCTGTGAGAAAAAGGTTTGCAGTAGTGATTGGAAGACCGGAAATTGTATTGGAAGCTTGTTCATCCAATTTTTTCATTTATTTTTTATTTTTGAGTCTTTTAGTTTATTTAACCCAGCCATTAGGTTTGCACAAGCCAGTGCACGCTTAGTGCCGGTCCCAAGCCCGGATAAACGAGAACGGTTGCTTTCAGAAGGGCATCCAGCGTAAAATGTGGCAAATCAAATATGTGGATCACGAATCAGAAATTCATACCAGATTGGTCGAGGCCGGTTACTAACAACCGCCACAGGTATCATTCGCCAACAGGGTACCAGTGGAAATTGGGCTACTGCTGGCCAAAGGAGGAGAAGGAGAGGAGAAAGACGTCTACAGAGACAGCAGGGAAATGAGAAGTGGAGGAGAGGGGAGGTTTGGGTTGGGCACTTTAAATGTTGGTACTATGACTGGGAAAGGAAAAGAGGTAGCTGATATGATGGAGAGGAGAAATGTGTGTTTAGAAGACCAAGTGGAAAGGGAGTAAGGCCAGGAACATTGGAGGTGGGTTTAAACTGTTCTTTCATGTTGTGGAAGAAGTTCTGAAGGAAGAGTACAGTAAGAGTGTAGTGGAGGTGAAGAGAGTTTCTGATAGGGTGATGAACGTGAAGCTGAAACTTAAAGGGGTGATGATGATAAATGTCATCAGTGCCTATGCTCCAAGTGGGTTGTGAGATGGAGGAGAAGGAAAAATTCTGGAGTGAGTTAGATGAAGTGGTAGAAGGTGAACCTAGAAATAAATGTTTGGTGATTGGGGCAGACTTTAATGGGCATGTAGGTGAAGGGAACAGAGGTGATGAGAAGGTGATGGGTAGGTATGGTCTTAAGGAGAGGAATGTAGAAGGGCAGATGGTGGTAGATTTTGCTAAAAGGATAGAAAATGGCAGTGGTAAATCCTTATTTTAAGAAGGATCACAGGGTGACGTATAAGAGTGGAGGAAGCTGCACACAGTTGGACTATATTCTATGTAGGAAATGCAACCTGAAGGAGATTGGAGACTGTAAGGTGTTGGCAGGGGACAGTGTAGCAAGACAGTATCAGATGGTGGTCTGTAGGATGGTTTTGGAGGTGAAGTAGAGGAGGAGAGTAAGGCCTGAATAAGGTGGTGAAAACTGAAGGAGGAAGACTGTAGAAGAGGTCAGACAGGGGCCTGGTGGTGGTGTTGAAGAGGTGCTGGATGATTTGGGAAACTACTGCAGAAGTAATAAGGGAGACCGCTAGGAAGGTACTTGGTGTGACATCTGGAAATAGAAAGGAAGACAAAGAGACATGGTGGTGGAATGATGATGTGCAGGAAAGCATAAGAAAGAGGTTGGCAAAACATAATTTGGATCGGCAGAGAGATGAGAAAAGTAGGCAGGAGTACAAGGAGATGCAGCAGCAGGTAAAGAGGGATGTGGCGAAAGCCAAGGAAGAGGCATATGAGGAGCTGTATGTGATGTTGTACACTAAGGAAGGAAAAATGGATTTGTACCGATTGGCCAGGCAGAGGGACCAAGCTAGGAAGTATGTGCTGCAAGTTAGAGCAATAAAGGATGGATATAGAAATGTGCTGACTAGTAAAGAGGGTGGGTTGAGAAGATGGAGGGTTGATGAATGTGGAAAATAAGAGAGAGAAGGTTGGATGGTGTGGAGATGGTGAAATAGAAAGTGAATAGGATTAGTAAGGAGGAAGTGAGCGCAGTGATTAAGAGGATGAAGAGTGGAAAGTCATTTAGACCAGATGACGTACTGGTAGAAGCATGGAGATGTTTATGAGAGATGGCGGTGGAGTTTTTAGCCAGGTTGTTGTGAGAGGATGCCTGAGGAATGGAGAGAGAGTGTGCTGGTACAGATCTTTAAGAATAAGGGAGATGTGCAGACCTGCAGTAACTACAGGGGAATGAAGTTTATCAGTCACACCATGAAGTTATGGGAAAGAGTAGTGGAAGCCAGGCTGAGAGAAGAGGTGACCATTTGTGTATGATTTCATGCCGAGGAAGAATACCACAGATGCATTATTTGCTTTGAGAATGTTGATGACAGTGCAAAGTAATGGAGAGTGTGTTAGAGAAGTGAAGAAAAGAGTGTAAGAGTGAAAAGAGGGTGCAGTGGGTGGAGAAATGTGGCAGAAGTGATTTGTGATTGAAGAGTATCTGCAAGTGTGAAAGGGAAAGTTTATAAGACTGTGGTGAGACCTGCGATGTTGTATGGCTTAGAGACGGTGGCATTAACTAAAAGACGAGGCAGAGTTGAACATGTTGAGATTTTAATTAGGAGTGAGGAGGATGGACAGGATTAAAAATTAGTTCATTAGAGGGACAGCACATGTAGAACGTTTTGGGGACAAGTTGAGAGAGTCGAAATTGAGATGGTTTGGACATGTGCAGAGGAGGGACATGGAGTATATCGGTAGAAGAATGCTGAGGATAGAGTCTCCTGGAAGGAGGAAAAGAGGAACGCCAAGGAGGAGGTTCATGGATGTGGTGAGGAAAGACATGCAGGTACTTGTTTTGAAAGAGGCAGATGGCAGAGGACAGGGGGGTATGGAGACTGATGATCCACTGTGGCGACCCCTGATAGGAGATCTGTGTGTAAAATTCCCAGAAGGTCAGCAGTTTCTGAATTACTCCAACCAGTCTATCTGGTACCAACACCCAGGCTGCAATAATTCACACACATGACACTTTTCTACCTTCTGATGCAGATTATTGACCCTCTTGACCTGTACCAGCATGATATTTAATTCAAGTTTTGTAATGTTAGTTTGGTCATCTTTTTATTTATTTATTTTTTTTCCCCCGGCCAGTTTTGAAGCAGACTTATTTCATTACAGATTGGACCAGAAACCAGGATGTTTTGGAATTTCGTACCTGGTTTAAGAAGAATGAAAGTTTTTTTTAAAGACATTTATTAAGTTCTGTATTTTTAGCTTTTTAATTTATTGTACTTTTTTTTTTTTTTTTTTTACTGTGCAAACATCATGTGGCTCTAAACAAGCCTGAAATATTTTTATACACTTAAATTATTACAGTTGTCGTCTGATACTTAAAACAGTAATGCTGACCACTGCACATTTCAAATAAAATCACTTTAAAAAAAAAAAGACTAATTTTCTTGAGTCTAAATGAATCATTTTAAATAAGGAAGTGCATCTCTATAACTGAGGCCGATGCGATTCGCATCTCAATGTTTAGCCTACTATACATATAAAGCAGCTACCGACGCGATACGACACGATTCACTGCATGAAAATGCAGTGCGATATGATTTCGATCATATAAAAAATTATGCCATGCAATTAAAAATGGTACAGATAGTTTACTTTTAATTTATTTTATTTATATTTACTTAAGTGCCTTCTGACTTCTAACACCTGGCCCTTTTACAAGCAGGTCTTTGTAGTAAAAAAAAAGATTAAATAAAAATCAAACATTCTTTTTTTGTTCTCTGGGAAGATGCTCTACCTCTGCCATGTTAATCTTTATTGTCTGTGACTCTCAGGACATGTCTCTTTCTCTGCAGTGTTGTGATACGTCATATTCACGTAGCAGCAGTGATACTTAAAAAGCACGCTCAAAAAACTAGTAGAAATTAATCTAAATAAAATATATTGGTCACAAATTATTGATCACTTTTTAAATAAAAGTATAGCACAAATAAGAATTATATATTTTTTTTACAAATGCAAATATTTGTAAATTGATATGCGAAACTTGACATAAATCAGTGCATATAGTTGTTGACTTATGCCGATGCACTGCAGATGCAAATCGGTAAAATATTGTCATACCTGTTAAGTATTAATGGTAAATAAATAAATCTGCAAGTTTTCTTATCAGCCTAGAAATTCAACTACGCTTAATCACGTTGTGTACCTTTTTTCTTTTTGGTGCATGATTGCTCCATTTAGCTAAATGTCTCTTACAATGACTAACGCGATGCAAATATAATAATTTAGTAAGTAAGCAGGTGATTAAGGCTCTGGGTTACTAATTGGATTGGTTGGGAGTAGGGGTTCAAGCCCCTTCTTTTGACAAGCTGCTGTTTTTGGCCCCTTAAGTAATGCCCATAACCATCTGTGCCCCAGGTGTGTTTTGTTCTGGCTGACCACAGCTTCCTATTATTGCTGGAATATACAAAAAAAATTTTCTGTAGGTTCTGTAATGTGCATGTGAGAAGTATAAAGCACCTTTACCTTTTCCCTTAAATGTCATTACTTGTTGTAATGTTGTCCCAAAGCCCCCAAAAACTTTATAATAGAGAAATGTTTTCAATTACAATTATATGCAGCTTTTAAAAAGTCAGGCATCATAAAACATTTTGCTGACAGAACAATTTCACTGTAATTACTACTTCTAAACTTTGATGTAAACTTTTGTTGTTCCACACATTTCTGGTGGTTCAGCTGTCTGTGTGGATAAGTCCAAAGGCAGGAAGTACACGGAAAAGCTTGTTTATTCTGCAAACTACCTGCAAGGGCAGAAATAAAGTAAAGCAATAGATAGAATTGTACATTGATGCTTCATATTCCCTCAGAAGTGAGCATTGTACTATATAACCATTAAGAGTGCACTAATACATGTAGAGATTTGCTATTAAGAAGATATATCCAAGTTTGCTGAAATGAGACTTGGAAAAAAGTTTTATTCACCTGCCAATAAAATGCTAGGCCTTGATGGAACGTCTGTGTTGACAGATTGTAGAAAAGATTGAGGAAATGACTTACCTTTAGAGAACCCGTGTTATAGGATTGCACGCACACACACAGCACATGCAAATAATGGGAAGGGCATCCTCGGGATTAGTCTATAGTTGGTTTTGTTTAAACAAAAATGACAGCCAGACAAAAGAAACAAAAAATCTTGCAAAGATTATCAAAATAAATAAAGACTTAACCCTGGATTATAACAGGAGTAAAACCTGAATGCTATCAATTGACAAAATCCTGAAAATACTGTAGCCTAAAGCAAAACAACATTCAGTAAATCGACTGAAGGCAAAATAGTAGAGGCAAGCTCCTTCAGCACATAGCAAATGATCTATTTCTTCCATTTTGACTTGCTACTTTTATAGTAAATACCATAGGTGAGCTGTTTGTTAGCTCTTTGCAACAACTGGCTGCAGATATTAATGAGATTGAGAAGCTTTGAAAATGGAAAATTATCTATTGGTCATTCTGTAAAGGTCATCAAATGCTGGAGAAAAAGGGGGACCCAAAGTGACATTACAACAATATAATATCCTTCCAAAGGCTACAAAAAGTCAAGAAAAGAACATAGGGAGGTCACCAAGAAACCTACAGGAATCTCTGGCAAGTATTGGTTACGCCTGTGGGAAGATTCTCTTTCTTTCCATGTCTAGGAAATAGGGGTGAGGTCACTACAATTCAATCTTTATTGAGAAATAAATTCAGCATAATACAGCAAAACATTGATACAGATTTTATTATCTTTTATTTATACATTAATAATAAAATAAAAGCAGCTACTAATACAAGGGAAAAAGGAGAAAAGAAAGGAAAAAAAGAAAGAGAAGAGGCACAGGTCAGTTCAAAACACTAAACAATAAGTGAAGTTGGGGTCACTAATCATACATACCCGGGATACAAATCATATAATAAAAATAACAAGGGGCAATTTGGGGTAAGGGGTAATTGACTTATGGCTTAATAATAAATTAGAGCTAAAGGTGATTTAAAAGAAAAATGTAGTAATATGAGCTCTTTCTCCTTCTATTGTATTTCAAAAATCTGAGCTCGAAATAAAGGATATAAATTGTTTCCAAATATTTTCAGAAAAGACACTTTACCTTTCAGAATGTATGTAATCCTTTCCACTGACAAACAAAAAGACATGATGTTGATCCACTGTATAATGGGTGGTTTTCCACTTTATTCCAGTACACAGATATTAAACACCTTGCTTGAAGTATACTTATGTCAATAAGTTTCCCAGTGTTGCTACTGTATACAATATACTCAGGAAAAATTCCCAAGATAAAATTGTCTGATTTACAGATACCATCTTAAAAATAAATATAACAACCTTTTTCCAAAACTCCTGTACTTGTGGACAATCCCACATACAGTGCAAAAGTGTTTTGACAAATTTTATTAACTTTGGTAAAATACATCCTTGTAATCCAGTTGTATTGTATTAATTTGAGATTGCTGTTAATAGTTTGTGATTGAGCTTCACACATATGATACTTCTTTCCATTTGTCTAAAGAAATGTCAATATTAAACCTTTAGATTGGGGAGATTGGGAAGTTTTTAGAAGGCGTCTTAATTTTTTGTAAGCTTGGTGTAAAGAAACATGGCTTCTAAATGGGAGGAATTTAAGGAAGTCTTTTTGGTGGATATCAAACTGTGCTACAATCCTGCATCAAATCTGACTGGTTTAAAATTCTTGGACTTAAAATTTTGGACTTAGCGATGAAAGTTTTAATGATGATGATAGAGACCTAAATACCTAAGCACATCACACCATACTTTTATTGTGTTAATGAGAATAAGGTTAAAAGATACAAAAATTTTGCCTTTTTAGATAGTTTTGATATCTGTCTTATAAAGATAAAGATTAAGGGGTAAAGTGTCCATTCAAGATGGGTGGTATTTAAAAAAGGAATAATATAAAATAGATAGCAGTTGTGCTGCCTAATAGTATCACAGTAAATTAGGAAATTGGCCTTTATTGTAAGACAAATGTAATAATGAAAAATGAATGAGAGCTTTGTTTCAAATAAACTTTCTTTCGGCTTCTCCCATTAGGGGAGGGCCTCCTAACGCAACCCTCCCCATTTTTCCGGACTTGGGACCTGCACTAAGAGTGCACTGGCTTGTGCAACCCTAATGGCTGGGTTTGGTTTCCTGACCGGGTTTCCTGACCGCAGTGAGAGCGCCGAATCCTAACCACTAGACCACCAGGGAATGGTATAATATTTTAAGCAATAGAATAATTTGTATTGCATTAATATTTTTTGGATATTTTAATTTGGAAATATTGTTAAAAAATATATAAAGATTTGCATCTGATGAACACATCAATGGATCCACTTCAGTTTGCCTACCAACTTGGCATTGGAGTGGAACACGCTGTCATCATCTTCCTAAATCAGGCTATTTCGCACCTGGAAAAGGCTGGGAGCACAGTGAGAGTCATGTTTTTTTTTTACTTCTTTAGTGCTTTCAACACCATCCAACCTGTGTTCCTGAGGGATAAGATGGTGTACATGGGAGTGGACCATCATCTGTCTAAACGGATAACCTCACAGACCAACCACAGTATGTGTGGACTCGTGACTGTGAGTCTGACATGGTTGTCTGCAACACTGGAGCCCCGCAGGGAATAGTTCTGGCCCTGTTCCTCTTCTACACTGCAGGCTTCATGTTCTGCTCAGCAACCTGTCACCTGCAGAAGTTCTCTGATGACTCTGTCATCATCAGTCTGATCATGGATGATGATGACAGGGAGTACAGAGGACTGATCCAGACCTATGTGGACTGGTGCCAACAGAGCTGCCTCGAGGTAAACGTGGGGAAAACCAAAGAACTGATGGTGGATTTCTGTAGGCCCAAACAAACTTAATTATCACCGATGAACATTCAGGGAGAGGACATTGTGAGAGTGGACTCCTACAAATGCCTGGGTGTTCATCTGAACCGCAAACAGGACTGGACAAATAATACTGTGGCAATTTAACATCCATTTTAGAAATGTCCCCACTGTGGGACGAATAAAGGTTTATCTTATTTATAAGAAAGGACAGAGCAGACTCTTTCTGCTAAGGAGTCTAAGGTTTTTTGGAGTGCAGGAAGAGCTACTGAAGACCTTTTTTGACTCTGCGGTGGCCACAGCCATCTTCTATGGTGTGGTATGCTGGTGCAGCAGCATCTCCACTGCAGACAGGGAGAGACTGGACAAGCTGATCAGAAGGGCCATCTTATTCCTGGGAATTCCCCTGTACACTGTACAGGAGGTGGGAGAAAGGAGGATGGTAGCTAAACCACCATCATTGCTGGAGAATGACTCTCACCCCCTGCAGCTCCTTCAGTGACAGACTGCTATCAGACTTTACAATCAGAGCTGCTCCCAGTGAACCAGTCACCAAAATATACACTGTTATTGTGTTGAACTGTGCAATAATGACATTAACAACGTTTTTTTTAAGCAACATGTGCAATAACAATAATTTAAAACCGTGCAATATTATCTATGTGCAATATGTTTGATAGCGGAACTACTTATTCGTGGTCTCTTTTTTCTTTGTTTGTATTTATACATTGTGGTGTGTATATACTGTATTATGCTTCTACTTGTTTTACAGTTGACTGTCATACCTATTTAATAAAAGAAGAAATGATTTAGAATGATTATAACCAGAAGTTGGCAAAAGTTGCAGGGCGTTTGTTTTAGAGCAGGAATGGAGAAAGCCAAATTTGTGAAGTATAAAACAACGCCATCTGCGTACAAAGAAATACCAATATCTTTAGTATTTAATCTAATGGCCTGAATATTACAATGAGACCCACAGCTATTGCAAATGGCTTGATTGCTTAAACAAAGATTAGAGGTGATAAGGGGTATCCTTGTCAAGTGCCCCTTTGAGTATGAAAAGCATTGGAAACTATACTATACCTCAGCCATAGGGTGCATAAAAATCCATTTGCAATCCATCAATCCATTTGCAAAAACATCCTCCAAACCCAAATCTTTTCAGGACCTCAAACAAATGTCAATTTCACCCTATGAAATGTTTTTTTAGCATCCAGGGACAAAATGGCTGTATCAGAAGCTTCTTTTTATATATTATACATCAAGCAAAGCTCTGACATTATAAGAACCTTGCCTACTCTTAATAAAACCGTTTTGGTTTCGATATATTACCTCAGGCAAAAACACTTCCAGCCTCGTTGCCAAAATTTTACTTAACATCCGTATTAACGGAATTGGCAGAAATGATTTGCATTTGGCATTTATTTTTAATAGGCTTAGGAAGTAACGTAATGAGAGCATTTTTTTAATGAGGATTGGAGCACACCATTTTTGAAAGATTCTTCAAACATATTTAAAATAGGGGAAATAATAAAGTTTGTTTGTATTCTATTGTGTAAATTTCGAGAGGTATATAAAAATAAAAAAAAGCATTTAAAAGAGTAATTTCTTTTGATCGGATCAACCGTGATTGTCATTAATATCCTCTTTGGAGTTTATTGTTCTTTCCGATTGCTTGTGTTTAACTCTCCAAGCTAGCAATTTCCAGCCTTTTCACCTTGGCCATAGTAATTTTGCTAATAACTTAGGGTCAGGATAAATGAATAATATAGTGGCATTATTTGAAATTACTATTGCACCATAAAAACAATCAGTAATATATGCCAATAATGTTGTTCAAGCAGTTCTTGGGGGGAAAAAAAAAATGTACTGTAATTTTTAGCCTAGTCATCACTTGTTGGATTTTAGTGATACTATGCAGCTTCCTACAGTTTCAAGAAACAAACCTAACCCCAATAATCTCTGCCATCACGTTATTAGATAGATCAGTTCTCTCCCTAGTGTTAAAACAGAGAGTCCCCTGTGCCTTGTGACAATAGATACACTAAACACAAAAGCAGAATAATTAAAAACGTAAACCATTGACAATAGCAACATTTTAACATCACCACCATGAATTGCTATGAACCACCAGCGAATCCATCCACTATATTATTTCTAACTTCCCCCATCTAAATGAGTCCTGAAATGAACCATACGATAAATGGAATGCCGCCTAAGCTCGGATGAGTTCCTTTGTCCCTTTTAAGATTAATGTCTATGATTAATCAGCCGTTATTCATATATCTTTAGATTCAGCAAAATTGGAAAGAATTTCACCACCTTACATGTTTCTTCATAGATTTTGAAATATTTGGGCTGTTAATGGTCACACGGAGGAGTGCTGGAAAGATGAATCTGTATGGCAACCCTTTGCCTTGTAGCTTTCTCTTGACTTCGTCGACTTGTCTTCGTTGCTTGGTTACCTCAGAAGAAAGGTCTGGAAAAAACACGACTCGTTGATTTTGGAACAGTACATCTTTCTTTGCTCTGGACGCATCCGTCGTATATCCCCAAATCCTTGTGCTCTCTCAATGGACAGAGTCTTTCGCAGTGGTTCCATGTTCAATTCCTCGGGTAACCAACTTTCTGAAATTACAACTGCCCTCAGATTTTTCTGGTAAACCTAATTGGGTTAGGTTAGAGATAAGCGCATCAACTTTCTTTTTGAGAGCGCTGGTCATCAACTGAAGGGTAGTAACTGAGAAATGCATTCCTGTCTGTGTCAGTCTTCCAAAACACTCTGCTACTTGATTCTTTGAAATCTTGTACAGCTGAGAGAACGATTTTAAACTGAAAGGCCATGTCGACTTTTCCTGAAATTATTGCCTGTAGGACATCACTTGAGTCCGTGTGAAAGTCACTAGTTTGAGCTCCATAACTGGATGAGGAGTTCTCTTAAACGTGTGTGATTTGCAGCATCTCTTCAAGGCCTTCCGAGTGCAATGCGATTTCTGTTATTTCTGTGTTTTTCAGCTTCTGCTTTACTGGTCTGGGTGACATCTTAAACAACTGTCAGTTAGAAGACAAACTATGGATAACATTTAAGTAAAAATCGAGATGAAGTTTAAGAAATCTCTACACCAATTTTTCATCTTTTTCATTTTCAATCTCATGCATCTTTTCATTTACCGGAAGTCCCATAAATGGAAGCCCTTTCTCAGAAAAACAAACTATCCCTTTTGGCAAAATGCGTTATAGTTCATGGAACCAAAGTAGACAATGTTGGGCAGCTCAAAAAACAGTAAAACATGGTTGTGGAAGCATCACTCTATGATACGACAGCTGAAGATTACAAATAATTGTAACTTCTAACAGGATAATGGCCAAAAGCACAAAGGAATATCTTCAGAAGAAGAACACAAGAGTTTTCCAGTCAGTGCCATGTTTTAAAGCTTATGGAATGACTTGGAAAATGCTGTTCACAGCCTTGTAAGCCTTGTAGAGCTGGAGAGTTTTTCCAAGGAATAAAATCTGCAAACGATAACCCCAATAGAATCTTCTATTATAAGGTATTTTAACAAAGAGATGCTATTGTACACTTTTTCTTCTTTTCCCCTATTAAAATGGGTTTGTTTTCTTGGTTGATCTTGGGTTTTTTTTACATCACAAAATAAGGTTTTTATAGTTTATGAAACAATTTATATTCACTATATTTATGTATGCATGTCCACTTATAGTTTAATGAACCAGATCACTTGTAGGTCATTTATACGGAAAATTATACACGCTCGGAATATTGTCAAGAAAATGAGCTAGAGCTTCACCTGAACCTAAAAACTAATTTTTTACGTCATGTCTACAAAAAACCCCCTGATGATTATTTACTTATTACCTAATGTTAGATCAATGTTTATATAGACATAGTTGTCAGATACTTGGCATAGATGTAACTTGATTTATTAATGTCTTCACCAGCTCAATTAAAAAAGATGCTTAAAAATACAGTTATATTTATAGTTGAATTGGGAATAGAAAAAAAAAACATTCAAAAGAAAATAATAATAATAAAAACAAATTACTCCTGACTTGAACAGTGGGGATTCTGACCCGCAAATTTCCCCATATGCTTGACATTTAGGCTGATGGACGTATCTGTCAAATTTTCTTCTCGTCAAAAGAACGAAGAAATCAATGAAACGTTTGATAAAATAGCAATAATAAAAAATAAAAAAGTATTTAAGGTACCTATGGAGAATAAAGGTTGCATGTGTTATAAAGCCCAAAAGAGAGCTCTTATATATAATATATTTTTCTGGCCAAACAATCATATAAATCGCTTATAGCATTTTGTAAGAAAACAGCAAGGAATTGATTGAAATGCATTGACAGAGGACCGAATACAAGAATGAATAAATATTTACATATACTTGCATATTTAAACATTTTGACTATTTGGTTTCCCAATTCTTTCTACTATAACAAGTCATACATTCCATTGCATAGGATTTATAGACAATAAATCTAATTCGATTAAAAAAAAAAAGGTACCTGCACTTGTATCCTTATCGAAAAGTCCAAATTCACTCGATATGCAAATGTCCAGAAACCTGCACACATACAACCTCTAAGAGCCGAAATTTGCAGAAAGAAACACAAGCTCATAATAGTCTTTATAATCACTATAGAGGTTCATAAATTCGGTTTGATCATAGCAGACACTCAAATTTTCCTTAAAACCCTTCATCATATGAATCACTTCTTTGATTGAATTTAGCTTGTTTCAAATTTTTTGCATTTCAGGCAAGCAGTGAAACAGCATACTCAGCAACCGAAAGTCCTTGACTTGACATATGCATAATCAGTGCCATAATGTCACATTTCTTCCAATTCAACCGAGTAATCAGTTTAAATCAGCACACTGATGCACCGAACCATTATTAAAATAACTAGCGATGAAGTTCCGGCGAGTGTGGAAGCATTCTTAACATCACAGCTGCATTTGCAAGGGTTTGGGGTTAGCGGGTATTGGACGGGTGGTGTCGGGGTCGGACAAAACATCCAATCGGTTGCCGTCGATTTGGGATTCAGAACGTCCTGATCCATTCCTCCACTCTTTAGGACCCAGTAGGAGTTGCCCTTGAAGACGTAGGTGTCTCCCGCTAAAGAAAAAAGAAGGAAACTTTTATTTTGGTGGTTCATTCAAATGAGTTTTGTTTATTTTTAGACTACAAAAACCCTATGCTTGTTCTGCAAAGTAATTAGCCTAATTGTGTTTTTACAATACACCTATTACCACAACTGCAATTTTACTGTAGCGGTTGTATAACAGATGCAATGGAATCTTGCACTTATCATCTATAACTTACCATACCTGTAAATTTTGGCATGCACAAATTGTCACCAATTAAAATAACTGACATTCTTCATATTGCAGCTATGTGCCAGTGGTGGATTAAATAAACAAACCATGTACTTGAGTTAAAGTAAAATATTACTATGAGTAAAAATGCAAAAATATTCAAAGTGCTATGATTTATTATGGTTGTAATGTTCCTATTATAATTTTGTCACAATATTTTTCCTAATCACCTCAGTTTATGTGAAAACACTCTTAACACACCAATCTATTAACAGAATGATATTAATGAGTCAAACACTGATTGATATCTATTAAAATGATCATGATCTCAAAACCTTCTTTTCAATACTTAGAAAAATCATTCAAATAAGACCACGAGTTTTGAATGTTTATTCCTCTCAAAAGATTCTGCTTGCTATTGCACTGATGCTGATTAAGCTAACTAATTCACTCATAAATAAAAAGGAACGACTGATTTTGCAAAAGTAAAACATTTGACTTTGAAATGTAAAGTTAAAGTCTCAGCAAATGTGAAATACTTCAGGAAGTACAGATACATGACAAAGCTACAGTGTTACTGTCCACTTTGTTACTGTCCACCACTGGGTAACAGTGCTAGCTATGTGAGCCAGACAGTTTCCGTTGTGTTCCAAAGCAGTGTGCCAGAAAGGTGTTTACTCTACTCTTCATAGACGACGAGTTCAAACGATCACCAGACTCTCCAGTTCCTGTATGCAATCAGATTTCAATTCAATGCTATTTTAAAAATTGACTGTCCCAAAGGAGCTCAACAGAAGTAAATAGATTATTTTACATCATTTGGCAGATTCCCTCATACAGACTGATTTACATTTATCTCATTCATACAATGAGCAGCTATGGGGTAAGGGGCCTTGCTCAGGTGAGCCTGGGATTTGAACACACAACCTTTAGAGCCAAAGTTCAATGCCTTAAATTTTAAGCTACCACCTCCCTTGTTATAGAAATTATAGAAATTTGATTATATATTATTTTATAAATTAGTCCAATTTAGTTTATCCAATAAGGATAATTCACAATTTTATACTTTTTCTAGGTCTCATTGAGCATGTTTTGGATGGAAGGTCAGATTGTTCCAAAGCCTGATCTCTTCTCTTTTGTGCACGTGTGAAACCAAATTTTTGTGAAAACAAAATTTTTCCAAGCTCATTACATTTTAATACTATTTCATTTTTAACTCTGAACTAATGGTGTATTTGTTAAATGCCCAATTTGGGGATACACACATTTTTAAGATTATGTTATTTGTTTTAATGAGTAATTAACATTAGTTATGAATGGACTCATATGGAGTATGTGATGGGAATGAAGGGCATTACTAAGAACTTTTGTCCACCAGTGTCCCCTGCAAATCAGATGACCTTTTTGTCTTTGTTCTCTGCCCTGAATCTTTATGTACTTGCAACCTTTAGACTGCCTCATTAACAGCTACAGATACTGATATAATTTATTTAAGCTTATAAGGGCTCAGTGTAATAGTATTGAGCTCTAACAACACTGTTGTTAGAGCTCAATATATCTACAAACAAAGGCCAACCTAATTCCATTCAGCAAAACAAAATTTTAAGCAGCATTTTGTATCATCTGTACATCTTTTTTTTTTGTATCATCTGTACATCTGTTTTGTACATCTGTTGTATCTGTGAAACCAAGATGTTGCCACAGTGTCCTTGCAACCTACAAGTGTGCAAATCAACGCAACAGAATCAAACTTGTTTCCATTCACAATGCGAAGCCATTTCCATTCAACCATAAGCGCATTCACATACAAGTCGTATTCAAAATCAAACTGGACATGTATACAAATCAGCTACCAAAGAAGGCACCTATGTCCTCCAACCAAGTCCATAAACATTTAAACAATGACACAATGTTGCCTTAATGCATTTGGATTCCAAAATAAAAAATTGCACTAGAATTTCAGATTTAATTTGAGGGGTTTGGGGGAAAACACTGTTGTATTGACTGTCCATCCAATTTAATAGGCTAGTAGTAATTTGAGAAACATAATCATATAATTCTTTATATTATATAATTTTTTTCATTTCTGAATGAGAATTCTGAATTGACATGGCAACTCAAATGAAAATTTTTACAACACCTTGTATGTGATGTTTTGTTAGAAGCGTATTTGCATATTATAATTACCCTATATTACTTTACTATATTAATGTTTTATAGGAAATGCAACACATAGAAATTCCCAAGAAAATGTAGACAATTATGAGAAAATCTTTGGCTTTTGTTTTTTTCTGTTATTGGTTTCCATTGATTTGCTATAGAATTTTAAATACAGCATCGAATTCTAAATATATTTTTATTTCTCGCAGTATTCACAAATCCCTGAATAAAAAACACTATGGCTATTGTAGATAGTTTATTTTAGTCACATTTTATTAATTAAGAGAAATCACTCATCCTGGAGGGACACGTCAGCACTCCACAAGACACGCCATTTTCATCTAAAAACGCTCATCCACACTTAAACGTCTGAAAAATGCTTACACCACTGTACTGTGCACGTGACCCTTCGACCTGCATCATTTCCACCTGACGTTTATTTACTTTCCGACTCTTTGAAACGTTGCGGCAATGACTAAAAATGCAAGCCTCTGTTTTCACAGTCCACACTGGGACGCCAAAACGGCATTTTCAAATCATATCCAGTGTTTCCAAAAAAGCCATGTTTTCGTTGACTGAAAACGCTGTCACAGTGTGCACGGAAGGCTCCAACGGAGATAAAAAAAATAGTCCCTTTCATATGAAAGCCTTTTTTTCCCCTCTTTCGCGTTCTGGTTTCTGATCTCGGTATGATTTCTTGTTCACATTCTTGCTTTCCCTAGTTCATGTTGTTGGTCATTTGCCTGACCTCAGCCTGTTTCTCGTTTCCAATTGGGATTTCTTTGCCTGTTTATTTTAAATAAATGTTCTGTGCACTTGCTTCCACTTTCACTGTCATGTTCACTTCCATTACATGACTGTTTAATTGATCCTGCTATATTATGCTTCTATTTTTACTTATGCAAACCTTTTGTATGAGAAATGTGCTAATAAATGTCCCTTGCCTTATTAATACTTGATAGTTTTTGCAAGGATTAACGAAGGATCTTGTCGTTGTGTCTTGCATTTTAGTAACTATAGCTATTGCGAGTCAAGTGACAAAATATATGGATTATTGACAAGGAAAAACATGGAAAACTATTTCATTGTTTTGTGAAAGTTTAAATGCACCTGATACAAAATTCCACTACTCCACAATAGCCTGAAGAGCCGAGGTACATACTACTTTACTGAGCTAAAGATGGTTTGAGATTGTTACCTTTCCCCCAGCTCATGATGTCATCAAGATTGCTGGGCACCCCCTTCCAGAGGGAGGCACTTCTTGGGTAGTCCGCATCTGGATGCGATACTATTTCCCCCTGATTCTCTGTGAACCTCCAAAAATGATCACCACTAAATAGATACGTGTGGCCATTATGGGCCCAAACGAATGCTGCGTCCACTCGATCCACCATCCTCCCATCGGGAGTTCTCATGCTCCATTCAGACAAAGGCCGTGGGTAACCAGGCAATGCCACAGTGTCCTTGAAAATCCAGTACTGTGAACCTGAGAAGTGAAAAAAAACATCTCTTTTCCATTAAAAGTCAATCAGAATATAACACATCTGAACCATACATTTCATTCAGTTCAATTCATTTTTATTTGTATAGCGCTTTTAACAATGGACATTGTCTCAAAGCAGCTTTACACAGATAGCACAGAGTTACAGATTTGCACTGGAAATTTACCTTTCACAATACATGCAATTAGATACCATTAGCAATCAAAAATTTAAAGACAACAGATTAAAAAGTGATCATCTCCAGGGAATTTAACACACAAAAGAATCTAGAGTCTATAAAGAAATTTAGCATAGTAAACAGTAAAGGTAAAGAGGCAAATAAAAAAAACAACACATTGTCTCCATCTAGTGTCTAAAGTTTATATTGTCCAAGGCCCTAGGAACTGCCCAGGATAGTGTCAGTGGAAATCCTGAATTATTTCTGGCTCAAGAATGTTCTGTGCAGCATAACCCCCTCAGTCCACTAAGAACTGGATGTGCTCACAGGCTACATGAGAGTCCAGTAGGCAGTGAATAGTGAAGCCAGACTGGCCAAGTAGGAGCCAGTTGAAGAGAAAAGATCTGGTGATGGGTTTGAGATGGGTAGCCTGCAAGGTGGGACACATCCACATGGACTGAAGAAGAAAAGACTGTAGATTGGTTGGACCGAGCCTTTGCAACACAATGAAAGGCTAGAGGAACTGGGGGGCCCAGTTTACAAAACTTGGAGGGTCCCAGGTGGAGAGTCAAACCCTTTGTCCACAACAAAGAGTTGGGTCATGTCTGTGTCACTTGTAGGTTAAAAAATGGGTTAGACAAATTTAACACAAGTGCATTGTCGTTTGAGCCTCATATAAATGAACCGGGAGATAAATCTCTTACCCAGAGAAGTTTAAGGAACCTCTGCTGAGCTGAAATCACCAGTTATAGCCCAGTATGTGCTGTACATTCAAATAAGAATGTATAGGCAAGTCCCTGCCTGCCATGGTCTTCCTGGGGGGCCACCTAGAGACTTCCATTATATACAGTGAGCTTCAAGAACTTTCACTTCTTTATCTTAACATACAAGGGAATCCTCAGGAGGCACTTCATGACCTAACAGACTGACATCTTAAAAAATTAGAAGTACATCATCTAAATAGAAAAAGAAACCACTGGAGAATTTTTCAGGCCAAACAGCACGATCAGGCTTCATGCAGATTTCCACTCATCTCCATCCTTGATATGCAGGTGGTAGGCATTCCTGAGGTCTAATTTGGTGTACAGACTGGCTCTCTTAGTAGTTTAAAAGCAGTGGCCATGAATGGAAGAGGGTAGCAAGTCTGGATAGTCATCTTGGTAGTAGGACTCCCATCTTTTTTTCTTACCACAAAATTATCCTGCCAGTCTAGAAGGTTGATTCCACCAGCAAAAAATATATTTTGGTGTTGCATACAGAGAGAGAGAGAAAAGATTTGTTCCCCCTTTGGGACCTGGGAGCAGGTCAATAGAGCCCTTAGGGTAGTGAGGAGAGTGCACATTTGTGCACAATTTCAGGCTCATTAGTTGCAGTGAAGAGAAATCACAATGCTACAGCGCACAAAGACATTTTAGACAATTGAGTGTTTGAACAATGAGGCAACAGTTAAAATAAGATGAACTTATGAGTGTATTGTGAAGGTGTCCGCATGCATTTTGCTCCACAGTATATTATGTAGATTTTTGTCAAATGTGACCAAATCTAAAATGTGACTTTAATGTCCATGAATTAAGCTATTTATGACAATGCTTTTGGAAAAACTTAAACTGCCTCAGCATAAAAAATGCTTTCATTTTAAATTTGGAAGATAACAAAGATTTTAAAAGTGTGGAACTGGGATGTATCTCAGTATGTTTTATTGCAGAAATCCTCTCTCATAGCTCCCTTGTCCAAGGTGCTGACTGTAAACTGCTAAAGAACTTGTGTCTCCATGATGTCCTGCAATTGATATTACATCCAGGTTAAATTATTGTCTTGTTCGGTTTCCCAGGATAGACAGAAGTTGGGGAAGTGGCAGCTCAGTGGCTCTTTGTTATGACCAGAAGAACAGGGGCATGTTACTCTGCAATCTTGCTGACTCTGCAATCTGACCCTGGTTGCCCACATTGCTGAGATATGTGAAGAATAACCATGTGGGATCAATAAAGTATTCTAGATAAAAAATTTAAACTTGAGATCCTGCTGTTGTTGGTCGCTGCTTGTGTATTATTTCATAGTCTTTATTGTTGAAAAATAGTAGAATATATATGAAAGAAAAGAAAATAATTCAGGTGGTAGCTCTGAGTTACTGATCGGACGGTTGGGGGTTCAAGCCCTATTATCGCCAAGCTGGCACTCTTGTAACCTTGAGCAAGGCCCTTAATTCTCTGTGCTCCAGGGGTGCTGTATCATGGTTAACCATGTGCTCTTACCACAGCTTTCTAACATTGCTAAATGTCCTAAAATGAATCCTAATATTAACAGTAAAACCAGAAATTGACTTGAAATGTCATATTATGGCATTTTAAAACACCGATTTCTCAACATTCTTACACACATACATTCTTACACATTATCACTGTACCGCTCTCACTGACCTATAAAGAAGATGATGCGACTGTCAATCTTTCGCTCATAAACAGCGTCTATCTTGTTTGCGTCGGGTGGCAGTCCAACCCAGAAGTTTTTGATGAAAGCAGGGGCGAGGGACACCAAAGATCCAGATCGCTGCACTCGCCAGAAATAAGGTCCTGACATAAAAGCGCAAATTAACTGTAACTGTGAATTTATTCGAACGCTATTTAAAAAAAAAAAACTTTAAATCCAAAAAACACACCTTTAAAAAAGAAGACATCGCCTCTGATGTTGGCGACTGCATCAAATCCTCCCTCACAGCGATCCTGGTAACCAGGGTTGGGCCTGGAAAAAAAAAAAATTCATACTTAATGATTTTACTTCTTGATTGTACCTTATGCATATAAGTCATAGTTACCATTTTGCCTTTCTAGAGAATAAACCATTACGTCTCAAATGCCCAAAGAATGCGTTTCTCAGTTGGTAGCTTAGTGGTTAAGATATTGTACTTCTGATCAGAAGGTTTGAGTTCAAGTCCCAGCTCCGCCAACCTAACACCGGCTGGGCCCCTTTAGCAAGCAGTGCTGCTTTCTTTATATGAACGATAAAATTGCAAGTTGCTCTGGGAGTCTGCTGGAATTTGTAGGCTTAGAGGTATAAAGCACAGTGAGTTTTATTGAAGCCTCATGGCTCCATTGTCCTGGCTTTGATCCTGACCCCAGGTTCAAGTCTTTCTACATGTTAGATCTAGGAGAAGCTGGATGGCAAAAATTACTAGCATACCACACAGGATCCATAACTGCCCGACAACCCGTGTTCCTGAGATAGACTCCATATTCAGTCCCAACCTTACTAGCCCCCCTAAACCCTACTATCCCTCCAAACCTTACTAGCCCTTTGCCCAAACCTTACTAACCACCCAAACTTTACTAGCCTCCCCAAACATTACTAGCCTCTTCCCTGAACCTTGCTTGCCCCTACCCCAAACCTTAGTAGCACCCCAAATTTTTCTAGCCCAAAACATTACTAGACACTTCCCCACACCTTTCTAGCCCACCCTTGCATTTTGTTAGTGTGGATCTATTGTGTAGATTCATGACATTTTATTGATTAAATGGTAATGAAATATTGTGTTATTGTCCTGTTTTCACTTGTTTGTTGCAATAAATTCAACACCGATGCATGGCTCAGTTTCCTGAAGATCACATTTTTGGACATATACTGCATGGGTTTCAAATATGAAACTCCAGAACACTTTCGCTATTGATGTGTTAGTGCATGAATCTTGTCTTAAAAATGCAGACAGTCTATCGTCTAGACAGTTACCAGACACCAAAAACAAGAGAGACACAGGAAAGGCGTGAGCTCTCGTATTCAGTTGTCATTACCGTGCAGTATTTACAGGAAGTCCCCGCCTTTTGATTCAGTTGCAAGTTGAATGCAACGTTACAGTTTCTTTTTCCAAGGACTTATTTAATTCTTTCCAGGACTTATTTAATGTGTAATTTTTATATTTTAAAAATGTATCTTTTAAAATCAATATTTTTATGATTCACTTACTGTACAGTCCCTTTGGTTGATGGAATTTTGGGCAGCTCAGGGACACCTGGAGTTAAATCACCACTAGGGGGAGGTGTTGCTCTGTTTGCTTTGATTCCTACAAGAAAATACATGCTCATCATCATCATCATCATCATCAATTCACTAATGGCTTGTCGTAAGTCATGATTATTCCCAGAGAACTAAAATTTAACAAATCGGATAAGCAAAAACGAAAAAGATTTCCAGCTTTTCTTGAAAATTCCATCTTGTGAATTTAAGTGTATCTGCAACCAAATCTGTATCTGTGTATCTGCAGCTATCGACTATTATAGTAATCAAGTATTCCATAGATTAATTGAGTAATCGGATAAGAAGTACTTTTTCTTAATTGAAGAGAAATAGTAAATGAACAAGAGAAAATAAGGCGGGCCTCTTAAAATGAACTAGTAGTTTGTTTCCTTTTAAAAAAGATGTAATGCTGAAATACAAGAATATCTGTGAAAATTAAACCCATTTAGTGCATTTAATTGCAATATTACTTCAAAATGCAAATACAAACATATAAACAAAAAAATCATAAATAAAAAAATTAAAATCTATTTCAAATTACTTTAAAAATGGTAAACGCAGGGTGTTTTCTCAATGTTTTAGTTTGAAAAATGATCCCAAACTTTGGAATCTTTCTGTCGTTTTTATTAGCCTGAATCTTATCCTCACACCATGCTGTTTTCCTCCATTGCTCCATTTTTCATTCTACAGCACATTTTGTGCAGTGGGTGTGTCAGTAATAATGGTCTGTGGCGAAACACAGTGCGCCGTGTGTAGTTAAATAGTCTAAACGAAGCATCGAGACAAATTATTTGTTTTTTTGTATTCCAATTACTCGAGGAATTGTTTTAGCCCTTATTAAATCCACACAAATATATTTGAGCTTGTGCAGTTTGTTACAGATGCGGTTCATGAGCTCTGACTAGTGCACGCTCTGACCATCCAATCAAAGACCGTGAAAATGCTGATGGTATTGGATACCTGCAAGATGGCCTCGGAGTCAGCAAATTGAAATCTGATTGGTTAAAGCAACAGTTTACATGATTTATAAGCAATTAGACACCTGCAGTGTTTACAGTGAAGTCTCAAGGCAGGAAGATACCTTTGACCCCGGAAACATATGATGTGACAGCTGAAATCTGATTGGATAGAAACTCTAACCGAAACATACACGCGGAAGTAAGAAACACCAGAGAAAAAAGCTATAAAATGAAGAGAATAAACTATTGGAATAATTTAACACATATTCATGGACCAAAATATATTAAAACATAAGCCAGTAATTCTGATAGACTTCAGCCAGAAGAGAAGGCCTTGCTAGCCCTGACGTCCCATCACTCCCCTTTAGCATCTATTAAATATATTTTAATGGGCAAACAGTGAATGAATAATACAAAATAATAAGAATAATCAGATCTAAATAATGCTTAGTCAACTTTTTAATATGATGACTTCCAAGAATTAAGTATCCTGAAGAAATATGTCCATGTTCACTAATCTGAGCTAATCTGAGCTAATCTAAACACATTTTCATCTATTCTAATCTATAAACCCTTCGGATTTATTGGCACCCTCGACTTATTTTTTCATGAATGAATATGGTATCACTAATATCAGCCCAAACATAATGCTATTATTTTCCAAATGTAGCTCTAATTAGCATATTTTTTTGCTAGTTAATATTGTTTGAGTGAACTTTTTTGGGATATTTTGAGTAATCAATAGGAGCATATTATACTATGATCATTTGTGTCATAATCCATAGATTTGACAGGTAGTGAATGAAATTGAAGAATAATAGTGATTGAAACACACAGAAATCCAAATGCTTTAAAATGTTCTCACCATACAGCGTCTGGATGGCGAGCAGGTCATCCATGGGAAGTGTGTATCTGCTAATGTCTCCCACCGGTCCTTGGTAGTACGGGCGCATGATCGAGGGACTAGCCGACGAGTGAGAAAGACCTAACGCATGGCCAAACTCGTGCACAGCTACAGTAAAGAGATCGGTTCCTTCTCCATCTGGCCGGCCGTACGTCCATGTCTCCTCATCATCGAAGTGGGTGTCCCCGTTGATGTCAGCCTGGCCAGGGAAGAAGGCATGAGCGAGTGTGCCTCCCTTCCCATCGAAAGGATAGCCGTCGTCATGGAGGGAGCGTTCGAAGGAAATTCGGATTTCGGCACGATCGGCCTCGTTTATGGGGACCGAGACGAATTCGAGGTTGGTGCTGTTGCTCCAGACTTTGAGGGCATAGTACATAATCGATTGCACATGTTCCCTTTTGAGTAAGGAAGGATTGGGGTAGCTCAGGACACTAAGAAAATAAGGAGTAAAGAAGTTACAGGTCCATTCACTGGCAGCAATGAGTCACCTTGTACAGATGGTCCCTGATTTACGGTGGTTTGATTATTCGACCTTACAATGACGATATGACAAAATTCGAAATAATATATAATATATGTATATATTATATACAGTAAAGTTTATACATTATGGTAGAGTAAATTGCTTTGTTTTGCAAAAGTATAAAGTATTTTGTAATTTATAAACAAATAACAGTATAATGCCCCATACTGATCATAATCATCAAGCCCTTCAGAGGGCCCAATGAATCATTCCACTCAGCTACACACTTTGGAGAACATTTACAATAAACGCTGTCTGCAAAGGGCGAAGGGCATCAACAAAGATACCTCTCACCCCAACCATGGACTGTTCACCCTTCTCCCATCGGGCAGACGCTACAGGTATGTCAGAGCCGCACAAGCTTTTTTTCTGTGGATGTTCTAATTCAATACTGCAATGTCACTTACTGTGTATTTTGCACTGCTTATCCAATACACTTTTTTTTTTGCACCATCCATAACTCACATTTGCACTACTGTACATTCCACCCATATCTACACTGTATATACAGTACAATATCATACATACTTACATACTTGTACATAACTATATCAGTGACTATATGTCAGTATATCATCTTCTGACATGCCTGTCTATGCATAATCTTTGCACAATACAATTATATATTACTATATATACCATATATTATTACCCACCTGCTGTACATTAATCACCCTCATCCCTGTATATATGGACCTCATACAATATTTATCTACTGTTATTTATTGTAAATAGGCCACTTATGCACTTCTGGTTAGATGCTAACTGCATTTCATTGGCTCTGTACATGTACTTTGCACAATGGCAATAATGTTGAATCTAATCTAATCTAATCTAATCTAATCTAATTTAATCTAATCTAATCTAATCATTCTTTAAGTCTCCGTGGGAATGGCTAGGCCTTATCTCGACTACGATGGGGTCATTGGAACACATATCCATTGTAAGTCGGAGACTACCTGTAATTATATAAGTATCTTGTACTATATACAAGGTGGCAGAATGGGAAATTTTTGAACTAGCAGTTGGCCATTGGTGTTGTATTTGGTGTTTTAAAGCCCAAATGTAGCTTTTGTCTCTTTCTCTCTCAACAGAGGATGTCCGGCTCCACCCTCCACTCGCACACCGCCCACTGTCACATATATATACTGTAACATTTATATATACGTTTGTACTGTAAATTGCTTTGTTTTGCTAAATTCTGTATTATAAAGAAATGATGGTAGGATGGTAGGACAGTGGTATTCTACCGTATCCTACAGTATTTACGTCATGAGTTTTTAAAAGTTACAATCCGGTCATCAGAACGCATCTCCATCGTAAGTCAAGGACAATCTATACTATATTCAATGAAATCGAATGAAAGTGAAATGTTTGATGTGACACTGAAAATGCGACATACTAGACGTGAAAGAACAAACCTCCATTTCAGACTAGTCGTTTCCCAACTGGACCCGGAGAGAGCATAGCGCTTCTTCCTCCTTCTCAGCATGTCCTCTGTGCCGACAATGTCCGGCAGTGAGCATCTAGGCAGCGACATCTGTTTTAGTGTGTCCCCATCTGGTTGGAGAAAGAGAACGAGAGAGAGAAAGAGAGAAAGAGGAGAGAGAGAAGAAAGTACGGAGTAAAGAAAGTACGGATCAATATATGGACTGCAGTAATGGAAACCCCTAATGCACTGCTGACAGAGCGCACTAAAAGCATGGGGCTAGACTAACGGATTATGAATGAAGCATTTCCACTCACAATGCGATTCCCTATCAACCGCAGCGCATTTCAAAAAACATCTTAGACAGTTTAAGGGAATCATAGAATACCAGGAAACTGGCGAGATGTTTAATGTTGAATAAACACTGTTTTCGTTCTTTAAGCAAAAGTGATTCAAATGACAAATAAATATCACGCTGCCGTGTACAGCATGCACATTTTTACCAAGTTTGCCCGTTTCCTTCAGGCCTGCGAACCTCTGCATCTGTCTGATGGCTTTCTCCATGCCTTCTTTGGTCTGCAATCTCCCTGTCCGTGGATCAGGAAGAGGGAGATACCCATATCTGCTCAGCCAATCCTGTGTAAGACATGAATCCAAGATGATTTTAAATAATATAATATCAAATACACATTACAGGGTTTATTCTTATTCCCAGAGTTCTGATCAATTACTTTCTTTATTTGTAAGTTCTATGGTAAGAACGATTGATCCAGGTATTTTACCACATTCTATATGATATAATCACAAGTTTCTACTGCACAAAACAAACAGCACTCAGCTTCCTCTTTTAACATTTAATGAGGCTAGAAACTATCAAGCATGCAGCGCCTTTTATATATCTTACATTTTATATACTTGTTCCTTGCCTCAGGTCTTTAATGGATTAAATTCTTGGGGCTAATAATTGCTTCAGGCAAAAGGATTAAATACTTAGATAATGGATTTTGTTTTGTAAGAACTGAAGTTGTAGAAAGAGGATGAGGTTAAACAAAAACCCATTATTTTTATGTAAATAATGGATTTGGACAAAAATGGATCTGATTTGGTGTGAGCTCAGTGTTCAAGGTTCTGGTTACTGATCAGAAAGTCAGGGGTTTAAGACCCAGTATTTCCAAGCTGCAACCATTGGGCCCTTAAACAAGGCCCTTAACCCTATGTGCTCCAGTGCGGCACTTTCCTGGCTGACCCCAACTTCCTAATATCACCAAGTTATACAAGGAAAGAATTTCACTGCACTGTAGGGAAAATGCACCTTTACCTATAATTTAGGGGGTTAAAAATACTGCAACAATCGTTTAAAAACTACATCCAAAAGTACATCCAATAGACGCTTCATTGATAAACAATTTAACAGCCAGGCCCATGGCATGTTTCCTCCTTATTTCAAACACAGCATTTGGTGATACTTATGAGTTTCAGAAATCAGTCATTGACTGTAAAGGATCTGATTCAATGTATTAGAAATAAGCCATATTTGTAATTATATTATTTTGTCCAATTACTTTCGAGCCTTAAAAATGGGGGTACTACAGTATGTAAAAATGGTTCCTTTCCTGATGAATGCAATATTTTAGGATTTTTTTAACCCCTTTACTAAAAACAAGCCCAACCACGTCTAGTTTAAAATCCAGGAAAGAAGAACCGTTCAAAACCAAAAAAAGAAAAGAAGGTGAATAAATGCAGTCAATATCATTCCGTTCCATACGTCAATTCCTTCTTTTCTATGTAGAACATGGTGACCATTGATGTACAGCAGAACACAACAGAAATGCCATTCACCAATGCACTTAAAAACACTGAAACATGCCTTTAAAGATACTATAAATATGAAAATATTCATGGAAAACCACCAACCATGTGTGCATCCTTCCCTGTACAATCCCTTTATTCAACTCATTTTTATTTGGAGATGCGTTTAAACAACAGACATCATCCTAAAGCAACCTTACAGTAGTAAGGAAGTAACTAGATTACTAATATAACATTAAATGTATAAATTAGGCAATATAAATGTATTCATAATGAGTGAGGAAGTGGTGACAAGGGCAAGGAAAAACTCCCTGAGATGGTATGCGGAAAAAACCTCAAGGAACCGGAAACAAAAGGAAACCAAAACACATCTGGCTGATACACACAGTATGTAGTAGATTGAATCACACATGACTTTAAGGCCAAAAGTATACGGACACCCAACCATCCAACCTACAGTATGCAGGTTCTTCCTCCATCAGTTGCTATAAACTTTGAAGCAAACCAACTATCTTTCTATGCTCTACAGCATTACAAAAAGAGCCAACAGCACTTCCAGCTTGATAATGCCTCTGTTCACAAAGTAAGGTTTACAAAGACACGTTTTGGCAAGTGGAAGTTTGGAAGAACTCCAATGAATTGCAATGAACCCTGACCTCAACTGCACTTAACCACTTTTGGACGAATTGGAACCCACTAAATCCCACCTTTCTGAATTTCTTAGATCTTCTAGGATGTGTAGAAGTCATTAAAACAGCAAAGAAAAGGTGTGGAGAATTGAGTGTTCAAATACATATCATATGGTGTCCACAAACTCAGTAGGTGTCCAACAACTTTGGGAATGAGATTGTACATATTGGTTGGTGTAGTTTTTTTTTTCTTTCCAAATTTGTTGAAAAAATAATTAACAATAAATCTGATTCAATGAAATAAAACCAAAGTTTTTCTTGGTAAAAAAAACAAAACAGAAGTTGTTTACAATTCACAAGGGTTTATTTTTTTTTGCAACCATTCATTTTCTGGTAATTTTACATGATCAGTTTTACATCAACATTCTGACCACTTCCAGCTTGGTTTCCTTATGTTCATTATTTGATGGGCTAAATATAGTTTCATTAGAGTCTAACTTTTTGTTTCAATTATTTGAGTTTTTCTGTGAAAAGAGAACACATTTATCAATATACAGTATATTTCAGTGTGTTTATATGATATTATGTCATATCTAGTGATTCATACCGTATAGAAAAATCATATGTATTTTCGATGTGCTGCATTTCACTATAGTATACCCTGAAATTGCACCTGTGAACTCAAGAAAAGATCATAATTTGCCATCGAGTGAGCATAACAATCACAATCACTGGAAAGTAGGGAAGTAGTGCATCTCCGTGACTGAGGCCGATGCGACTCGCATCTCGACGCATAGCTAACGATACGATACAATTCACCCCGTTACGATGCGGTGCGATCCGATTCCGATTCAATTGAACAAAATGCGATACGCTGCAATGGAAAACAAATATGATGCTACGCAATTCAATATTGAAAAACTAATCAAAACAGTTTACTTTTATTTCTTTTCTTCAAACAAACAGCAAATCATCAGTTGACATACTGTAGGTGCCTTCTGGCTTGTAACGCATCGCCCTTTCACAAAACAGGCGTTTGTGGTGCAAAAAAGAATAAAAGATGAAATAGATGTTTATTTCCTGTTCTGTCTCCAGCAGCTAAGAGAAGGTGCTTGAGAAATGCCGGAGTAGTTCAACACGTGCGCTCACTGTCTGAACTCTGAATCTGCATTTGTGAGTTTTCTCATTATTATAAATCACATTAGAACAGGAGATTTTTTTTGCTGTGGAAGTGCATAACTCACTTTAGACACAAGTCATGGACTGTAGTATTTTTTCTTTTATTGTTTTTAGACTGATTTTAGATTCTACTTCAGCACTTGTAACAACTGTAGGAAACAACAGATATCCTGAGAACCATAAACCGCAACCCCAATCATCACCTACATAAGCACACAAACAAATCAGAACTATTTTCCAACAAAATACTTGGGTCAAATGGAACACAAATAGAGCAGGTTTGCACCAATTCAGCTCGTCATGTTTGCAGGAACGAGGGTTAAATATATGCTTCCAAGACCCCCATCACAAAGTGAAATACTGTACCGGGGGTGGGGCATCGTGGTATACAGAGCGGTGTAGTTCTGCAAAGAGTGTTTCGATGATTATACAAATGACCACTGATGTTCAAGGGCTTATCAGAAAGGAACTTGGAACTGAATATGGGAAGATAATGGACATTACGCAACACCCCCACATATACAGGCACAATTACAAAAGAAAGCATTGCATGGTCTAGACAAACTCCTGACTTGCAGCCTATTGAAGATTTCTACAAGATTTTCAATCTGAGGGTTCATCAGATGGACCTGTGGAAACTCGGGGGAATGATTCGTCTGGAGGAATGGGCTGAAATTGTCAACAGCAACTTTGCAACAACGCTTATTTGTCTAAATTCTTATTTTTTTTCTTACAAGCTGATTTGTAGTTAAAACTCATAACAGGTCCAAGCATAAAAGGATTCTAGACTCCTCATTGTTATTATAGCTTCCCATCTTTTTTTCTTTTGTTTTGTTTATGGCAGCCCATAGAACATTTAAAATTTGGCACGTTGATTAAAAAGGACTGCCAAGACTCTAGCCCCACCACAGGGTCAAATTTGGAAGCACAGTTCAGTCATACCTTTTACACCAGGGGTCACCAGCCTTTTTAAAACTAAGAGCTACTTCTTGGGTACCATTAATGTGAAGGGCTACCAGTTTAATACACACAGTTTTCAGTTTGATCTGATATAACAAATTTGCTCAATTTACCTTTTATTATATGTTATTATTAATAATTAATGATATTCATCTATGTGATCATGTTAATGATTTCTCATAATAATTATCAACAATGATTTACCAAAGTAGGAAACAGCTATTTTTAGAAAAGGCCTGCGGGCTACTCATGTGGTCCTTGCGGGCTACCTTGGTACTACCCGCGGGCACCACGTTGGTGACCCCTGGTTATAACAACTTCAGGCACTTGGAAAAAACTTTATCAGCATCTTTAGGACTAGTGTGTGACCTCCAACAAACTTCATACCACCACTCATTAGTGAAAAGCTACAATAACTGGCTACAAATGTTTACATCTCATTGCTCTTATTGCTCCTCGTACTGATATTTTATCTGATCTTTACCAAACATGGCTCACTTTAACTCATCTCTACTTCCTGCTCCCCATTTGTTCCTCCATTAGTCCGAGAATTTCACCAGGTTCATTAGAGCATCACTGAATATGTAGATTTGAAATGGAGATACTGTAGGTTCTGAAAATACATTAAACCCTTTATACATCCATCAATGAGTACATGATCGATTTACTACTGCGAAACACTGCAGACCAGTAAAGCGATTTTCAACAATTAACCCAAAAGTAGTTTTGTGGCCATTGCAATCATTCAGAAATGATCTTTCATCATCAGCGTGAAATATTATAGACCTCAATGTTTTATAATCACATTTCATTCTTTCTTTCTTTCTTTCTTTCTTTTTCTTTCTTTCTTTCTTTCTTTCTTTCTTTCTTTCTTTCTTTCTTTCTTTCTTTCTTTCTTTCTTTTCATTTCTCACTTGCAAACAATTCTTTCTTTCTATCATTAATTCATTAATTCATTCTTACTTTCTTTTTTATTTCTGACTTGCAAACATTCTTTCTTTCTTTCTTTCTTTCTTTCTTTCTTTCTTTCTTTCTTTCTTTCTTTCTTTTTTCTTTCTTTCTTTCTTTCTTTCTTTCTTTCTTTCTTTCTTTCTTTCTTTTTCTTAATTTCTTTATTTCTTTTCTTTCTTTCTTTTCATTTCTGACTTGCAAACATTCTTTCTTTCTTTCTTTCTTTCTTTCTTTCTTTCTTTCTTTCTTTCTTTTTCTTTCTTTCTTTCTTTCTTTCTTTTCATTTCTCATTTGCAAACAATTCTTTCTTTCTTTCTTTCTTTCTTTCTTTCTTTCTTTCTTTCTCTTTTTATTCTTTCTTTCTTTCTTTCTTTCTTTCTTTCTTTCTTTCTTTCTTTCTTTCTTTCTTTCTTTCTTTTCATTTCTAACTTGCAAACAATTCTTTCTTTCTTTCTTTCTTTCTTTCTTTCTTTCTTTCTTTCTTTCTTTCTTTCTTTTCATTTCTAACTAGCAAACAATTCTTTCTTTCTTTCTCTTTTCATTCTTTCTTTCTTTCTTCTTTCTTTCTTTCTTTCTTTCTTTCTTTCTTTCTTTTTCTTTCTTTCTTTTCATTTCTCATTTGCAAACAATTCTTTCTTTCTTCTTTCTTTCTTTCTTTCTTTCTTTCTTTTTATTCTTTCTTTCTTTCTTTCTTTCTTTCTCTTTCTTTCTTTCTTTCTTTTCATTTCTCACTTGCAAAAATTCTTTCTTTCTTTCTTTCTTTCTTTCTTTCTTTCTTTCTTTCTTTCTTTCTTTCTTTCTTTCTTTTCTTTCTTTCTTTCTTTCTTTCTTTCTTTCTTTCTTTCTTTCTTTCTTTCTTTCTTTCTTTCATTCAGGGACAAACTTACTTATAAAGAACATATTCAATTTTTATCACCACATTATTTGTGTAAAGCTGCTTTAAAACAATGCTCATTGTTAAAAGCGCTATACAAATAAAAATGAATTTCTTTCTTTCTTTCTTTCTTTCTTTCTTTCTTTCTTTCTTTCTTTCTTTCTTTCTTTCAAAATAAAATAAACACGCGAACGCGACACACATCTCTTCTTGTCGCGTGTGTGTGTGTGTAATCACTCACCATACCGCGGGAGTACTGGTCGGGCGCGGGCGCGGGTGCGGGTGCGGCTCTTCCCGGAACGGCGAGCGCCATCACCGCGCTACTCAAGTAAAACACAGCCAAGTTCTCCATCCCTCAACTCGCACTTTATTCCTAAGAGAAATAATCAGGGTTGGTCAGATTGGAGCTCGTACACTATCTCCTCCTCTACCATCCACCAGCGCATGGAAAGCCTTTAAAAGGTTGAAAAGTGCATGGATAATAAAGCAATAATAATGAGCAGAATGAGATGGAAGGAGAAGTCACCAGTTGTTTGAAAATTCGTAAGGAAAAGATCTGGAGATGAATTTGTGAGCTCATACCCGTTATGTTTGATGCCTCCAGCTCTTCCTCCAACGACGAGGCAGAGCAGATCAATAGGAAGAGTGTTTCTGTGTGTGTGTGTGTGTGTGTGTGTGTGTGTGTGTGGAGAATAGGGGGGTGGGTAGGTAATGTCTTTTTATATCTTAGTGGAAACAAAAAGTGTTGGGGAGATTTTTGGGGGTTTGCCTTTGTTTATTTATTTAATTGTTTATTTAACTGGTGAAAATTTGTATTAAATTCTTTTGTATTATTTTTGAAAGAAAAAAAATAGCAAAATGTCGTTTTTAGATAGTGAGGTTCGGATGTGGCTGGAGATGAGGTGTAGCTGGAGGTCAGTTGATAAGGAGCATCAGTTGATTCCTAACTGAATTTATGATTATGTCAATGAAATGTCCTTACATGAATTGAAAGCATTTTTATGTGTGTGTGTGTGTGTGTGTGTGTGTGTGTGTGTGTGTGTGTGTGTGGAGGAGGAGATGGTGGAGGTAAGGGTTGGTGTGGTTGCAGGAAATAGAGATGCTTTTTCATCAGTTATGACTGATCATGCTTAATTCTTTCAAGTTATCATTACATGTAATCTGGCATCCCGGGAAACGCATACATTTCACTTTTAAGGTGATTTTATTAGAGTGAAAATACACTATATTCTGTTAAACCAAAACCCAGGGTGTCAACTTCCTTTTGGGTGGATGCTCTTAACTGTCACAAATCAATGTCAAAACCTGCCGTTTCTACATCTTTCCTGACTACGTTTCACAGATTATAAAAACATACCTCACTGGTTGCCAAATAAGGCTTTATAACAAAAAAGCTACACTTTAGATTGAAATGAATCTGGATTAATTTATTCTGTATTAATCTTAAATCAATATACACACGTAGGTTTAAAATTTTGGGTGGGCAGAAAGTCAAAAAAAAAAAGAAGAAGAAGAATGGAGAACATTTCTGCCATATTTGTTCACAGCTCTTGATGAAACTCATTGGAACAGATTTAGTATTAAAACGTTTCAGAATAACTGAGCTCATGGTGTTAGCGAATGTCTTGCGAAACACTGACATTATTCTAACCTCATTGTGGTTTTCTATGTATAAACGCCACTGTTGTAAAGCCCTGTGTAGATTCACACTTACGTCATGGGAGACAGACACATATCCATTATGTTATCTACATCTAAACTTGACAAGGTATCTACAGCACACGATTAGATCTTGGAAGTGCATGTTACGTGCTTCATTTACCCCAATGTAATGGACGTTCAGGATGAATGACCTCCTACTGTAATCAAGACTCAAAATCATTTTCTACATATGCTTTTTTCTTCTATTATTGGATATTTAAAGGCTCGGTCATAGAGTTGGTGTTGAATCTGTAATGATCTCAGATGTCGAACTAATTTATTGAGCCCCAGCAGACTGTTGAAGACTGTAGAAAGGACATTACTCATAATCTCACACTGCACTGCTCATTATATCCAGTGTTTGTAATATTTTAATGGTTTATAATCACAGTCTTTGTGTCACCCAAATGAGAATGGATTCCCCTTTTTCAGTAAGTTTTCTTCCTTAAACCATCTGTGGGAGATTTTTCTTGCCATAGCCACCCCAGGTTTTCTCATCGGGCATAAATACATATTTGAATATAAGTGAATTTTGTTCTATAATTCTCATATTGTGTAAAGCTTCTTTGAGACAACGTCCATTGTGAAAGGTTTAGAAATAAACTTGAACTTGATCTTGAATGTGTGTATGTTATTTCCACCAATACACTACATATACAACATAGAGGACATATAGAGTGGACAGAAAGTCTAAGTCAATTAAACTCAATTTTCTTTGTAGAAAGCATTTAAAAGTGGACATTGTCTCAAAGCAGCTTTACATAATAAAACATAACAATATAACTTTATACATTTCGAAATCAGTTCATATAAGTTTATCTAATATAAATGTATCTTTAATGAATGATCTAGTGGCAAGAAATACATTTCCTGAGATGGTAAAAAGAAAAACCTTGAGAAAAAACACCCTCAAAAGGGAACCTGTGCTAATCTGGGTGACACCAAATGTCCATTCATTACAGTTCCATCATTGTTATAGGTTATTAGATGTTCACTAATGGATGCTTATATTACACATCATTTGGACTTCAGCTTAATTGTGTTCAAATTAGTCTTCTTATTAAGAATAGAATATTATCTGATTACTGTGGGCTGGTAAATGAAAGCGAATCATACACATGTTTGACATTTCTCTTGAAACTGGAACTATACTGTTGATGTGATGTGCTTTGCTTAATATAACACAACTGTCTCATTTTTTTTCTTCAGATATTTATGCAAACAAAGTGCATGGTGTAGCAGTTCTGACTGTTCCAGAACACTTATAAAATCATGTAGGCTGTATGAGGATGACCATGTGAAAGAAACAGTATAATATCTCACTGTAATTCATAGTGTAGATTAATTTCAGGATTTCAGGATGTCCCGGTGACATCATGGTCCCAAACGGGCATCCTGTATCAATTCAGATATCAAATCAAAGTTCATGATAGATAGATAGATAGATAGATAGATAGATAGATAGATAGATAGATAGATAGATAGATAGATAGACAGACAGACAGACAGACAGACAGACAGACAGACAGACAGACAGACAGACAAACAGACAGACAGACAGACAGACAGACAGGTGGAAAAGAGGTCTACATTGCCCACACTGACCATGGACTGATAGCCAAAAAATTCCACCAGCTTCTCAATCCTGTCACAAAAGTTGCACAGAATAGAAGTGAATATGGCAACCCAGTTTCCATTGTGATTTTCCATTATGCAGACTTTTTTGAGAATAGGGTCAATTAGCAAATTAATCAAACATTAAACAATAGTCAGGAACTAAAATCAAATAAATAGGAACACTATATACTGTATATGTAGCAGACTGGCATTAAATAGAAAATAAATAAGGAAAAAAAAGTTTTTTATTTGGTATTCTGCATAGATCTTATATTTATAGAGACCTGTAATGTGTTTCTGTATGTTCACACATTTTTTTTACTGCATATTTATATTGATTAAAAAGGGTAGTGTGCAATACAATACATGTGTCACGCCTCTTATTTTACTTCCATGATGTCACAAGTATATATAGCGCTGTATGTGTATGTATTTACATATATAGTTAAACCTCACTCCTCACCTTTTCTTGTAATTTTCCTGTTTGGTTACATGACTGCTTTTAAGTTTGATTCAGTTATATTGAGAACCAGACCAGGAAGCCAACATAAACAGGATCCTAACTCAGCCTTTGACACACATCCACTCACCCCATATAAAAGCACAGGAAGTAACCTGTAGGTGGTCAGGAAGTATATATATCTGGAGCTACATGTTTGCATCACTTCACAAAGACAACAGTTATGCACGATTTCTACTTTTCTTCACATTTCTTTTGCGGGTATTTTGCGGGTAATATAATGTGTATATTGTGGGAACAATTAAAAAATATAAAAATATAGAAGAAAAAGTTTTGGATTTGTCATTAAAACGAGTTCATTTTAGGATTTACGTTCCAGGTTGTTCTGAAGTAAGTTTTGCTATATGTCATAAAATCCATGCATCAGATCTTTAACACCTCCACCAATTAACTATATTTTGGGATGTGGTCCTGCGTCACTAGTTACACATTGGAAAACCAGCAGAAGTGTAAAGAGTACCTGAAAATCATACATGAGTAAAAGTATAGGTCCTTACTGGAAAGTGTATTCCATTACAAGTTTAAAAGTCTCCAATTCCAACATGAACTGAGTGAAATTCTTCAAGCATCTGATTTAAACTGTACTTGTATTTGACTCAAATCATGCACTAGATGCACTAGACCTCGATTTGTGATGTGTTATTCCAAATTGTACACCCCAACAGATCGACCCAACAGCGTTCTCAACATGCCAGAATAAAACAAAGTCGGTCAAAAAGAAAATGACAAAGTAGTAAATCCATCTTTTTAAAAAGAGACCTTTAGTTTACAAATCAAATTACAGGATCATTTTACAAAGTATTTTATCCCCTTAGTATTTAATAGACAAATAAAATGAAAATATGTTGATAAAGTAAAACCAAATATTCAGAGCTGAATGTGATTTGATGGGTCTCTCAGTTTTAGAAAGACATTTTTATTCAACTTCAACAAAAGCTGGTTCTCCAAAGTTTTTTTTTTGGATTCAACTTTATTGTCATTCCACATGTACAAGTACAATGCAACGAAATGCAGTTTGTGTCTAACCAGAGTGCAATAACAGCAAGTGCAGGATATACAGTTTTTGCATGATTTACACAAATTAAATAGAATGGAATATAGACTATAAACAGTAATTTACAGATGTATATGTACTATGAATATGCAGATGAATATATATGTACTATGAATATAATATACAGGTAGAGGTAGAGGAGTGTAGAGCCTTAATGAAATCTTCAACAGAGTTGCAAAATGTAATTGTTAACGATCATTAAATTATAAATGTAGTTGAGTAGAGAGTAAATGTTGCTTATATCTGTGATACTCAGTAAAACTTTTAAATAGCTAAAAGTACAGTAAAAACTACAGTTACTCAAAAACTTCACACCACTGAAAACTAGTTGGTAAAAGAGAAATGGTAGGTCAGTGGATGTATTGACTGAAATGTCATGGGTTCAAATCACAGCACTACCATGCTGCCACTGTTGGGCCCTTGAGCAAGGCCCTTAACACTCAATTTTCTCAACTGATAGATAACAGTAAGTTACTATGGATAAGTGCATCTGCCCAATGCTGTAAATGTAAATAAATGCATTGTATGCATTTTCCTCTGTTTGACAGACTCTGTTTTTTCTATGTTTGCCCTAAAGAAAGGGAACGTGTTTAACAGCTATAATAAATATAATAACTTTTCTTAATAATCTTTTAAAGCAACCTTTTCTGCCTTTATTATCATTTTTTTATTTTTTTATTTATTTTTTTCTGTTTCTTCATTGATGTTCTCAAAGCTTACGGATGTAAGCAACATAGCAAAGCTATGAAGCAGGATTACGCAAAATAGTCTTGCATAATATAACAGGAAATGCATGCATGTGAGTTAGTCAGATGAGAACCGAGTGCACGTACGTCTCTGCGTGTAACTCATACGGTATCACGGGACGTTCATGATAATGTAGATTTGTAATTAAAACTATGAGTCCAGTTTTAGAGTAACGTTAAATCCCTTAACAATCGAACACTAAGGCAACAACTGTATATGAAGAGGATGAAATTTTCTTGGAGCATTAAACGGACATGTTTTCAACTAAATTAACTGATAAATGTAAAAAGAGGAAGTTATACAGCAGCACTGCAGCAAAGACTTCAGTGCTGATAGAAAGCTTGTATCCTCTGTCCTGTCTTCTCCACTGTCCAGCTTTCAGATCCAGTCTAATAATGTTATAGAGGGGGATGTGAGAGACAGAGAGAGAGAGAGAGAGAGAGAGAGAGAGAGAGAGAGAGAGGAAAGAGGGTATTGATTATTATGGTCAAGTGTCTGTATGTATGTGTGTGTGCGTGTGTGTGTGTGTGTGTGTGTGTGTGTGTGTGTGTGTGTGTGTTGGGGGAGAGAGAGAGAGAGAGAGAGAGAGAGAGTTAAAGATGATCAATTGTATGTGTGTTTTATGGGGAATATATGTTTATGTATTTGAGTGTGTGTTTGTATGTGTTTGAGAGAAAGAGAGACAGAATGAGTTTATGATGGTCAAGTATATATATATACATGTGTGTGTGTGTGAGTGTGTGTGTGTGTGTGTGTGTGTGTGTATGTGTGTGTGTGTGTATGTGTGTGTTATGAGGGAGAAAGAGAGAGAGAGAGAGAGAGAGAGAGAGAGAGAGAGAGAGAGAGAGTGAGAGTTTACGATGGTCAAGTGTATATATACATGTGTGTGTGTGTGTGTGTGTGTGTGTGTGTGTGTGTGTGTGTGTGTGTGAGACAAAGAGTTTATGATGACCAACCAGCATCATATCATCTTCTGCAATACAATCCCCCAGTACAAGCAAGAAGAAAAGCGATAGCATTAAACAGCTCTCTCTCTGGCTGCTGTTTTGACTTTAACCCTATTAATCAATACGCCATTTATTCTGGAATATTCTGTTATTGTCTTGTTTCTTTATTAAAAACAAACAGTGTATTTTACTCCAACTGTTTGGCTGTTTTGTTTTCATATTTAAAGAAATCTCTGTAAGCCAATAACACCTACTGATTGATCAGGGTTTACAATAATATAGAAATAAAACTTGGATATATTTTAGGAGGTCAGTGTGCAGCTTGTATAACAGTACAGATTTACTGGCCTGAAAGTAACTCCATATACAGCCATTATTCTTTAAATAGCTGGCAACAAAAGTAAGTACACCCTAAGTAATAACAGATGTATGTCATGTAACCAGGCAAAGCCACATGTCCTATTTATCATGTTCATGTTTTTGTCTGCTTTACAGGACCGAAATTTGTGTATCTTGTATTAGAGCAGTTACAATTTGTTGCTTTGAGTACAATTCTCTCATACTGATCACTGGATGTTCAACATGGCACTTCATGGTAAAGACTCTCTGAAGATTTAAGAATTTGAAATGTTGCTCTACACAAAGATGGCCGAGGCTATAAGAAGATCAGTAACAGCGCGGAACTCATGCACACACACTCAACTGTGTGACTGATCTGTACAACCCGGACTCAACACACACTCGTGCGTAAATAAGCTTCAGTTAGTCCAGAATGCAGCAGCAAGGGTCCTCACTAGATCTAGGAAATTCGACCACATCACCCCTGTTTTAATCAGTCTACACTGCTCCCAATCAAATCTCGCATTGATTATAAAATATTACTACTGACGTATAAAGCACTTAACGGTCTCGCACCACAGTATCTGAGTGAACTTCTGTACCAGTATGATCCTCCACGCCTACTTAGATCAAAAGGTGCTGGCTATCTGTTGGTTCCTCAAATAATGAAGACTACAGCAGGGGGCAGATCTTTCTCTTATAAAGCCCCACAGTTATGGAACAGCCTTCCAATCAGTGTTCGGGACTCGGACACAGTCTCAGTGTTCAAGTCGAGGTTGAAAACTTATTTATTTAGTCAAGCCTTTTATCAGTAGATTTTTCTTAGGTAAAGGCTCAGATCTGGAGGGAGCATGGATATAGAGTGTTTGGTGAACTGGTATATTTGTATGCTGTCGTCCCTCACATTCACACGTTCACTCAGGTTTGTTGACGGTGGTGTGGTGGGTCGTCTCTTATCCCAGAGATCCCTCATGTCTGTGTTACCTTCTGGTTCTCCCTTTTAGTTATGCTGCCATAGCGAGTCTTGCCGGAGTCCAAACTGCACAGTGACATTAACTTTCATACACCAATAGTTACACTTAATAATCCATATCCTTCTCTCTCTCTCTCTCTCTCTCTCTCTCTCTCTCTCTCTCTCTCTCTCGGTCGAGTTAAACATGCTCCTGAGGCTCCAGTGACCACTGTTCCTGCCCCTCTCCCTCCATGGATCTTCACACTTCTGTGCAGCTCGGACGGTCTCTCATCAACACCTTGGGTGGTTCCATATAATTCCGGAGTAGAACGGGTGCTTTTGAGGACGGATTGGACTGTAGTCGGTGTCGGCGGTCTGCTGCACTGACTCGGGAGTGCAGTTTGCTTCTGATCATCATCACTGTACCCCGCAACTTTGCATATATGCTTCAAATGGACATTTGGTGCAACCCAGATGAGGATGGGTTCCCTCTTGAGTCTGGTTCCTCTCAAGGTTTCTTCCTTATGCCATCTCGGGGAGTTTTTCCTTGCCACAGTTGCTCATCAGGGACAAACATACTTACAAAGAACATATTTACATTTAATCACCGCATTATCTGTGTAAAGCTGCTTTGAGACAATGTTCATTGTTAAAAGCGCTATACAAATAAAAATGAATTGAATTGAATTGAAATCGTGCTCACTTCACACATCCATGTCTTCAGTACCACCCCTATTATTACCTTATTACCTCATTATTACAAACTGTTTACATGCTGTTTTTGCACATCTTTTTGACTTCTGCTATTGCTGTTTTGCACAAACTATTTTGTTTACATTTTGTTTAATTTTGTGTAATATACAGCAGGTTTACTGGTGGTGCTATTTTGTGTTTTGTGTATTTATCCTACTCTGTCTTGTGTTGTCTTACACTGTCTTGTGTTGTGTTATACTGTCTTGTGTTGTCTTACACTGTCTTGTGTTGTCTTACACTGTCTTGTGTTGTGTTATACTGTCTTGTGTTGTTTACACTGTCTTGTGTTGTCTTACACTGTCTTGTGTTGTGTTATACTGTCTTGTGTTGTCTTACTCTGTCTTGTGTTGTCTTACACTGTCTTGTGTTGTCTTACACTGTCTTGTGTTGTCTTACACTGTCTTGTTTTGTGTTATACTGTCTTGTGTTGTCTGACTCTGTCTTGTGTTGTCTGACTCTGTCTTGTGTTGTCTTACACTGTTTTGTGTTGTCTTACACTGTCTTGTGTTGTGTTATACTGTCTTGTGTTGTGTTACACTGACTTGTGTTGTCTTACACTGTCTTGTGTTGTGTTACACTGACTTGTGTTGTCTTACACTGTCTTGTGTTGTGTTACACTGACTTGTGTTGTCTTACACTGTCTTGTGTTGTCTTACACTGTCTTGTGTTGTGTTATACTGTCTTGTGTTGTCTTATACTGTCTTGTGTTGTGTTATACTGTCTTGTGTTGCCTTACACTGTCTTGTGTTGTGTTACACCGTCTTGTGTTGTCTTACACTGTCTTGTGTTGCCTTACACTGTCTTGTGTTGTGTTACACTGTCTTGTGTTGTCTTACACTGTCTTGTGTTGCCTTACACTGTCTTGTGTTGTGTTATACTGTTTTGTGTTGTGTTACACTGTCTTGTGTTGTCTTACACTGTCTTGTGTTGTCTTACACTGTCTTGTGTTGTCTTACACTGTCATGTGTTTTGTTACACTGTCTTGTGTTGTCTTATACTGTCTTGTGTTGTCTTACACTGTCTTGTGTTGTGTTATACTGTCTTGTGTTGTGTTACACTGTCTTGTGTTATCTTACACTGTCTTGTGTTGTGTTACACTGTCTTGTGTTGTCTTACACTGTCTTGTGTTATCTTACACTGTCTTGTGTTGTGTTACACTGTCTTGTGTTGTGTTATACTGTCTTGTGTTGTCTTACACTGTCTTGTGTTGTCTTACACTGTCTTGTGTTGTCTTACACTGTCTGTCTTGCACTGTTTGCACCAGGTTGCACACGATGCACTTTATGTGGCGAGGACACTTACTAGTCTTTAGCTCTGTGTTTTCTGTTATGTTGTTAAATGTAGCACCAGGGTTCTGGAGGAACGTTTTTTTATTTCACTGTGTACTGCGTCAGCTATATATGGTTGAAATTACCAAAAGCTTCTTGACTTGATTTGACTTGACTCGAACTTAATTACAGTAAAGTGGCCAGTTTCATACAGAGGTTTTCCAAGACAGGTCCCACTCGGAACAGACCTCGCAAGGGTCCATATAAAAGGTGAGTCCTCGTGCTGTGCATCAGGTGCAAAAGCTGCCAGCTTTGCTTTAAAGGTTGCAGAAGCGGAAGGTCTGCTTGACAGTGTCGAGTCGATTTGTATGGCCGTCGTTCCAGAAGGAAGCCTCTTTTGAAGCTGGCTCACAAGAAAGCCTACAAACAGTTTACTGAAGACAACCTGTCCAAGAGCATGAATTACTGGAACCATGTCCTGTGGTCTGATTAGACTAAGATAAACTTGTTTGGTTTAGATGTTTTCCAGCATGTGTGTCGACGCCCTGTTGAGGAGCACCATAAAAATTGTGTCTCGCCTACAGTCAAGCATGGTGGTGGTAGCATCATGGTCTGGGGCTGCATTAGTGCTGCTGGTACTGTGGAGCTGCAGTTCATTGAGTGAAACATGGATTCCAACATTCTGAAGTAGAACATGATGCCCTCCCAACAGAAACTGTACAAAATGGCAGTTTTCAACATAATAACAACCCTGAACACATGAGGATGAGTATAGATTCTTTTTTTTAGTCTGATTCCTCTCAAGCTTTCTCCCTCATGATGTTTGAGGGAGTTTTTCCTCACCACAGTTACCACAGGCTCGATAATTAGGAATACTATTATAAGGAACAAACTTTTAGGAAGTAAACTAGTTTTTTCAAACTTCTTTATCTCTGTAAAGCTGCTTTAAGACAACGTCCCATGTCTAAAGCATTTTACAAATAAAACTGAATCATCGCAGTGTCCTCATTATCCTCATGATATTCTCACATTGTCTGTGCAGAATATGATTCCGGAAACCATCCAAGTTCGGTCATGGATCAAGTCAAATGTCACAGATTCAGGGAACTTGAATAGTTTTCCAAGATGATTAACATCCAGATGTTAGCATAACGTAGGACAAAAAAGTCCCAAAACATTATCGTAACGTTACAACACACAAAAACATGTTTTTTCAACGTTTTGACGATTCCACATACATTTTTATTAAAGGGTTCAGTGCATCCACAAAATAGGTTTACTGCAGGAAAAAATACATCGTTTTTTTTCGATCCTTAGACAAACAAACAATTTGCATCGCATTCTTGCCCTCCAACACACACACACACACACACACACACACACACACACACACACACATACAGTATGTACACATTCACAGACTTAATGAGGAAATACTAAAAGGAGTACACAGATCTGAAATTCTAGCCTTTACACATGGGTACACATGGCGTAAAACATGAACACTTTGTATTTTCTGTAATCAAATTACAGACAAAATGGTAATATTCAGGAGGGGAAATAAAGCTGCAATAAGAAACTTTGGAGTGACAATTCGGGATGCGTAATTGTCAGCGATTGTCATCGGCTTGATTTGTACTGATCACTGATAGTCCTTCGCTCTAGTGCAAGTATTTCAATGGATGTCAGCTTCTGACACAATGGCTCCGTTCCAGCGTTGTTTTTACAGCGCTTGTTGACTTCCTCTCACTGTATCGGTATGGTGGAATCCCCCTTATATGAATTTTAATCTACTGTATATTAACAAAAAAAACACACACTACATGCACTATATGTGGAAAAAATATTCATGGGAAAATGTGTGAAAGATTTTTTTATAAAGTGTTTAAAAAAACGTAAATTGACATATCCAGTTAGAAATTTATCAAAGTTTAGTTTCACAGTATTTTTTCCACTGAATTGGAGCATGAAAAATTTCCTAATTAAGTAATTATTCCGGTAAAGAAGTAACTACTTTTGTAAGCGAGATTGGATTTCCTTTTTGGGATCTTTGTGTAACACGTCTCTCAGTCCGTAGATAAAAATTTAATTCACTAATAAATGTATATAAGCCATCATTCTAATTAGGCTTAATAAAAGATGGTGTTCTAATGAATCCTGAATCTATGAAATGCTTCAATTAGAATCTGTTTTCTTAATGATTAATAGTATAAATATCAAACAGCCGAATTGAAAGAAAGACTAAATACCCCATAGCACATTACAACCGGTTCTTGGAGTTGACAATGCAATATAGTTTATGACTAATATTATTACTATTATAACACGTCTGCATCAAACTTGAATGCGAATTCATAATTTGTCTCCCTGTGAACTCTATACTATACTGAGTTATCAGCACGGCCGAGGTTTCACGCGTAAGCTTTCAGCTCAAGCTTTTGTTTCTGGTCCCATCGCTTCTTCACACACTTGTGACTCGCTTGTTCCTCACTGCAGTCGAGCCCAATACTGGCCCAAGTTCTGTCCCATGTTCTGCTCATTCCCTGGGACCTGGACCGGAACTGAAATGCCAGGAGAGATCAAACCTGCAACACAAAGCATTAATCAGCTCACTTTGGCTGTGTATTGACTGGGACATGTACAGAATCGCCAAAGCGAATACAGATGTCCGTAGAATCATGTGAAAAATTAATCACTATGAATTCTATGGTTTTATGTATCAAAACATAATAAAAACCCTTAGCAGGTCTTTGAATTAGATAAGTAGAGCCTCATATGATCAACAGCACATGACAAATAACATGTCTTTATTTATTTTTAGTCAAATGGTGACATCATACATGAAAAAACAAACAACAGCTTTACTGCTTCCTTAGGCTTTAAGAGGCTAAGTAGCAGAGGCTACTGCCAATCAAATGGCCATGATTAATAAATCATCATGAAGTGTGACCACCACTACAAAGGCCCAGGTGTGTCTCAGAAGAGGACACCCCAAGAAATTGTAAAAAAACAAAACAAAGATTTACATCTTAGACTCTACAAGCTTTAGTTAGCATGGAAGGGTTGCCAGTAGAAAGCATCTTATCTGTAAAAAAGAACATGGCAGCAAAGCATAGGTCTGCATAGTTGCATCTGAACAAACCACATGACTTCTGGAACGTTTGGGCAGACAAGACCAAAGTGGAGATGTTTTTTCATAATGCGGAGAGAAACATTTGTCAAAAACCAAACACATCATATCAGAACAATTAAATCAAGACACCTCATAACAACTGTCATGGTGGTAGAGGAGAGATGATTTGGGTTTATTTTGCATCCAATGGACCTGGGTACTCATGGCAATCACCGAGTTGACCATTACACCAGCAAATCTACAACACAACGACTAAAAAAGAATTGCAACGACCCAGTCAAAGTCCAGACCTCAAACCAAATGAAATGCTGGTGCAGGACCTTGAGAGAACTGTGCATAAACAAATAACTGCAAAACTAAAATGATTCATAGCTCTGAATGCCAAGATCAGGCTTCCTTCTGTGAAAAAGAGCCTTGGGAACATTTGTTGTATAAAAGGGTAAACCAACTTAAAGACCAGAGAGTTGTCTAGGGGAGAAAAGCAAGCCATTTTGAAAAGAAGTAAAGAGGAACTTAGACGCATTGCAGGAGCAATAAATAAAGCCAATACAACAATATGGAATGTGCTAAAAAGGATAGAAACCTTTGGCATACCAACGATAAGATATTAAACAGGTAGTTCAGAAAGAAAAGAAAACTAGTCGATGACAAAAAACATTGTGATAGCTGTAAAGAAAAAAACAAGGGTGCAAACCACTTTAGCAGTAAAAATTGCAAATCCAGATTAGAATTCGTGAAGTAATACAGAGATCAGCCACAAGCATTTTTAAACCAGGATGAACCTTTACCAATGTGAAGGAAAAGTCAAAGTATGGAGAGGGAAATTATGTGCTTATGATCCAAAACTTACAAACTCTTCAGTCAAGCATGGTGGAAATGGTTCCGTTCAATTCAATGGAATATTGATGTATCCCATGGTGTCCCTAGAGACTGGGACTGGGGTGTGTCCCAAAATGTTCTTTGGGACTGGGGGTAGCCCATGATAGACTGGGGTGTGTTCCATGGTGTCCCATGATAGACTGGGGTGTCCAGACATTAGAATATTAATCATCTTCAGCTGCTTCTGGGAGCACTAATCTTTACCGATGATGTACCTCATGATGCTAGCAGAAGAATTAATTTGTAAGTCAATATCATCAATTTGCATCATATTAACTGGAAGAGACTTCATTATGCAGCGAAACGATGACTCAAAACACACTGCCGTCTTAACAAAGGACTGGAAAAACTGTACTGGTTTGGAACTGTCCAAGTCATTCTCCATACAAGAAGTCTGAGAACTTACCCCAACCCCATAACCCTTTAGCCCAGAACAAAACATCACCTGAAAGAAGCCTGGAGCATCACCAAAAAGTAAGGAAGAGTTCCATGTCGGTTGATTCACAGGCATGATGCAGTAATTGCAAGCTAAAGATATGCAACAAATATTCAGTGTTATTTACTGAGAGTACTGTTCCAATACTTTTGCACACCTAAATAATGGCTGGTCAGCCACCAAAGGTACCACAATCTAAGTTGTTTAGCACATCTACTGTAGATGAAAAAAAATATCCAGCATGGAAAGCTGAAATTCTGATCTCGGAAATTAGTCTAAAAGCATTTTCAATACAAATAGATCAGTCTTCCCATTTCAATAGTTTTGGAGAAGACTGCAGATATGAAATGGAAAGGGGGAATCTGGATCTTAGAAGGTCACAAGCTCAAATCCCAGCACTACAAACTGCCACTGCTGGGCCCTTGAGCAAGGCCCTTAACCCTCGGCTGCTCAGTTGTACGTCGCTGTGGATAAGGACCATTGCTAAATGCTGTTAAATTAAATATATATTTAAAAAAATTATAAGTATAGGTTTATGTTCATTATAGATATACATTTTATTATTAAGATCTTAGACTTCTGGTCAGAATGTCATAAGTTCAAATCCCAGCACCACCTGGCTGCCACTTGAAGAACACACTTTACCCTCAACTGCTCAGTTTGTATAAATGAGATAATTGTAAGTTGCTTAGGATTAGTGGATAAATGTAAATGCAAAAGTGAAGGTCTTACCTGTGCTGGTGTTTCCAGGAGGTGGGCCTGGGAGGTGAGGGGAGGGGTAAGAAGAAGGCTCAAAGGATTGTGGGGCAGAAGGGGAAGGGGGCAGCATGCAAGGATATGAAGGGGCCGACTGACCAGACCATTCAAATTCATGCCATAAAACAGAAAGTCACCATAAAACATAACCGGAGTGAATATTAAGGAAAGGAGAGTGGGGTAGAGAAAAGAATTTTTTGTTTTGTAAGTATGAGAGAATGATTCATTAAGAATATACAGTCATTTATTACTAGAAACACCAGAGGGCAGCATTACCTTTTATTAATCAAGCAATAAAGCTGCTAAACATTGTATGCATGTATAATAAAAAGAAGAAGAAGAAGAAGAAGAAGAAGAAGAAGAAAAGAATTTCCTTGTCCATGCCAAATTTGGTTTTAAATAATGTCGTTCAAAATTTGTTTTCTCATTAGAGCCAAAAAAAATGTCAAAAAAAAAAAAGGGCATCATATGTCACATATGTAATATATTTTATATATTTTTTTTCTTGTAAAGATTATGTTCTGGTGTGGCATGGATATTATCTCCATATTAACTGTATTCATATTAATATTAACCATATTCATTACTTTTTTCTGCCCGATTCAATGGATTTGACTTATTTCTTGAATTTTCAATGATATGCTATGAAATGTAAAAAAATAAAACACATTATATATCTACAGTCCTGTAAAATGAAAGCACACCCCCATTAAATTCCATGGTTTTCCGTATCAGGATATAATAAAAAACTATCTGGTCTATAGTGGGTCTTAGAATTTGGTAGGTGGGTGTACTTTCTTTTTTACATGAGCATATGTCAAAATGCACAACATGAATGATAAACAATGGTACCTGTACTCCAGAATAGACAGAGAGGGAACTGTAACTGCTGAGAGTTGTCTCACTTTGATTGATCATGGAGCCTAAATGGGGACACACAAAATATAATACAATATTTATAGAGTTTGGATCAAGCTGAGAAGAAATATCAGTGTTCGTGGATAAATAAATATTGAATCTTACTAATTTGCTGTGAATTTGTGTGAACATGGTGTCCCATGATAGACTGGGGTTTGTTCAATGGTGGCCCATGAGACTGGGACTGTGGTGTGTCTCATGGTGTCCCATGATAGACTGGAGTGTGTTCCATGGTGGCCAATGATAGACTGGGGTGTGTTTCATGGTGGCCCATGATAGACTGGTGTGTGTTCCATGGTGTCCCATCGGCTAGGACTGAGGTATGTCCCTTGTTGTCCCTTGAGACTGGGACTGGGGTGTGTCTCATAATGTGTTTATGGGGTGTGTTTATGTTGCCCCATAATAGACTGGGGCATGTCCCATGATAGAATGGGGTGTGTTCTACGGTGTCCCATGGGCTGGGACTAATGTGTATCCCATGGTGTCCCTTGAGACTGGGACTGGGGTGTATCCATGGGATCCTTTAGTAGACTGGGGTGTGTTCCATGATGTCCCATGGGCTAGGATTGGGGTGTATTCCATGGTGTCCTATGAGAGACTGTGGTGTATCCTATGGGACTGGGGTGTGTCCCATGGTGTGCCCTGATAGACTGGGGTGTGTCCTGTGGGACTAGGTGTGAGGTGTGTCCCATGAGACAAGGACTGGGGTGTGTCCCATGGTGTCCTATGATAAACTAGGATGTATTCCATGATAACTGCGGTGTGTCCATTACATCGTTCCCAAAATATGCTTTGTGACCCTGACCAGGACACTTTAATGGTGTGCTGAAAAAATACACACCTGCACTGGTGCTGTGCTGCTGATAGAGGGCAGAGCTAAAGGAAGTGCTAAGCGGAGTATGTGTTTGGGCGCATGAAGTTCCGCCACCTGATTTCCTCTGGTTTCGCAGCTTCTCTTCCCGTCTCCATTTGGCTCTTCGGTTCGAAAACCACACCTGTCACAAAATCATAATGTGCAGAGACACAGATGTGGGACATGGAACCCATGAGCTGTTGTCTGTTGTAGAGGTAAAGCATACATACAGTAGTTATACTACATGTACATACAGTTTTATGAGAACCTTTGGCCTTTAGGCATTATTCTGTCTGAATTCTGTTACCATGACATTGACTCTGACTGACTTTGAAACCTGATAAGGATTAGGATTAAAGGAAATGCAAGGACAGAACTTACTTGGATCCGTGCTTCTGGGAGGTCTATTTTATTCGCTAGACGTTCTCGCGCAAAGACGTCAGGATAGTGTGTCCTCTCAAACTCTGCAGAAGAAAAGAAATGAAGGACAGATGCAAGAATGAACAAAATCCAGGGAAAAACATATGGCACACATAGCCTTATCTATCTAAGGTCCTCAGTGTACAGTTTACACACATTATGTATTTATTTGTGTTAATGTTAAAAGGTAGTGTTGGATTAGTTGTGAGTTTGTGGTGTAAACTCAAATCCTGCCCATAGTCATCACTCCCAATAAAAATCACAGCATCTTCAACACTACCCCCTCCAGCTCCACCTCCTGTCTTCCTTCTTCAGATAAAAATTTGATGGTCAGGTTGGAAAATTTGGCGAACGTTCATATGTCTGGTGAGACCTGCTATGGTTTACAGACCAGTGACAGATTTGAAGATGCTGTAATTTTCATCAGGAGTGATGAGAGAATTGCACTATGAACCCTAGTCTGGGCATCTATGATATAGATAATGCCCAGGAGGCCCAAGAGGAAAACACAGGAAAGGACGGAACATTGTATCTAGAGACACGCGTAAACAATGAGTGAACAAACACAGGTAGAGAAATCATAGAAAACTGAAATTTATCTTAAAATGAATTAAAAATTGTGAATCCAATAATGAATAATGGTTAGAAATTGCAAGAGTTACAAGAAAGCATCCTATTTTAAATATTAAATTAAAATATAATTATAAAACTATTTATGTTTCTATTTATGTGTAATGAACGTTGTCATCGTTTTGTGTCTATAAAACCAGTTTCACTCCAGGTATACAAGGATGTTACTGGATGCACATTTGGCTCCAGTATACAGTATGCATGAAGGCCTGACATTTCAGTGACGTGTCTCTTAAAGTTAAGTGATACCTAGTAATTAAAAAAGACTAATCTTTAAATTGGGTAAGGAAATCAATCCCTCAGATGCCTGAAATTTTCTGTATTTGTTTTTTTTTTTGTAGTTCTCGATTCTTTCTTGTTGCCATATCGAGCCAAAAGCTTGGAAATGTTTAATAAATTATGAGGATGGGTTCCCTTTTGAATCTGGTTACTTCCGCATGCTATCTCCAAGAGCCACTGGCTCACTCATTAAACATATACATTCTTTTATAACCTCTTTATCCCAGTAAAGCTGCTTTAAAACAAATAAAAAATAATTGAATCATTAAAATGTTGCATAGGTGGGTAGGTGGACCATAGTTGGCCTCACACCACTTGGTTTATTCTCACCAAAAAGAAGTCTTTCCTATCTTTTTGTTAACATTACAGCACTATAAATGGTAACCACCAATGTGTGGTGGATAATACCTGTTACTGTGCCTGTTCGTAATATTCATAACTGCCCTATACAAATTCTAGTGTTGTAACATGGACAAAGAAAATAAGGCCTTTTGAGCATGTACTAGAGCTGAAACACATTCCAGAAGTGTATTATGGGTCTATGGCTGGACCTCAAGCGCTACTGATTGAGTATGTACATACCTTAATTGCAGAAACTCGTTGTTAGCATTATTGCTAATGCAGGACATCTAAAGTATTTCTTGACAGTACATAGCCATCTTTGGTGCGATAAGGTCAAGGCACATATTAGTTCATTCTTGCCTTTAATCTCTTCTAGACCAAGTCATATGGCATCTGCACCAGAGCTTGGAGAGGTTTGGTCAGGCACATCTAGAGCTTTCACAAGTGGCCAGTTAGTTCAATGTCAATGGTAGTTCTTAGTCTACTTTCGACTTTTAGCAACTAGCTACAGCATTCTGACCAACAAGACTACTTTTAATTTTACTAGTAACCAGAAAAACACTCTCAAATGACAAAATTTGGCCTCTCCAGCCAGAAGTAGAAATTGCATGTAGTGTTTATCTCTTTTTGAATCCAGTGCATTGGCCATTTCCAAGTCTCCTCACCTTTCTACAGATAAAAAACTTTATTTCGTGTTCTCCCATCAGGGGTCGCCACAGCGGATCATCCGCATGTTTGATTTGGCACATGTTTTTATGCTGGATGCCCTTCCTAACACAACCATCCCCATTTATCCGGGCTTGGGACCAGCACTAAGGCTTGTGCAACCCTAATGGCTGGGGTTGGTTCCCTTACAGGGGATCGAAACCGGGCCACAGTGGTGAGAGCGCCGCATCCTAACCACTAGACCACCAGGGAGCCCCATCAAATTTCTACAGATACCCTATGGTAAATCCTATTTATTGTCAATAGGCCACTTATGCACTCCTGGAAAACTGCATTTGATTAAAAATTTATTTTGCACAATGACAATAAAGTTGAATCTAATCTAATCTTATATAGATAAATCTAATCTAATGGTGTATGTGTCTGCCACTGCAGTCTGCCACACTAATGTAAAATCATCTTTTTAGGATAATCGCTCTGAACATTTGTCATGTTAAATGTCACCATTGCTTTACTATCACATTGAAAAATAATGGTCTGGCTCAAGTGTTGAATATTCCATCAAATTTGCTTGCACAAATACTCCTAATAGCCACAATGCTAATACAACCCTCCTTAAAAAAAAAAAAATGGTGACTTCTACCTTTCTCCAAAGCCTCAATCTGCTCCTGCGTAAAGCTGGTCCTGTTCCTCTGCAGTTTTCTCTTCAGCTGCAGTCGCAGCTGCGATTCTTCACCGTCGTCCCTCTCCATCTGCACTCGTCCTCCTCCTGTCCCCATGCCTGTGTCTGTGTCCACCATGCAGCCATCGGAGACTACCAGGAAGAGCATTCGATTTTAAACTTCTAGACCTTTCGCTCTAATGTGCATGAGTCATTATTTTTTATACTATACCCTTGTAAGGTGGACAGACCAAAATTGCAAGTATAGAGTTTAAATATATAAATTGAATACATATTGTATTTTGTACATCGTATGCTGTGGCACTGTGTTTGAAAAAGTGGGTAACACTACAAATATTACTATTATTATTACTAATAAAAGTATTACAGTTTTTCTCAGTTGCTTTGGATCATTTCTCAAATCATTCGGAATAGTTGCATTTTAAAAAACAACTTGTACAAACAGCAAAACACAATAGATTTCGTGCAAAAGTCTGTACTTTTCTAAAAATCCTTAGTTTATATCTAGTTTCATCATTGGTTGATCTTGATTCCGTACAATCGCCTTCATAGTGATATTTAAGATTCATCTGCACAATTCATCAATTCACAAAAAAAAAGTTAAAATAAAAATTTAAGCTCGGCTTTTTGACAACTGTTTTATCTTTTTGTATTACAGTTTTTTCAGCTTCTTTGAAGCATTGGTTGAATCATCCTTAATATTTGCAAACCAGTAAGTGCATTTCTCAAAACAATGTGTACAAACAGTGCAACACATTGGATTTCTTGCAAAAGCCTGTACTTTATTTGAAATCCTTAGTTCATCTATCAAAAGAAAGTGTTTGTGTCAATGAACATGTCAATGCCATCAGAATGAAAAGACATATAAAGATCGTCAAAATGGTTGTCATGCTGTCAGTATGATGGTGCACAATTTTAGCATTTCTTGATATAAACCACGGTTTGGATTACATCGACTGAAAATACCCAACGATGTATTTATTCTGTATGGCTGTCAGGCGGAAGAAGGTGCCAGAAACCGAAGTGAAAGCCACAAAGGTTTTTTAATGAAGCGCAAAAGGGCAAGGCAGAAAACGGCAAACCAAACGAAACTCCAGGTTTACTAACCCTGGTGAAAGCACTAACTAGACAGTTCCAAAGAACTATACAGAGTCTCGCAAACAAAGATAATCCAAACTAGTAACAGGTGCAGCTTGGGTAGTCTGACTATGTTCCTTAGCCTAAGCTGTAGAACGGACAATGAGCTGGTGGGGGAACTGAGGTTATGTAGCGTGAAGACTGATGGGTGCCAGGTGTAGATGATTAGTAGGTAGGAGAACTGCTTGGAGTGATAAGTGGGTTAGGTGAGGGTGTGGATGGTGGATCCCTGAGAATGGCATCTATGTATCTATGAATGTGATGCTAAGATGTTTTGGGGGTTAAATCTATTTAGGTAAAACCAGTATAATATATTTTGATCAACATGAAACAAACAACTGATGATGTAGGAAACAGCAGACAATTGTACACAATCCATTTAATTAATGTACTAAAGCATTTGCAATTTGACCAAAGCAACGAGAATTGTATTTATGATGTGCACATGTGACTAAATGATGTGGAGGTTGAACTAGAAATTTGTTATCGGAGTGTACCGTACTACACAAATGCTCTTGTTTTCGTCACCTGTACTGTGATGGGTGCCAGTGGTGTTCTGCTGATGGTACCAGTCATTGGGCATGTTCCAATTCGAGCTACTCTGCAAATTCAGCATCGTTAATGTTTCGTACATCATATGCTCCAACCTTTAACCTGGAGAAGAACACAGAGAGGAGCGTGTAAGCGACAAACCCTTGACCTCTAACTACTGCGGATCAGTAATGAGAGAGAAAGACAGAAGGAAAGAGAGAAACAGACAGAAGAAAAGAGAGGGACAGACAGAATGAAAGAGAGAGAAGGCACGAAGCTTCACGTTTGGCATTTAAAATAATTAGCATCAACCTGACAGATTTAATTTGAAAACCATAGTGGGTTCGTTCTCGTCCATATTTGAGAGATTTGTGACTAAAAAGAAGTGAACCATTTAAAGTACTCGATGTGGATACGCCTTCATAGAACCATTTTTAAAAAATGTAGTTTAATTCAATTCATGATGTAAGTAAATTTTACAAGGTTGTAAAAATGGAACTGTAAATGCAATTGTAATTCTTGTTTGAAAATTAAAAAAAAAAATGTTTTTGCCAGAATAAATCATTCTACAGTCTAATAAACTCAAAAACATGTAAAAATAAAAAATAAAAAAAGGGTGTGCATGCCATTGCACAATCTGGTTTAGTAAAACAGGTCAGAAAGTCTTATTAAAATGGGTCTCATAGAAAACAAACAAAAAAATAGATAAAAAAAACAAAAACAATACAAGTTCAAACAAACTCACCGAATGTCGATTTACACACAAAATGGACTGATATGTGGTGCTGAAGTCATCACTCTTCCTAAAACACACAGGAGGATTTTCCTGCGTGTTCAGTTTGTTGACAATGGACTGTATGTTTCTAAGGATGAGGGTGAGAGAGCGGGGTGACAAACGACAGAGAGAGAGAGAAAGAGAGAGAGAGAGAGAGAGAGAGAGAGAGAGAGAGATGGAGAGAGTTAGACGGAGTGGAAGAGAGTGAGATGGAGGGAGGGCTCCGGAGAGAATTGCGTCTGCGGGCACTTATGTCCTCCCAGCGAGAGAGACAGGGAGAGAGGGAGAAAGGGAGTGGGAAAGATAGAGAGAGAAAAAGAGAGAGAGTAGGTGACACAGCGAGTCAACATCAGTGTCAAGTTTAAACTTAATGTCACAGAGGGGAGGAAGGGAAGAGAAAGAGGAGCAATGGAAAGACGAGAGATAATGGAGAGATTGAGGGAGGGGAAAAAAGTATATGAATAATATAAATGTATAAAAAAAATGGAGATTGTGAAAATAAGTTCAAAATGAATATTTAACCTTTTTACTAATCAATTAGGTACAGTACTCTCGCATCGTGTTCCCAGTGTGGCGGAAAACAAATCAGAAGGGTCCAGATGAATAACATCGCAATCGAGTATCATGATATTTGTATGATTGTTTTAATCACATGTCCTTTGGAGGGCACCATGTGCATTGTCACTAATATCAACACTAGCCATGGTTCCTGGACCCTGCTTTTTTTGTTTGCTGGTTTCTCCTGTGTGTCTTCAATGTTCCTTCTCTTTATAGATCCTTTTTAAACGCTTCTCGTTCTAGAAAGCTGATCCTCCCATTATAAGCCTTATATGAATGCCGGAAATCTGCACGTCGACAAGCCTGTTAAGCTGACCTACGTCTCCAGTTGCTGGTTTTAACGCTATTCACGCTTTTACAATGAAAAATAGAGGGAACATACACTACATTGCCAAAAGTATTGGCTCACCTGACCTTTCCTGCTAAATGTGGTTCTTTTCCAAACTGTTACTACAAAGCTGGAGGCACTAAATTGTACTTTGTCTTTAGATGCGCTATAATAAAAATTATGCATTCACTTGAACTTGAAAACCCGAACCTGTTCCAGCATGGCACTGCCCCTGTGCACAAAGTGAGCTCCTTGAAGATCTTATTTACATGCTTTGGAGAGGAAGATCTTGAGTTGTCTGCTATAGAGGTCTGATCTCATCCCTACTGAACACCTTTGGGAGGAATGTGAACGCTGACTGCACCCCAGGTCTCCTCACCTATATCAGTACCTGCCTTTTATAGTACCCTTGTGGCTGATGAACTCAAATATTCAAAGGCGCACTCAAAATCTAACAGAACATCTTTCCAGAAAAGTTGAGGGAATTATGAAAATTGTAAGACTAAATATGGAATGCAGTGCTCAGAAATCACATACCATACTTATGACCAGGTGACCCAATACTTTGGCAATATAGTGTAGAAACCAGCAACCAGTGTACCTCTCCCATTTTTCTCAGATCTGCCTGGTTTGTCTCCACCGCCCTGCCTCTGGACGAGGTTCTCTTTGAATGGAAGCCACCCTATGCAGCTGGGAATGGTCCCAGATCAATGGCCAGGGGATCCATCAGATTAGGGAAGCTTTGAGAATGGATTTGGACTGTAATTAATACCAACAGTATTCTACAATGGCTCAGGATCACAGGCTGCATTTAAGAGCCCATCAATGCACACCTTAACAACAATGGAAATGTAATTAATGGATATTTTTTATTGAGGATGAGAATGGGGTCCTTTTTAGAATCTGGTTTATCTCAAGGTTTCTTCCTCATGAAGTCTCAGGGAGTTTTTCCTTGCCACAGTCACCACTGACTCCAGTGCTCGCATTGAGGTAAGTCTCCAGTTGTTGTGTAATTCATATACTTTTTACTAAAATGATCTTGGGGACCCCCTAAGTCTATTTTTTTATTGTCATCGGGGGGTCCTTTGAAGTACTTTGCGCTGTCCCAGAAATTCTGCAATTTCTGGAAACAAAAAATCCTCATGCATATTTGTTTCTCCTGGATTTTCTTCCCAGGTGGCGACTCTTTTCGGAAACAAAAGGACGTCTCAAAGATCTTGCGAAGACACGACTCTATTGTTAAAAACGTATCGGTCAATGGTGGTGTGTGTTGCAGGTGCATTTTCCCATTCACGCTCTCCACATTGTGCAATACAATAAAACATGCGCTCAATAACACTTTTACTAATTTAAATCTGTATTTTGTTGTGCAATAATACGCTATTTATTATCTTTATTAAAAATATGCAATAACTTTTTTATTTTATTCTTCTTTATTTGTTTTTTAATTTATTTTCACCTTAGAAAATGTGCAACTGGAAGTCTCTGTCACCAAAACAAATACCTTGTAAGTGCAAACATACTTGGAAATAAACCTCTTTCTGATTCTGATTCTGATTCTAATTGTCATGGTGTAAGATCAGGTCCTCAGATTTACTTTGAGGTCAAAGGATTTTAGTGCAAAAATCACTGCAGTTATTTACAGTCAATCCATGAGAAGAAAAATCTATCCAGTTCTTTTCTATCTGAGCATAAAATAAGTATGTTTTTGACTATGAGCATAGCAAAATTCAAGCTACTTTTAAAGGCGCTATGAAAAATAAAGATTCTTCTTCTTCTTCTTCTTCTTCTTCTTCTTATTATTATTATTATTATTATTATTATACATACAAACACAACAGACTGTAGAAAAAAAGTTGTGACTCGCCCCAAAAGACAAGAATATCTATTTATTGTATGTTTAAAAACAAATATCTGTGTCTTAAATGTATAAATTAAATGATATTTCACTGTTTTTCACACAATAAATGCAGCCGGACATCTGAGGGCATCTTTATGAGCGAATAAATAAAACAAATAAATACGAATAAAATGAAAGGGGGTGCCACGTTATTTTAGATCCACTCGACTTGTTTCCTGTCTCGCTCGATTCCTCATGCTGTTACACACATACAGTACAGGCACTCACCGCTGTCTGGAATGAACTGTTTCTTTTTAGTGCACTAACCATGAGCTGTGTATTAGATGTGTAGTATGGTTAAATACTGGCTTATTTCAGGCACATAATATAAAATAAAAAAAAAATTGCAATTTTAATTTATATATATATATATATATATATATATATATATATATATATATATATATATATATATATATATATATATATATATACTGTTAAGCACAGTTCCTCCTGTGCTTAATAATAATAATAATAATAATAATAATAATAATAATAATAATAATAATCATAATCATAATAATCATAATAATGTTTTATTTGCTGTTTCATTTTGGACAATATGCAGCCTTTGTGTGTGCTTGTTTGACTGTGTAAATGTGTGTATGCCTGTGTATCTCCTCACAGAGCTTCATATAGCTGTAGGGCATGTAATTTTTTTTGGATCTCGTTAGTTCATTCCTGTCACCCTCTTTTTCTCTTGCTTCATCTCTTTCTATTCCTCTTTGCCTCTCTCTCTTTCTCTCTATCTCACACACACACACACACACACACACACACACACACACACACACACACACACACACAAAACACACCATCCTTCTTTCTCTTGGTCACTTGTTTTATTCCTATTGTTTCTCTATTTATCCTGCAGTCAATTTATTCTTTTGTTGTTGTTGTTGTGCTCATAACCACCATTTTGTTTCATTTGGTTTTTCACGCAATCCCTCTTTTTTCCATTCCTCACGATCCCTTTCGTTTTATTAATTGTTCTTTCATTGCATCATACGCTTTTCGTGTCTTTCCATCCTGCATTCTTTCATTTCCGAACTTTTGCATGTGTGTTTGTTTGAATGTTGGGAGAGGTTGAGCAGAAAGGAAGGGGGTGGGTCTGGGTATTAGGGGTGGAAGAGGGCAATCACCATGGCAACACTGCCATGACAAATATTCATCAAATCTTTAAAATGAAAAGAACTAAGGAAAATATCTCATCAGGTACTGTGAAAACGTGACTTTGAACGAATAAGCTGTGCCTTTACAACAGGCTGGGTCGTGTTTTGTGTTTTACAATATGTATTTGATTTTTGAAGATTCAGGACATCAGCTCATGTCTTGAAAAAGCATGTCTTGTCCCTTTTCGTAGACGGTTTCGCAACTTTTTGTCATTTCCCTTTCCGGAAAATGTTCTTCCTGCTGTTGTTTCTCTATCCTATTCTCCCTTTTTGCTTCCTCTTCCATGATTGTGTTGCCGCAGGCGACACAGTTGTGCATCGTCCCTCGCCTTCCCCTTCACCCCACTAATCCCCCCTGTCCCTGTCACCTTCAATTGGGTTGTGAAAGAAGATGCTGAGCCTGGGGCTGACAGAGAGAGAGAAGGGAGAGAGAGAGAGAGAGAGAGAGAGAGAGAGAGAGAGAGAGAGAGAGAGAGAGAGAGAGGAAGAAAGGTATATATATATATATATATATATATATATATATATATATATATATATATATATATATATATATATATATATCCTTTAATTGTGCATACAAAATATACAAAAAGGGAAATTAAAAAGACAAATTTTTACTCTATGCCTTTTTGATCTGAACATGCACATCTAGTACTTGCACCTGAAACCTGAAAAAAAGGTAAATAAATAAAGCGAGGTGTTTCTAAATTACAAGAGAAGAGAAGGGATGAGAGAGAGACATATAGAAGGAGAAAAACACGGCATGTACTGTGCTGATCTACAAAATAGAACATGGTTGGGAAGACTTTCATCAACATAACTAGTGAAGATAGCTAACAATTGAGATACAGGGTCATTATAAGGGGCCTTCAGCATCCCCATGAACATATTCTACATTCTAAATTGATTTTAGGAAATTGGTTCAACATTGACTAATAATTGGGTCCTGGATGCTAATGTTCCTTGCTTGTTCATTGTGCCATCTGCTACCGCTGACCGAGTCCGATGACTTCAAAGATGAAGACGACTTGCATATTCCTGCAAGATTAAAAATTTGTATTTGTCATCAAAATAGTTATACACCAGTCAGGCACAACATTAGGACATTATTACATTATAAGCACTGAAGTGAATAACTCTGATTATCTATTCATCATGGCACCTAGTTAGTGGGTGGCAGCAAATAAACATTTTATCCTTGAAATTGATGTGTTAGAATCAGGAAAAATGGGCAAGCATAAATATTTGAGCGAGTGTGACTAGTGCCAAATTGTGATGACGACTGGGTAAGAGCTTCTTCAAAACTGCAGCTCTTGTGGGCTGTTCATAGTCCGCAATAGTCAGTAGCTATTAAAAGTGCTCCAAGGAAGGAAGAGTGGTGAACCCGAGACATTGATGTAGGTGAGGAGCGAAGGCTGGGCCGTGTGGTCCGATCCAACAGACGAGTTTCTGTAGCACAAATTGCTGAAGATGTTAATGCTGTTAATGCTTAATTTGTCAGGGCTGTTCAGGCAGCAAATACACAACAAACACAATATTAGACACAATGTTCTGCTCAAATGTGTACCTGATCGACCATTTAGAAATTTGTGCATTAGATTGAAGGAACAATAAATATAAAAGAAAATATATATTAATATATGAAAAATTTGAAAAGAAGAAAACAATATGTTCAATACAGATAGAGTGGTATTTAATAAATAGTGCAAATATATTTAGATAAGATAAAAGGTAAAGAGGTATATTTAATTAAACCCCCATTGCAAAACTTTACCCATTTTTCCTTTGAGGTAGAGGGTAGAACGGAAAAACAAATGCTCAGAGAGCGCTTTTAACAATGGACAATGTCTCAAAGCAGCGTTACAGAGATAAAGCAGCAATAAAACAGTGTATAAGTTTGTTTCGTGTAATTGTAAGTTGTATCCTGAATGATTGAGTCAGTGGAGACCGTGGCCTTGAAAAACTTCCCTAGATGGCCTGTGGAAGAAATCTCAAGAGGAATCAGATTTAAAATGGGACCCCTCCTCATCCTCAACACCGAATGTCCATTCTTTACAGTTCTATTATTATTGAGGTGTACTGCTTAGTAATAGATGCTGAAATGCAAAACTGTTCATGCAAACGGTGGTCCTGAACCATTGTATCAGACTGTTGATATTAATTACAGTCTCAAGATTCTTGACTTTTCATCAAATCATCAACTTCATGGCTCTTTAGGCTGTTGATGTTGAACCATCCCCAGCTGCACAGAGTGTCTCCAATGGAATGGAACTCCATCCAGAGGTAGGGCATTAAAATGAATCAGGCAGATCTGAAGAGAGGAAAGAGACAGGAACATTGATCTCTGGTCACACCTGGATATGGTTATGTGGAACCAACGTCAAAAGAATTTTGAGTTTAATTCAAATATAGGTTTATGGCCAAATTAGACTTTTCTTCTCATCGAAATAAAATGTACACAATATGGCCAACACATGATCATCACAACACATGTTCTTCTGAACATTTCAGACTTGGTCCACCTCTTGCATGATATAATAGAATCAACGCTTATGTTAATTCTATAACTTCTGCGTAGCTTTTTTACGATTTTGAACTATGGCTGTGAGGATTTGTGTTGTGTTGTGATATGTTATATTTACGTAGTAACAGTGGTGTTTAGAGAACACACTCATGAAACAGTTTAGCGGGGAAAGGCCATCTATATATCAAATATTGGTCACAATTTATTGCCGAATTTCTAAATAATAAAAGTATCGCTATATACAGTTTAATGCATAAAACTCATATAATTCTTGGTGCAGAAGTAAAGTTATATTCTAAAATCTATGTTTTTATACTTATAACCCCTATGTTAAGCTTGGTTATACATTCTATCAATTTCACCACTAAGTATCTATACATGATAAGTGTTAGATTACAATTACTACTGAGATTAATAATGCTGAAATTAATGCTGAATACTAAGTAATGCTAGATGATACTGCTAAGTAAAGCTAAGCTAAATTCATAGCTCAAAGATTTCTCAACATCATCCTATACAAACAAAAAACAACACATCTCTGCACAGTGTTGGGTAAGAAACGCTCTGCCCCATAGCAGAGGATGAAACGTGTCTTTCTACTTGTCTCCAGATTTTTTATGAGGTCTACTAACCTAGACCTGACCTCTCAGATCAGCCCATTCTTAGATTCGCAGATATGGAAACGTTTTTCCACAGACAGAATCACGGGTCAGTAGAATTTGCAGTTGTAGCACAACATGTCTTTTACTCAGTGGTAAATTGCTTTTTAAAGCCTGTAATTTGGCCTCTGGTACAACCGAGACTCAGGTTATGCACTCGGTATTGTGCATGACAAGGACTTGTGATTGTAATAATGGCACCTTAAAGACAAAATGATTGAAAATAAATAGGTTCTTTATGGGTTAAATGCTACAAGTGTAGCTTAGGTCAGACACACTCCTGATTCTATGCAGAGATTTTGTGCTAGTTTGTCCAGAGTTACATTTTCTGGTAAAAGAAAACAATGCCACCTGCAGCCACATTGACTTTTCATAATTTAGTACTAATTAAATATCAAAGCAAAGTTGGGTCCAGGTTTTGCTGACCACTGCAATGTCTGTAAAAGTCCCTTGGGTCCAAGGTTTGAAAGATCTGCTATTAAACAACACAAGGAAGGGGTAAAACAGCACTCTCTTCTGTCAGTAGCATGCAAAGCTTCAACAAGCAAACTAGGTGGTAGGTTAATAGTTAAGGCATTAGACCTTGGAGCTGAAGGTCATAAGTTAAAATCTCAGCCACACCAAGATTCCAATCCTGTGCCCTTGAGCAAGACCCTTAAACCCCATAGACATTTACATTTACATTTGCGGCATTTAGCAGACGCCCTTATCCAGAGCGACGTCCAAAAGTGCTTTAAATCTCTAGTAATGAATAAATCTACACTGGTACGCGAGATTACAAACTTAATATAAATATAACTCGAATTCTACAAACTTGGAAAGTGCTAATTTAGGTATTTCAGGAAGATGTAGGTTTTCAGTCGTCGTTTGAAGATAATCAGGGACTCTGCTGTACGGACATCTAGGGGAAGTTCATTCCACCACCTCGGTGCCAGAACAGAGAAGAGCCTTGAAGTGTACTTACCTCTCATTCTGAGAGAAGGTGGTACCAGTCGAGCAGTGCTGGAGGATCTCAGACAGCGTGGTGCAGTGCGAGATGTGATGAGGTCACTGAAGTAAGATGGTGCTGGTCCATTTTTGGCCTTGTAGGCAAGCATCATTGTTTTGAATCTGATACGTGCAGCTACTGGAAGCCAGTGAAGGGAGCGCAGCAGTGGGGTGGTGTGGGAAAACTTGGGCTGATTGAACACAAGTCGTGCCGCTGTGTTTTGGATCATTTGCAGTGGATGAATAGCGTTCAGGGGAAGACCTGCCAGCAGAGAGTTGCAGTAGTCAAGTCTTGAAATGACAAGAGACTGAACAAGCACCTGGGCAGCCTGTATGGACAGAAATGGTCGAATCCTTCGGATGTTATAGAGAAGAAATCGACAAGAACGAGCAACATTATATAGCTGTAAAAGAGAACTCACATGATTATTTGCAGGGCTTGGGGATACTGTATAGCCATGTTTCCATACGAGAAAGCAGTATTGCCTCTTAGGATGGTCTTTATTCTACACTGGTAGAAGCTTGTGAGAATGTAAGAAGAAAGCTTCATTTTTTCAACACCACATTCTCAGTATTTCTCAGTACTTCCTCACTACTAATGATTGGCCCTATCACAATGGTGTCTTCAGTCAAATCAGATAAGAAGAGCAGCCAGGGGCTCTGGACAAAGAAGAAAGCTCTACTGGGCCCCAGGCATTTAAAGCCTCCGGAGGTGTGGGCTACTAAGCAAATATTAAGGTAAGCTGAAATCTGCCTTGATAACAAGGCAGATGCCAACTTTCAATCTGAAGTTTTGATTTTTAAGGGTCAAATAAACACTGAAGCTATATACTGAAATAGTTTAGTGGTTATGACATTTGACTTTCAGGGTTACGTTTCCGTTGACTGAAAACGCTGTCTCAGTGTGGACGGAAGGAGAAAACAGAGAGAAAAATATGCAATTTTGAATGTTTTCAAAAGCATTCTGATTTAATAGTATTTAATGCACTCTAAAGGCTTCAGTGTTTAATATGTGTAATGTAAAAGATAGGATTTCTCATCGCATCCATGCTGATCACAAGGTGTTTTGGCTACAAAAAGGAGGCTTAAATTTCTCTCATCGTAGTAGTTCATTGGTTAAAACATTGGACTTCTGATCTAAAAGTTCGAACTGCTGCGAAACTGCCACTGCTGGGCCCTTGAGCAAGGCCCTTAAGTTGTATAAGTCGCTCTGGATATACAGCAGGGTGTCTGCCAAATTCTATAAATGTAAGTTGTGAAATCAATCTGGGCAACTTAGCATTTCCTGTTTAAGGCTGTGCGAGTTTGCTTTCACTTTTAAAACTGATAGAAGTGGAAAAAACCCCAGTTGTGCAATGTAACAGGTTCTTAGGAGCGCATTTGAAAATTCTTGCTGTAATCAATGCTGTAGCTTCCATTATCAATCATTAACAATTCAGATCAGAAATGAGGGAGGAGGAGGAGGAGGAGGATGAGAAGGTGGAGGAGGAGGAGGAGGAGGAAGAAAAAAAGAGGGAGTGGCAAATAAATGTAGTGTCCTCATATGACTTCCAAGAACGAAATGAATTAAATGAAAGTGTAACCAAACAGAAACTGGAATAAACAAATGGTCCAATTCAAGTCAATTGTATTTGTATAGCTCTTTTTGAACAGGCATCCGACTGTGGTGGGGAAAATCTCCCTGAGGTGGTATGAGGAAGAAACCAGACACCAAATGTCTCTTCATTACAGTTCCATCATTATTGAGGTTATCAGCTGTCCATTGTTGGAGACTCAGCGGTAAAACATGTTCCTGGTGAATGTATAGTGTAAGAATCGTGATCATATGATCATATACAATACACAATATAGCACAATAGGCTAGCACGAATCATGGTTGTGTCATGGGGAAACTCTTTATATAACATTAAAGTATTAAATTTAATTGTTTTGTTCTTTAGCACTTTTAATCATTGACAGAAACCTGGATGTTGATTTACATATTGAAATCTGTAATGGCACAAGACAGAGCTGACGGCATCATAAAAAACTTACTTGTAACGACATTCCTGTAAGGAATCCAGTTCTGTGTACCCGTGGCAGTGGTTTTATACGTCACTTTTCTTCTCCAGCTGTAGAACTTCAAACAACATGAAGTGCTCATGCTCATCATCATCATCTTGGTGATGACAATATCAGTTATTAGTTACAGTATGAAGGAAGGTAATGATTTACATTTATTTCTTTACTGCCCACCACTGCTCATACAGTTCAGCATCCGTTTAACAGAAAAGAATAAATGATGGAATAAACTCCTGACTTGAACTTGCCACAACACCCGTGACCTTATATGTGTGATTATTGTGAATCTGAAAAAAAACAGAATTTGGGATTTGTAACTTTCCTGTCTGTCTTAAATACACACTGGTTGCCAGGTGGACTGGTTTTTCCAGCTCTGATGAGACTTCCCTTTTGCTGACTATAGATCTGTGTACATTTCTTTGTAAACACACATGGAGTCATCTCCCACACTTGTGAGGAACTCTCAGCAGCAGGTCATGCATCTCTATTATGCAAATGGTCCGCACAGTATATCCGGAGAAATATGTACTATATATATATATATATATATATATATATATATATATATATATATATATATATATATATATATATATATATATATATATATATATATATATATATATATATATATATAAAATCAACACTATAACAAAATGTCTTCCAAAATAAGTCATACCAATTTGATATTCTAAATTGTGATTTTATATATATATATATATATATATATATATATATATATATACTGTGTGTGTGTGTGTGTGTGTGTGTGTGTGTGTGTGTGAGAGAGATTATATATATATATATATATATATATATATATATATATATATATATATATACAAAACACTATATATATATATATATATATATATATATATATATATATATATATATATATATATATATAGTGTTGATTTTATTTCTATCCAGTGAGAACGTCCCACACATCAAGGTGACAATGAAGGTATGCGCCATGGTGCTTCATGGTGCTCCTGAATAAGGGCTCAGTCTCAGTCACGTGGTGTGAAGGTGAGGAAAAAGAGAGGTGGGCGGGGTTTCGTTTTTTAAACCTGCGACAGGTATTTTTGTTTTTTTGGGTCTGCGCTCAATCTCCAACGCCTCTTGGTCATGTAGTGCACTTCAAAGAGATACAGGCGCGTGTTCCTCTTTGGTTAGGGAACCTAAACAGGGAACAGGAAGGTATTATGAATTGGACCTGCAGCCGAAACTCACTTAGTTCCCTCGTTCCTGCTTGGCATATTTTTGAGCGAAACTTGTAGTAGTGTGAGTTTCACGAGCTGCTCTCTCGGAGTTTTGGGTTGTTTGTTTGGTGTGTTTTTTTTTTAGTACTTTTTTATTCTCTCACCAAACAATTTGGAGCTTTTCTTAAACTTTTCTGCGAGTCCGAGGATGCAGAACTTCGCTTGGACCCCTTGCTGGTTGTTATTGGGTGAGGATCCTGTTTGTTCCTCATATTGATTGTGTCTAATTAACAGAATTACAGATCAAACAAACATATTTTCCTGGGCAAAAGTTTATGTAACTTATTTAAAGTTATACATGTTAAACATTTGAGAAATTAATATATATATAAAACTTTATTAAAAGTACTTTTTTTCCTTGTGATTTGGGTGACCCTCGAGCCCGATTCTTTAGGGGTGTTCAAAGGTGTGTGCCCGCGCGCGACAATATACATGTTGAAATATATGCAAATCTAATATTCAAATATATTTTTGTATATTTACATATGTATACACATAAATAGGCGAGAACGAGACGAGTAGCTTACAGTTTGGCTAGATTTTTATGTTTTGTATTCTAATGAGAATACCAGTCATGTGAACAAACAAGATCATGTGTAAATGGAATTGTTTGTGTATGTGTGGTGCATTTCTATCTATATATAGTGTAGTGTGTGTATATATGTAAATATATGCTTAGAAATATACATATATTATTGGAGAATCCCTAGAAGAAGCACAAGGAGCAAGAAGCATATCATTTGGATGTAAATGTAATCAAATCAATCTTTATTTGTCACATACACATTTATACATATATAGACATGTAGTCAAAAGCTTGTTTTTATATATATATATATATATATATATATATATATATATATATATATATATATATATATATATATATATATATATATATATATATATATGTGTGTGTGTGTGTATATATATATTATTTAGTTATTTCTATGTGTGGCATAATATACTTGCCTCTGACTACGAGTTATAATATTAAAAATGCTACAATTATTTATTAAAGGTAAACTTAACACATTCAAGTTCAGTCTAGACTCCCAGCAGAAGTTATTTCTCTCATCGCACTTAAGATATGACTGTAAATATGTAGTTTCTATGTTTTTCTTTAAAGAGTTACATTTTGGTATCAGTGCAATATTTTATACAAGAGAAATGATGCTTTTTGTGACTAGAAGTTGAAACAAGTGGGTGGGAGTTTCTGTGCTTTTGGACAGTTGTTAAAAAGATTTATTTTCTTTATCTCTTTTTAAGGTTTGTGGACAAGTAATGCACAAGGTAAGTGTATATCTCTCTCTTTTTTTCCTTTTTTCATTGTTTTGAATTGCTCAACAACTTCCAGTTTAGGAATCACACCGGAGGGATTTGTCAGCAGCGGCGTTCATTTGAATTCGGGTTCGAAACTTTCTCTCTTTATTTGCATGCGCTTAACGTACGCAGGGTCCAAGAAACGTCATGCAGACGTGCTACTGTTTAAGACGATTGCAGTCGATGAAATGAAAATGCACAGAGATCAAGTAAATCTGCTCCAGTTTCACTGTGACTGTTCACCAACGTGGTGACACTACCTGACGTTTAGGACTATTATTTCTAAAGTTAAAATTACTGATGTACAAAAAAAAATAATCAAACCTTTTGTTTGAACAAACAATTCAGTGATTTATGTTGGGGCAGTATTCAAAATGAGTATCTAATTTATAAACACAATAGTATGATTTATGATTGATTTTTATTTATAGTTGTATAGGCAGGATTTTTGATAATCATTTTTTCTTCCTTTTTTTCTTCCTTTTTTTTCTTCCTTTTTTTTGGTCATTGTTTCATTCAACCAACCTGGGGGTTGTGGACGCTTTAGCTGAATATAACAATTTGAGAGATTTTTTCCTTTTCTTTTCTTCTTTGAAATTTGGATGACAGTATGTATATATGCTGTATCTCAGAAAAGTGAGTACACCCTTCACCTTTCAGCAACCATTCATTATATGTTCTCAAGGGACAATACTGTAGAAATGAAACTTGGATATGGAATTCACCAGAGCTGCACATGTTGTTGCTGAGATCCTTATTCACTCCTCCATAATGACATCACAGAGCTGCTGGATGTTGGACACATGATGCTTCTTTACCTTCCAGCTTGAGGATCCCCACAGATGCTCATTAGGGTTCAGGCCTGAAGGCATAGTTGGTCAGTTCATCACCTTCCTCAGCAAGGCAGTTGTCATCTTGGCGGTGTGTTTATTAGGGGCGTTATTATGTTTCTGTTGCTGGACACCATCTGAGCCAAAAAAGTTTATCTGAGTCTCATCAGACCACAGGACATGGTTTGGAGTAATTCATGCTCTTGGACAGGTTGCAGGTTTTCTTGTTATCCAGCTTTAGAAGATGTTTCCTTCTGTGATTAAGGCCATGCAAAATGACTAGCGGTGTATGGTCTGAGCACCGACAAGCAGACCATCAGCTTCTGCAACCTCTAAAACAATGTTGGCAGCAGTCATGCGTCTGTTTTTTTAAGGCAGCTTCTGCACCTGACGCACAGCACGAGGACTCGACTTCTTTGTTGGCCCCTTGCGAGGTCTGTTCCGAGTGGAACCCATCTTGGAAAACCTCTGTATGACCCTGGCCACTGTACTGTAACTCAGTTTCAGGGTGTTGCTGATCTTCTTGTAGCCTCGGCCATCTTTTTGGAGAGCAACAATTCTACTTCTCAGATCCTCAGAGTCTTTACCATAAGGTACCGTGTTGAACATCCAGTGGTCAGTATGGGAGAATTGTACTCAAAGCACCAAATTATAACTGCCCATACAAGATATACACATTTATATGGTTCTGTCAAGCAGACAAAAACATGAACATGATGAAACGGACATGTGGCTTTGCATGATTACATGATGAACACTTAGCGTGTACTCCCTTTTCTTGCCAACTATTTAGACACTAATGGCTGTATGTTATTTTCAGAGGACAGTAAGTCTGTACTGCTATGCAAAGCTGATTTACCGTGGTTCGAATCTCGCGCTCTCAGTTTATCACGGAATTGCATTTGCCAGATAACTAATTAGTCTGGCTGATTTTCCTGGTCTCTAGAGGGTAGCACGATAGACCAAAAAACGTATATAGGGAATTGTTTTTTTCATAGTGTTTTATGTTGAAATAATGAAATTTATTAATAAAATATAATTATTAATTATGAAATGAAGTAAAATGTTATTACAGTACAGTCCAGGAAGTAAAGAATGAGGTGACGTGTATATTTAACCCCGCCTCTTTTCTAATGTCATAGGACACTCAACCAATAAACAGGCAGAGAAACTACACACAGGCTACGTTACTACAGAACTGTATACTGTACAGTACATCTACTCACTATAAATGTGATGGTGTACTCTATGTCTACCAATTTACACAAAATTCATCTGGCTATATCCTCACGAATAGTTTGTGTTTAAAGTGTGTGAGAGAATGATTTACGGTTTAAAATAAAAAAATAACTAAAAAAAAAGCATTTTCCGTTTATTGCGGTTTTTCGTTTAGTGCAGGTGGTTTTGGAACGTAACCACCGCGATAAATGGGGGATTACTGTATATCCCGCCTGTATTAGTCACGGGTCATGGAAAGTGTAACTTCATTCTGTCACAGAAGGGCTGGATTTATTCACGCATGTTGAAAATATTTATTAAAATCTTCTTTATTCTCACATCTTTAGTTAGAGAATTATTATAATAGGCTGATTTTACTCAAATTTTTTTTATTATAATTTTTTTATGTTTAATGTTAAAAGTGCCATACAAATAAAATGAGGTAATTAAATAAAGCTTTTTTTTTTTCTTTCAGTTTACCTACCATATTCATAGATTATTCATTTACTTGGAATGTCATTCACATGCCAGAGTGACGTTGCCTTAACGCTTTCTAAAGCACAAAGAGAATGTCGAATGTAGAAAAGCGCTATGAGTTTCAAAAGAGAGGTCACCGAGCTGGTGACTCCGCATACCACCGCTTAAAGAGCTCCTCCATACCAACTGGCCCAGTGTAAAAACGTTCAAAAAGCCATCGGTCTGCATTTCTGCTTCTGCCATTCTTTCAAAATTGTTCTTTTTTCCTGCTAAAACGTACATGGAAAATCCTCCAAAATGCCAAACCTGTCAAATCCCGATGTCCATTAAGCATGCTTTGATAGACTGTAATACTTATAGCCTTGGAGAAACTTGTTTGACTATGACACTCTTGAAAAGGTTTTAAAGCAAATAAACCCAAATGTAGTATTAGTTTTTAGAGAAAAGTGATCTTAAACATCTTATTTCAAATGTTCTAATTGTGTAACAAAACCAAGCTTTCACCTTGAGCATAACCATAGAAGTTGGTATGAAGCTAAGAAAAAAAACAAAAGAAACGTACATGAATTAAGTAAATATGGAGCTGATATTGTAGCCATGCTTTCTCAAAGTCAAGTGTGGTCTTACAAGCTTTTTGTAAAGCAAAATGCCTTGGGCAATGGGTTTGATTCAGTTTTGAATGAGCGTAACAGATTTCCTCTTTTTGTTGGCAGGCATGTTCAGGAAGATTTTCAATGGCCTACTTAGATTGTTTGTGCTCTTTATAGGTGATTTTAAGCCTTGGTGGAATCGAATTATTATTAGATCTTCACGATTATAGAAAAACTACTCTTAGAATTCTGCTGCACGAGAAAACCATTTGCTTTTATCACCTGCCGATTGACGAATACTGAATACAGTCTAAGTGAAACTTTTACATTTTTTACTCTCCCTGTTTAGTAGAGGAGAACGCCCTGGTAAACCAGAATTCGCCATTGTTTATATTAGGGAGAAAATCTGAAATGGGGAAAGTTATGAAAGAGAGTGAGAGAGCGATTTTATATCTTTCCTTGTTTACAATAGATCCTTTAAAACCTCACAAAGAGATTCTGCTTTATTCTGCATTCGCTGTTCAGACAGGTTTTGTGCCCATGGGCAATGATGCAACCGTAACCTCAATTATTAGCAAGTAATTATGACATATGTATATAGTGGAATTAAAAAGTATATGATGTACAGCTTTACTTGTGTAGTGTGTATTGTGGTAAACATTTGATTTGCTATGGGTGTAACTAGAGGTCGACACCGATAGTTAATAACTAAGCGCCCTCTAGAGGTAAATCACTAGATTAGATTAGATTAAACTTTTAGTCATTGTGCAAGATACATGTACAGAGCCAATGAAATGCAGTTAGCATCTAACCAGAAGTGCATAAATGACCTATTTACAATAACAGTAGATCAATCGGGTATGAGGTCCATATATACAGGGATGAGGGAGATTAATGTACAGAAGGTGCGGTAGGTAATAATATATGATGTATGTGTAAATATAGTACTATACAATATACTGTGCAAAGAGTATGCATAGACAGACATGTCAGAAGATAATATTTTATTTAATTTGAGTAATATTTTACCTGGATTTTATTTTATTTTTTTGGGTCTAGTATCCATTTAAAAAATGGATCGGTTGACTAATCGGTTATCAGCGAGTACCATCTAACCGAGCTGTTTTAACTATGTTTTAGTAGCTGAGCTGTTTTAACTATCAGCTATCAGTATCAGTAAAATTCATTATCGGTCGACCTCTAGATGTAATTACCATTTTGACCATCAGTATTTTTGCTCATGATGAGGAGAACCTGTTTTTAGACACAATTGTATTTTATTTAATGTGATCTATTCAGTACTATGTAGAAATCTTTTTGGCAGTGTGTCTTTTGGATACACATCCGTGAGCTTTTTTTACTCTTGGATTGGCTATTTAGGCCATTTATCCCATTCTTCATTCATGGCAGATCTTCTCAATCATCATCAGACTTGATTCCAAGGTTTCATGAACTACTGTCTTCAGGTCTCTTCATAGATATTTGTTGTTCAAGTCTGTGCTTTAGCTGGACCACCCACTGACATTCAGAGACTTGCCCAAGAGCCACTCTGGGGTTGTTTTTAGCATTAGGGTCATCGTCGTGTTGAAAGGTGAAATGTTGCCCAAGTCTAAGTTTGTGTCCACGTTTTTTTCCCCACACATGTTCCTGTATTGCAGTGCATTCATCTATTGTCACTAGACTCCACTCTCGGAAGCACCCCTATACAATGACTTCTATTATGTTTGTGACAGAATAGCATTAGTCAGGTGATCTGCTGCGGGTTGTATTTTCTATTATTGTTTTTTTGCCAGGTGTAGTGTTACTGTTTTGTAACAGAGGTCGACTCTATTTTACAGATACCAATAGCTAGGTTGGATCTTAAACATCTTATTTCAAATGTTCTAATTGTGTAACAAAACCAAGCTTTCACCTTGAGCATAACCATAGAAGTTGGTATGACGCAAAGAAAAAAACAAAAGAAATGTACATGAATTAAGTAAATATGGAGCTGATATTGTAGCCATGCTTTCTCAAAGTCAAGTGTGGTCTTACAAGCTTTTTGTAAAGCAAAATGCCTTGGGCAATGGGTTTGATTCAGTTTTGAATGACGGAAAAAAAGCGTAACAGATTTCCTCTTTTTGTTGGCAGGCATGTTCAGGAAGATTTTCAATGGCCTACTTAGATTGTTTGTGCTCTTTATAGGTGATTTTAAGCCTTGGTGGAATCGAATTATTATTAGAACTTCACGATTATAGAAAAACTACTCTTAGAATTCTGCTGCACGAGAAAACCATTTGCTTTTATCACCTGCCGATTGACGAATACTGAATACAGTCTAAGTGAAACTTTTTACATTTTTTTTACTCTCCCTGTTTAGTAGAGGAGAACGCCCTGGTAAACCAGAATTCGCCATTGTTTATATTAGGGAGAAAATCTGAAATGGGGAAAGTTATGAAAGAGAGTGAGAGAGTGATTTTATATCTTTCCTTGTTTACAATAGATCCCCTTTAAAACCTCACAAAGAGATTCTGCTTTATTCTGCATTCGCGCGTGTTCGTACAGGTTTTTGTGCCCATGGGCAATGATGCAACCGTAACCTCAATTATTAGCAAGCAATTATGACATATGTATATAGTAGAATTAAAAAGTATATAATGAACAGCTTTACTTGTGTAGTGTGTATTGTGGTAAACATTTGATTTGCTATGCGTGTAACTAGAGGTCGACACCGATAGTTAATAACTAAGCGCCCTCTAGAGGTAAATCACTAGATTAGATTAGATTAAACTTTTAGTCATTGTGCAAGATACATGTACAGAGCCAATGAAATGCAGTTAGCATCTAACCAGAAGTGCATAAATGACCTATTTACAATAACAGTAGATCAATCGGGTATGAGGTCCATATATACAGGGATGAGGGAGATTAATGTACAGAAGGTGCGGTAGGTAATAATATATGATGTGTGTAAATATAGTACTATACAATATACTGTGCAAAGAGTATGCATAGACAGACATGTCAGAAGATAATATTTTATTTGATTTGAGTAATATTTTACCTGGATTTTATTTTATTTTTTTGGGTCTAGTATCCATTTAAAAAATGGATCGGTTGACTAATCGGTTATCAGCGAGTACCATCTAACCGAGCTGTTTTAACTATGTTTTAGTAGCTGAGCTGTTTTAACTATCAGCTATCAGTATCAGTAAAATTCATTATCGGTCGACCTCTAGATGTAATTACCATTTTGACCATCAGTATTTTTGCTCATGATGAGGAGAACCTGTTTTTAGACACAATTGTATTTTATTTAATGTGATCTATTCAGTACTATGTAGAAATCTTTTTGGCAGTGTGTCTTTTGGATACACATTCGTGAGCTTTTTTTACTCTTGGATTGGCTATTTAGGCCATTTATCCCATTCTTCATTCATGGCAGATCTTCTCAATCATCATCAGACTTGATTCCAAGGTTTCATGAACTACTGTCTTCAGGTCTCTTCATAGATATTTGTTGTTCAAGTCTGTGCTTTAGCTGGACCACCCACTGACATTCAGAGACTTGCCCAAGAGCCACTCTGGGGTTGTTTTTAGCATTAGGGTCATCGTCGTGTTGAAAGGTGAAATGTTGCCCAAGTCTAAGTTTGTGTCCACGTTTTTTTCCCCACACATGTTCCTGTATTGCAGTGCATTCATCTATTGTCACTAGACTCCACTCTCGGAAGCACCCCTATACAATGACTTCTATTATGTTTGTGACAGAATAGCATTAGTCAGGTGATCTGCTGCGGGTTGTATTTTCTATTATTGTTTTTTTGCCAGGTGTAGTGTTACTGTTTTGTAACAGAGGTCGACTCTATTTTACAGATACCAATAGCTAGGTTGGATCGTACTTGCCGATGACCGATTTTAATAATAATAAAAAAAAAAAACCCACTTTAAAATCGTACTGAACTTTATAATATTAAAATAAATAAAAAAAGTACTAAATCTTGAAAGTGTGAAATTAAGATACTAATGTTAATAAATATAAAAAACATGCATTCAAACTAAAACAGGAAGTAACACTCCAAATAAATAAAAACACAACTAAAATTAATAAAAAATACACTTTAGATAAACAGAACGTGGCATCTTTCTGGAGGCCGCTTTCATACTGTTTTAATGCAACCTGGAAAAACTATCGGTATGGATCTTTTGCCAATAGGCGATATTTCACTATCGGTGAAAACCTCTATTATTTAGGCCACTTTGGTCTTGGGAAGATTCTCATTCACAATATCTTTGCCATCATATATGACTTACCACATTTGGAACACAAAGATCCACAGACAGTTCCAGGGACTTCATAGTATAAGATTTTTGTCTGGACAGTGCACTGGCAGGACCTTAAAGACCCTGGTGTGTGGGTCTCCTATCGATGCTGATTGCAACAATTCCAAACACATAAGTCTTACATTTGTGTATGAGAGGTTAATTAACTAATCTGCGCAAGTTTTTACAACTTATGTAACTTATTAACGCAGGTTTTCTCCTTGTATTATAGATTGCTTAATATGATTGCATTCAACACCAAAGGTTTGTAGCTGCACCGCAGGGACACGGTGATCTACAGAACTGTATAAAAGTCTTAGGTCAGCAGGCCCCAACCTTTTTTGCACCACATGTGCATAATTAACCACAATAACGTGCAGATTGTATTCCTATCCTACGTTATATGATTTAATTACGAAAATCTGCTAATTTTGGATGCAAATACCTTAGTGAATTCATCTAAACATTGTAATTTTAATATAATAATGTGTTTTTATAAAGTTTTATAAAATTTGTTAGTGAAAACATAGTTTAAAATGTCATTCCTAACGTTCCTGAGCATTCGGTCCAACTGCGGATTCCAATGCTGTTAGTTTTAAATGAAAACCTGCGAATTTATTGAGCTGCAAGTTTCGAACCGTGAATTATCGGGGGTTGACTGTATAAAGAAAATCTTGCTCAACTCACTATAATGCAGAAACAGTGGGAGCTGGATTTATAAAAAAAAAAAGAAATAAATGCCTTAGGAGGAAATGGTTATTTGTTTATTTAATTGATTAAATAACACCCTGCAGATTGCAAAAGTCGAATAAGAATGAACAAGTTGTAGTCTTAGGCCACCACCACCTTTTGTTATTGAGTGGCCTTGCTAATGTAAAAGTATGATTTTGCCAAATTCTGCGATCTTTGGCCTTTTGAATGGAATGATGCGATTAAAAGTTGGTTTTATTAGTAAGTTTGCAGTGAATTAAAATTGTACAGCATGTGTATGTTGCTCGAGCAGGTCCTGTATGAACCTGGTGTAAAAGACCTTTCTCACAGCAGTCATTTTGATATGAAATCGTAGGACAAATGCAGCTGTTAGCTTTGACATTAATTATGGTCCCATTTTATTTAGATTGACAAGAACCAGGTTCCTGCTATTGCTCAAGGTCACACTGAATGCTTGCCACTTTAGCCTACAGAAGCTGCAGACAAATTTTGTGTATTATCTGCTTGTATTCCATTAAAAAGAAATCAAATAAATCTGCATGGTCATCAAATTACTGCTGAAACAACGAATCTAATGGTGGCCTAAGACTTTTACACTGTACACTTATGTAGGTATACTGCATAGTTTTATGTTTTGATGAATCATTGAGCAACATGCTATTTAAAGTGATGAGCATTTTATTGGACAGGAAATTCTACGTACCAAATATTTATTTTCGTAAGGTTTGGTAGATTTTGAATCTAAGTACTACTAAAAGATTTACAAGCGACCCTGCTAACAGATCTTTTTTAGGATATTTCACAATCATTTAAAAAAGAAATTTGAATATCAAATAATTTTTATCGTCCTCTACGATGTTTTTATTTTTTTTATTGCCTCATGTAACAAGTATGTTTTTAAACCCTAGCTTAAAGGTACCTACTTTTCAAAATGTGTTTCAGAATGCGGTCAGCCGCCTCTCCAGAGTCGAATAGTTGGAGGATTTGATGCAGCTGCAGGTCACTGGCCCTGGCAGGTCGATATACAGGTACAGTAAATAATCCAATGTTCAGATTAGACTACCGTAATTTCCGGACTATTAAGCGCACCCAAATATAAGCTGCACCCACTGAATTTTACAAAGATTAAAAAATTTTTATTTCTAATTTTTTACATTTTATTTATTATACGCCGCACCTGTCTATAAGCCGCATGTGTCTTCATTGAAACTAATGAACTTTACACAGGCTTTATCAAAAGACAGTGTCTGTTACACGGCTTGTATCTAAACAGTAGTCTACCAAGAAAGTCATTGTTCACTGTCTTCCTCCTTCCTTTCACAACTATTTCTCTCGGGAGTTTTTCTTTTGGCATCGTCGTGCGTTTAAAAATCACCATCGGTGAAGCTTTTCTCCTGATGCCGTGCAGGTCAAACGTCAGAGGAACCGCATTCATATTTATAAAGTAGTGCGGCCCGATTCAGTGGGAGCAACATTCATTGTTATACTGAAGAATTTCATTGGTTCACCTAAACCCGTTCTGCAATTTCATTGGCCTAATGTCATGGGGATCAGTTTTTTGTCTTGAAGCTTGTGAAACCGGGAAAACCCCCGGAAAAATCCATAAATTAGCCGCTTTGTTGTTTAAGCCGCGGGGTTCAAAGCGTAATGATGGATGATCCGATGTGGTGACCCCTAATGGGAGCAGCCGAAAGAAGAAGAAGAAGAAGAAGAATATCTGTCTGATCCTGATCTGCTGGCACAGGGAGTTCCATTCAGTTTAATCACTGTTCTAAATGAATGCACTGCCATATTATTAACTGTAATCATAGAAATAAACAATCTTGTTTGCATACATAGTGAAAGGTTAGAGCTCTTGTGAAAATTTTCCTAATGATATTACATTTACATTTGGTAGATGCCCTTATCTAGAGTGACGTACATTTATCTTATTCATACAACTGAGCAGCTATTTAAGGACCCTGCTCAGGGGCCATAGAGTGGCAGCATGGTGTTGCTAGGAACTACTTAGCTATGTAGCAGTTCCTGAGGCACAAAATAAAATTCATGAGGAGACGATAAATAAAAACGATACATGAAAACAATTGACACGAAGAATTGACACCGACTGCTTCATTTACATGACAGACGTATTATTCACTCTTTCTTTTTTCTCATTTGCTCTAATAGCCTCATTCATTTGCATTTGTTTTAATAAATAATCTTGCCACTCTACTTTATCACGGTGTATGATTTACAGCAGGCACACTTTTAGATCGGTTTGTAAAATGAATGGATAAAACTAACGGTTAATTTTTGATAGTTTTGCAAATCATTAATTTGTCGCTCCTTGAAATGAATGTGGTATACGCTCAACGACCCATAACTAGGTGTAGGTTATGCATCCGCGTTTACTTTCTCAAAAACACGTGCAAGCGACCTGTAAAAGTCAGAAGTATAAACAGGTCCCAGTCCTGACATAACCATGTGCATGACTTCAGACTGATATCATCGTAGGTGTGACCTACATACATAATCATACAGTGTGAGCCAACACCAGGTGACCCAATACTTTTGGAAATGTAGTGTATTTTAATAGCTGATTTTTGGTGACGGCAAAAACCAGAAATTTTTGTGTTACTATACACAATATACTATATAAAAATGTAAATTTACACATTTTCTGCCCAATAATCAGAATTTTGCGAACATTCTAAATGCAGATTAAAAGACACTCATTCGCAGGAGTCTAAACTATTAGAATTCATCACATGGTATATGCGTGCACACTGTAGGTGTGTATTGGTTTTGCGATTTACTCATATATTGTACACCACTGCCTTCTTATGTGGATTAGAAGTGTATGTGCCAATTATAATATGTGTAAAGTATATCAGAGTATTTCGTGTGGCTGATTATCAGATACCCGAGATGATAATACTCCAAACTGAGAGCTGTATGGAATGTCAATTGAGAGTAAGAGATTTGGTTACATAGTCGCAAGAAAAGGGCTCCCCCAACTGGTTTTTCTGCTTTGTTCACCTGCCCTCTAAACAATTCCCTAATTTCCATTTTGCATCCAAACACGACCAGACCATGTGTACCAGACGCCATATTGACCATATTGACGATCAATTTTTTTTAATCAATCTGCAGATTTTGCTGCAAATTAGCCTGAGTAAAAAGGATTAAGGCACCCGATGAACAAAAAACACCCAATGTTCAGCTTGGTCTGTCCTGAGCTTTGTTCTTTTTATTCGTTCTTAGTCTAGCGTTATATATTTCATTGGTTGAATATGACGCTACATTTGGAGAGAGAATGAGAACATCATTTTGAAACTAAATACTGTAGTTAGTGAGCCTTTAAGTAGCTGTAGTTTAGGTTACAGGTAGGCATGGGTATCAAAACCTGCAGCAAGTGCACCGACTGGAGAGGTTTGTGTTGTCCATTGATTTTAAAAGTTCACCCATGGCTTCTTATTAGGATCTTCTAGAACCACCTTTAAAACAATAACTTGAAGTAATCGTGTTTTGTAGGACTATAAGTTGCTCATTGTGCAGTGTAGGAATTTCGGCTTGCATTGAGCATTACAATCCTACATACAGAAGGACCCAGCACACAGTCGCCTAAAAATGTAGTGGAATAGCTTTGGGTACTTGTACTGATGTTTACTTTTAATCGTGCCATCTTTTGTTTGAACCATTCAAATATTTTTTGGGAAATCCTCAACCAAATGACTGGGTATGTTCTCTTAGCTTTATTGATCAAACTATTAATAGCTCAATTAAAAAACTGTTCGCATGGCAGGAAAAACTTAATTTCTAGTTCATTGAATTGCGATGTTTCAGGTATATTCATTGCTAACAGATTCAACACACAGACCTGGAATTGTTGTACTGAAGCTAACTGATCTTGAAGGTAGTCTTGTCATAGGATGCTTTTTAACAAGTCAGTTTGTGGAAGATGCCCTGCTTGATCTGGAAGAGCTATGATTGTGTGATGGAAGCATTTAGGAACGACGGTGGTAAACTATGCCAGATGGCAGCACAGGGCTGCCAAGCATAGAGTAGTGTAAAAGCACACAGTCATTGGACACTAAAGCATTGAAAACATGTTCTCTGGCAGCCTGACCAAAAAGAACAGCCCTACACAAACCCCTGACAACCCAAATGAATACTTTTGGTATGAATTGGAACATTGATTGTGAGCCAGGCTGTCTCTTCCCACATAAGTGCCTGACCTCACAAGTGCTCATAGAACTGAATGGGCATGTATTCCTACAGACAAGCACCAGAATCTTGTAGAAAGCATTCCCGATATTGTAACCGCAAAGGGGGCGACTCTGTGATACGGTCCATGGGTTTGAAATTAGTTTTTTGACTGTGATGGTCCGGTATCTGCATACGTTATTCTTAAATGGTGTGATGATAAGGTCTCTATGTTCGAGGTCAACTGTGGATTTTACTGATAGCTAGGCTGGGTCGTACTTGCAGATAACTGATTAATCAACCAATTTGTTTTTAGATACTGGACAAAAAAACAAACATAACACTCCATGTAAAACTTTACACATGAACATCTTATTCATTCTTTATCACCAGATGATCTGTATAAAGATGTTTTGAGATGATGTTCATTGTTAAAAGCGCTATACAAATAATAAGAATTGAATTTAATTAAAATAGAACTGAACTTTACTACAAAAAAGTACTAAATCATGGAAATGTGCTAAATGAAATAAATATGAATAATACATATTGAGGGAAAATAAGACATGCATTCAGACAGAAGCAAAAAAAAAAAACGCTCTAAATAAATAAAAAGTTACATTTCAAAATTAACAATAAAAAAAGTTTTAAATAAGTGATTCGCCTCTAGAGGCCACTCTCGCACTGTATAACGGAAACCGGAAAAACTTTCGGTATTTATTTTTGCTCTATTTTGTCACTTTCTCGTATTGATTGTGGGCGAGAATTCTGGAGATAAGGAGCAGCCCAGCTAAATGCCCTAATATTGACTAAACGAGCAAAGTACAGTGAGGGAAACAAATGAGGAAGATCTGAGAGTGCTCTTTGGGGTGTAGGTATGAAGCAAGTCAGTAGGTATGAGGCTACAGGATTATGAAGCGCTTTGAAAGTTAGAAGCAGAAGCTTGTACTCTTCGATATTTGACAGGAAGCCAGTGTAGATGATAAAGAACCGGGGATGTCTGCTCGATGGAGGAGATTCTAGTAATTAAACAGGCAGCTGGAGTTTGTGAGGTAACTCAACCAGAAGAGAGTTACAATAATCAATGCACGAGGTAACCAGAACATCAGCAGTCTAAATCCACAGCTATTCTTATACATGCTCTAAAGATGGAAGTATGCAGACCGAGTACTATTGTTCCCATTCCTTTAAAAAAACGAGTTAAGTTGCTCAGGAGCTCCTGGATCCACAACCCCAACTGACTGTATTGGACTGTAGAAAGGACATTAGTTATCACACACTTCAGTGCGCATGATATTTCTCTCTCTCCGGGGTTTGTAATGTTTATGTATTATAATCACACTCTTGGGTGATAGATGAGTTTTCAGTCTGGTTCCTCTCAAGGTTTCTTCCTCATACCATCTAAGGGAGTTTTTACCTGACAGTTGCCCCAGGCTTGCTCATTAGGGACAAATACACAAAAATTTTAATATATGTGAATTTTGTTCTATATTTCTTAAAAAATTTACTTGAATCAACTATCCGTGCCGATTAATTGCTAAAAACCGATGAATCAGTTGACCTATAGTACATATGGACCATATTGAAATTTTACTTCCTTTTTTAGGAACTTTTTGGCTTGTTCTGAATAAATTGCTAAAACATTGCTTCAACTTAACCCAGTAAACCATTTATTCTCAGAACGCTGAAGGACATATATGTGGAGGAACAATCATTGCTCAGACCTGGGTTATGTCTGCAGCTCACTGTTTCCCAAAGTGAGTTTCGTTCTTTATTCTTTATTCGATCTTTGTTATTCTTTATTTCTGTGCAGTCTAATTTATTCGATCTTGCACCTTTGCTGATTAGATCATGCTTGATGGTCATGTTTGGCGCATCTGCCTTTCTATCTTGTCGTGTTTCCAGTCCTCAGGACATTTCCCAACATACGATCTACGCAGGCCGTCTAAAGCTGAACGGTTGGAACCCAACCGAGTCGGTTCATCGGATTAATCGCGTGGTGGTGCCGTATGGCTACACGGATCCGCAGCTGGGCCAGGACATCGCTTTAGTGGAGTTGGCTACTCCAGTCACGTGGTCTGATCACGTCCAACCCGTGTGCCTCCCAAACGCAGACGTTACGTTTGCTGCAGGAACGCAGTGCACTATCACAGGCTGGGGAGACATCAGAGATGGAAGTAAGTGTGGGTAGGGATGCCGGTTGAGAGGGTTGAGAGGAAAATATTATTAAAATACAGCTGTAGTGTGTTTCGGTCCATGTTTGCAGTATTATCAATATTTTATTTAATCAGTAATTCTGGTCATATATGAACATTAAGCTTTTCATGCATATCCTGGCCTTGGGACACTGATGCACTTAAGACTTATTGACAAAAGTGAGGGTTCTGTAGCCTTATCTGCATTTTAGTCATTTGTTCTTTACCAAAAACAAAAGAAAATAGTCATGTAGAAACAGGGAAAAAAAATAGAGGCCAGAGGACTTTCCTCTGTAAAACAAACAAACAAACAAACAAAAAATTGTAGGATATTTTTAGAGAAAACAAAATAGAAATGTGTGTGAAGAGATATGGCTTACTGTAACATTCTAATGTGTCCTGTTTTGGGGATAGTCTCTTTGCAGGGGGCGGGAAATCTACAGCAAGTGCAGGTGCCAATTATCGATCAAACCGCCTGCCAAGAGATGTTCCAGATCCAAGCCACAGAGCAGGTTAACATTCGCTACGACATGCTCTGTGCTGGCTTTCAACAAGGCGGGAAAGATTCCTGCCAGGTAAGTGTGTGTCCTTTTTTATAAATATATATATATATATATATATATATATATATATATATATATATATATATATATATATATATATATATATATATATATAGTGAGGAACATAAGTATTTGAACACCCTGCTATTTTGCAAGTTCTCCCACTTAGAAATCATGGAGGGGTCTGAAATTGTCATTGTAGGTGCATGTCCACTGTGAGAGACATAATAATAAAAAAATAATTCAGAAATCACAATGTATGATTTTTTTAACTATTTATTTGTATGATACAGCTGCAAATAAGTATTTGAACACCTATGTTTACAATTACAGAGGTCAAACATTTCCTGTAGTTTTTCACCAGGTTTGCACACACACTGCAGGAGGGATTTTGGCCCACTCCTCCACACAGATCTTCTCTAGATCAGTCAGGTTTCTGGCCTGTCGCTGAGAAACACGGAGTTTGAGCTCCCTCCAATAGATTCTCTATTGGGTTTAGGTCTGGAGACTGGCTAGGCCACGCCAGAACCTTGATATGCTTCTTACAGAGCCACTCCTTGGTTATCCTGGCTGTGTGCTTGGTCATTGTCATGTTGGAAGACCCAGCCTCGACCCATCTTCAATGCTCTAACTGAGGGAAGGTTGTTCCCCAAAATCTCGCAATACATGGCCCCGGTCATCCTCTTCTTAATACAGTGCAGTCGCCCTGTAACATGTGCAGAAAAACACCCCCAAAGCATGATGCTACCACCCCCATGCTTCACAGTAGGGATGGTGTTCTTGGGATGGTACTCATCATTCTTCTTCCTCCAAACACGTTTAGTGGAATTATGACCCAAAAGTTCTATTTTGGTCTCATCTGACCACATGACTTTCTCCCATGACTCCTCTGGATCATCCAAATGGTCATTGGCAAACTTAAGACGTGCCTGGACATGTGCTGGTTTAAGCAGGGGAACCTTCCGTGCCATGCATGATTTCAAACCATGACGTCTTAGTGTATTACCAACAGTAACCTTGGAAACGGTGGTCCCAGCTCTTTTCAGGTCATTGACCAGCTCCTCCCGTGTAGTTCTGGGCTGATTTCTCACCTACCTTAGGATCATTGAGACCCCACGAGGTGAGATCTTGCATGGAGCCCCAGTCCGAGGGAGATTGACAGTCATGTTTAGCTTCTTCCTTTTTCTAATGATTGCTCCAACAGTGGACCTTTTTCACCAAGCTGCTTGGCAATTTCCCCGTAGCCCTTTCCAGACTTGTGGAGGTGTACAATTTTGTCTGTAGTGTCTTTGGACAGCTCTTTGGTCTTAGCCATGTTAGTAGTTGGATTCTTACTGATTGTATGGGGTGGACAGGTGTCTTTATGCAGCTAATGACCTCAAACAGGTGCATCTAATTTAGGATAATAAATGTAGTGGAGGTGGACATTTTAAAGGCAGACTAACAGGTCTTTGAGGGTCAGAATTCTAGCTGATAGGCAGGTGTTCAAATACTTATTTGCAGCTGTATCATACAAATAAATAGTTTAAAAATCATACATTATTTCTGGATTTTTTTTTTTTTTAGATTATGTCTCTCACAGTGGACATGCACCTACGATGACAATTTCAGACCCCTCCATGATTTCTAAGTGGGAGAACTTGCAAAATAGCAGGGTGTTCAAATACTTATTTTCCTCACCGTGTGTGTGTGTGTGTGTGTGTGTGTGTGTGTATATATATATATATATATATATATATATATATATATATATAAAATATTATTACAATTTTTTTTTAAACATATCTGCATCGGTAAAAAAATATTTATTTGTATGTAAATATTGTTGCTATTAGTCGGTGCACTATATGTTTGTGTATGTATGCGTGTATATAAGGGTAAGAAAACTGTCATTCGTTATTCTTAACATATTTGCATTGGTAAAAAACAATTTATTACTATATAAATATTAGTAGATGCACTATACTTTTATTATTTAGAAAGTAACCGATAATTTGTGACCAATATTTTCTATGTAGATAGATTTCTCCTCGTTTCTCAAGCACGTTCTCTCAGCACCACTGCTGCTACGTAAATGACGTGTCACATGGTTTATAGATTAACATGGCAGAGGTAGAGCTGCATCTTCCTAGAGACAGAACAGGAAAAGATCGTCTGGTTTTATTCAATGCACTACAAAGGTCTGTTTGTGAAAGGGCCATGCGTTAGAAGTCAGAAGGCCCTTTGAAAGCAAATTGATGATTTGCTGTCTGTTTGAACCAAAGACATCCGTACCATATTAAATTGGATAGAATCATATTTTTTCCATTGCATCGGATCGCACCGCATTCTAATAGGGGTGAATCGTATCGCATCGCCTTGATAGTTGCTTCATATGTGTCTTTATTGTATTGTATCGTTTGCCATGTTAATTGTGTATGTATCTGTCTATACTCCCTCAAATAAAATTTTTTTTTTCCTCCTTAGGGGGATTCTGGAGGACCGCTGGTGTGCCAAACATCTAGTGGCTACTGGATACAGGCTGGTATTGTAAGCTTTGGCCTGGGTTGTGCCCAGCCTAACCGGCCCGGTGTCTACGCTCGAGTGTCGGCATTTTCCAACTTTATTCAGAGCAACATTCAGGGAATACAGCTGCGTGCCGCTGCAGATCACAACTGGACCGGTTGGCTCGTCATCCTCACTAGGACTGTAATAGCGCTAACATTGGCCCTGCTACTGAGATAATGCCACCTATAGCTAATACCATCGGAAGGATAAATTCACAAACCTCAGATGACTTACAAAGAGGCAATGCAGACCATGATTACTGTTTATATACTGTATATGGAATGTGATGTTCTACTTGCCTTTGCCTACTCAGTGGGATTGTGCATAAACAGAAGTGATATGTGCTTTCAACTTCTAAGCATTTTATAAAACCTGCTCCTAAGTATTTTATGAAATATCTGTAAATTGCAAGATTTGACAATAAATTGAGGAAAATAGATAGGTTCCTGTGCTATAATGTGATCCAGTATTTATTGATTTTTTCTTTTTAAACTTAGCTTGCCTTTTTTTAAACTTTGTTTACTTTGATTGTTTAAAATAAAGAATCATGTATAGTGTGTCTGCATGTACACGTGTTCCTGGCTTTTTCATGTTAATCAACTACAAGTAATCGTTCTTTATTTGAAACACTAAAACCCACTCGTGTTTTTTTTTTTTTTTTTATTGCAAACAAACGTTCTGTTGTCATGCTGGTGCAAAATCATTTTATCTGCTCACTAGCCAAAAAAACACTCATGAAACTCCCAATCGAACCTCAAGCTCCTGCTCCTTACCCTGTGCTCTTGTCGTTTTCAGCCATATGAAGTGTGCATGAATTGCGGTCGTGGTTTAGTGATTTCTGTTCCAGTGCAATGCTTGAGCTCTTGCAGTCTTTGTTCATGGTGTAGTTTGCACCTTATGGAGCACAAGTACAAACTTTTGTAGTGTTTGTTTCGGCAAGTTCTCTCTCTGGATTCTATCTAACATTAAGATTGCAGCGCATTAAAAAAAAAAAAACCCTGTTATATAGTTTCTCTTTTTTATTAAAATATTGAGATTGTATTTTTGAACTAAAATCATACTTTAGCACCAAATTAGCACCACAATGCTAGCTAGACCTTCATTTTTTTGGTCCTGAATGGTAGCAATTTTAATGTTAGAATTCCTAAAAGTAAAACTTGACCCGAATGTATACGCCAAGAGGAACTCGCTGATCGGAAAAGTAATTTGGCACTTGTTTTGGAGGTATAGTACATAATCTTAAGTAGAATAAATTAAGGTGCCATATTGCCTTTATGGAAATTGAGGAGGATTGAGTCAAGTCCTAGTCTAAGGAAGGTTGGAGTTGTCTGAAAGAATCATAGGAGATCCAAGCTGAAGCTCCTGCTGAAGGGATTCCAAGTCGGCTGGGGTCATTCGATGTACTTCCAGCCAATCGGAGAGCAGGGATGCTGAGAGCGGAGCCGAGTCGTTGTGACTGTCAGGGAAGAATAAATCAAAAACTTAAGCACACAGGTACCATTTAAATAGAAGGAATGACAGAATACAACCCCAATTCCAAAAAAGTCATTTTAAACATGATTGAACTGAGAAAATGTACAATTTTCAAGGGAAAAAATGTCATTTTGAACTTGATGACTGCAAAGTTGGCAACAAAAAGTAAAAAATTAAATAGTTTGAGAAACATTTTGCAACTAATGAGGTTAATTGACAACAGGTCCATAAGATGATTGGGTATAAAAAACGGCATAGTTTAATGAAGTGCTTTTGTGTAAACAGTTTGTTTGTAACTTATGGACAGTTGCACTGGATCGGTTCTGTCGTGACTGGCGAGCATCGGGTTGCGCAATCAGCTCGCCCGCGACATGGATTCAATTAAAACGAACAATGATATATATAAATTATATATTGTTTTACTGTGAATAAAATATGGGTTCATTTCATTTGCAAATCTTTGCATTCTGTTTTTATTGACATTTTACCCAGTGTCCCAATTTTTGGGGAATTAGGGTTGTACATCTGCGTTTTAAATGCGGCTTGACTGACCTGAATTCCGAGTGCTGGAGATCTGAGAGCGACTGAGTAAGGAGATCGTCTAGATCAAAGCCGACACCATATCCAGCCCCACTACCCTTGGGGGTCACCGAAAAAACTGGGGGCAAAATATCGTCAACCTGGCAACAAAAATAAATGAGCAAAATGAACAAAAACGCCTCAACAAGGTCTTACAAACTGAATCAGAATCTAAGAAAACCGTTAAAACCCTCCTGTTTAGGTTGTTTACCTGTGACTTAGATAGCTGTAGTGTGACTGTATGGATGTCTGGGGCTCTGCAGCTGCCTGGTAGCCCTGTCTCTGTAAGGCAAGGTTGGGCTAATGATCCAGATGTTTCATGAGAAGTACCATTTGGTTGCTTGCCAAATTTCTCCAGAGGCTCAGAAGCACCTACAGAGTCCTGGTGAGCAAGAGATGTATTGGTGTCCTGAATTCCGCCTCTTGTCATCCCGTTCTGAGTCAGTGCTAAAGGTTTTTTGCTGAAGGAGTCTGATGGGAAGAGTTTGACCGGAGGGTTAGTGATGGGCATATCAATGCTAGGAAGAGTCTGAGTTTGGTGGGGGTGGGGAAGAGGCTTGGTTTGAGAGAGTAGAACTGACTGCTGGGGTAAGCCGACATGGTTTAGCTGTGGAGGAGACAGCTGAATCTGCTGAGACTGATGTGGGATTTGTGCTTGCTGCTGCTGCTTTGCTGTTTCTCCACTGGTCTGGTTCCCTGTCCAGCTCCCTACTGTAGGTATAACTGTTCCACAGCCCTGGAAGGAAGCTGGAGGTTGGGGCTTTAAGGAGTCACTTTTGGCAACGGTACATGGGGTTGCAACTACACCAAGAGTCCCACCTCCAACTAAGGCCAAAGTCCCACCTCCTGTAACTGTCACCATCCCAATGTCTGCGTTTTGAGTGGGGCCTAAGGGTATGGGCAAGGAACTAAACATGGCAGGTGGATGAAACATTCCAGATGCCACACACTGGCTAACCTGTGGCACTATTTGGGGTGGTTTGAACCTCTGTAACTCACTTTTGTCAGGCACTGATTCCACAGTATCAGATGGCATCTTTATCTGGCCTTTCCCCATGGCAGCCTGTATTCGGCAAGAACCCGAATTACTGGGGTTGGCAGGTTATTGTCGACGACCTGTGACTTGTCCATCATCCGTCCCCACCGTTCCAGAAGCTTCTTGTCGTTGTCACTCAGCATGACGCCACCCAAGGACTCGCCTGATTTGCCTTCCTTTTTCTCCTTTTCTCTAAGCTTTTTCTTTCGCTCCATTGCCCGTTCCTGACGTTTCTTTCGTTTCTCCTCCCTCTCCCGCTGCCTCTCTTGGGCTGTAATGGGTCTCTTGTGTTCTGGACCAGAGGATGGCACCAAGGAAGAAGAGCTCCCAGTCCCGCTGGCCAGGTCTATACCCAGGGCCGCAGCACTCCCATCTGGATATCAGAGAAATACGATAATAAAAATATTTTAGAGATCTATTTTTTCTATAATGACGGTAAAGTGTATTTCTGTTCTCTTTCTGTGGCATGAGGGGAAGAGTTAAACCAAACAATATTTGCATATGTTAGAATAGCTATGATAATGTTGAGTTTACAAAGGCAGCACATTGGAATAACAGTTTGATTCTGAGCTCAGGCTTGCAGTGATATCTCGATGGCTAAGATGTGAGTTTATCCCAGCCCTGTTAAGCTGCCACTCCTGGAGTCAATAATACTTTGAAAACTATGAATTAACACGTGGAATTATATACATAACAAAAAAGTGAACTGAAAATATGTCATATTGTAGGTTCTTCAAAGTAGGCATCAAGAGAATGGCAAGAGTGTGCAAAGCAGTAATCTAAGCAAAAGGTGGCTACTTTGAGGAACCTACAATATGACATATTTTCAGTTGTTTCACACTTTTTTTTTATGTATATAATTCCATATATAATTCCACGTGTTAATTCATAGTTTTGATGCCTTCAGTGTGACTCTACAATTTTCATAGTCATGAAAATAAAGAGAACTCTTTGAATGAGAAGGTGTGTCCAAACTTTTGGTCTGTACGGTATATGTGAGGTATACAGGCTGTGGCAGCAGAAAATCAGCACATACAGATGTAGAGGATACATACATACGATACACAATTTCCTACTTCCTATATATATATATATATATATATATATATATATATATATATATATATATATATATATATATATATATATATATATATATATATATATAAAATATATATATTTTGTCTCGCTCAATGAACAGTAAGTACTTTATTCACAAACTATACCCACCTTTTCCACTTTGTCTGAATTGTCATTGTGTTTTCAGATTTGTTAATGTGGTTTCGGATTTCTTAATGTAATTTGTTTTCTGATTTGTTTATTAATTTTGGATTTGTTCATTTGTTCTTTTTTCTTCTGGGATTTGTTAATTTGTTGTTGGATTTGTTAATTTGTTGTTGGATTTGTTAATGTGTTTTCTGGTTTGTTATTGTATTTTTGTATTTGTTAATTTGTTGTTGGATATGTTAATTTGTTGTTTTTTTTTCAGATTTGTTTATTTGTTGTTGAATTTGTTAATGTGTTTTCTAATTTGTTAATGTGTTGTTTTTTTTTTTAAATCTGTTAAATGTTAATTTAAGATTCCAATCTGTATGGGTTTCCTCTGTTTTCTCTGGTTTCCACACAAAAACATGCAGACTGACAATTCAGATTAGTCCTATGTCCATGGTGCCCACCCAGTGTGCCCGCTTAGAGTTCCATATTCTGGAACCACTTATCCGGATAAAGAACACTCTGAAGACGAAAGAATAAACTAAGTCTAGCACACACACACACAAAAATGCACATACCTCGTGCTTTTTGTCTTAGCGCTGATTTGAGCAAAGCTGCTTTGAGTGCTGCTTTGGTATCATCTGAAATGGCTCCTTCCTTTCTCGTAGTTTCTCCAGGCATTCCTTTACCCCCTTTTGCAAGTGAACGAGAGAGTGACTGAGACAGAGACTGAGCTTGGGTCTGAGATAGCGAAAGAGAGACCCCGGATTTTGCAAGACTGGAAGGAAGGGCTGTTGATGCTGGTGGCTGATGGAGCACCTGGCTCTGAATTGTCTGTCCAGCATGAGTTTGACAAGCAGGAGCAAGGTCCTCCCTTTTTGGACAGTCTCCAGTTGGTTCACAAGGTGGTGTGCCTTGGCTGGAGGTGGGAGTGGTAAGGTCTATAGTCTCTGGTTGTCCATCTGAATTTGCACTGGGCATGTCAACATCCTGACAGCTCCTTGTGAATGGTGTCAAATAATTGGCAAGATGGGTAAAATCAGGTGGAGGAGCTTGCTTATTTAATGAAGGAGTCATGGAGACTGAGCTCTGTGCCATGTCCAGATTCTGCCCTGCTTTTTGCTGCTGAGGGTGTGTCATGTTCGGCTGGTGTTGAGTACTTGGTAACATTTGGTAGGCATGATTACTTGCCACTTGTCTCAATCTCTGAAGTGGTTTAAACTGGATCTTCCTGCACCCTTGTTTCCTCTGGTGGAAGTCCTGAATTTCAGCAAGTATGGCCTCCTTAATCTGCTCTCGCCCCATTGGCTGCCGGTCAAACTCGAAGTCGAAGGCAGGCACGCACACAGGCTCATCGTCCGGGTCATGGTACTTGGCAAGATAAGGGTGCTCAAGTGCCTGGCAGACACTAATCCTTTCGTGAGGGTCAAAACGGAGCATTGCACCCAGAAGGTCTAGTGCAACAGGTTCTGCCTGTGGGTACAGTTTGGCAAGGGGCACGGGTGCCCTTGAGGGCAAGCTTTGGACGTAAGAGCGCACCCTTTCAGCCCCAATAGCACCGACCACACTCTCGGGAGGTGTACCCAAAACAGAGAGAATAAGCTGCAGCTGGTGCACATAGTGCTTGCCCGGGAAGAGCTGCTTCCTCCCAAGCATCTCGGCAAATATACAGCCCACTGACCAGAGGTCGATGGCGAGGCTGTAGTGGTGAAGTGAGAGCATGAGCTCAGGGGCACGATACCAACGTGTGGCCACGTATTCTGTCATAAATGAACGCAACTCCTCGGCATGGGCCGCACTCAAACCCCGGGCCATACCAAAGTCTCCGATCTTCAGCTCGCAGTTCTCATTTACCAGCAAGTTAGACGGCTTGAGGTCGCGGTGAATCACGTTAGCCGAGTGGATATATTTCAGACCACGCAACAGTTGGTACAGAAAGTACCGGGTGTGCTCGGAGGTCAGAGGTTGTTTTGAGTGGATAATCTGATGGAGGTCACTCTCCATCAGGTCGAGGACTACATACCTACAAAAAGTAGAAAATCATTGAAAAAACGAAAGGCAGAAACATTTAAAAAACGTAAAATTTTCTGACACCAATCGCACGTACACGGATTTGAAGGCCGAAGTGGGCACAGCTGGCTGTAGTATGTCCTTAATTGCAATAATGTTGTCGTGTTTAAAGTGTTTCAAAATCTTGAGCTCTCGAAGTGTCCTTTTGGCGTTTGTCACAACTTCGAAAGCATTCGGGATCTTCTTTATTGCCACCCGCTGTCCTGTATTGCAACGGTTCAATGTAAGAAATACAAAAGTAAGACAAAGAAGTGTCTGAAAGTAAAATGTTTTAGCTAAATATCACAATCTTTTAAAAAATTTAGGTAGGAGTGTAATGGTATACATATTCATACCAATCTTTTTTACTCCATTGCTTCCAGTTTGGAGCACCGAATGCAATCCTTTTTACATGCGGAACATAAATAAATCCGAGTTCCCTTACAAACGTATTAATTGGTGGATCTCAAGTTTATTCAGTCTCCACCTTACACTTTGAGCGCAGTGTCACTGTTTTATTATTATTATTATTATTATTATTATTATTATTAAACTCAACTGTGAGTTTAATAGTGTCACAAGTGTCACTAATGCTACTCACTCCGTATCGGAAACATGATTTGTAATAAAGTGTAACACTCAGATTTTGGGTTGCGCATACGTGAAATCGCTGCCACTTCCTGTCACAACATTTTTAACGACAGTCTAGTGATTTGGATTCTTTTGTGATTTTGTGATTTTAAGAGTTTCTATTAAAAGGAGAAAATCCTGGTAATTCTGCAAATGGAGGGAGTAAATGAATGAAGGATGAAAGAAATTAAGACATTTGTTAAAGTATGCTGAAATAGGTAGAACAGTTAGGTAGAACATATCTTTAGAAAATTTTATATTTAAATGTAAAACACACATACAGACATCTGTATTATCCAAATTGGGTCAGACAAATGTAAACTATTTAATAAATTTTTTTCATTTATTTAATCCATTTAATTTGTGGCAATTTAATCAATCACTCAATGTAATCAACATAATAAAAAAATATCACATTAATTTGATTTATTACATTTTATTTGTATATATTTCATTTATAAAAGTTCTTAAATATTATTTTATATATTATTTATTAAAGCAGGAATTTTATTTCAAATTGTTTTAAAAATATAAACTGTTGATGTTTACAAATGTTAAAAATAATAAATTGTACACTTAAAAAAAAAAATTATACGCAATTTCATACTTTGCAATTATTCCCTATAACTGTACCACAACTGAACTGAACCGTGAATTTTGTGTACCGTTACACCCCTAAAAGGCCATGCATTCATCTCATACCCAGGTGGTGTTTCCATATCCCAAACAAAAACCTTTATAAATACAGATACCAGTTTTTTGTAGGTAAGCGCGTTTACGTCAAAAACATTTCATGAGTCCTACCGTTGTCCCGCCTCCTGGCAGATGAAACGACACCATAAGCCCCCGTGCCAATGGTCTCGATGATGTCGTACTCTTCACCGACCTCAAACTTGACATCTAAGGAATGGGCTTTAAGTAGTGCCAGGTTCTTCGCAGCCACGGTGTTCGCATCCGCATTAGTCGACACATTGCTGACAGGTTGCGAGTGATGCTCCCCCTGTTGATTCTTGTCGATGTTACTCGCCCTCGTACCGTCGGCTACGGAGTCTTTCGATTTCTCAACTTCAACGCCAGACATCCTGGGCCTTTAACCCACAAAGGAAAGTAACACGTGGACAGGTCATTTACACCAAGTCAGTATCATACACAATAGAACACGATATATACGCAATCCCATCAATGCACTTTAATCTACAGTCTCTTTGCTTGCCCACCTGATAGCACTGATATGATGTACATTTATTCTCTTATTCATCAATAATACAACCTGATAGTGTAAAGTTCCCACCTGTATATACAATCATCTAAACATAGGAGGAGTAGTAGCTTAGTTGTTTTGGACTTTAGATTAAAAGGTCTTGAGTTCTAATTCCAGCCCCACCATGCTGCCCTGTCAAACTGCCACCCCTGGGCCCCATGAGCAACAACCTTACCCCACAACTGCTTAAATGCAAGTTGCTCTGGATAAGGGCATCTGCCAAAATGCAGTAAATGTGTAATGTATATAATTATAAATTTATAGTTATTTTGCAACTTTTTTTTACCATGTTAATACACTTTGATAAGGGAAGTGGTAGCTCAGTAGTTAAGGTTTTGGTTGTTGGTTCAAAACCCAGCAGTGCCAACCTGCCTCTGTTGGGCCCCTGAGCATGGCCCTAAACCCTTTCTGGCTTGCCCCTAACAAGTTCTTTACATGTCTGCACTCCTTTTTTTTCTAAATAGTAATTTGACCCTCTTTCTCATTGTAAACCCGGATTTGAATTTCAATTGAACCTTAAATATTCTTCTAGACATTGTGCTTTGTATTTTGTCTGCAAACTGGAACCTTATAATTTTCTTTTGGGATTAGTAAAGTACACTCTCTCTCTCTCTCTCTCTCTCTAATATAAAACTGGTTCAGTGACTCAGTAAACCGTGAGAATGAATTTGCCTACTAAGGAATCAGGTATAACATTAAGACCACCTGTTTAATATTGTGTTGGTCCCCATTTTGCTGCCAAAACATTCCTGATTAATTGCAGATTAACAGCATTAACTTTTTCAGCAAAATCAGCTACAGTTGCTCGTCTGTTGGATTGGACCACACGGGCCAGCCGTCGCTCCCCACATTCATCAATGAGTCTTGTCCATGTGCACCCATGACCCTGTCCCCAGTTTACCACTGTTCCTTCCTTGGAGCACTTTTATTAGATATTGACCACTGCAGAACAGGAACACCACAAAAGACCTGCAGTTTTGGAAATGCTCTGACCCAGTCATCTAAAAATCACAATCTGTCAAACTCTCTTAAATAGCCCATTTTCCTACTTCTGACACATCAACTTTGAGGACAAAACGTTCACTTGCTGAATAATATATCCCACCACTAACAGGTGCTATGATGAAGAGAGAATCAGTGTTCACTTTGCCACTAATTATGTTAAAATGTCATAATATTATTCCTGATTTGTGTGTTCTTACTTGTCAAATGTACATGTGAAGTATTTTCTTTGCAAATCCCAATGATGTTAGGAATATACAGCATTATATATATATATATATATATATATATATATATATATATATATATATATATATATATATATATATTGATACAGCACACCTGGATCACAGAGGGTTAAGGGCCTTGCTCAAGGGCCCAACAGTGGCAGCTTGGTGATACTGTGGTTGGAACCCTCAACATTCTGATCATTAACCCAGAGTCTCTCTCTCTCTCTCTCTCTCTCTCTCTCTCTCTTTATCTATTTATCTCTCTCTCTTGTACATTACCATTTCCTTCTATCCCTAAAAAATTCATACTCAAGTCAAATAAAGAGGGTGATTTTTGTATTATTATTTGTTCAAGACTCACTCTGTACATTATCTCATGTTTAAACGTAAGATCTTGTAAAATTATTATTTTAATATAACGTCAAATCATATAAAATGATTTTGAAACAGAAAGTGGTCCTATGGGATCCATAATATAAACCAGACCGAAGACACAGGGGCGTGTTGTCCCTCTGTATAATTAATCCGGGTTATAATATACGGATTTGTACTTAAAAAAATAACAACCACATATAATTATTAATATATATACATACATTTTACCTTGGAATGATCAGGATAACGGTGATCCTGAGGACGTTTCTGTCAAAGCATGCCTGCGTCGGCTGGCTGGCGCAAACCTTCTCTCACTTCCTTCTGAGCTTCCGTGTTGTTTCTGAGTGACAGCGAGATTGTCCAATAAGGTGTGAGATGCGCCCGAAACATCCAATAGTATTTAAGATATGGTTAAAGGGGCGGGATATTTCAGCTATTGAATAGAACCATTGTTTGGGCGGTGCCGAGCTGAAATGAGTCGCAACCGAACGCTTTGAAGGATTTAAACCTTTATATTATTTATTTTACATTTTTGTACATACTGTAAGATAAATTGATTTACTTTGGCGTCTACTTTGGATTAAAATCCTCAATACTTAAACACATCTGCGCTTGTTCACTGTTTACACTGCCTAGCCCCTCCCACTTGTCTGCTGATAGTGCAGTGTAAACATAACACAGGGATCACTTACACACACACACACACACACACACACACACATTGCAGTATTGCATGATATAAGCTCTAAGCATTATAAGCATTATAAGGTGTATTTTACCCCAGAACTTCAGTGAAGTCCTACCTGAACCAATCCACTTCATAATATCATCATTATGACGTCACGTCTATACAAAGCAGCAATTTTATAGAGAACGCTGTACTATAACAGAGCACTGCATCACACACACAATTCTCATACAGCAAGAATAAATGTTATCACTAAAGCAAGAAACCCAATTAACACAATTTTAACAAGTCTCCTTTCACTGGAGTCACAGGTGCACTGCCTACATGGTCTTTGGGCTTCTGCTATAATATAATATAATATAATATAATATAATATAATATAATATAATATAATATAATATAATATAATATAATATAATATAATATAATATAAGATAAGATTTTTTATATAATATAATATAATATAATATAAGATTTTTTATATAATATAATATAATATAATATAATTAATATAATATAAATCAGGGGGTCACCAACCTTTTTAAAACTAAGAGCTACTTCTTGGGTACCGATTAATGTGAAGGGCTACCAGTTTAATACACACAGTTTTCAGTTTGATCTGAAATAACATTTGCTAAATTTACCTTTTATTATATGTTATTATTAATAATTAATTATATTCATCTATGTGAAGACACTGATCATGTTAATGATTTCTCATAATAATTATTAACAATGATTTAACAAAGTAGGAAATAGCTATTTTTAGAAAAGACCATGTTGGTGACCCTGATATAAAATAATATAATATAATATAATATAATATAATATAATATAATATAATAATATAAATAATATAATACTATAATACTATAATATAATAATATAGTTAATATAATGTAAACGGTGTGTATATATTAATTATATTATATTAATTATGTTATAATATAACATAATTAATATAATATTATTAACTATATTATTATAATATAATATAATATAATATAATATAATATAATATAATATAATATAATATAATATAATATAATATTAATTATATTATATTATATTATATTATAATAATTACATAATATAATATAATATAATATAATATAATATAATATAATTAATATAATACATATAAAGAGGATTGACTGTCGCGTCCATTAGCAACTAGGGAACCTATTTTAGCATATTAGCATATTAGCAAAGAAGTATATATAAATGAACACATCACATTTCAGCATTTATAGAAATTATTATCTAGAACTATCCAAATAACGGGATTTAAATTCTTATAAATTACAGCCTATCCAACCGACCAATCAGATTGCCAGGTTGCCCCGCCACACAGCCAATCACAGAGCGAGGTTCAGATTTTTTCCCACGTCATAAGAAGTTTCTCCAGCTGAAATATTTCCGAGAGAATTCACGGTACGAAATAAGAGGTTGTGTCTTATCATGTCCTCCAGCAAGTCTTCTAACGGGGTCCCTAAATGGGAAAGGTGGGCTCGAGTCATGCTTTGTGCTTTAGGGTTAATACTGTCGGTTTATGCGCTTCATGTGGAACTGTCTAAGGAGAACGACCCGAATTACCGGGCAATGTGCGACCTCGCGGAATCCGTCAGCTGCTCCAAGGTTTTCACCTCCAGGTAAAGAATTAATTCGATTCAATTTAAAATGTAATTATTTTACAATAATAAATAATTAACACATTTCCAGAAATCTAAGAGAAGCAGAACACACACACACACACACACACACACACACACACACACACACACATCGCTCCATGTGCCACGTCTCAACACTTCCACGCAGGTTTTTTTTTCAGGAGAAACTTCTGCAACTCTCATGAGTGCTGGCTATCTGACGTCACGGGCTCATTTGCATGTCTGTTGCAACGTCAGAATCGTTTGCAGAAAATTAAACGAATAAATAAATTCAGAATAAAACGATAGAAAATCAAATCTAGTGAGCCTAAGGTATTAGATCACTATTTGTTTTATTTATTCCAGATAAAATGAAGTTGTGACATAGCAAAGAAAATATTTATTTATTATTTGTTACTGATGGTCATTTCAATTCGTCCTAGTTACTCAGATCTTTAGATTCCATGTACAAAAAAGATTAGTTGAAATTTAACGTAATGCATACAGCTTCTCTCAGTTCTACACATTTAAAATGTATGGTTCAACCATCATCTTCTGTCATGAAATACAATTACCACCCATGCTAAGTGAAGAACACCCATACTGAGTAAAAGACACCCATACTGAGTGGGGAACACCCATACTGAGTAAAGGCATACTGAATGAAGGACCCCTATACTGAATATAGGGCAGGCATACCGAATGAAGGACCCCCATACTGAGTGAAGGACCCCCATACTGAATGAAGGACAGGAATACTGAATGCAGGACCCCCATACTGAATGAAGGACAGGCATACTGGGTAAAGGACAGCCATACTGAGTGTAGGAACCCCATACTGAAGGAAGGACCCCCTTACTGAGTGATGGACAGGCATACTGAGTGAAGAAACCCCATACTGAATGAAGGACACCCATACTGAATGAAGGACACCCATACTGAATGAAGGACAGGCATACTGGGTGAAGGACAGGCATACTGAGTGAAGGAATCCCATACTGAATGAAGGACAGGCATACTGAGTAAAGGATACCCATGCTGAGTGAAGGACAGGCATACTGAGTGAAGGAACCCCATACTGAGTGAAGGACCCCCATACTGAATGAAGGACAGGCATACTGAGTGAAGGACAGTGGTTTAGTGTAGCAACAATACTGCCATGTTTTCTTTACTCCAACACTGAAAGCCTAACCTGTGTATGTTCTTTTCAGGTGGGGACGTGGATTCGGACTCGTCCAGTTGTTTGCGGAAAAGGACAGCCTCCTGAACCAACCAAACAGCATATTGGGAATCTTGTTTTACACTCTGCAGCTGGGCCTTGGTGGGTTTTTGTGTTCACATGCAGCAGAGCTTTTTATTGTACAGTGCTAAGATTACTGCAGTAACCCAATTATGCTACATACACATATAAAACCTCTCCAATGGGCTACAAAGATGCTCCGCCCTCTTCTGCTCCTGTCCTCAAGTCTCCTATCTGAACTAAATGTCTGACATTGTTCATTTTGTTCATGAAAGTCTTGGTACCATCATATCGGTCACAAACTAACATCAGTATGTACTGAAACAGAATAATTACTGCTCATGTTCAGATTCAGATCTGAGTCTCGTTCAGTAAAAGGCGTGTTATTTCAGTAGTTTTAAGCATAAGCTTTTTCACAGCAACCAAAGCAGTCATGTGATCCAAATGAGTGATCATTGATATGTGGTAATCATTTACACCCGTTTGCAAGGTATTTGTTTTCCTTGTAATTTCTTGTGTACCAGATTTTGTGATGATGAATAGCTTTCAAATTTTCCCATCACATTGTGTAATATAAATTGCCAAAATGTTCAAATCAGGGTGTTTTGCATAGTCATGGGTACGCCTGTTTAGACAAACTACACAAACCTTGCACTTGGTAAAATATTCCTCCTGTAAAAGTAAAATACTTCCTTGAAACTTTCACTTAAGTAAAAGAACAAAAGTATTTGCCTTCATATGTACTTAAGTATCCAAAGCACTATGATTTTATTATGGCTTTAATGTTCCTATTATCATTTTTTGTCAAACAGGGACTTTGCTTAAACAACTCAGTTTATGTGAAAAGTCTCTAATGTCACTTTTAACACACCGATCTATTAAGAAAATAATATTGATTGATCAAACACTGATTGATATCTATTACATCAATCATGAGCCCAAAACTACTTTAAAAAAAGTCACATAAATAAGATCATGTGTCAATAAAGAATCAGGAGTATGATTTATTTAATTTCTTAAACACAGTGGACCATCCGCATGTTTGATTTGGCACAAGTTTTTACGCTGGATGCCCTTCCTAACGCAACCCTCCTCATTTATCCAGGCATGGGACCGACACTAAGAGTGGCTGGGGTTGGTTCCCTGACCAGGGGTTGAACCCGGGCCGCAGCGGTGAGAGCGTTGCGTCCTAACCACTAGACCACCAGGGGCTCCCTGTTTTATTTATTGAATTTATTTCCTCTAAAAAAGTTCTGCTTACTGTTGAACTGATACTGAACTTTACTGTACGTTTGTGCTTTAGAGATACCACCAAAACGCCAATCAAAACTAGTTCAAAACAGCACGTGGTCGATCCTGATTGGTGGCTTGTTATGTGATTGACCATTCAAGATATTTGACTTTGAAATGTAGTGGTCAAAGTCCCCAAATGGAAATACTTCAGTAAAGTACAGATACGCAAAGAAGATACTTAAATACAGTAACAAATTACGTTTACTTCCTTACTGTCCACCAGTGCCTTGCGGGAGCTAATTGCAAGTGCAATTTATGCCACAGACTCACTTAGCTCAAATAAAGCAAGGAAATCGGTCAAGGACAGAGATGATCAGTGATTAAACATAGCGATCAAGAGTAACCTCAGAGCTTTGCTGTTAGAAGCTTTCAGCATTGAGTAACCCTACACAATATATTATTAAATGCTTTAACAAACCATTGTTCTTCACTTTTACAGGCCAAATGGTGTCTGTTACAGCAGCACATTTCTTGGTCATGGCATCCTGGTTGTCGGTGGCTGGTTCGCTCTATCTAGCTGCTATTCTAGTGCTGGTGCTGGGGGATTTCTGCATGGTGTGTGTGTCAACGTACATCATCAACTTCGCTCTCATGTACATCAACCTGAAGAGAAGGACAGGTCTTAGTGGAAAGCAGAAGAAGAAGACGAGATGAGATCTCTTCAAGTGTGTGTGTGTGTGTGGGAGTGATGTTTCAATTGCAGGTGTCTTATGATGAATCCAAATAAAATGCATAAGAGTTGTTTGTATTAATATAAATGGTTCTCTCTGCCGAAGCAACGCCAACATACAAGAATGCAGGTTTATTTGCTTGTAGATCAGACTGTTACAGAACACGAAAGCTTGCCTGTGATACGTCAGAGACCTTCACTTTAAATAAACGTGCATTCAAAAGCTAATTATATAATACTTGTAGGTGTTTTTATATGAACAAACCAATTACCAAACAATATGTTATTTGGGGTCACCTGGTTTACAAATGGTCAGAAAATCTCCTTGTAACAAGCAATAGTTCATCAAGCAGAGCTTTCTTTATTTTCTCTCGCGGATTCACTCACAGATGGCCCATCTTTTCTTGCTGTCCGCCTGAACTCCTTCGAACATACCTCTCTTCCAGCAAGGGCTTTTGGCAACAGGGTAGGAGAGCGATTTCTTTCTTTCGAGGTGACCTTGTCTTAGTCCTCTTATTCTATTACACACTCACTGCTAAAGAAAACACCGATTAGACAAATTCCCAACAGGTGTGAGATTCTTAACGCTTGTCTCCTCCGGCCTCACCCTCCAGTCACAAACATGCGATCGGCCATGCCCCCGCTGTTACACCCCTCTTCTGCGCACAACTTATTTCCGTGTTTTTCGCTAACACAGTGTCTTATTGAGTCAACACTCCATACTGATCAGAGTAACACGTTATCATCATCATCATGATGCTTTCAAGGACACAACAGATCTGCATTATGTATCAGGTTCTGCGGTTTCCAGCGTGAGAGAAGGTTCGCTTTGCCGCTCATAAAACAACAATCACCATGATGGAGGAAGGTTTTAATCAAGGTGTTTAACGTTGCAGTGCTTGAAATCACGAAATTTATTTGACAGACGTCTGAGCTCCGTGGGAAAGATGTTTTGATCTGTAGGTCGTAAGTTCCAAGCTGTCATAGCTGCTCAGTTGTAAATAAGATCATTCTAAGTCGCTCATGCTAAGGGCTTATGTGTGTAAATATTTGAGAAAACTGGGCAATGCATTGGCTTTAGCATCTCCATTAGTTTTAGATGTTTTTAAGCTGCTTGCTTTACTGCTAAGCTAAAATCTGTATAATCTATACTCCTGAACTTCATGTCAGGGGTAAATCAAATCATCCTGGCATGGACTGGACCAGAGGTTGGAAGTAACGGAGTACAAATACTTCGTTACTGTACTTAAGTAGATTTTTTCGGTATCAGTACTTTACTCCACTATTTATTTAGTAGTATTTATTAACTTTTTACTTTTACTCATTACATTTTTACACAAATATTTGTACTTTATACTTCTTACATTTTCAAAACAGACACGTTACTTTAGTTTTAATCCATTGATTTGGTGAAATATTTTTTTTTTTTTCACTGCGTGCCGATTTCAGCCGAACAACCGATTTCCTGTTACTGCGCGTCTTTTTCAATCCGCTGGTGTATAAAGTCCTGACTCTCCCTTACCACAGAAGGCAGTAAGAAGTTTGGGGTTAATGTGGATGAGACAGAGGGAGTCAGTGATGTAAACATGACTGAGAACAGACACATTCCTGATCATCATCATCTTTTTTGGATATATGTGGATCTTCAGCCTTCACATTCATTAGGTAACAACATTTTGAATTTGTTTTGTATTAATATATATATATATATATATATATATATATATATATACAGTATATATAGTGAGGAATATAAGTATTTGAACACCCTGTTATTTTGCAAGTTCTCCCACTTAGAAATCATGGAGGGGTCTGAAATTGTCATTGTAGATGCATGTCCACTGTGAGAGACATAATCTAAAAAAAAAAACCAGAAATCACAATATATGATTTTTAAACTATTTATTTGTATGATACAGCTGCAAATAAGTATTTGAACACCTGTCTATCAGCTAGAATTCTGACCCTCAAAGACCTGTTAGTCTGCCTTTAAAATGTCCACCTCCACTACATTTATTATCCTAAATTAGATGCACCTGTTTGAGGTCAATAGCTGCATAAAGACACCTGTCCACCCCATACAATCAGTAAGAATCCAACTACTAACATGACCAAGACCAAAGAGATGTCCAAAGACACTAGAGACATTGTACACCTCCACACCTCGGGTCATGACAATGACCCGAAGCACACAGCCAGGATAACCAAAGAGTGGCTCTGTAAGAAGCATATCAAGGTTCTGGCATGGCCTAGCCAGTCTCCAGACCTAAACCCAATAGAGAATCTTTGGAGGGAGCTCAAACTCCGTGTTTCCCAGCGACAGGCCAGAAACCTGACTGATCTAGAGAAGATCTGTGTGGAGGAGTGGGCCAAAATCCCTCCTGCAGTGTGTGCAAACCTGGTGAAAAACTACAGGAAACGTTTGACCTCTGTAATTGCAAACAAAGGCTACTGTACCAAATATTAACATTGACTTTTCAGGTGTTCAAATACTTATTTGCAGCTGTATCATACAAATAAATAGTTACAAAATCATACATTGTGATTTCTGAATTTTTTATTTAGATTATGTCTCTCACAGTGGACATGCACCTACGATGACAATTTCAGACCCCTCCATGATTTCTAAGTGGGAGAACTTGCAAAATAGCAGGGTGTTCAAATACTTATTTTCCTCACTGTATATATATATATATATATATATATATATATATATATATATATATATACGAAATTTTCCTTTCTTTACTTAGATATAAAATAAATTAATTAACTCCAGATAAAAATATTTTTAATCAGTAAACTTTTGTTTTATTTCTGAGTCTTAAATCAAACACCAAAATCCGCCATGATTCTCACAATTTACATTTTTGTGGGTTTTTCCCTCAAAATGGCGACAAAAACTTAAATTACTGTCTTTATTGATCGTACAGATAAAAACAATACATCATTCAAATCTGTAAAATGTCTATAATTTTATATATATATATATATATAAACGCTTCCTGACTTGACTTGAAGAGATGCAGTTTCTCCCGTATCACCTCATTAACTGTCCGTGTGGAAACATGGCAAAGGCTCTAAATGATGTCCAAACGTCTCTGCACTGATATAGCCTTTATATTTAATCACTGTACACATGCTTACATATATATCACATGCTGTACATATGATACATGTTTAAAACCTCCAAGCTATATCTCGCTATTTTCTCTATCTAATTGTCTCTGTGTTTTAGTAAATGTCTCTGTCTCACTGTATATGTCTCTCTCTTGCTGTCTCTATTTGTTTCTCACTCTTTCTAAAGCTGTGTCTGTGTCTCTTTGTCTTTGTCTCTGTCTTTCCTGCTTATTTACATGTCTAACAAAGTTTTGAGTTTTGAAGTAATGCCATTAGTGATCTATGATGAAAGACTTCCCTGGTTCGATTCTTACCTCTAGTTTCATATTGAACATTATAAGAAGTTTTTAAAAACAGAACAATGAAAGATCATTAAAATTGGTTGCTGGCAAATCATGGTATATCAGTGGTGCAGGTGTTGGAGATGTGGTTCTTGTACCTGAGTCACTTCTCATAGACTTCGAGTTACTGAGAGAATGTACAGGAAGGAGAAGTTTTGACCCTCTACCATCATGATCTAAGAGAAAACACTGGTCTCCTAACTATAGAAAAGCCAAGAGTCCAATAAACCAAGGTTTCTTTGCCTCTCCTTTGTTGGTGTAATGGTCAGTGAAGTGGTTGCTGCTATCTGACTCCCCTGGTTCAATTCCCACCCCTTAGCTTTCCTTTAAATTGTTTAAAAAGTTTTTAAAAATAACCAAAAAAGGTCCTAATAATCAGGTTCTTTCAGGAGATCCTGTGGCTCAATTGGAAGCGCTTTACCTCTGGGTTTCAGAGGTTGCCGGTTCAAACCCCAGCCAGGGCTCAAAGTTAAGAGTGGGGAAGGTTCCGGTGGCTGTAGTAAGGAAGGTGTCAGAAATGGCTGCGTGGAAGGTTGGATGTGGTTTCAGAGGGCGTATCCTGAAGCAGGGGGGCAATATCCGGGCATCTGCCCCCCGTGCGTCTGAGAAGCTGAAAACAGGGGTTATGAAGCAAAAACGTTCAAAAAAGTATCGACTTAGTTTTGCATATATAGGGAAAAATTCTGCCAAAAACCTATCACCTTCACTTTTTATGAGGCTGTGAAGCAGCAGGTCTTTACAGCATTTGTTTACAGTCAACTACCTCATTGCTCACCAAACACTACTTTCCACACAGCTTAGCCAGTGTGGGGACAAGCCAGATTTGAACCAGCAACCTCTGAGCTCAGAGGCAAGGCTTTTATCACAAAGCCATCAAGTCCCACACTGCACCTTCTTTTTTTGGGGGGTTTATCGTTTGTTTCATGCTTCAAAGCAAGAAATTCAGACCAGACAGAAACACAGAAAGCAAGATTCGAACCCTGAACCCCACCAACAGCGAAATACCAGTCTTAACCCACTGAACCATCAGGAAGGACAGGCTATGCTAATTGTTTGAGCAGGTCTATCTTTTCTTTCAAACCATCAACACAAGAATATAATGCTAAAGACAGACTTAGGAAGCAAACCCATAATGTGACTAGCAGGGACAAAGCAGGACTCGAACCCTGATTCACACTATTAGCAAGGAACCAGCATTAACCCACTGAACCATTAGGAAGGACAGGCTGGGAAGCTTGTTTAGAGCAGGTCTATCTTTCTTTTTAACCTATCAAAACAAGAATATGTAGATGTAGGAATCAGGAATTTAACCTACCTCATGACTAGCAGACAGAAAGCCAGGTTTGAACCCTGACCACCAACATTAGCAAAGTACCAGCCTTAACCCACTAAGCCATCAGAAAAAAACATCAATGCAAGAATTTAACAGTAAAGAAAGATGTAGGAAGCGAATACAGATGTAAGTAGCACAAGTTGCACTCACATTGTAAATAACAGGAAGAAAACAAGATTCAAACCATGATCCCCACCACCAGCGAGATAACAACCTTAACCCGTTGAACCATTGGCGAGGACAGGCTAGGAAGCTTATTTACAGCAGGTCTATCTTTCTTTTCAACCCATTAAAAACAAAAATGTATCGCTAAAGAAAGATGTAGGAAGTAAATCCTGATCGTGACTGGCAGACAGAAAGCAGGATTCGAACCCTGAACCCCACCAAAAGCAAAAAACCTGATTTAACCCACTGAACCATCAGGGAAGACAGGCTAGGAAGGTTGTTTAGAGCAGGTCTATCTACCTTTAAACCATCAACACAAGCATATAAAGCTAAAGAAAGATTTAGGAAACAGGAACATAAACTACATCGCAACTAGCAGGCAGAAAGCAGGATTCAAACCTGGATCCTCACCATCAGCGAGGCACCAGCCTTAACCCACTGACCCATGGAAGAGACCAGACTGGGAAGCATGATTAGATGAGGGCACAAGCCTTAAACCACTGAGCGACCGCTGCTGAAAAGCATGTGTGCTTTTTGGAGGGTTCATACTTTGTTTCATGCCATCGCAGTAAGAAGGAAGGCATGTAGAACTGGCTTTGAAACCTTATCACCAGTGTGGACTATATTAAGGACCATGTTCAGGCACAAGCCTTAACCCGCTGAGCTACCACAGAATTGAAATGGTTTCAGAGGGGACAAGGTCCAGAAGTTTTATTTACCAACACAGCAACCAGCTCGACCAGGAATCAAACTCTCAAACTCATCCTTGTGGGGATGCTGACATTAACCCAATAGGCTATCACATCCATCTATCTATCTATCTATCTATCTATCTATCTATCTATCTATCTATCTATCTATCTATCTATCTATCTATCTATCTATCTATCTATCTATCTATCTATCTATCTATCTATCTATCTATCTATGATGTGAGGTCCAGTTAACAGCTAAAACAGGTAGAAGTAATAACTACTTTTTACTTAAGTACATGTCAGAGCCAAAACTTCTTTACTTTCACTTGAGTAAAAAAGTTTAATCAGTACTTCAACTTTTACCCGAGTATTTTAAAACATGAGTATCTGTACTTCTACTTAAGTAAAGGATGTGTGTACTTTTGCCACCTCTGGACTGGACTGGAAAGACCAGGAATCATTGGAGGCCGTGTATTTCACCCTCAAACCTTCGTTGGTGTCCTGCCTCAATTAATCCACCTCTTAACACCATTATTATGTCGTCAATATAGAATATAGAAACTAGAAGTCGATCATTAGTGGATTTTACCGATATTGATATCTAGGTTGGATCGTACTTGCCGATAACCGAATAATCAACTGATAATTTTTTAATGCATACTAGATTTTAAAAAAACAAAAAAAACAATGTAAAATAGTACCAAACTTTACAAAAATAAAATATTAATTTAATTTCAATGCTCTGGACTTTGTGCCCATTTTGAGCATTACTGTTCGGATTTATGTGAAAAATACATTTTAAAATAAGATTCTATATGTAACGAACTCAAGTTAACAAATGCTTTAGAAGTATTTGTTTGTTTGCTTGTTAATTACATTTACTAATAAATTTCTATTAAATCACGTGTCATAACAAACAGCACGTGGTATCAGGGATTCGCCGCTAGAGGCCACTCTTGTACTGTTTATTTGACAGCAGACCTTTTCAAGAAACTCTAGGAAATGAAGAGAATAGACTATTGGGAATAATAATAATAATAATAATAATAATAATAATAATAATAATAATAATAATAATAATATATATATATATATATATATATATATATATATATATATATATATATATATATATATATATATATATATATTCACGGACAAAAGCGTATTAAAACGTAATTCAGTGATTCTGAGAGGGTTTAGGCCTGCTGTTTGTGGGACCACATGAAGCCAAAGACCAGAAGAAGAAAATGCTTTTTTGTGAACTATCCAGTGTTTACTGTAGGTAACAGAATTGCTCTGAATATCTTACCAACAGCTTATACTTATTATTTCTAGAATGCTCATCAAGTTATTGAAATGCCTTGGTGGATTCAGTAATGGGACTCAATTATGCTACATGCACATATAAACTTCTCGAATGGGCTACAAAGATGCTTCGCCCTCTTCTTCCCCTGTTGAGCCAATCAAGTCTCCTAACTGAACTGAATGTCTGGCATGTCTTTTTTGTTCAATTCGTTCATGAAGGACAAGTCTTGGTACCATCATATCGGTCACAAACTAGTTGCATCAGTTTATACTGAAACAGAATAATTACTACTCATTCAGATTCAGATCTGAGTCCCGTTCAGTAAAAGGCATGTTTTTTCAGTAGTTTTAAGCATAAGGTGGCATTCTTCATGATTTCCTGACCCTACTATAATATTCATCCACTCTGTCATAATCTGCATATGAGGCTAATGTGCTTTGAATTGAAATAAAAATGATATCGATATTGATGAGCTAAATCAGTTAAATGTAAAAGAAATGTGTCCATGCAGTTATGACCACAAGGGGGCAGTGTAGTTTCGTCAAAATTGAGATTAGACTAAAAACTTTACTAAAACTACATTTTATAAAACTTTGTATAACTTAAATAAAAATAAAGTTGCCTTTTCTTGCAGTTTATTTACAATCCAACATTGCGCTTAATGCCAAATGATTACATATACAGTGCCTGTGAGAAGTTTGGAAACACTGAAACACTGAGTGTTTTATAGTTTTTGAGACACAAGCATTCCTTTTGTTTCAGTAAAAGGAGAAAAACACACAAAAATTGTACCGTGAATGAGTGGAATAAATTTCCAAATGGGACATTTGAAAATGGGAACGTGAACGGAATCCTGAACCAACATGACCACTATTCCATATTTTAACACTATGCAATTCCATCTGGACTGCGGCTCATTGGAACCGACTTTACCATACAACATGAGAATGAGCAGTAGCATCCATCCAAACTCTGTAAGCATTATTTAGAGAGTTGTCTGGAGTGTAATTTATCATAGAATGGCCTGCCCAGTCACTAAACCTAAATCCCATTGAACTACTCTGGGATGAACTGTCCAGGTGCTTAAAGTGTGTAAAGCTGTTCTTCATGCTAAGGAAGGATTTTTCAAAGCAAATAAAATCTGTACATTAATAGATTTGTTTGGTCGAAGATAATCTTTATACCGTTAAGTATATAAGTTTGCTGCAAATAAATCAAAAGGAAGCATACACGTATTATACTTTTTTTTACATTCGTTATCATACTTTTTATGCACTTCAAATGTTCAACTACAGTAAGCATGTCGACATTAACATATTTGTACCCAGTGATTTCAAAACCTGATTACTTTGTCTAATACAGCTCTAATACCCCCCCCCCCCCGACATGCTTCCTCCTTCATATGATCACACATCTCTCCACATCTCTATATATATATATATATATATATATATATATATATATATATATATATATATATATAAATCCAGTAACTTCTATCATCATTTCAAATAAAAAGCGTGTATATATTTCCATCAAGACACACTAGGCTACATCTTTAACATGCCTAAACAACACAATACATTTATATATCATTAGATTTCTTAAGAAATAGTCAGCATTATAACAAATACAATAATACAAATATGTCTGTATGATACGGAGGCCATGCATTGGAAGATTTTTGCGTTTTTGTTTTTTTGCGATCCCGACTTTATTTTCTCTGCATATTGAACATTATTGCTCGTTATCACAACAATTTTCTCATGATCTCGACATAAATGTTGTTTTCTCATGATCACATCTTAATTTTTGTTTTCTACTTATCATGACTTTTTTTTCTCAACATAATATTTTTTTTTTCCCTCGTGATCTCACAACAACACAAGTTTTGTTTTCTCGACATAAAAAAAGTTATTATTTTTTTGAGATCATGATCTAGTTTTCTTGTGGTCTCAATGTAAAACACATTTTTCAAGTATAAAATCTTGTGCCTTGTGAATATTTCTGGTGTATGTCCCGGAGAACATGTTGGTGTCTCCAATCTCTATCATAAAATTACGAATTTCCCGCTGCAAATATTGACTTCTTCTTTGCATTGAGAGAGAGGGATGTCCCAGAGGGGAACCTGACAAAAAAAAAGGTAGAGAAGGTAACTTTAAGGTTTACAGCAAATAAAAATCAAACATGAATGCTGGTAACCACAAACTTCACACTGTATTTGTAAGCCTGTCCAAACATTGCCTAAATTTGCAGGAGCTAAAAAAGACAGCTAATGCTAATGCTAATATTCATCAAATTACTATCACCGTGTCCTCTCTTTAGAATTACAGAGAGACCTGACTCTAACAAGCTAAACTACAGATGAAATTAAATATGGCTCTGAAATGTAGAGCAAAGCCATCAATCTTTAGTTGGTGCCTCTGCGCCATTTTCGGTTCCCTCAGCCCCTGCTCCGGCTTCCTCCAACATCTTCTTATAGTTGCTTTTGAAGAACCCGGCCTAGGCAAGATCAAAAAATAAGTGACATATTACTGAGCACAGAATATCTTAAGGAAAAAATAATAATAAAGGTAAAAAAACTGATAATATATTTACTGACCTTGTAGAGACCAGCAGCAATTAGAGCCAAAAGCACAAGCCCTCCTATGACACCTCCAATTGTCTCCTTAAGAGGGAATTTCTCTTCATACACCTCCACCTGGGTATCAATCTGCAACACCATTACATTAAGAAGTCAGTCTGGATCAAGGGTTCTGGATCAGGGTAACAACCCAGTAACCTACTGGGTTGGAGGAACATTCTGGGGAAAATGTCCATAAATACTTATTGTGCATTCTGCCCTTTAAGAGCCACTATCCAAATTTTCAGAAAACACCATCTACTTGTCTGGACGTTTTATTATTGCAAGGAAACAAGCCAAAAGCTTCCATTTATTAAGCATTAGAGGTGTACAGAAGGTTGGTGTCAGAGAACTATGCCCCCCCTCAAGCTCTCACCCCTCACACTCAGCCTCTCCCTCCTATTAATCTCCCGCACCTGTTTTCCCTTAATCAGCCCCCCTTAAAAGAGCTCTTTCCCTTCACTCGTCCGATCTTTTTCAGAATTTAGGTTGTAATTCTACACAGTAATTACAACCCAAATTCTGAAAACGTCCGGACACTGTATGTAAAATTTTGGAAAATGTAAATAAAAAACACAATGCATTGATTTGCAAATCTCATAAATCTATATTTTATTCACAATAGAACAAAAAAAGATATAAAGTGAGAATATAGACCATTTTATGGAAAAAATTAATCATGAGTAGGACAGGGCCATGTTTGTCACTGTGTAGCATCACATCTTCTCTCTGTATGGATCTGGGAACTTAAAAAAATGAATGTTGTCCCATATGTGTCAGATACAGGATTCTAGCTGCTCAACAGTTCTGGGTGTCTTTTGTTGTGTTTTATAATGCACCACATGTTTCAAAATGGTGAAAGGTCTAGACTGCAGGCAGGTCAGTTTATCACCCAGACTCCTATACAACAAAGTCATGCTGTTGTAACAGATGCAGTATGCAGTTAGCATTGTGTTATTGGAAGCATTTGTTGCTCTGTCCAGCAAACAATTTTCCACTTTGCCTCAGTACATTTTAAACGAGCTTTGGCCAAGAGAAGATGGTGGCACGTCTGTCTCAAGTTCACACATGCCTTCTTCCTTTTATGACAGATTTACCCTGCATTTGCAAATCATTTCATTCTGTTTTTATTAACATGTTACACAGTATCCCATCTTTTTGTAATTAAGGTTGTATAATATGTAAAGGAATAAGTGATTTTATGTACACACTAGAAGCTGGCATTAGGTGTTGCTTCAATTCCCAAGAAATTATCATATAGAATTAATTCCATATTTTACAATTTACAATTTTTACAATTTCGTTTTATAATTACATTTTCAGATGACTTTTGTAGTTGCACTGAAACTTTCACCTGGGTATGTAGTTTCCTACATTACCCACAATGCCATTCAGCTGGGTAATCATCATGGCACTGGGTTTAAATTCTTATTTTATCTCTATGTAAAGAGAGCAATGCAGCAGCTTTAGATTTCATTGTATAGATCATTATACAGTCTGCATTGTAAAGCTACTTTATCCTTTACACTGACTCTCATCACTAGTGGTTCATAAAATCATGTGACTTAAACTCATTCACTTGAATGCTACTTCATAGTTTCGTCGCTTAGTAAATAAAAGAAATAGTAACAATCTTTATAAAATAGATTAAAAATTAAATTAGCATATCTGGCTTTGATAGAGTCTTATCAGTTGCTGTACCTTGCCAGTAGGTTCAGTGTTTACAGAATCAGAGGCAAAGTAAATGTATGCTGTTCTGTTGTAGTCCATTGTTGCTGTAGAGGTGAGCATGAAAACTGCTGATCGCAAACCGGTCTAAAAAGTTTAGAAGGTATAAAGAATGATTAACGCTACACAATTAAAAAAAAAAAAGGTGTAAGATCATTAAAATAATGCACGTTTAACATATTGTACCTGTTCGATCCACCCAGAGCTGACATTACCAAAGATGTTGTAGAATTTCGGCTGCCTTCTAGTGAGACGTGCAGCACATTTAAAGACTGCACATACGGCTATAGAGCAATTCTAATAACAGAGAGTTCCCATATACCACAAACAAATCAATTCATTATATTAATTCACTCATTAATGTTTAGTAGACAAATGATGATTCACTGTTTTTGCATGGTACCAGGCAATACTCACCACCTCAGGGTTTTTGCAGTGCTAACACAAAATCCTTGATATTTGGTATCTCATGTCTGTCTAGATTGCAGCCAGGAATCTAGAAAAACATAGCAAGAAGTTCCACCCTCACAAGAACTGAAGAATTTACCTACTTATGTGTGCATTTTTGCATGAATTAAATTCCCATTAGGAAACAAGTTAATAGGGATATATATATACATCTTTTTAAGAGGTGGTATCAAAAAGTTTACACACCATCACCTTCAAAATACTCGCCTTGCATAGCAATATAGCACTCCCACCGTTATCCCGGAAAGAGTCTTCTATTAGAAGAGTGTCAAGCACTTTCTGTTTTTGCAATACAAATAACTTTTATTTGAATTGAGATGCTAAACTGAAAATCTGTTCAATCCAGTTGAGTTTAAACAATGAATAAATGGTGAGATTTGGATGTAGATGTTTTTTTCTTGTGAAATTTTCAGCCAGCACTGAAATTGGCTAGAAACAAAAAACTGTGATGTATAAGGAAGAAACCCTGAGAGAAACCAAACTCAAAGGAGAACACATCCTTATCTGGGGGACCCCAAATGTCCAAGCATTAGAGTTCCATCATTGTTAAGGGTATCAATTGCTCAAGTATAAAACTGTTCATGTAACCCAAAGCCATTGTAGCCAAACTCTTTATATTAATTACAATCTAAATCCATCTTAATGGTTCTTGAGTTTAACAGCATCCTCATTCAAAACTTACACACATTCTCAGCAGTGTAAGGTTTTTTCCAAACTGAAGAGAACCAGATTGAGAAGTAACGCATCAGGAATAATCAGAATCCAGAAATGATTGCAGGATCTTCAACTGGTCAAATACACTTTCTCGAGTGATCAACCACAACAGCAGAAGTTCAGTCAAGTGGAATTTCCAAGCAGAAGCAGTTCATCATAATCATAATTTTTCCTTTGAATGAACTTTCGAGGCTTCTATTTAACATTCTAAAAGTGTTTTCTTATGAGGAACAGTCAACCGATCCCACAGGGACTCCTTCACCGAAGAAGTCAGGAGGAATAGTTGCTTTTTCTAGCGTTTCTCAAATCATTCTTAATACTTGCAAACCAGAAAGAGCATTTTTTAAAACAATTGTACAAACAGCACAAAACAATGGATTGCCTGCAAAAGCCTGTACTTCTCTCAAAATCCTTAGTTCATCTCTCAAAAGTAAGTATTTGTGAACATCTCATTACCATCAGAAAGTCCTTCAATGTTTGTTCACAAACAAGATCGTCAAAATGTTTAGTCATGTTGTCAGTATGAAGGCATATGGTTTTATGGTTTTCCTGATGTAACTACAGTTTGGATTCCAGTAATTAAAAATGCACAAGACTGAATGACATCTATGAATTTCAACAGAACAAATGTGCACAGTAATATATTTGGGATATTGATTTGCAAGAGACCAGATAGGATTCACACTTTTACTGTACTGTACTGGTGTACTGTACTGGTTTATAGAAATTGTTATTCTGTGTTTCACCCTGTCTAGTTCATGAGATTCACCTTTGACCTATTTCAGAGAACAAGCTGATCATTGGTTGATCTAATGCTATAACTCACCTTCATTAGTGACATTCAAGTTTCTGCACAATTCATCAATTCACGAATTTTGACGGATTCTGACAACTGGTTTAACCATTTTATTCAATGAACTGATGCCTAGGTGTTTTGGGGGTTAAGACTATTCAGGTGAGAGCCAGTTATTTATATTTTGATCAACAAACAATTGATAATGTAGAAACAGCAGACAATTGTACACAATCGATTCAATCAGTGTACCAAAGCATTCAGAATTTGTTCAAACCAATGAGAAATTGCTTTTATGATGTGCACAAGTGACAACATGATGAGGAGGTTAAACAGAATTTCATTTCTGATCTGAGAAACATTCCAGTGCAACTAAGGATATATTTTAACACATAATCTATTATTTGCATTTTTTAAAACAATATCAGTCTACAGTACCTGCACAGTATCAGTCCAGATGTCCTTATCTCCTAATTTTACAGGCACTCGCATGAAAATGTCCAAATTCAAATCCCTGAGGTCATTCTCCACCTGAGAGGAAATGAGGTTGTCATTATCGCACTTTGTAACTCTTTCCAGATAGTAGCATATCAGATGTTTTCTTGTATTTTTTTTATGATACCTTTAATATTTGTTGGATCGGTTTCTGGAGGTCATTTTTCCCTGCAGTTAAGTTTATGTGGATGGTGGAATTCTGGTGCCTTGACAAGAGATCGTAAAAAATTTTTTTTAATTATGTATAACTATGCATATTTGAGTCTACTCTTGGCATATTACACTATTTGGCCATTTACTGAAATGAGAATATGGCAAACCTTAATAACATTTATAACTATACATATCTATTTTAGCTAGAAATCAGAAAATTCACTCACCTGATCAGTGCGACGTAGATGGCATATTTAACATCAATGGATTCTTCTTTGAACAATTCATTATCCTGTTCATGCTCGTCATTGTCACTGGAAATTTCAGGATATTTGTGTCAGTTTGGTAAATAACTGTTACTAAACAAAAATAACTGTTTTATTACAATATTTTTGATGTGATTAGCAGTGGTGTGGAGTAAATGTACTTTGTTACTGTACAGAAGTCATTTTCTGCCTACTTTTACCTTAACAACATTTATGATTCAATAGATGTATCTTTTACACTCATTATATTTTAATGGACGATGAGCGTTATTAATTACATTTTACACCTCTGTTGAAGATGTCACTAAAACTCAACACTTCCCTACCCGCATCTGAGCAACTTTTTAGCACCACTGCTCTCATTTTCAGTCCAAAAAGTGCTTGAAAAAATCCCAAAAATCTTCAAGAACCAGCTTAAGTTGACGAATAAAAAGATCGATACTTTCTGAGACTGATAGGTGCATCATATTACAGTCAGCTTTGAATATTAGTTTTTTCTTTTTCTGAAATGTTTATTAATCGATTTATCTATTGAATACTAATGGTCCTTCTATTTTGTGACATGATTCTGTAATTTTATTGGTTGAATAAAGATTCCTTTTTTGAAAATTTGTTTTACTACTTATTATTTCTTTGTCTTGTTTAAGTTTTGTTTTATTCTGCCATGTTGAAAAGGCTGTTGTGTTGATCTTAATGTTGTTAATGCAGTGTTGAGGTGTACAATTTGATTTGTATTTGAGGAAATAAAATCTCAAATCAACTGTTTTTGGCTTATCACTAACGTGTCGAGGACTAGTGCATCTTTGAGACTACGTTCAATATGAGTCGAATACTCAAGTACTGTTCAAATCAGATACTCGAAGACTTTTACTTAAGTATTATTGGAATTGGTGACTTTAACGTGTAATGGAGTAAGTTTTGCAGTAATGGATCTATACTTTTACTTTAGTAGGATTTCTCTTTACACCACTGATGATTAGTTATCTATGTATATTGCAATTTAATTTGGAATGAATAGACATTATTGATCTTATCTATTATGTTCAAGCCCAAACCTACTGTATGTCATTTAAATGCATGCATGCAAAAGCAATTACGAGTGGTGCATCATATGACAATTTGCATTACCAGATTGAAGAAAGAGAATTTTTTTTCTCACAAATATCTGCACCTTTTTAAATTTTTTTATCAAAATATAAATAAATCTAAAATAGGGGAAGTTAAAACATTCAGCGAAACACACATTTATTCACGACATTCTTTCAAATATTAAAAAAAAAAAAAACTCCTTTATTTTTTAATAAGTAAACGTTTGATTTACTGATGCACCAAGTCTCAAATCAGCACCAAAATCCACAATTATTCACACAATAATCGGCAAATGCACCGGCGTGTTTTGTGGCATTTTTCCTCATAACGCAGAAACTAACTTAAATTACTCTGTCTTTTTTGATCGTACAGATAAGAGCAATACATTATTCTAATTTGTAAGGGGTCTACTTTTATGTTTATGTATCGCTGCTGTCTCTGTCATCTCTCTTCACATACACATAAATAAAAAAACCTGAATCTCAATGAACACTTGTCTCACAGACATAATAAATATATAAATAGAAAGCGTGAAATGTCTACTTTCAAATAAACCAATTCACATCGAATACAAATATTCTCTGAATATGTAATCTGTCTTAAAGTTAGAAGAGAAAAAAATCTAAACAAATAAAACTTAATTGTGTTATAATGAATGGAATGTTTCTCATTAGACAAAAGAAATTTCCGGGATTTTAATAGATACAAATGCAATCCATCTAGTGGAATGTACTGGTTAATATGATATAAGAACAAACCTGGAAGCAGTTGCAGTGATTGTCACCTTCCCTTCAAAATTACTGTCTTTGTTTATGTTATACATAACGTCAAATACAGCCTGTTGTGTTGATCTTAATGTTAAGGTGTACAATTTTATTTGTATTCTAGGAAATAAACATGACAAATCAACCGTTTTTGGCTTTTCACTAACGTGTCGAAGACTATGTTGAATCTACATTCAATATATGTCAAATCCTCAAGTACTGTTCAAATCAGATAATCAAAGACTTACTCATATCATATTGGAATTAGTGACTTTAACTTGTAATGGATTAAGTTTTGCAGTAAGGTACCTATACTTTTCTATACTTTTACTCAAGTAGAATTTTCAGGTACTCTTGACACCAGATCACTAAACACTAAACACACACTTTAGACCACAGGTGTCAAAATTCCGTTTCATCTTGCCATTTTATGTCGCCGGCAAGGGATTCAAATGTGCATGATTACTTTAAATAAGGTATATGCTAATATCCCACAATGCACATCAATTTATTCAACAAATGGAGATCTGAAATATCAACAATCAATCCCAAAATGTCCAAGAAAAATAATTTTTTACGCAGAAGAAAGAAAATTTTTATGAAACATGGGAAAGCGAATATATGTTCATGCTTCGAGAAGACAATCAAGTGCGTATTTCTTTGTTATGAGGCTGTTTCAGTTGTGAAGGAGTACAATACACATCGGCATTTTAACACAAAAAAAGTCCAGTATGCTAAATATACCCTTTAAGAAAAACATCAAATTGTCAGAGAATTAGAAGGCAGACTGCAAACACAGCAGGAAATGTTTACTTAAGCTCCAGCCAAAAATATTATAATCAATTTGGCCCGCAACTTAGACAGTGTTTTAGATTTTGGCCACTTATGTTGAGTTTGACACCTGCTTTAGAGTGTAAGGACATATTTTGGGATGAGGGTGGAAATGTCTCCAGGTTACATATATAATGATATAAGCACAAACCTGGAAGCAGTTGCGTTAAACGTCATTTTTCCTTCGAAGTTACTGTCTTTGTTTATGGTATACGTAATGTCAAATACAGCCTACAGAGGTGATACAGGAAGTAAGAGATCGCATAATTTTTCGAAAGTTACCACAAAGAAAAAATATTATCCAAATCCTGATATCTAAATTTGTAAATGTATTAAACAACCTTGACTTGTTATTCCTGAACTCTTCACCCCAATTCAAAAAAGTTGGGACAATATGCAAAATGTAAATAAAAATAGATTGGAACGATTTGCAAATCTCATAAATCCATATTCTATTCACAATAAAACAAAAAATAAACATTTAATGTTTAAACTGAGAATATGAATAATTTTAAGGAATCATTTAACCTATAAAGTTTTACCTGTTATAGGTTACAGTTTAACCTATACCAGTTTCTCCAACTGTTTAATTTCGATAACACTCACTTTTTATAGATTTTTGTTGCCCCATCCCAACTTTTTTAAGACATTGTCGCAATTCAATTCAAGATGGCCTTAACTGTTTCTTATAATGATACATTTATCTTATAATGGTCCATTCCCTACATTTTTATTAACATTTTACACAGCATCCCAACTTTTTGTAATTAGAGTTGTATTATTTATTGGATAGATAAATAATACAACTCTAATTACAAAAAGTTGGTAGGCTGTGTAAAATGTAAAATGTAAAACTTTATTTGGACTCACCAAATCATTTTTTTTGAAGATGGGTTTACTGATGTAACAAGTAGTCTCCCCCAAGACAGCTTTTTCATCACTGTCCACAGATACACACTCCAATCTGCCCTGCTCAGAGAGAAACCAACATAGACATCTTTTTTCATTTGCTACAGTCCAGTCCAGTCTAAAAATCCATCCCTCCATCCATGCAATCATCTTCTATCCCACATGTTCTACACACGGTTTATAAGGAAGCCTGGACTCTATCCCAGAGAATTAAGATGACAAATTGTGGGACACCTGACGTGGAGGACCAACCTAGCACCCAATCACACACACACACATACACGTGCACACACTCCGATTCACACACTACAAGCAATTTGGGAATGCCAATAAACCTACAACAAGTCTTCAAAGAAAACCAGAGTACCTCTAGAAAACCCCTGAGGCAGAGTGAGAACATGCAACTCCATGTACATGGGGTGAATGTAAGATTTAAGCCCCCAAACCCGTGGGGAATGGGGTTAATGTGCTAATTACATACCTAAACAATACCAAAGGATCAAGTTTTTTATAGGCACTTTATACTATCCTTCATGGCACATTCATAAGATCAGTATAAATACTTTTTATTTTAAATTTTTAGGTTTTTATATTATCTGGAGAAATAATGACTGTTGTTTTTAGTTTACTGTATAATATACTGTTCCTTGCCTTTTGCATCATTTTTGCTTTTTGAATATAATTCAGCTGATGAATGATTTGTTTTGCAATAAGGTATGTATACATTTTTCCAACTATGATTTTGAGGTATTCTTTACACCTCTGTAGACTAAACATGATGTGTGGGTGTGCGTTTATAGTTATGTCCTTCAATACAGGCAAATCTAAACACAGAATGCTACCTGCTGCTCCATGTGTGCAATTTCGATAATCATTCCTTGTTATATAGATATTTTCCAACTAGACTATAAATAAGACTGAAAACATATCATTCTGTACTTCAGACACTTGCCTGTTTAGTGGTGAATCGTCTGAAGGAAAGTCCGAATGGGTATTTGAGAACGACTCGACTGTTATAGGAGTTTTCCCCTCTGTTCTGTATGAAAACTGTCACATTCATCTCCTGCATTATTCCAACCTGTATAACTGAGTGTCTGAAAAAGTAAAAGAAAAAAACAAAACACAGTGAAAACACCGACACGTCAGGATTCTGATGAGTGTTTCTGCTAATCATTTAGTCCACTATTTTGCCTCCATTGGTTCTCCCCAATCATCTTACCCAGAAAAGTTAAAATCCACTTTGAGATTATCGATGCAGACATTATCGGTTCCGCAGTTTATTTCAAAATCCAGCTGAGAAAATAGTTCACAAAGCGATGTCATGTGCACAGTCTAACATTTCCATAACTGATATAAAAAACTTCAGAAAACAGAACTGATATAATTGTATATACAGATATTTCAAAGCACAAATAAACAATGTGTAATTATTGACAATATGTTTGATACATTTAGAACCAATAATAAGAAAGCAATAAGAAAAAAACATGATACTGCTTCAGTTCTAATCTAAAAAATCTGTACACTCGCAGGACTTACATTATAATCCGCTGTGTACTTTACGGTAGGAGGGAGCATTGGACGTAAATTGCCTAATTTTTGACTAGGGAGACCCTCAAATGTATACACTAACTCAGTAATTATTGGGTTTAGTGCATCATTAGGGCAGGCCTGTAAAAGCAGGTGGAAACAAAAAGCAAGATTTAAGGTGAAAGTAATCATCTTCAGTTTGAATAAATTAGATCGAATGACTTAAAGACACTGAAAATATGTACAATATGAAGATATGTCCTGATTGTATATGAATGCGAGTAGAAAACAGATTTTTTTTTTACTTGTAGTAGTAAAGCAAAATGTAAGGAACTGCTATAATTTACACAAGAAATGTTGTAGAACTATGGGGAAGATGTAGAATGATCTAAAAGCAGAAATTTTAGACAAATAAAAAGTATATTGATTTTCTGTCAGAGACCAAAAATGGTACAATTTACTTCTTCCTCAGATTATAATAATAATAATTTTCATGTTAACACAAATTAAAGAATATATTTATCAACATAATATAATATAGGAGCAATCTAATAACATTTTTATTTTAGTTTAGATTAAATGTGTGCACATAAATACACTTTTATAAAGTATTTAAAAGGAGCATTTTAAATACCTCTATAGAAAAATTATGTTCATCGCACTTTTCCTGCAGCGACACAGATATCATACGAGAGAGATCACGGATTTTCTCTGAAAAGTAGGCCCGGTAGCTTTGTCGTTTGGCATCAAGTTTTATGGTATAGTTTATATTTGCATTCAAGTCTAAATAAAGAGAAATAACAACAATCATACATTGTGTGAAGACAAACATTCCTTGTTATATAGATATTTTCCAACTAGACTATAAATAAGACTGAAAACATATCATTCTGTACTTCAGACACTTGCCTGTTTAGTGGTGAATCGTCTGAAGGAAAGTCCGAATGGGTATTTGAGAATGACTTGACTGTTATAGGAGTTTTCCCCTCTGTTCTGTATAAAAACTGTCACATTCATCTCCTGCAGTATTCCAACCTGTATAACTGAGTGCCTGAAAAAGTAAAAGTAAAAAACAAAACACAGTGAAAACACCGACACGTCAGGATTCTGATGAGTGTTTTTGCTAATCATTTAGTCCACTATTTTGCCTCCATTGGTTCTCCCCAATCATCTTACCCAGAAAAGTTAAAATCCACTTTGAGATTATCGATGCAGACATTATCGGTTCCGCAGTTTATTTCAAAATCCAGCTGAGAAAATAGTTCACAAAGCGATGTCATGTGCACAGTCTAACATTTCCATAACTGATATAAAAAACTTCAGAAAACAGAACTGATATAATTGTATATACAGATATTTCAAAGCACAAATAAACAATGTGTAATTATTGACAATATGTTTGATACATTTAGAACCAATAATAAGAAAGCAATAAGAAAAAACATGATACTGCTTCAGTTCTAATCTAAAAAATCTGTACACTCGCAGGACTTACATTATAATCCGCTGTGTACTTTACGGTAGGAGGAGCATTGGACGTAAATTGCCTAATTTTTGACTAGGGAGACCCTCAAATGTATACACTAACTCATTAATTATTGGGTTTAGTGCATCATTAGGGCAGGCCTGTAAAAGCAGGTGGAAACAAAAAGCAAGATTTAAGGTGAAAGTAATCATCTTCAGTTTGAATAAATTAGATCGAATGACTTAAAGACACTGAAAATATGTACAATATGAAGATATGTCCTGATTGTATATGAATGCGAGTAGAAAACAGATTTTTTTTTTACTTGTAGTAGTAAAGCAAAATGTAAGGAACTGCTATAATTTACACAAGAAATGTTGTAGAACTATGGGGAAGATGTAGAATGATCTAAAAGCAGAAATTTTAGACAAATAAAAAGTATATTGATTTTCTGTCAGAGACCAAAAATGGTACAATTTACTTCTTCCTCAGATTATAATAATAATAATTTTCATGTTAACACAAATTAAAGAATATATTTATCAACATAATATAATATAGGAGCAATCTAATAACATTTTTATTTTAGTTTAGATTAAATGTGTGCACATAAATACACTTTTATAAAGTATTTAAAAGGAGCATTTTAAATACCTCTATAAAAAATTATGTTCATCGCACTTTTCCTGCAGCGACACAGATATCATGCGAGAGAGATCACGGATTTTCTCTGAAAAGTAGGCCCGGTAGCTTTGTCGTTTGGCATCAAGTTTTATGGTATAGTTTATATTTGCATTCAAGTCTAAATATAGAGAAATAACAACAATCATACATTTTCTAAAGACAAACATATCTTGTTATTTTGTTGGTGCAGTCATTGGCTATTGCATTAAATAGATATAAGAATAGACATAAAAACCTGATTGGGGATCATTTTTTAATCTATCCATGGTGAAACACAATTTTAGGGTGTTTCTCAAAGGACTGGTGCAGTTAGTGTCTCTGGTGGGGATTTTGGACGGGTTGTAGGTTAGGGTGTTCTGCAAATCCACGATGGGTCTCGATCTGAGCAAAACAACATGCAATAAAAATAAAACATTGAACAAAGCATTTTCACTTATTGTGTTGCAATACTAAATCTAAAATGGACTTAATTGGGATTTTGAGCTACGTCATTGACAAAATGACTAAAAGCCAAAATCAAACTAATTTAGAAATATAGGTTCTGTCCTAGTGCTGGGCTCAAACTGTACAAATTTGTCTACAATTTGTTTGTCTGAGACAAATTTTAAAAATACTTAAAGATTCCTATAATCTGAGGTTAAAATCTGTAGTCTTTAATCGCTGGTTTGTTCACTGACAGCTTATTAATGGTCATTGTGTAATTTTCTTTTTCTCTGATAAAATTCTGGGATGTCAGAAGATTTCAGACTCTTTGCTGCAGTGTAACTTCTTTTATGACAACTGTTAAACCAAGAACCAGTAGAAACTGATGGCACAATTAGCGCAACAAATACAAACCCCTTCAAGGAATGTGGAAACTAGTCAGGTGGACAGTACAGCAAAAAGAGAAACTTATTAAGTTATGGAGGTAAAAGGAGTGTCTGTATGGAGTTTTTATTATCAAGGCCTGTCATGAACAAAATTAACTCTACAAATTGTTTTTGTTTGCTGCTTGCTATCATTAGTGAGAGAAAGCAGGTCTGAACGGGTCACGGATTGATGACGTAACAATTCGTACAAGTCTTTTTCTTGTGTGTGGCAGTTTTTGACATTATAATCATTGAGATCCTACAGTGTGACATGGAGATCATGTTCGCTCGGTCTGACAAGCAGCAATCACAATAGACAATCATTGTTGAAAGATTAATGATCAAACTCTTGATGTCACCCAAATGAGGATGGGTTCCCCTTTTGAGTCTGGTTCCTCTCAAGGTTTCTTCCTCATAACATCTAAGGGAGTTTTTCCTTGCCACAGTCGCCACGGCTGCTCATCAGGGATAAATGCACACCATTCACCTTGACTGTTGAATTCTGTAAAGCTGCTTTGAGACAATGTCTGTTGTGAAAAGCGCTATACAAATAAACTTGACTCGACTTGACAATTAAAAATCACACAGTGTGCACCTGGCATGACACGATGCCTACAAGAAAACCTGTTCTGGTCAAAGGCTTCAAAAAGGCCATATGGTCACATACATACTGAAATGGTTCACAAAAAAACATGAATGTGTTAGAATTATTGTAAAATTTGGCAATTTTACAAAGAACCAGCAAACATACACTATATTTCCAAAAATATTGGGTCACCTGGTCATAATATGATGTGATTTTTGAGCATTGCATTCCACATGTAATCCGAATTTGCTCTTATAATAAAACCCTAACCCTAACCCTATTATCAAAATAAGGAAAAATGTATTATACAAATCCCATTTAAGTCTATGTCAATATGCAAATATACCAGAAATTTCTGTTATTTCATTCACATAGTACCACATTGTTATATTTACTTAGCTTATGAGGCCACTCTATAAATGATCTATATACATATGCTATGTAGCTGTTGCTACTATTTGTGTTAATAACTCTTTAAGTAGTCGACTACAAGTGTTGCTGATAGACTTGTGGTTAGAAATTAGTTTTTGGTTTGCAGCATGTTTTTAAACCCATCAGTGAAAACTGCTGCTGCTGCTGATAATATCACACCAGCATCACACCAACTATTGTGAGATTCGAAATGCCAGACCTTAAAAGTGTGACTGCTCCTTTGGAACCGACAGCGAGATCTGGCAGCTGGTCTTGACTGTGGTCCAGAGAGGACTGACTCAGAGAAATACCAAAATATTGCAGCCCGGAGCGTACAGACGAGCCACTGATTCTCTGTCAGAAGAGAAACACAAAACAGAATTAATTTTGAATGACTGAACCTTTTACTGTTGTGTAATTTTCTGTATCGTTTACATCAGCTGCCAAATGTAGATAACAATGTAGGATTGTGCAGAGAAACATTAAATAAAATACAAGAAGATATCAAGGGACCAAAAATGCTGAATCAATCTGCATAACATCTAAAAATGGCAGGATTGGTATTGCCCTACAGAGCATGGTACACCTAGCAAAGCCTATGCCCAGGTCTTCTTTCTCCTTTCTGTATAACTTATACACCAAGTGATGCAGAAAAAACCCAAAGCTACCAAAGATTTAAAAATGATCAACACAGATATATCTATAAAATTAGACAGTAATTAAACACTCCAGTGAAATGCACAATCTAAGAAGGAACATGTCAGGTTTTTATTTACTTCACTGCAAGTTATGAGGTGTTATCAAAAGATTACAAGACTAGCTCTGTTCAAGTTCCGGGTCAGTGGCCATCTTGCTGTTTTTCTATTTAAGGTGTCTATTTATCAGGTGTCTATTTAAGACACCTGAGACTTTAGCTCAGGGCCAGATTTTCTCACCAGCTTCCTAAAGGCCATGGGATTATTCTTGCCACCCTGCCTGCTCCTGCTCCTGACCCCTGTTCTGCTCTGTTTCTGGTTTTGTACTCTGGACTATGTTTGGATTGTGTTTTGCTCTGCCCTGTATTGCTCAGTTTGCTAGCTTAGGTTTTTTTTTTTTGGTTTTGGTTCTCTCCCTGCATTGCCCTGTTCGCCTGTGTTAAGACCCTGGACTGTTTTTTTTGGACTTTGTTTTTGCCTGTGCCCCATTAAAACCTGTATTTTCCCTACTCCATGTGTGCATCCTGCATTTTGGGTCCTCACTCATCTAGTCACACCTGCAAGAGTCTCTGACAGGATAATCTAGCCGTGCACCCTGTCCCCTGCTCTTCTGAAAAAATAATCTGGCCTTGCACCGTGTCTCTTAAGAGCTTTCCTGACAGAAAGTACTTTATTTATCTTTGTTTACACACTATAACCTTCAAAATAGTCCCCTTGCACAGCAATACATCACTGGATCTCTGCAGTGGTGGCAAAACGTGACCCCTGAGCTATATCTTCATCTTCGTGAAAAGGGCAAAGTCTGCTGGAGCCAAATCTGGCAGGTAGGGTGTGTGCAGAAGTGAGATGATGCTAAATTCTTTGACGATCGTCACTGTTACGTCCCATTGGATGTTCGTGTGTGTGTGGGTGTTTGTCTCTCTCTATTGGTTTACCTTCCTGTCAATTTCTCAAGGTTCCGCCCTCTTTGGACTGCTATTGGCTAGGGAGATAATCAACGTGTGTGACCTGACTGCGCCTGTGGCCAATCCGGTCAACTGTTTGGGTTTAAAAAGAGGACTGCAGGAACGTTGGAGAGAGCACCATGAGCACCATTTGTTTTGCATTGTTGTGTTTGAAGCATTGCTTGTTTATTGTTTGTACTACAATTGTTGATTCGTTGACTGTTATCTTGTTTGTTTTTGAGTGGTTATATTCTGACAACAACCCTTGTATTTTCCCCAGGAGTGTTGGGCAGGTAGTATGTCACGTGACTTACATCTTGCAACACGTAGGTGATACTATGTATAGAGACACTAGCTAGAAGTGTGCGCTACTTCTGTATTTTTGTTAGTTTAGAGCAGGTAAGCTAGGGCGTGTAGAGGCGCCGGAAGAATTTTTTTTTAGTGTTAGGTTAGTGGTTTATAACTGAGGTAGTTGGGTTGGTTTTGTTGTGTTCTTTTCTTTAGTGCCACTCTCCGTCTCTCTCTCCTGGGGGATTAATTAATAAGCTTTGCTATACTTTGCTATTCTCGCCTGTTCCTCCTTGTTTGAATAAATCCTTTTATATTATACTTGGTTTACGTGTCCTTTTCCCTGGCCCATTCACAGAATGGATCACAGTATGAATGTTACAGCTTCAACCCTAGACATTTAAAAAGAAGTCGTAACAGTCACGCACAAGTTGCCAAATGGTTTTGACATTTCCGGGGGTTGAGCTCCCTTGTTAAATTGTCAATGACCATTGTTTGAAACATTCTACAATTGAAAAAGGAATTTAACTTAAATATTTTATATGAGTTGGCATGGTTTTATCGTATATAATCACATGGATTCCCAACACTCTTTCCAAAATTTGTAAAAACCCTTAGTTGTGGACTTTTCGAAGATTATCATGCAAAAGTTGCCGAATGGTTTTGACATTTTAAGTGGTTGAACTTCTTGAAGGTCTTCCTGGTCAAGTTCAAACAATCTCAGCCTTCTGTTCATTACAACACATTTTAAATAATGAAATCTGAATGACAATAGGAAGTTGTTATATAGTTTTTTCTGACCTGTGAATGGGTGGGGGCAATATCTGCATTTCTTCCATTAAAGATGTAGATGCTGCCCTGGCCATGGTCCTCTAGAGGAGCTCCTACCACTATATCCATCTTACCATCCCTGTTTAGATCTGCAGGGCTGGCCAAAGTCATGCCAAACCTTCCTCTTTTTCCTGGAATTCCTTTTAGTACCTGTATGTATATTACCTGTAAAACATGCAGAAAAACATTTGTGTGTTGCTAAAGAACATAACGGAAAGTCGTGGTTCACTTTTAAAGTAAACATGTCCTACAAGAGGAACAGAAACAGGTACAATATCCCAAGCCTACAGGAGATGCTTAGAATAATGCCCCTGCCAGTTTTCTTCTAAAATTACATGGCATCTAATGAAAATAATGCAGTTTACAGTCATCAAATAAACCAAGTTAAAAACTTAACATTGTTTAATTGATTACTGTTAACTGCAATATATAGTCAGTTATTTATATTTGATGGCTTTTTTTAGATTATTCCTTTAGTAGACATTTTTACAAAGTGCCTTTACATGTTCCTGACACACAATACTGTAAAAAACTTTCTTTCGGCTTCTCCCGTTAGGGGTCGCCACAGTGGATCCTCCACACATTTGATTTGGCACATGTTTTACGCTGGATGCCCTTCCTAATGCAACCCTCCCCAATTTATCCGGGCTTGGAACTGAGAGCAGCTGGGGATGGTTCCCTGACCGGGGATCGAACCAGGGTCACAGCGGTGAGAGCGCTGCATCTTAACCACTAGACCACCAGCAGACCCTAACACACAATATACTGACACACAACACTGTATGCCAGCCAATTGTAATACCACTAAATAGACAACAAAATGTAAATTTCTCTTTGTGTTTCATCACATTAAAGCAGGAGAGGTCTAGATTCTAGATTAACCCAGCCATTAGGGGTGCACAAGCCAGTGCACTCTTAGTGCTGGTCCCAAGCCCAGATAAATGGGGAGGGTTGCGCTAGGAAGGGCATCCAGCGTAAAACATGCAAAATCAAACATGCGGCTCACAAACCAGAATTTTCATTGGGAGTAAGGAAGATATACATAATTCAAAATTAGTTTGTTAAAGGGACCGTGCATGCAGGATGTTTTGAAGACAAAGTGAGAGAGGCCCGATTGAGATGGTTTGGACACGTGCAGGGAGGGACATTGGGTATATAGGTAGAAGAATGCTGAGGATGGAGCCACCAGGAAGGAGGAAAATAGGAAGACCAAAAAGGTTTATGGATCTGCTGAGGGAAGATATGCAGGTAGTTGGATTAAAAGAGGCAAATGTAGAGAACAGAGTATTGTGGAGACGGATGATCCGCTGTGCCAACCCATAATGGGAGCAGCTGTTCGAGGAAGATAGAAGTTCTAGATTCTCCTGAATCCAAGCTATACCACTTTAAGAAGTACATATATAGATGGGATTTTGATGTGCCATTGGAAACCCAGGTTTGATGCCTTTGGAGGGCGTAAGGCATCCCTGCTTCAGCGATCCCTTGTGTTCTGCCAGTGGCCTCTGATGCAGTCCAGGTCTTCCTCCTGAAGCGGCTGCTCAGGAGAAATGCACTGACATGGGCAACAGTACATGGGCCATATGTTGGGGGTTTAAGTCTTGGTATCACCAAGCTGCCACTCTTGGGTCATTGAGCTCTCTGTTCCCTTACTGGCTTTGATTGATTCTGGGGCAGAGAACACCTTTTTGGATGTTGAACTAACATCACAGCATGACCTTCCCACTGAAACTCTGGATCCTTTCATCTCAGTCTATTCCCTGTACGGTAAACTCCTTGTACTCTCTGGTAATCACTGTGAACAGGTCTAGCTTAACCTGATACCCTCTCCAGCCAGCCCGCTAGTGCTGAGACACTCCTGACTTTAACTGGCCTGTTGGGAGAGTCATCAACTGGAGTCCTTTTTATTACTCCACCTGCTTCCAGCCAGTCCTTCCTCCCACTGATTACAGAGATCCACCTACAGATCTATCATTCCCCAACTTGAATATCAAGAGTAAGGTGTTCAGCAAAGCATATGCCCCTCCACTGCTCAAATGACTGTTAATCAATCTGCTGGAGCAGATTGATGAACCTTGCAATTGAGTACACACTGAAAGAGAAGTACATTAGTTAGTACCCTGCTGCTGGCATAATACGAACTGTATTATGCCAGCAGCAGGGTACTCACTAATGTACTTCTCTTCATCTTCCCCATGTACTGATGTTTCGTTATGGCCAACAAAGGACAACACACAATTATGTTTTGGCTACCCTCTTTAACTCAGTCACTGAAACCCTCCAAGGTGCCACTACATAGGTGTTCACATCACACAGGTCCTGTCTTGGTCCTGCCACATCAACACCGTGGTGAAGTAGGCCCGGCAGCATCTGTACCTCTGAGACAATTAAGGGACTTTAAACTACCCTTTCAGGTGCTAAAGGCTTTCTACACCTGCACTCTTGAGAGTGTTCTGACGGGTAGCATCACTTCCTGGTTCGGGAACAGCACCATGCAGGACAGGCGAGCCCTCCAGAGGGTGGTGTGGTCAGCTGAACGTACCATCCGCACCGAGCTCCCTGACCTGCAGGACATCTACAGAACGCGGTGCCGGACCAGAGCCAGGAAGATTGTGAAGGACCCCAGACATCCCAACAATAAACTCTTTTCTCTGTTGCGTTCAAAGAAGCACTTCTGCTCCTTGAAAACACAGAGAGAATGAAGAGGACGTTCTTCCCTCAGGTCATTCAGAGTTTAAACCAGGAAACACCCAGGACTAGTTCTAGACATCCCTCTCCATCATTACTCAATTCTGCACAACTTTTTTGGACTATGACAATTTAACTCTGTGCCACTTTATACCACACCACATGGACACTTTCAGGGCAATCACTAATCACTTTCGTTTGTACTGTCAATATCTGCCATAGGCATCCATGTATATAAATATATTTTCATATATTTTATATATTTTATACTTTTGATTTATTTTCCCTTTTTGTTGTTTTATTTTTATCCTTAATTATATTCTTTTTTATGCTTAAATGCTGGACAGACGTTAAAAGCATTTCATTGCATGTTGTACTCTGTAGGTGTGTGTATGTGACAAATAAAATTTGATTTGATTTGATATCTTAATGCTTCAATGCCTGCCACTTGATTAGAATAAGGAAGGAACAAATGGAAAATAAGTTTTCATATTATGCTGATCAAATTTATTTTCAGTAAGTGTCAAATGTTACTAAGTAAAGACTCCTGAGATTTTTTGAAGCCTGAGATTGAGAATCTCTGGTATAATGGTGCAATTCAAAGTTGTTAAAATTCCTCTGAAACAGGCATTTTCAGATAGATCTTAAGAATAAGAGGAAAATTCTTATTTGTTACTTTTACACTGTTGTGGTTTCACTTTACCTGGGATTGCATAAAGGTGTAGACAAAAACCTTTCCTTCCTGATCCCCCTCAATTTGCAGTGGAGCAGAAACAAGTAGAAGGTCGGACAATGTGTTTGAATCCAAGTCCACCACACATAACTCAGCACCATAATAGGCACCAATTTGAGGCTGAAAAAAACAAACAAACAAGATTTTTGATTTTGATTCAGGAGAATGCACAAATTACATCCCTAGGATTAAATACTGTGTAGCAACAATTCACTATGTGATGTATTGCAGTGCACATTTTATGATATAGGAGTAACAAATAAGATCACCTCAGGAGAATCCAGTGAATGAACGGTGCCTGTAGTGTCTGATATGATCACTTTGCCCATGTGATTATGTCTTGGAGCTCCCTGAATAATGTAGTTATTCTGTGTTACATTTGCTACTGTCATGGAATAACCTGTGAACACACCAGAGGCATATTTACACAAAGATGTATTATAGCACTATATACAGACATACAGTACATACTAGTTGGTATCCAACTATTTCAAGACTAGCTCTGTTCTAGGTCTGTCTCTTACGCCGAATGTTATCCCTCAGATTTGTTAAAACTTCCCCAGGGGACAAATTCTTGATGCACAATGCAGAGAATGACACACATTGACTGGACTCTTTCGAATGACATACGACAGCTGCAGCAATTTTGTGGATTGTTTTCCGACTATCATCATGCACAATTCCACCTCATATGAGAAATACAAACTTTCACAGATAAACCATAACATACATTTTTTGTAGGTCCCACTTTTGCTCCATAACAGCTTTGACCCATTGAGTCATGAACTCCACAACAACTCTAAAGGTGTAAATTTTGCACTGTTAGGCCCTTGAGCAAGGCCCTTCACCCACTGTGGTCCAGAGGTGCAGTCTCATGGCTGACCCTGTGCCCTGACCCCAGCTTTCTAACAAAACTGGGACATGCGAAGAAACAATTTTGCTGTGTTGTAAAGTACATGTGACAAGTAAACACATCATGGCATCAGTTCATTAGATCAGGTTGAGAGGTAAGGCCTGTGCATTCTCCTGTTGACTGAGGCCACTGACATTGTGGAACACTGTTGCTATGAAGCGGTGGGTTTGGTCTTCAACAATGTTAGATAAGTGAAACAAAAACACAACGTTTTCCAGAGCATCACCCTGCCTTTCTGGTTTGCCTTTATCCCATTGTTCATGAAAAAGAAATGTGCACACATCTGTCTTTCCACATGACAATACACAATTTTTTTGTAACATGCCAACAGGACATCACAAGGCTGCATAAAGTCACATGGTGCTTCATAAGTCAGTGTGCCAAAAGACATTGTCCTGTGTAAATCTCAAGCTGCACAGCTGGTGCTATTCCTACCATGGCTCCCTTTTCAAGCCTGCTGTTCTGAACATGTGCGCACCCTGTCACACCCTCTCCTCACATGTGAGTTTATTACAGGAAACAACATAATCTCACTTCCCGCACCCACCCTACTCACCATACTTGCCTCCTTTGGCCCTCTTTACAAAGATAGGAACTCGAGCTGCCTCAACAACACTATGGGAATGACAGTCCAAAACTGCCAAATTGACCAATCCTGCCTAGGGTGTGGGGGCACAGCTAGGCCAAAGGAGAGTGCTCGCTGGAGCTGGCCATTCCCTGAAGCACTGAGCATTGCAGAGTTAATGGAACAGGTCCCTGGGAGTGTCGGGGCAACACTTTCCTGCCTTTTCCCAGCATGGTCCTCAGAACATCCTATGTCACGACTTTTTGGCCGAAGCCCTCTTATTGAAATTTGAGAAAATTGAGATCTGTCATCTCCTAGAACTTCAGCCCAGAGCATCACACAGGATCCCTCACAGGGATGTTCTGTTTCTGTTACTTCAATGACGAGAGTTACTGGGTTGTGATTGGGGCTGCACCCGCCAAGCAGCTCCATGAGAGCGGGAGTTGGAGAAACCGCTAGAATGCCATCATCGGAACCATCTCCATTGTAAGTCTTTTTGAGATTGGATCAGCTGGGCTGGCATTTATCATGCATATTAATGATCCTTGGATGGCCATGACCTTGTCACTCATTGTCTTTTCTAGGTACATCTTTTTTTGTTAAGTACTAACTACTGCATGCTGGGAACAAAGTCTTTACTTGCCATATTCAAGTTAATCGATATTATAATCGCTAATATAATTGCATTGCCATAGTCAAATAATTTTTTATTCCAATCAAGGACATATGGTTGTGAGGGTCGGGTGCCCAAAAACCTTTGACTATGCAGTGTTTTGGCTTCTGTACAAAATCTAAAAAATGACTTCAATGGCTTAGGTTGAGTTTTGAAGGAATCTTACCTAAATAACTGTCATCATTGTCACCCATATTAAAGGATCCTGAAGGTGCTCCAAAGTTGTACAACTGATAACCACCTTTCCACTGAAAGGCTCCAACTGCACCCATTATTATTTGACCCTAAAGACACACAAACAAATTTTTATTTCTGTTGTAGCATTTGAATAGTAGAAGTATATGTGTATGAAACTTGGTGTTATAATTTTTACTTATTTTTATTGCATAGGTAATATCACAGGATTTGTTGAACTCACAATGCAGAAATCTAAAGCAAATACTTTAAGGATGAATACATGTTTCGTATACATGTATACATGGTTCAGAAATGCACATTTTATATTTAAATATATTGTCAAAAAAATACTAGGCCAATGTTTGCTTTATATCCAAATTCTTGTAAAAAGAGTGATGCTCAACCTTTATATAAGGTTAGATCTGTTTGCTTGTTTTATCTTGATTTCAGTGAAAGTTTTTTAGAATAAAGCAATATTCCTTTAGACAGAGTATTTTGTGTTTGAGGTACTGGAATAAAAGATACTGGAGCTTATAAAATGCTAAAGAATTTCCTGGATCTAGATGAATAGTATGTGACTGAATACTGCCTGTAATCCTTTACATGACTGTGCATACAAAATTTAAGATTGCTTTTTCCAAGCCTCAGTTTTTTCTCTATCTCAATAAAAGATTAGCTATTTTTTACCTTTTGTCCACACTCAGACAGCGTTTTCAGTCAACAAAAACATAGCTTTTTAAAAACGTTCTTCAAATGAACTTTTCTTGAAATTAAGCAAGCAAAGAAAATAAAATATATTTAAATGCTATAAAATAAGTATTATTGTTTCAAATTACTCTTTCATAACATGAATTTAATGTATCGAATACCAACCTAATTAAATTACATACACTTTACCTGATTTGCTGCCATAAGGCGCAAATGTAGATGTCGCAACTCGCAAAAAAGGTGCCTTACAGTCGCAAAAAAAAAACAACAACTAATATGGTGGCAAGTCTGGGCGAAATAGCAATACTAACTCAGTGACAAGGATGATTTGGATAAAAAGATGTGGAGCTTCTACAAGGTAAGGTATTTATAAAAAATGTATGCTTCAAATAATTTAACCAACAACTATTTTTGACATTTAATCAGTCTTGATTTAATAAATATCGTAGTTTTGCCGTGATTGCAGTAATGGGCGAATTAACTATTTCCCGCCTTCTACTAAAATAAATAAATATATATAATTAGAGTAACTTTGATTGAGATTTTCTTTGGGAGTGGCAAGGATGGACAGAATTCGAAACGAGTTTATTATAGGGACAGTGCATGTACAGTAGGACGTTTTGGGGACAAGGTGATGGAGGCATGAATGAGATGGTTTGGACATGAGCCTGGAGAAGTGGAGGTATGTGCTGGAGAGAAGGAAATGAAAGTCAGTAGGAGTAAGACAGAGGACAAGTGTGTGAATGAGAGGGAGGGCAATGGAATGGTGCGGTTGCAGGGAGAAGAGGTGAAGAAGGTGGAGGAGTTTAGGTACCTGGGGTCAACAGTGCAAAGTAATGTAGAGTGTGTTAGAGAAGTGAAAAAAAGAAAGAAAAGAGTGCAGGCAGAGTGGAGTGGGTGTATTAGAGTGGCAGGAGTGATTTGTGATAGAAGAGTATCTGGTGAAACCTGCGATGTATGCGATGTTGTATGCTGGAGGTAGCAGAGCTAAAGATGCTAAGATTTTTATTTGGAGTAACGGGATTGACAGGTTTAGAAATGAGTTTATTATAGGGACGGCACATGTAGGACATTTTGGGGACAAGGTGAGGGATGGTTTGGACATGTGTAGAGGAGGGACATGGGGTATATCAGTAGAAGAATTCTGAGGATGGAGCCACCAGGAAGGAGGAAAAGAGGAAGACCAAGTAGATGGTTTATGGATGTGGTGAGGGAAGACATGCAGTTAATTATTTTGAAAGAGGCAGATGTAGAGGACATGTTATAGTGAAGACAGATGATCCGCTGTGGCAACCCCTAACAGGAGCAGCCAAAAGAAGAAGAAGAATATTTCCAGTAACTTTGATCATTTTAAAGGGTACTGTCAACTGGCAAATCATGTTTTACAGATTACATGTTTATGTCTTTGTCATCTCCATGTACTTTTTACTTTGCTAATATGCTAACTCTCAAACAAACATATGGATGTTTTCTAAATGTAAACATTTATAGAATTTCTTATTAAAACAAAACTGTTAGCAAATATTCCTAACTTGAATCATTGTATGATTTTCGGCCACTTATGCATGATATTTAAGCAAATTACCAGTGTATAATTTATGTCAATGTTCATTTTACTTTGCTAGATTGTTACATTGCTTACATTGCACAAACACATTAAGTTGACTGTATATGAATGTTATCTACATTTAAATGTTAGATTTATTCTTCAACTTGTGTACATGAAGTGAAACATGTATTTTAATGCTGAGTTTAAAAAAAAAATTTGCTATAATCTTTTTTAACTATTTCAGAGACCTCATCTGTGTTGGACAATCACTAAATTATGGTATGTATCTCTTTTTATTTTTAGATATGTGAGTTTTAGGAGAAACATTTTTTCAAAATGTTTGACTCCAGTTTATGACAATCACTCGAATGCAGTGTTACAATTTTGCTGCGTTATGTGTAATGTTTGATTTGGTTCCTTGTTGATCCCTGTTACTTGTTGGCAAACAGGTTTTAAACAATTACTGCATTATGTCCTGCTGCTTGTTGTTTTTTTTGTTTTTACTCTGGAAGCAATTGGATTAGTGCGGATGTAGCCAAAATGAGCCAAAACTAAACCTTCCAATGAGCTTATTGATCTCTAGTGATTTACAACATGGACATGTATATTTGTTTTTCCTACCACCAGGAAATTAAACAAAATAAAGCCGAAAATAATTAATTTGAAACAATATTCTGACAACACTACATTTGAACTTGTGAACTGTTTAAATATTACATAGAACAGAATAGGTTGTAGAAGATGCAAGATTGGTGGAATTTTATTAAAAATGTGAAACATAACTTGTGGTATTTAAAAGAAACTGAAAGGTTTAACCTACATTTGTGGAAAAATCTGCACTGAAGCCATCCTGTGCAAATTGTAGCTTGGCAGATTCTCCTGTAGTCTCAGTTCCTAATACAGCAACAATAGCAGTTAATGTGAATTCTCCCAATTTCATTTTTTCAGCACCATACAAGTAATTATTTGCCAGAGGGCAAGATGGAAAATTGTACAATACCTTCAATTGCAATGATAGTCTCTTCTAGTGTGTCTCGAATTTCCTTCAGTACAGAAAAGTCATTCACTTTAAATACATGTTTATTAACTGGATCCGATGCAATAGTTTTCAACTCATTCTCTGCTGATTGTTTTTTAAAGGCACTGCCGACCTAGTGAATTAAAAACCAGCATGAATAAAGACTTTGGCAGTTCAACAGTATTCCATATGCATTATTTTGTATGCTGAAATCTATATGTGACTGGTTGAATGTCTTTAAAATTAAGACAAATAGACATGCATAAATAATGGGTGCATTTTTAATCCAAAGACACGCCCACTGCTGTGGAGTTGCGCTTTGACATTGAGCACACCTGTGCCACGTAATGATTTTGGCGTGTTTGTGGCTTTATAAAAAGCACAGTTGAGTGGGGCACTTTGATTCCTTTCTTATCTGTAGGCTGGGTGGCTAGAAAAGGGAGGCGTGCATGAACGCAGGTAGCATATAGTGATAATAGTTTAACCCCGTTTGTGAGGTCCAGCCAAAGAGCGCTAGCTGCTGTTTCGTACCTGTTTCGTACCTGTTTTTACACACTGTTTCAAAACCCGAATTAGCTTGTTGGTATACAGTTTGGACCAAGTTCTGTGCTATGTTTGAGTAAGGACTTGGATATTTATCTTTTGCGCAGGTGTATTAAATTAACAGGCTTGGTATTTTTGCTCCATAAACCGCTTGGACGCTTTTTAAATATTGATCGGGAGTTTTCCTCTTTTTAACGTGTGTAAGTACCGTGATTTTTTAAACTTAAACAGAAGGGGAGATTGTTTGTGTGTTTTTGGGTTTATTTTTGGGTTATTCTTGTTTTTAAGAATTATGCACTGATTTGCTGTGTGCTCTGTCCCTTCTGTTGCAAAGAGGATTTAATCTAGTCTCTCCGATTGTGGGTAATTAACTGGTAAGCTGTAAATGGTATTTTAAAATATTTTTGAAGCATTTTTTTGTTTAATAAATTTGTAATATTTTTGGAAAGTCACGTCTCTGTCTTTAATCCCATCCGAACCAGCGGGGTCCTTTATATTTTTGTAACTTTTTTTGGTTCATTATTCTTTTGGGTTTAATCTATTTTCCTGGGTGAATAAATAACCCAGGTGGCATAGTCGGTTCCTTTTAATTTTTAATACCTTTTAACCAAAGGTTACATATACATATCAAAAATCATATAAAAAAAATCATATAAAAAAATAATGATTTTTATTTTTAAAGCTTTCATCCACTGAGGATCATCTGTCTCCATACTACCCTGTCCTCTACATCTGCCTCTTTTAAATTAACTACCTGCATGTCTTCCCTCAACACATCCATAAAGACTTTCTCTCTTCCTTCTCCCTGGTGGCTCCATCCTCAGCATTCTTCTATTAATATACACCATGTCCCTCCTCTACACATGTCCAAACCATCTCAATCGTTCCTCCCTCACCTTGTCCCCAAAACGTCCTACATGCGCTGTCCCTCTAATAAACTCAATTCTAATCCTGTCCATCCTTGTTACTCCATGAAAATCTAAGCACCTTCAGCTCTGCTACCTCCAGCTCCTGTCTCTTCCTGTCTTTTAGTCAATGCCACTGTCTCTAAATGATATAAAAGAGCAGGTTTTACCACAGTCCTATAAACTTTCCCTTTCACTCTTGCAGATACTCTTCTATTACAAATCACTCCTGACACTTGTAAGAATTACAGACTGCCTCAATCCAGATTCCACCCCACACTATATCAAATTCAGCTCATCCTCAAAATGGCTTAAAATTGATAAAAAGTAATTATGTAGTTTGATGTAGAATTTCAGTTGTATCAATCTTAATCATAGACTTAACTGAATCAGTCTGGGAGAGGCAGCAAGCCATCAAGGACTATCTCTAAACAAAAGGTATCTAAAACCATGCATCCTGACCTGCTGGGGGGCCGGTGCTAGCAAAGGTGTGAATACCGGTGATTACCGGTCTATACTTCAAAGGGATGAACAATATAAAATATCTGGGCTGAGTTTGCTCTGGGTTCTTTCTGACTCAGATGAACCCAAAGTGCTTTGTGTATTTTGTCACTGCTATGCTGTTATAAACTTCTTCATTATGATCTTCGTTGTCCTCATCATTTTTTTCTTACACACTCTACTCCACACACTCCACCCTGCCTGCACATTTTTCTTCACTTCTCCAACACACTCTCCATTACTTTGCACTGTTGACCCCAGGTACCTAAACTCATTCACCTTCACCACCTCTTCTCCCTGCAACCACACCACTCCACTGCCTTCCCTCTCATTCACACACATGAACTCTGTCTTACTCCTACTGACTTTCTTTCCAGCACCTACTGCCACCTCTCTAGGCGCTACTCATCCTGCTCCCTACTCTCCCCACAAATCAATATATCATCTGCAAACATAATTGCTGACAAAGACTCCTCAATTTTGTTAAAACCTCCCCTGCCATCTCTCATGTCATCTGGTCCAACCAGCTTTTCACTCCTCATCCTCTTAAAAGCTGCTCTCACTTCCTCCTTACTAATCCTATCCACTTCCTTCTTCACCATCTCCACATCATCCAAGCTTCTTTCCCTCTCATTTTTGTTATTCATCAGCTGCTGTAAGACATTTGTTGCTCTAACTTGTAGCACATTTTCCCAGCTTGGTCCCTCTGCCTGGCCAATCAATATAAATCCTTTTCTCCTTCCTTAGAGTCCAACTTCTCATACAGCTCCTCATATGCCTTTTCCTTGGCTTTAGCCACATCCCACTTTACCTGCTGCCATATCCCCTTGTACTCCAGCCTAATTTTCTCAGCTCTGCTGCTGATCCCAATTCTGTTTTGCCAACTTATTGCTGTTTATGCTTTCCTGCACTTCTTAATTCCACCACCATGTTTCTTTGTCTTCCTTTCGGTTTTCAGAAGTCACACCAAGTACATTTCTAGCTGTCTCTCATCACTTCTGCAATAGTTGTCCAATCACCCAACACCTCTTCACCACCACAGAGCCCATGTATGACCTCTTCCATGAATCTCACACTACAGTCTACCTCCTTTAGTTTCCACCATTTTATCCTTTTTTCAGTCCCTACTCTCCTCCTCATCTTCTTCACCTCCAAAGCCATCCTACAGACCACGATCAGATGCTGTCTAGCTACACTGTCCCCTGCCAACACCTTACAGTCCCCAATCTCTTTTAGTTCGCATCTCCTGCATAGAATATAGTCCACTTGTGTGCACCTTTCTCGAATCTAATATGTCACTCTAAGCTCCTCCTTCTTCTTAAAATAATTATTTACCACTGCCATTTCCATCATTTGAGCAAAATCTATCATCTGCCCTTCCACATTTCTATCCTAAAGGCTGTATACCTACCCATCACCTCCTCATCACATTTGTTTCCTTCACCTACATGTCCATTGAAGTCTGCCCTAATCACCAATCTTTCATTCCTAAGTACATCATCTACCACTTCATCTAACTCACTTCAGAATTGTTCCTTCTCCTCCACCTTACAACCCACTAGTGGAGCATAGACACTGATGACATTTAGCATCATCCCTTCAACTTCCAGCTTCTTGTTCATCACCCTCTCAGAAATTCTTTTCACCTCTGTTACACTGTACTCTTCCTTCAGTATCACCTTTTTGCAATTTCTCTTTACATCCACACTATGATAGAACTGTTTAAACCCACCTTCAATGTTCCTGTCTTTACTCCCTTTCCACTTGCTCTCCTGAACACACAACATATCTAACTTTCTCCTCTCCATCATATCAGCTTCCTCTCTCCCTTAACCCCATTTATCCGTGCTTGGGACCGGTGCTAAGAGTGCACTGGCTTGTGCAACCCTAAAGGCTGTTTTTTTAAACCTCTTATACAAACTATTATTAGTATTGCATTATGTTACCAGCCTTTATGAAGAGATTTATATGGTCTTCATAAAAAAAAAATCTGACATTTATCAGCATATGTTGCAGGGTTAGGGTTAGGTTTAGTATGCTTAAAATGGTACATTCCTCAGTTTAAACATGTGATGTTTGCTATGTTTTATTGTAAATAAAATATGGGTTTATGAGATTTTCACTTCATGGGATTCCTTTTTTATTTACACAGTACGCCAAATTTTTGGGAAATTATTTATAGAATGTGCTTGGTGGCTGATTCCCAGACTCTATGTTAGCTATCAGGTGGCCACAATCACCATGTTGGAGACCACTGTTATTTGAAAATAATTCTTAAGAGCATTTACACAAAAACATATTGCAATTTACGAAAAAACATACTTAATTGATAGTTAAAGTTTTATTAATTAAATGTTTTCCTTATTTTAAACAAGAGCAATCCTGTAGAAAATCATAAAAAGACAAATCAGTTAATCAACAGACCTGATGTGGTAATGTATATTAATGTGTGGAAAAATCTTACCCCTATAGCATAGCGAATAATTTTCTTCTGATCTGCAAGCCAAGTTGCATTTCCTAGCAGATTCCCATCTTGTGATTCACCATCAGTGATGACCAACAACACTCTGTTAGCGTTTTCTCTGGCTCCTGCCTGAATGTTAAATACGTCTTCCCTTTACAAAACAAATAAATTGATTATAAATATGTTATTCACTTTGTGATAAAATGCAACATAAAACATTTGAGATATTTATGCTTACACAACTGTCTTGATAGCAGCGGCGGTTTTGGTCAATCCTTTAATTGTTTGATTTTTTGTATTTGATCTGTGCTTGAAAAGGTGTTAAATTTGATGTGTATTTTACAATTAGTAGAAAACTGTGCAACTGCAAACTGAAAAGATAAAATGTATTTAATATTTTCACAGCAGATTTCGAAAAGTCTATTTAGCAATGTTGTTCAAAAGTAAAATTTTATAAAGTCACATACATTTAAAAAAATTAACCCAGCCATTATGGATGCACAAGCCAGTGCACTCTTAGTGCCGGTCCCAAGCCCGGGTAAATGGGGATGGTTGCGTTAGGAAGGGCATCCAGTGTAAAATCATGTGCCAAATCAAATATGCGGATCACAAATGAGAATTTCATACCGGATCGGTCGAGGCCCGGGTTAACAACGACCGCCACAGGTATCATTAGCCGACAGGGTACCGGTGGAAATTGGGCTACTGTTGGCCGAAGGAGGAGAAGGAGAGGAGGAAGACGACTACAGAGACGGCAGGGAAAGGAGCAGTATAGGAGAGTGGAGGTTCGGGTTGGTTCTTTAAATCTTGGTACTATGACGGGTAAAGGGAGAGAGGTAGCTGATATGAGAGGAGAGGAGAAAGGTAGATATGCTGTGTGTATTTGGAGGTGGATTTAAACTGTTTTATCATGGTGTGGATGGAAAGAGAAATGGTGTAGGGGTGATTCTGAAGGAAGAGTACAGTAAGAGTGTAGTGGAGGTGAAGAGAGTTTCTGATAGGGGGATGATCGTGATGGTGAAGGTTGAAGGGATGATGATAAATGTCATCAGTGCCTATGCTCCACAAGTCGGCTGTGAGATGGAGGAGAAGGAAAAATTCTGGAGTAAATTAGATGAAGTGGTAGATGGTGTACCTAGGAAAGAACGATTGGTGATTGGGGCAGACTTTAATGGGCATGTAGGTGAAGGGAACAGAGGTGATGAGGAGGTGATGGGTAGGTATGGTTTTAAGGAGAGGAATGTGGAAGGGCAGATGGTGGTAGATTTTGCTAAAAGGATGGAAATGGCAGTGGTGAACACTTATTTTAAGAAGAAGGAGGATCATAGGGTGACGTATAAGAGTGGAGGAAGCTGCACACAGGTGGACTATGTGCTATGCAGGAGATGCAACCTGAAGAAGATTGGAGACTGTAAGGTGTTGGCAGGGGACAGTGTAGCTAGACAGCATCGGATGGTGGTCTGTAGAATGGTTTTGGAGGCGAAGAAGAAAACGAGGAGAGTGAGGACTGAAAGAAGAATAAGATGGTGAAAACTTAAGGCGGAAGAGTGTAGTGTGAGGTTCAGGGAAGAGGTCAGACAGAGGCTCGGTGGTGTTGAAGAGGTGTTGGATGATTGGGCAGCTACTGCAGGAGTGATAAGGGAGGCAGCTAGAAAAGTACTTGGTGTGACATCTGGAAATAGAAAGCAAGACAAGGAGACGTGGTGGTGGAATGAGGAAGTGCAAAAGAGCATAAGGAGAAAGAGGTTGGCAAAACAGAAGTGGGATAGAGAGAGTGATGAGAAAAGTAAACAGGAGTACAAGGAGATGCGGCAGCAGGTAAAGAGGGATGTGACGAAAGCCAAGGAAAAGACATATGAAGAGCTGTATGAGAGGTTGGACACTAAGGAAGAAGAAAAGGATTTGTACCGATTGGCCAGGCAGAGGGACCGAGCTGGGAAGGATGTACTGCAAGTTAGAGCAGTAAAGGATTGAGAGGGAAATGTGTTGACTAGTGAGGAGAGTGTGTTGAGAAGGTGGAGGGAGTATTTTGAGCAGTTGATGAATGAGGAAAATCAGTGAGAGAAGGGGGTTGGACGATGTGGAGTTGGTAAAGCAGAATGTAGATAGGATTAGTAAAGAGGAAGTGAGAGCAGCGATTAAGAGGATGAAGAGTGGAAAGTCGGTTGGACCAGATGACATACCGGTAGAAGCGTGGAGATGTTTAGGAGAGATGGCAGTGGAGTTTTTGACCAGGTTGTTTAACAGGATTTTGGAAGGTGAGAAGATGCCTGAGGAATGGAGAAGAAGTGTGCTGGTACCGATCTTTAAGCATAAAGGAGATGTGCAGTCTTGCAGTAACTACAGGGGAATTAAGTTGATCAGTCATGCAGGACATGTATGAGGACAGTGTGACGGCAGTGAAGTGTGCAGTAGGTTCAGGGTGAAGGTTGGACTGCATCAAGGATCGGCCCTGAGCCCTTTCCTGTTTGCAGTGGTGATGGACAGGTTGACGGACGAGGTCAGACAGGAGTCTCCCTGGACTATGATGTTTGCGGATGATATTGTTATTTGTGGTGAAAGTAGGGAGCAGGTTGAGAAGAGCCTGGAGAGGTGGAGATATGCGTTGGAGAGAAGGGGAATGAGAGTCAGTAGGAGTAAGACAGAGTACATGTGTGTGAATGAGAGGGAGGGCAGTGGAGTGATGCGGTTGCAGGGAGAAGAGCTGGAAAAGGTGGAGGAGTTCAGGTACCTGGGGTCAGCAGTGCAAAGTAATGGAGAGTGTGTTAGAGAAGTAAAGAAAAGAGTGCAGGCAGGGTGGAGTGGGTGGAGAAGAGTGACAGGAGTGATTTGTGATAGTAAGGTATCTGCAAGAATGAAAGGGAAAGTTTATAGGACTGTGGTGAGACCTGCGATGTTGTATGGATTAGAGACAGTGGCATTGAGTAAAAGGCAGGAGGCAGAGCTGGAGGTAGCAGAGCTGAAGATGTTAAGGTTTTCGTTGGGAGTGACGAGGATGGACAAGATTAGAAATTAGTTTATTAGAGGCACAGCACATGTAGGATGTTTTGGTGACAAGGTGAGGGAGGATGAGATTGAGATGGTTTGGACACGTGCAACGGAGGAACAAGAATTATATTGGTAGGAGAATGCTGAGGATGGAGCCACCAGGTAGGAGAAAAAGAGGACGGCCAAGGAGGAGGTTCATGGATGTGGTGAGGGAAGACATGCAGGTAGTTGGTGTAAAAGAGGCAGATGTAGAGGACAGGGTGGTATGGGGACGGCTGATCCGCTGTGGTGACCCCTAATGGAAGCAGCCGAAAGAAAAAGAAGAAGAAGAAGAAGACATACATTTAAAAAAATTACAAAAGTGAGTACACCCGCTAAAACAATAAAATAAAACTTGGATATATTTTATAGTAGCCAATGTGCAACATGTATAACATTATATATTTCCTGTCCTTTGAAAATAACATACAGGCATTCTTCTAGAAATAATTGGAAACAAAAGTGAGTACACTCTAAGGGAACATGTCAAAACTGTGTCCAAAGTGTCAATATTTTGTGTGAGCATCATTGTTGTGTAGCACTGCCTTAATCTTCCTCGGTAAGGAATTCTCCAGAGCTGCACGGGTTGTTGCTTGGATCCACTTCCTTTCCTCCATAATGACATCAAAGAGCTGCTGGATATTACACACATGAAGATTGTCTACCTTCTGCTTAACTCATCATGCTTGACATGCTTGCTAGGCAAGATACAATTTTCTTGGTACTTCTCACCAGGGTGTAGTCACACATGCTGGAAACCATCTGAGCCAAACAAGTTTATCTTAGTCTCATCAGACCACAGGACATGAATCATGTAATTCATGCTTTTGGACAGATTGTCTCTAGCAAACTGTTTGCAGGCTTTCTTAAGAGCCAGCTTCAGAACCAACTTGTTGCAGAGTGTGGCATATGGTCTGAGCAGTGACAAGCAGACCTTCTGCTTCTAAAACCTATAAAGCAATGTTGGTACCACTCATGTGTCTGTTTTTTTTAAAAGCTTCTGCACCTGATGCACAGGACTCAACTTCTTTGATGGACCCTTGCGAGACCTGTTCCCAGTTGAACCCATATTGGAAAACCTCTGTATGCCAGGGTACACTTTACTGTAACTCAGTTTTAGAGTGTTTCTGATCTTCTTATAGCCTCGGCATCTTTGTGGAGAGCAACAATTCTAATTGTACATTAACTACTCTAAAATATATGAATTTCTTTTCTATAGTATTGTCCCTTAAAAATATATATTAAAATAATTGCTGAAATGTGAGGTGTGTATTCAATTTTGTGAGATACTGTAGGTCCAAAATACATTTATGTATTAAAAATAAAATAATCTATGGTTTTTAATGCTAGTGCGTTTGCCAAATATCTATTTTTGTTGGACTGGTCGCAATTTAATAACTTGTCTTTACATGTGTGACACTGAATTAAGGATACTGATAGTATATTTTTAACCAAATGAACTTAAAAAACATCAACTAAAGCTTCCCTTTATTGAGCATGCTATCATAATAGTGAGCCACTGAATAATTTAGATTAGTTTGTGCTGTTATATGAGATCATGAAATGGTCATAAAAAGTTATTTGCAAAACATTTATTCTGTCTTTGGATTCTTACACTGCTAAACTTTCTTTCGGCTTCTCCCGTTAGGGGTCTCCACAGCGGAGCCTCCGCATGTTTGATTTGGCACATGTTCTTACGCTGGATCCCCTTTTAAACACAATCCTCCCTAATTTATCCGAGCTTGGGGCCGTCACTGAGAGTGGTTGGGTTCCCTGACCGGGGATCGAACCCGGGCCGCAGCGGTGAGAGTGCCGCATCCTAACCACTAGACTACCAGGGAACCTGGATTCTTACACTGCTACCTCAGTTAAAACCCATATTATTGATAATTAATTTTCCTTAATAGTTTCACCTTGGCAGCTAAACGAGTATACATATACATTTGCATTCATTATATAAGTGTAGGGTGATATACATGTATAAAAAATAGGTTATAAAATGCTATAAAAGGCTTTAATGTGAATGCTCAGTGTGCACCAATCCACTTCTCCATTATAACATAGGAAAGGGGTTCTAAATAAGAACCCTCGCACTGGTTCCAAGCAATTGGCGATGCCCCTAGCTCCAAAATTTCTCATAACCTTAGAAGCATTTAAAAAATAAGTTTTCTTTAGGTACCTGAAAGTCCCTGTCCTTTAATCCGTTAACCATGCTTATAACCAAATCCTTCATTTCTGAAAATTCCTTATCAAGTACACTGTAAGAACCATCCATCAAAAAAGCAATGTCTGTTGGTAATGGGCAATCTATAAGTAAGGCAAAAAAAAGAGAATAATGTAAAAAATACAGAAGGTGACAAAGTTTTAGCCTTTTATTAATGTTACCTCTCATAAGAAATACCTCTTAATTGTTTGGGTATAGGTTCTGATGGAAAATTGTTGGAATTCAGTGTAAAACACATGCCATTGTATGCAGTAAATTGCTTACAGTCCTTGGGAATGGTTGGGCCACAAACCTAAAAAAGAATTCCTTTTTACTTAATATCAGATTGAGATAAAATATTTTTTAATAAAATCTAATGTACAGTAATGAAAAACAAAAACTTCATAATCTGTTGAATTTTTACAGATCATTTAATTTTAAGCTTTGTACTAACACAGAAGCAAAAGAAAAAAACACCGATCAGGCATAACATTATTACATTGTGAGTGGTGAACTGAATAACACTGATTATCTTTTCAACATGGCACCTGTAAGTGGGTGGGATTTATTAGGCAGCAAATGAACATTTTGTTCTTAAAGGTGATGTGTTAGAAGCTGGTACAATGGGGAAGCGTAAGGGCTAAATTGTGATGGCTAGAAGACTGGGTCAGAGCTGCAGTTTTGGAGATTGCTGCCTAATTTGTTCATTTGCTGCCTAATAAATCCCACCCACTAACAGGTGCCATGATGAAGAGATAATCAGTGTTAACAGGGTCATGGGCAGCCAAGGCTCACTGTTGCATGTAAGGAGCAAAGGCTGGCCCGTGTGGTCCAATCCAACAGACAAGCTCCTGTAGCTCAAATTGCTGAAGAAGTTACTTACTTAAGTACGGTTAATGCTTGACTGTTCAGGATTGGCAGCAAAAGGGGACCAACACAATATTAGGCATGTGGTCATAATGTTATGCCTGTTTGTATTAAACCACACTATCAATCCTTACCTGAATAGAAATACAAAGAGCTTTAGCTTACCACTGTATTTGAAGTCTGTGGATCTTTAGTCATTGAAAGTCCAAGAGACATGTTGACAGCCTCGGGGGGCACTGTGACAAGATTCACCATGAAGGTAAATGGGATACTTTCTGAGAAATATCTTTAGAAATATTTTATGACTAATAAAGTGTGTATGCATTATTACCATTTATTGTTATTGGTGAACAACTTCCTTGATTAACATCACATTTGTACACTTGACCTCTTTTATTCTGACTTTGAATAAGAGGATCACCCACAATCAAACTGAGAAGAAAAGGAAAAAAGAATCATTGATGTCACTGTCTTTTTTGTTCATCCAGCGATGCTTAATTGACATGATTTTTTCCATATTAGCAAACCACATATTTTAAAAATGTGATAGATTAACTTAATTTAAAAAATGTTATATATAACAAATAATATATATATAACATTATGCATATATATATATATATATATATATATATATATATATATATATATATATATATATATATATATATAACATTTATATATAACATCTATAAATTTTTTCCAATTAAATTCATGTCATCTAAATTAAAATCACGTCAATTAAGCATCATTTGATGCGAAACGTAAACAAAAGGTTTTTATGTCGATAAAGCAAGAAAGTTGTATTATGCATTTGCTAATGTTGATCCAAACCATGCCCAAACATAAATATTATTAAATAAATAAACATTAGGTTTTAAAATACATATATAAGACAAATACATTTTATATATATATATATATATATATATATATATATATATATATATATATATAACATCTATAAATTTTTTCCAATTAAATTCATGTCATCTAAATTAAAATCACGTCAATTAAGCATCATTTGATGCGAAACGTAAACAAAAGGTTTTTATGTCGATAAAGCAAGAAAGTTGTATTATGCATTTGCTAATGTTGATCCAAACCATGCCCAAACATAAATATTATTAAATAAATAAACATTAGGTTTTAAAATACATATATAAGACAAATACATTTTATATATATATATAACATTATGCATATATATATATATATATGGCTATTTGTTCCTGGTTCTTAAAGAACACTGTAAAGGATGGATGTGCACTTACAGACCCTTCGGGTCAAAGTTTATTCATCCTTGAAAAAAAAAAAAATAGCTTTTTTTCCCTAAAGATTTTGTGTCTGTGGGGCCCCAAAAGGTTGTTTCTAAAAAGGTTCTTGGACTTGACATTTGTTGCTTTGACATTTCTTTGGTGGAGTTGCTTGAAATTGTGTATTGTATCAGGGATAAATAGCCATTGCCGGCGGAGGCCGGAGGCAGAGCGGCGCTTCCGGTGAAGGATCGGCGACCTGAGGCGGCGATGACCACCCGGCAACCTGGAATGGATCGCAGTCACCCAGAAAGGTCTGGAATGGAGCCTCTTTACCCACGGGACCTGGAGTGGAGCGATGCCCTCAGCGGAGACCGGTGGCAGAGTGCTGCCCTCGGCGGAGACATGGTGCGGGACGACGCCGGCGGAGGCCGGAGGCAGAGCGGCGCTTCCGGTGAAGGATCGGCGACCTGAGGCGGCGATGACCACCCGGCAACCTGGAATGGATCGCAGTCACCCAGAAAGGTCTGGAATGGAGCCTCTTTACCCACGGGACCTGGAGTGGAGCGATGCCCTCAGCGGAGACCGGTGGCAGAGTGCTGCCCTCGGCGGAGACATGGTGCGGGACGACGCCGGCGGAGGCCGGAGGCAGAGCGGCGCTTCCGGTGAAGGATCGGCGACCTGAGGCGGCGATGACCACCCGGCAACCTGGAATGGATCGCAGTCACCCAGAAAGGTCTGGAATGGAGCCTCTTTACCCACGGGACCTGGAGTGGAGCGATGCCCTCAGCGGAGACCGGTGGCAGAGTGCTGCCCTCGGCGGAGACATGGTGCGGGACGACGCCGGCGGAGGCCGGAGGCAGAGCGGCGCTTCCGGTGAAGGATCGGCGACCTGAGGCGGCGATGACCACCCGGCAACCTGGAATGGATCGCAGTCACCCAGAAAGGTCTGGAATGGAGCCTCTTTACCCACGGGACCTGGAGTGGAGCGATGCCCTCAGCGGAGACCGGTGGCAGAGTGCTGCCCTCGGCGGAGACATGGTGCGGGACGACGCCGGCGGAGGCCGGAGGCAGAGCGGCGCTTCCGGTGAAGGATCGGCGACCTGAGGCGGCGATGACCACCCGGCAACCTGGAATGGATCGCAGTCACCCAGAAAGGTCTGGAATGGAGCCTCTTTACCCACGGGACCTGGAGTGGAGCGATGCCCTCAGCGGAGACCGGTGGCAGAGTGCTGCCCTCGGCGGAGACATGGTGCGGGACGACGCCGGCGGAGGCCGGAGGCAGAGCGGCGCTTCCGGTGAAGGATCGGCGACCTGAGGCGGCGATGACCACCCGGCAACCTGGAATGGATCGCAGTCACCCAGAAAGGTCTGGAATGGAGCCTCTTTACCCACGGGACCTGGAGTGGAGCGATGCCCTCAGCGGAGACCGGTGGCAGAGTGCTGCCCTCGGCGGAGACATGGTGCGGGACGACGACGCCGGCGGAGGCCGGAGGCAGAGCGACGCTTCCGGTGAAGGATCGGCGACCTGAGGCCGAGCGATGACCACCCCGGCAACCTGGAATGGATCGCAGTCACCCAGAAAGGTCTGGAATGGAGCCTCTTTACCCACGGGGACCTGGAGTGGAGAGACAACCCTGGTGACTACCGGAAGTAGGGCAGAGCTCACAATGGGGCTTACCGGCTGGCAGACCCTCTGGCTGGAGACCGGAGATGGAGCGACGCCCCTGACTGAGCGCAGAGGCTGAGTGATCATCAACACCTTGGGTGGTTCCATATAATCCCGGAGTAGAACGGGTGCTTTGAGGATGGATTGGACTGTAGTTGGTGTCGGCGGTCTGCTGCACTGACTCGGGAGTGCAGTTTGCTTCTGATCATCATCACTGTACCCCGCAACTTTGTATATATGCTTTAAATGGACATTTGGTGCAACCCAGATGAGGATGGGTTCCCTCTTGAGTCTGGTTCCTCTCAAGGTTTCTTCCTTATGCCATCTTGGGGAGTTTTTCCTTGCCACAGTTGCTCATCAGGGACAAACATACTTACAAAGAACATATTTACATTTAATCACCACATTATCTGTGTAAAGCTGCTTTGAGACAATGTTCAATGTTAAAAGCGCTATACAAATAAAAATGAATTGAATTGAATTGATGACCTCGGCAGGGTTCATCGGTGCGACTTTACTCTCCAGGGAGCTCAGGGGCGACCTGTCACTGTCCAGGGAGCTTGGAGGCAGGATGTCGCCATGAGAGGGGTCCTGAGGCGAGCTATCACCGAGGGAGGAGCTCATAAATGAGACGTCGCCATGGGAGGAGCCCTGTGATGTGACTTCCTCTTCTGAGTGCTCGGGGGCAAGCTGTCACCTTTTGGGAGACTGTGGTGCGAGCCGTCGCCTTCCAATGAAGCCAGGGGCAGCAGTTTGACGTCCCTTTCGCAGTCTAGGAGCCGAGTCGAGAGCTCTGGGGATGCCTTGAGTGAAGCGGAGCTCTGAGAGGTGGCGTCGCCCTCCGGGAGACTGTGGGCCGAGCTCTCACGGAGGTCCTGGGACGGAGCCGAGCTCTCACGGAGGTCCTGGAGCAGGCTTAGGATCCCCTGGAGGCCCTGGGGTGGAGCGGAGCCATCCTGGAGGGCCTGGAGCAGGGTGGAGACCTCCTGGAGGACCTGGGGCGGAGCGGAGCCGTCCTGGAGGGCCTGGAGCAGAGTGGAGATCTCCTGGAGGTCCTGGGGTGGAACGGAGCTCTCCATAGAGACCTGGAACGGGATCGAGCTTGAGATGGAGATCTGCTGTGAATAGCCCGAGTTTCCTCGTGAGAAGTTGTACAAACCGGGCACACGAGCCGAACTCGCCTCCAGTCGCGCTCCACAACTCACTAGCGAGACAGAGGGATTCTCCAGACAGCAGAGAGATGTATGTAGAGTGCGATCCTTGCTCTCTCCATTGGGTAGAAGGACGGATTTGACTCCATATAGTCCTCTATGCTCCGTAAAAACGCGCACCAGTCAGCCCTGTTGCCGGAGAAGCGAGCCGGGAATTCCGTGACGTCATCATAGGGGCGTGGCGCTGTCGAGCACGGCAAAGAAACGGCGGCGAGTTTCCTGGGGGCGGAGCTTGGCCGTCACTTGATCGTGGCCGAGCGAATCCTACCTCCGAGGTTCGGCGGTAATCCGATCATGTTCCTCCCTTTTCTTTTTCTTTCTTTGTCCTTATATTCCCTTTCGGGGGTCCGTTATTCTGTCATGCGGGAAACGGAGGCAGAAGCCGTAGTAACAGCAAACAGCTTTAATTAACAAAAGGCAGGAAATACACACACAGGTAGTGCAGCTATATATTCCTGTGAACGAAAACGGCAGTTCGTAATAAAGAAATCCACAATATCGCGCTGGCAGCAGCAGAGAAATGCGGTGCCGACAGCGTGACGTACGGAGAAACACAAAAACTTGCGTTCGCAGGGATAATACAGAAATCAGAGTCCGGGGAAAAGGAAGATTTACATTTACATTTGTGGCATTTAGCAGACGCCCTTATCCAGAGCGAAGATAAGGGCACGCACGGGAGAAGGAGCGAGGTGCTTTGGGGAAACCCGACGTTTGACAGCCACCGAAGGGGGCGTGGCAGGGGCATTCCTGACACCGTGTAACAGGCACTGTCTTTTGTTAAAGCCTGTGTAAAGTTCATTAGTATCAGCTTATAGACAGGTGCGGCTTATTTATGTTCAAAATAAAAATCTTTGTCAAATTCAGTGGGTGCGGCTTATATTTGGGTGCTTAATAGTCCGGAAATTACGGATAATAATAAGCAAGGAAAAACTCCCTTAGACGGCATGAGGAAAAATTATTTGAGAGAAACCAGAATCAAAACTCATCCTCATCTGGGTGACAGCAAGAGTGTGATTATAAATTATGTCTAAATTAAAATTGCAGTATATTTAAGTGCAAATGTTTTTTTTTTCATTATTATTGTTTTATGGAATCACACATCAGCATTGTGGAGTTAAAAAGTGAAATTGTGTACACCAGTGTTCAAAAATCTAAGCCACATACATGCACTGCTTAAAACTTTTTATTTTATGACAGGCCAGCTATTGATATGACAAGAAAAAAGGAACCAAAATGTATATACTGTTTAATGCATTTCAATTATTCGTAAATCAGCACTAAGCCCAATCAATAGTGTGAAGGCAGTGTGTTAGATATGTAATGTTCAGTGTGTGAATCTGAAACATGAAAAAGCAGAAAAATTGTACAAAAAAATGTAATATTAATCTTATCAAATTATGAACCTAAAACTGTATTGTTTACCAAATAAATGTATATCATTATATACTTTGGAAGGCAATAGCTCACTGATTAAGGCTCTGGGTTCACTGCCACTCTTGGGGCCGCTAAGCAAGGCCCTTAGCACTTAATATCATGCCTGACCCCTCTGCTATATGAAGAAAGAATTTCACTCTGCTGCAAAAGTTCATGTGATAATTATATAAACTGACTATATGGCTGACTTATAATGGCTTCCTTAAACATAAATCTCTCCCAAAATCCAGTTGTGCAACCAGCTACCCATTGAGGAAGAAGTACCTTAAAAAGTGGACAGCATTTATTGTACTTCACTTCCCACATATGACAGTGTTCAAAATCTCCACACCTGGTTAAATCGTTGACTTCATTTTCAAAATTTACATTCAGTTGTTCAATTCTCTCTTGTTACCAAGCTCTGTAAAAAAACTTTTATGAAAAAATACTGAAATTTACTGAAATGTCAACTCATACATATCATCTGAGATATACATTCTGCTCTGAGATATACACACTGTCTCAAAGCAGCTTTACAAAATGTAACAATTATTGAACAAAATTCACTTATATTAAAATCTTATGAGTATTTATCACCGATGAGCAAGCCTGGGTAATAGTGGCAAGAAATTTCCATAAATGGTATGAGCAAGAAACCCTGAGAGGAACCTGGCTCAAAAGGGGAACCCATTTTCATTTGGGTGTTATCAAGTGTGTGATTATAAATCATTAAACCATTACACACAACGGAGAGTGAGAAATACCATGATTACTCATCATGAGTGTGTCATTATAAGTAATGTCCTCTCCAGAGATTTCTACAGTAAGTTGTCAAACCAGGAGGTGTTAATGTAAGGATGTAAAAAAAATGATGTAACACTGATACAATGAACGGTTTGATATGTCAAAAGATGATCTGTGTTTAAAATACTATTTTATTTACATTACAATATGCAGTGTTTGCTTGTTTGCATTTCACTTTCTTTTGCTGTAAGCTTAATGATCTCTCTGTGATCGATTGCTAATGCCTCGTTCAGCCTGTGTGCGGCGCGTGCAGCTCACGTTCGTCCATTACAACATTGGACGTGACTGAAGCTACATCGTGTCCGTGTTTTATTTTCATATTTCCTCTTATACAGGTAAGAAAGAGGGTTGTATATTGTGTGAACAAGTCATATATGTGTTTAATACTGTAAGGAACATGCGGGGAGTAAATACTAATGATTGTATTTATGTAAGCGCATTTAGCAGACTAGTGTGAAGTGTTGGCCAGTGTAGCCTGCATGCTAGCTGTGTAGCACATGGTGGAGCACGTTGGATTTAGGTTAACATCGCAGCCACCATTTCTCTGTGTCTGTATATGTTTATATCATAGGGATGAGTTAAAAACGTTTTATTGTTGAAGTGTAAGAAAAATTGTGTTTAAAGAGTGTTTAATGTGAAGAGGCAAGTTAGTTTATTTGTGTAAGCACAATGCTATTACTGAGGATAAAATGGTGTGTATTCTGGATTAATAATAACTATAAAACAGCATAAATAATATCTATTGTACTGTTTATTGTTCAAAACACTACAGAGTAAAGTTTAATCTATTTTGTTTAAATAATCTTTTATTAAATGTACTTTTTCAAGGTTATTTTTCAATACTGTTTTAAGATGCTGTAAATACATTTTGATATCTACTGTTTTATGAATGTTTTAAAAATGAATGCTGTTAACACATTTGGATCTGTGTTTTGGTAACTCATGTTAAAGGTTAACTCAGGTATTTTAGTAAGATAGAGTTATAACTTACCAGCTGATATTTTTCCTAATCGTGAAGTTTCTCAGAGGGACAATATGTCATGCAAAGGGAAAATAACATGTGTAAGTGTGATACTGTGTAAATGTTTTATGCTGTTCATGGTAAATACATTACAACATTGGACGTGACTGAAGCTACATCGTGTCCGTGTTTTATTTTCATATTTCCTCTTATACAGAGGCGTAACATTAAGCAACTCAAAAATTTGCTTTATCATCATAAATTTAACACCAACACCAACGTCAAATGTTCAGTAATGGAGAAACAGCATATGTAGAGGGTTGTTATTGATTAAGAGGTTATTAATCCTCAAAGTCCAAAGTCTTCATAAAATAAGACACAATTGGAGCTGGTACAACTGAGTTAAATTAAACACTCTAAAACAGTGCCTCTAGTGTGCCTGAATACTGTGTAGCCTTATTAGCCATCTCACTACACACTCTACACTACACTGTATCTCTTTGCTCACTTTACATGATTCATAACATTCATATTAAACATGCTTGAAATGACCAAAACAGAAATCACATTTATATGTGTCTCAATCTATTATACTGTTTAGCAATCAAAACATACGGTTAGAAGAATCGGATATCAGAAATATGTAATTACATTTATTTTTGTAGTGTATTTATTTATTCAATACTGGATTTTATTATATTGCTTTGTTATGAAAGTAATTTAAGGATGTAATTTCTTGTCCTGGAATAAAATCACTGTACCCAACAATATTGCATGGTTTAAAAGTAAATAATTTGAACTACTAATGGAACTTCTGTCAGACAACTGCCCTTAAGAAAGATAAATCAAAACCTTCTGACCAAAATCAATAAAACTTTCTTTATTTTTAACATTGATTTGGCGATACTGTGGATATTTACGGTATTTAGCAGCCGGACCTCTCATTACAGATAAAAACTGCAAATGAGTGAGGGATCGAAAAAAAAAAAAAAAGTAGAGCATAAGAGAGAAATAAGGAGGTATAATTTTATGATCATCACCTGCCGAAAAAGGGTATTTTGAAGTTTCAATGCTGTTAAATTTCCTGCTGTAAATCTATTTTCATTCCACTTATCTTAAAAAATTGTCTTAAAAAAATTACCTTATGCATGTAAAAAAAAAAGACCCAAGATGTTTTAATAATGTCTTAATAAACAGTATATGATAAATATACATATACATATAAATATAATCCATAACCAAAATGAGCAATGTATTTAATTAATTTTTAAGTATAAGATCTGCCTCCTCATGAACTGGAATAAATTTGAAGATTAAAATGCACCTGATCCTGACCATATGAAAAAAAAAGAGATTTGTGTGAAAAGAGATTATGTCAGCAAAAAAATACACTTAGTTTGGTTTTACCAGAAAGGACGAAGATGTACACCAGAAGATTCCAGCCCATTTTAAGTGCAGCCATCAGATTCAGAATGACTGAGGTTGGTGGATACAATAAAGTGACTGTTGAGGAAGTAGATACATAAGAAATGTTTTAAAAAACATTTTGCGCAACCAAAGAGTAAACCTACACACAACTGAGGGAGTAGCAAATTTGACATTGTGAAATTTTTTTTTCCTGTTTACCAAGATAGAAAGGGTACAAGAACAGACACAAGTGCATCAGGGCCTTCTGGGTAAGGGGCAGTGTAGCAGCAGATCCAACTAAGTGCCCATGGTGACCCCTGTCCAACACCAAACACACTATAATGCACATGAGCTTCAAAACAGGACCATGGAGCAATGGAAGGTCTGGTATGATGAATCACTTGAGATGGTATCAGGATGGAAAATACCACCCCATTATGGGAAAGGAAATATCAAATGAAAAAAATATCAAATTTTATTTGTCACATACACATACATACAGAGTATGGCATGCAGTGAAATGCTTTGTACAACTGTCCAACATTTAAGCATAAAAGAGAATTTAAGGATAAAAAATAAAGTAGATAAATACAAAAGTATAAACTATAGAAAATATATGTATATACAATAATCTAGACAGGGATGGATGCGTACAGCACATATTGACAATACACATCAGAGTGATTTAGTGTGATTGTCCTTAAAGTGTCCATGTGCAGTATGGTATGGTATAAAGTGACACTGTGCTGTGCAAGTTCAAAGTTGAGTTGTCAATAGTGCAAAAATGTTGTGCAGAAATAGGTGAAGATGGAGAGAGAGGTCAAGTACTAGATCCTGGGTGTTTCCTGGTTTAAACTCCGAATGGCCTGTGGGAAGAAGCTCATCCTCATTCTCTTTGTGTTTGCTTCCAAGGAAAGGAAGAGCTTCCCTGAACACAACAAAGAAAATAGTCCATTGTTGGGATGGCTGAAGTCCTTAACAATGGGATGGCTGAAGTCCTTAAGTTCCTGGCCCTGGTCTGGTACCGCGTTCCCTGGACCCTGCAGTTCAGGGAACTCAGGGCAGATGGCACGTTCAGTTGACTGCACCAATTCAATTCATTTTTATTTGTATAGCACATTTAACAATGAACATTGTCTCAAAGCAACTTTACACAGATAATGTGGTGCTTAAAAGTGACTATGTTCTTTATAAGTAAGTTTGTCCCTGATGAGCAAGCCGGTGGCGACTGTGGCCAGGAAAAACTTCCCAAAGTGGCATAAGGATGAAACCTTGAGAGGAACCAGACTCAAGAGGGAGCCCATCCTCATCTGGGTTGCACCTTATGTCCATTTAAAGCAGATATACAATGTTGTGGGGTACAGTGATGATGATCAGAAGCGAAAAAGTAGTCCTGAGTCAGTGTAGGAGACTGTTGACATTAACTACAGTCCAATCCATCCAGGAACAGTGGTCACTGGAGCCTCAGGAGCATGTTTAACTCGACCGAGAGAGAGAGAGAGAGAGTGACAGGAAGAGAAGGATATGGATTATTAATTGTCCTTATTGTTGTATGAAAGTTAATGTCACTGTGCAGTTTGGACTCCGGCAAGACTCGCTATGGCAGCATAACTACAAGGGAGAACCAGAAGGTAACACAGACATGACGGATCTTTGGGATAAGAGACGACCCATCACACCACCGTCAACAAACCTGAGTGAACGTGTGAGAGTAAGGGGCCGACAGCATACAAATATCCCAGTTCACCAAACACTCTATATCCATGTTCCCTCCAGATCTGTGCATTTACCTAAGAAAAAAATCTACTGATAAAAGACTTGACTAAATAAATATGTTTTCAACCTCGACCTGAACACTGAGACTGTGTCTGTCAGGGAACCACCTGCCACGCCCCCTTTGGTGGCTCTCTATGCCTCCACTCTCCATAGAGCTCCAGGTTAAACCACGCACACCTGGAGCTCATCATCACTCATGCCTCCACTCTCTCTGAAGCTCCAGGTTTAACGAGGCACACCTGAAGCTCATCATCACTCCACCCCGCTCCTACATAAGCCCCTCACTCACATTCACTCCCCGTTCGTTATTGTTTGTGTTGGACTTCCCGTACTGCATGTTTTGTCGTTCCGGCTTTCGTACAGGACTTCTGTCATCCGTTTCATCCGGACTCCAGAATCCCGTACCGGCTGCGCTTCCCCTCCCTGTGCATCTCGGGTCAGCTACGCTTCTCCCTATGCGCCACTCGGACTGTCTTTCTCAACCTAAGGACTGCCGTGTGTGTATGTGTGCGCGTGTGTGTGTGTGTGTGTGTGTGTGTGCGTGTGTGTACCTCTCTCACGCATGCCATTAAAACCCGAGCGAGCTGTACTCCGGCTTCCGCCTTTTGTTTCGCTCACACCGTGACAGAATAACGAACCTCCTGAAAAGGATATAATTTACAAAAAAAAAAAAAAATGATCGGGTTGCTGCCGTGGTCCCGGCGCGAACCGAACCTCGGAGGTAGGATTCGCTCTGCCATGATGAAGCGGCAGCCAAGCTCCGCCTCGGGGAAAACCCGGAAGTCCGCTGCCGTTTCACGCGGATCATGCTCGGCAGCGCCACGCCCCTGTTATGACGTCATGGATTTCCCGGCTCGCTTCTCCGGCGACAGGGCTGGGTGGGGCGGATTTATACGGAGCGTTGGTGAATATATAGACTTTTATTCATCCTCTTACCCCACTGAAGCAGGCAAGATCGCACTCCACATTTCTCTGCTGTCTGGAGAATCCCTCTCTCTGGCCAGTGAGTTGTGGAGCGCCTCTGGTGGCGAATTCGGCTCGTGCGCCCGGTTTATCCGGCTTCTCACCCGGGAACTAGGGATGGTCACCGCAGATCTCCACCATCTCTCTCCCGTTACCGAAAGCACGACTCCGCTCCAGTGTTTGCCGAAGAGCTCCGTTCCGCACCAGAGTTTCCCGGAGAGCGCCGCTCCATCCCAGGACCTCCGGGGGATTTGCACCCTGCTCCAGACCCTGCACCAGACCCTCCAAGAGGGCTCTGCTCCACCCCAGGACCTCCAGGAGATCTCCGCCCTGCTCGAGGCCCTTCAGGATGGCTCCACTCCGCCCCAGGGCCTCCAGGAGATTCTCAGCCTGCTCCAGGACCTCCAGGAGAGCGTAGCTCCGCCCCAGGACCTCCAGGAGAGCGTAGCTCCGCCCCAGGACCTCCAGGAGAGCTCAGCTCCGCTCCAGGACCTCCAGGAGAGAACAGCTTCGCTTCAGGGTTTCCAGGACAGCTCTGTTCCACTCCAGGGTTTCCGGGACAGCTCCTTCCCGCTCCAGGGTTTCCGGGACAGCTCCTTCCCGCTCCAGGGTTTCCAGGACAGCCCAGCTCCGCTCCAGGCCTCCCCAGAAAGCTCCTCTCTGTCACAGAGTGTCTTTGAGAGCTCCTCTCCGCTTCAGGACCTCCAAGAGAGCACAGCTCCACTCCAGTGCGTCCCCGAGAGCACCCTTCCGCTCCAGAGTTTCCGGGACAGCTCCTTTCCACTCCAGGATCCTGAAGAGAGCTCGGCTCCACTCCAGGATCCCCAGGCGAGCTCCTCCCCGCTCCAGGACCTTCAGGCGAGCTCCTCTCCGCTGCTGGACCTCCAGGAGAGCCCAGCTCCGCTCCAGTGTGTCCCTGAGAGCACCTCTCAGCTCCAGCATGCCTCCGAGCTCCTCTCAGCTCCAGCATGCCTCCGAGAGCTCTCTCCGCTCCAGCATGCCTCCGAGAGCTTCTCTCCGCTCCAGCATGCCTCCGAGAGCTCCTCTCAGCTCCAGCATGCCTCCGAGAGCTTCTCTCCGCTCCAGCATGCCTCCGAGAGCTCCTCTCCGCTCCATAGAGCCTCCGAGAGCTCCTCTCCGCTCCAAGGCCTCCAGGCAAACTCAGTTCCGCCCCGGAGCTTCCCAGAGCACTCAACTCAGACCCAAGGCCGCGAAAAGGACGTCGTACCGCCGCCTCACGGTCTCCCCGAAGGCGACGGCCCGCCTCACGGTCTCCCCGAAGGCGACGGCCCGCCTCACGGTCTCCCCGAAGGCGACGGCTCGCCTCACGGTCTCCCCGAAGGCGACGGCTCGCCTCACGGTCTCCCCGAGGGCAACGGCTCGCTTCACGGTCACCCAGAAGGCGACAGCTTGCCTCACTGTTCCTCTGGAAGTGAGGCCACGTCACAGGGTTCCTCTCCCGGTGAAGCCACGTCGCAGAGCTTCTCTCTGCCCCAGAGCATCCCTGAGAGCTCCTCTCCGGTCCACAGCGTCTCCGAGAGCTCCTCTCTGCTCCACAGCGTCTCCGAGAGCTCCTCTCTGCTCCGCAGCGTCTCCGAGAGCTCCTCTCTGCTCCGCAGCGTCTCCGAGAGCTCCTCTCCGCCTCCACAGAGTCTCCGAGAGCTCCTCTCAGCTCCAGCATGCCTCCGAGCTTCTCTCCGCTCCAGCATGCCTCCGAGAGCTCCTCTCCGCTCCAAGGCCTCCAGGCAAACTCAGTTCCGCCCGGAGCTTCCCAGAGCACTCAACTCAGACCCAAGGCGCGAAAAGGACGTCGTACCGCCGCCTCACGGTCTCCCGGCGACGGCCCGCCTCACGGTCTCCCGGCGACGGCCCGCCTCACGGTCTCCCGGCGACGGCCCGCCTCACGGTCTCCCAGGCGACGGCCCGCCTCACGGTCTCCCAGGCGACGGCCCGCCTCACGGTCTCCCGGCGACGGCCCGCCTCACGGTCTCCCCGAAGGCGACGGCTCGCCTCACGGTCTCCCCGAGGGCAACGGCTCGCTTCACGGTCACCCAGAAGGCGACAGCTTGCCTCACTGTTCCTCTGGAAGTGAGGCCACGTCACAGGGTTCCTCTCCCGGTGAAGCCACGCCGCAGAGCTTCTCTCTGCCCCAGAGCATCCCTGAGAGCTCCTCTCCGTCCACAGCGCCTCCGAGAGCTCCTCTCTGCTCCACAGCGCCTCCGAGCTCCTCTCTGCTCCGCAGCGTCTCCGAGAGCTCCTCTCCGCTCCAGCATGCCTCCGAGAGCTCCTCTCCGCTCCACAGCGTCTCCGAGCTCCTCTCCGCTCCACAGCGTCTCCGAGAGCTCCTCTCCGCTCCACAGAGTCTCCGAGAGCTCCTCTCCGCTCCACAGAGTCTCAGAGAGCCCCTCTCTGCTTCAGCACGCCCCGCCTCCGAGCTCCTCCGATGGCGACGTCTCGCCTCCGGGCTCCTCCGATGGCGACGCCTCGCCCCAGAGCTCCTCCTTGACGACGCCTCGCCTCCCGAGCTTCCTGGAAGGCGACGCCTCGCCCCAGAGCTCCTCCTTCGATGGCGACGCCTCGCCTCCCGAGCTTCCTGGAAGGCGACGCCTCGCCCAGAGCTCCTCCTTCGATGGCGACGCCTCGCCTCCCGAGCTTCCTGGAAGGCGACGCCTCGCCCGGCTCCTCCGATGGCGGCGTCTCGCCTCCGGGCTCCTTCGATGGCGACGTCTCGCCTCCGGGCTCCTCGATGGCGACGCCTCGCCCGGGCTCCTCCGATGGCGACGCCTCGCCCGGGCTCCTTCGATGGCGACGTCTCGCCTCCGGGCTCCTCCGATGGCGACGTCTCGCCTCCGGGCTCCTCCGATGGCGGCGTCCCGCCTCCGGGCTCCTCCGATGGCGGCGCCCCACCTCTGAACTCCACCGTGGACGCCACTCGCCTCTGGACACCACCGGGTCGTTTTCTGATTCGGTCTCCACCGGTGCGTCACTCGTACTCCGATCTCCGCTACGGACGTAGCTCTGATCCAGACCTCCCATTGGGCGCCTATCCGCCCTGATCGCCGCCGAGGGCATCACTCGGTCTCGGGTCTCTGCTGTGGAGGTCGCTCAACCTCGGGACTCCGCTGAGGGCGCAGCTTGGTCCCTATCCGACGCTGGGGCTGTCTCTCTGCCTCCTGGCTCCGCCGAAGACGTCCCTTCGTCCCTGGTCTCCGCTACAGGCAGCTCTCCGTCCCCGGTCGCCGCTGGAACCGTTTCTCCGGCCTTCGTCCTGGCTCCGATCTTCACCAGGGTTTTCGCTCCAATTCTGGCCTCCGCAATGAGCTACGCGCCGTCTCGGACCTCTGCTGGGAGCATGGTTCTGTCCTGTGCCTTCGGGATGGGCATCCTCCGGGTCCTGCGCTTCGCCTGGGCTGTCGCCCCGCCTCGGGTCCTTCCTGGCCTTTTCCGGTTCTGCGGCGGTTCTGACCAGGTCCCATTCGACCCTGGACGGACACCGGGATCCTCCTCTGAGTGCCCTGGCCCTCCGAGCGTCTGTGGGTTTGGGGCGTCAGGTGCCGCCTCAGGGGGTAATGTCAGGGAACCACCTGCCACGCCCCCTTTGGTGGCTCTCTATGCCTCCACTCTCCATAGAGCTCCAGGTTAAACCACGCACACCTGGAGCTCATCATCACTCATGCCTCCACTCTCTCTGAAGCTCCAGGTTTAACGAGGCACACCTGAAGCTCATCATCACTCCACCCCGCTCCTACATAAGCCCCTCACTCATTCACTCCCGTTCGTTATTTTTGTGGTGCTTAAAAGTGACTATGTTCTTTATAAGTAAGTTTGTCCCTGATGAGCAAGCCGGTGGCGACTGTGGCCAGGAAAAACTCCCCAAAGTGGCATAAGGATGAAACCTTGAGAGGAACCAGACTCAAGAGGGAACCCATCCTCATCTGGGTTGCACCTTATGTCCATTTAAAGCAGATATACAATGTTGTGGGGTACAGTGATGATGATCAGAAGCGAAAAGTAGTCCTGAGTCAGTGTTGGAGACTGTTGACATTAACTACAGCCCAATCCATCCTTAAAGCGCCCGTTCCTACTCCGGAATTTCATGGAACCACCCAAGGCATTGATTAGAAACCGTCCCAAGCAGCACAGTGTGGCCTCCAGTCGAAGAGAACACTATCCAGAAGCAGGCTTGGACGAAGTGGGAAGATCCACGGAGGGGAGAGGGGCAGGAACAGTGGTCACTGGAGCCTCAGGAGCATGTTTAACTCGACCGAGAGAGAGAGAGAGAGAGAGAGAGAGGTTGACAGGAGAGAAGGATATGGATTATTAATTGTCCTTATTGTTGTATGAAAGTTAATGTCACTGTGCAGTTTGGACTCCGGCAAGACTCGCTATGGCAGCATAACTACAAGGGAGAACCAGAAGGTAACACAGACATGACGGATCTCTGGGATAAGAGACGACCCATCACACCACCGTCAACAAACCTGAGTGAACGTGTGAGAGTAAGGGGCCGACAGCATACAAATATCCCAGTTCACCAAACACTCTATATCCATGTTCCCTCCAGATCTGTGCCTTTACCTAAGAAAAAAATCTACTGATAAAAGACTTGACTAAATAAATATGTTTTCAACCTCGACCTGAACACTGAGACTGTGTCTGAGTCCCGAACACTGATTGGAAGGTTGTTTCATAACTGTGGGGCTTTATAAGAGAAAGATCTGCCCCCTGCTGTAGTCTTCATTATTTGAGGAACCAACAGATAGCCTGCACCTTTTGATCTAAGTAGGCTTGAAGGATCATACTGGTACAGAAGTTCACTCAGATACTGTGCTGTCAGTGTAGTATTTTATAATCAATGCGAGATTTGATTGGGAGCCAGTGTAGACTGATTAAAACAGGGGTGATGTGGTCATATTTTCTAGTGAGGACTCTTACTGCTGCATTCTGAACTAACTGAAGCTTATTTATGCACTTACTCACACACCCAGGCAGTAAAGCATTACAGTAGTCTAATCCAGAAGTAACAAAAGCATGAATCGGAAAGTTTGCTTCTAGCTGCATGTGGTCCTAGTGCAAGTACTTTAGTCTTATCTGAGTTGAGCAAAAGAAAGTTATCAAGCAGCCACCCTCTGGAGGGCTCTCCTGTCCTGCATGGTGCTGTTCACAAATCAGGAATTGATGCTACCCATCAGGACACCTTTAATGGTGCAAGTGTAAAAGGTCCTTAGCACCTGAGAAGGTAGTTTAAAGTCACTTAAGCGTCTCAGTTTATTTCTTCAAATTATTAAATATTTAGATTGGTGCAAGTTCCCTTCTGCATTTCAGCTTCTACCCTGATTGCTTCTTTCAAATGAGAATAACTTCCACTTCTGTTTTCAGCCTTCAGCCTCATTATACTATCTCCCATGCTGCCAGCTGAATGTGGGCATCAATAAGTTTAAATGAACTTTGCACCATAAACAGGTGGGCACAAAGAGCATCAGTGTTTTCAAAACAGTTTCTAAATCCACCACAAATGTATAGTAATTTGTTTTTATTATTGCTAGTTTTAATAGCAACCTTTCAATGTATCTGTAAAATAAAAATGAAAGCGGATAATAAAGATAAATATGATCAAACGCACTTCACATGATTTTTTGAAATTTCAAATGTAACTTCCAGTTCAACGTTCGACTTTACAAATGTAGTTTCAGGTCAGTGTTGTGGGATGAAAATATGCCATCATTTTTATGTTATTTTGAAGGCTACTTTTAGTATACTGAGAGAATTTTGATGGAGAAGTATAGAGAAGGTCAGAAGGAGTTGCATTGTGTGTTTGTGGATTTAGAGAAAGCGTATGACAGAGTGCCGAGAGAGGAGTTGTGGTATTGTATGAGGAAGTCACGTGTGTCAGAGAAGTATGTGAGGGTGGTGCAGGACATGTATGAGGACAGTGTGACAGCAGTAAAGTGTGCAGGAGGAATGACAGACTGGTTCAAGGTGAAGGTTGGACTGCATCAAGGTGGAGGTTGGACTGCATTCCTGTTTGCAGTGGTGATGGACAGGTTGATGGAGGAGGTCAGACAGGAGTCTCTGTGGACTATGATGTTTGCAGATGATATTGTGATTTGTGGTGAGTGGTGAATGAAAGTCAGTAGGAGTAAGGCAGAGTACATGTTTGTGAATTAGGAGAGGGAAGTGGAGTGGTGTGTTGTGGTGCTGTTGCAGAGAGAAGAGGTGGTGAAAGTGGAGGTACCTGGAGTCAACTGTGCAAAGTAATGGAGAGTGTGTTAGAGAAGTGAAAAAAAAAAGAGAGCAGGCAGTGTGGAGTGTGTGGAGAAAAGTGGCAGGAGTGATTTGTGATAGAAGGGTATCTGCAAGAGTGAAAGGGTGAAAGTTTATAGGACTGTGGTGAGATCTGCTGTGTTGTATAGTTTAGAGACAGTACTTCATAGAAAAAGTCTTAGATCTTTGAGTTTAGCTCATGAAAAATGGGGGCAAAAACAAAAGTTTTGACTTTATAATTTTGTTCAGTACAGATGTTATTTACAAGTGTTCAGTTTACAAATGGATGGATTCTGACACGTGTACATAGAATCCAAATGGTCCATTTTCATAAACGGAACATTTATAAATAACATCTGTACATTTATTTAACAACATTTTACTCTGTATATATTGCATTATTTAACTGTCTTGTTTACAAGTCTGTTACATTATGTCTGTACTTCTCCTGCACTGAAAGCTCTTGACGGCAAGTTAAATTCCTTGTGTGTGTAAGCATACTTGGTAATAAAGCTATTTCTGATTCTGATTCTAATTTACAAAATTTGATCATGTAGGATATTCCAGATGCTTCTTTATGACTAAAAAGAAACAAAAAGGACCTTCTGTATTAGCTGCAGAACATTTTCTATACCTGCATTTTGTACCTTTTTTTTTTTTTTTTTTTTTTTTTTGCAGATTATTAACAATCTGACAGTGCCCTAAATAATATTTTGACAAATGATTACATATACTGTGCTTGTGAAAAGTGTTTTATGGTTTTTGAGACACGTGCATGGTTCTCTTGTTTAAGTGAAAGGCCAAAAACACACAAGAATTCAACAGTGAATGAGTGGAATAAATCTGCTAATGAGACATTTTTATCCCTAACGAAAGAACTTCTGTAAGATGGAGACCAGGGCAAAGGTAGCAGACTGCCTCAGCCCGCAATTAAACATAGAGGTGGAAGTTTAATGGTTTTGGGGTTGTTGTGGAACAGGGAAGGTTGGAGACATATTCTGGAAAGTGAAAGGAATCCCGAACCAACATGGATTGTAGTCCATACTTCAACAACGTTATTCCATCTGGACTGTGGCTTATTGAAACTGACTTATTGATCCCACAGAGATACAGTGGAACCCGCTTATCTCGACCTCGGTTATCTCGACAACCCTATTAAGTTGACGTTTTTGAAGTGGAACCGCCAAATTCTCGCTTTGTCTTAGCATTTTTTATCGGTTATGTCGATTCTTTTATGTCCCGAACTCTGATATCTCGAGCACAAGGGGGGAAAAAATTTGCCGTTTAACGTCGGTTATCTCGGTGCAGCCGTTGAGAGAGTGCCGGTGGGAAGACATGTACCGGGATACACATGAGCGATAACAACGACCGCCGTGAACCAACATATACCAACAATAATGAACAGTGAGAGTGTGGAAGTTTAAATAGGAGCTGGTGATGATGCTAAACGAGCACCATATGTGCGCGATTAAAGCCGGGAGCTTCAGAGAAAGCGGCCGAGAAAGCAGATAAACAGATAAACATGTACTGTATGTATTTTTATAGCATGCCTTCATCAAACAAATCGCGGCAACGCTGTTGTGTAAAAAAAACCTTCAAAAACACGTGCATGCACATTCTCATTTATTAACGCACATCATGTACATAAAGAAATTTCAAGCACGTTAATATATTGCCGCCATTTTGATTTTCGTTTATCTCGATCATCGGTTATCTCGATGCTTTTTGGCGACCCCCTAGGACATCGACATAACCGGGTTCCACTGTATTATTATTTTTCATATCCAATGTTACAGTGCCCCTGGAGCACATAGGATGTGTGAAATCTGGGAATTTAAAAGAAGAAAAACAGAATTGGGATCGATAGAGAGATGAGAAAAGTAGACAGAAGTACAAGGAGATGTGGCAACAGATGAAGAGGAAGTGAGGTGTGCTAGAGAAGTATGTGAGGTTGGTACAGGACATATATGAGGACAATGTGACAGCAGTGAAGTGTGCAGTAGGAATGACAGACTGGTTCACGGTGAAAGTGGGATTGCATAAAGGATCGGATCTGAGCCCTTTCCTCTTTTCAGTGGTGATGGACAGATTGATGGACAAGGTCAGACAGGAGTCTTCATGGATTGTGATGTTTGCGGATGATATTGTGATTTGTGGTGAGAGTAGGGAGCAGGTTGGGAAGAGCCTGGAGAAGTGGAGGTATGTGCTTGAGAGAAGAAGAATGAAAGTCAGTAGGAGTAAGACTGAGTACATATGTGTGAATGAGAGGGAGGGCAGTGGAGTGGTGCGATTGCCGGAAGAAGAGGTGGTAAAGGTGGATGAGTTTAGGTACCTGGGGTCAACAGTGCAAAGTAATGGAGAGTGTGTTAGGGAAGTGAAGAAAAGAGTGCAGGCAGGGTGGAGTGGGTGGAGAAGAGTGGCAGGAGTAATTTGTGATAGAAGGGAGATTGCAAGATTGAAAGGGAAATTTTATAGGACTGTGGTAATACCTGCGATGTTGTATGGTTCAAAGAAAGTGGCATTGACTAAAAGACAGGAAGGCTGAGCTGGAGGTTTCGGGGGAAAAGCTTGTGGAAGGTCTTCCTGTTCTCTTGTCTTTCAGTGATGTTCTGCCACTCAAAACACCTTGAACGACTCGTTGCAGCATTATTCTGTAGGTGTATGTATAGGTGTAATGTCCACATACTTCAGGCAATATAGTGATGATTCCAGGAATTTTATTTTATTTTAATTTAGCTTTCAGGTGGTGCGACATGACAAAAACGGCAATGTTGTATAAAATATAATCTTTGGCCCAACATTCAGTCACATACAGACATTTTTATACACAATGATCCTGAAAACTATCGCTTCTTCAAATAAATTTGACAGTACATCTTTTTAACAAGCAGCAGTGTATATGAAAGCCTTTCAGTCATGCTTCCTCTTTCATATCACCACACTCTGCACAACTCTTTAATCTAAATATAGTTCTACTTCTTATGTGTTATGGTTCATGGTTTTTATACATCACAAGCTGGTGTGGTGTTTTTCTTTTCCTTTTTTCTGTAGAGTTTACTTCCTATTGCATTTATTATTACAGATGCTAATTAAATGCAATAAATTTGACTGCATGCAGTGACCGTTACTTTAATTTCAGAGCTTTTCAAAGATAGACTCATTATATATATATAAATCATTTGAAATAAAAAAGTATATACAGTATTTTACCATCATGACACATTAACCTGACAAGAAAAGGTATATAAGGTAACCTTAAAGTTTTATGGTTATATCTAGATCATGAGGAAACAACTTTTATTATGTCAATAAAATTATGTACAGATCATGATAATAATATATTGCATGGCCTTTTAGGACTTGCGTAGTATGATTGTATGAAGCATAAAATCAAGTATGAAAAACACACCACCTTTGTCATATTAGATCCTGCAAGCAGAAACCCCTTATTTACAGCAAATATTAATCAAAAATGCTGGTGACCACAACCTTAACACTGTATTGTAAGCCTGTCCAAGCATTGCCTGAATCTGCAGGAGCTAAAAAAGAATGCTAATGCTATTATTCAAAATCAAATAACTATCACCGTGTCCTCTTAAAATTACAGAGAGACCTGACTCTAACAAGCTAAACTACACATTAGAATAAATATGTTTCTGAAATGTAGAGCAAAGCCATCAATCTTCATTTAATGCTTCTGCGCCATTTTCAGTTCCTTCAGCCCCTGCTCCGGCTTCCTCCAACATCTTCTTATAGTTGCTTTTGAAGAACCCGGCCTAGGCAAGATCAAACAAATGATGAAGCAATATATTACTGAGCACAGAATATCTGGAGAAAAAAAATAATAATAAAGGTAAAAAAAAAATTGACCTTTCTGATTATATCTTTACTGACCTTATAGAGACCAGCAGCAATAAGAGCCAAAAGCACAAGCCCTCCTATGACACCTCCAATTGTCTCCTTAAGAGGGAATTTCTCTTCATACACCTCCACCTGGGTATCAATCTGCAACACCATTACATTAACAAGTCAGTCTGGCAAAAATGTTCAGAATTTTCTTGCAGATGGTTGGAGACCCCTGATGACCCCAAATTCCCAAAATGTTGGGGCAATTTATTTACTAAAATGTAAATAAAAAACAGAATGTAATGATTTCAAATCTCATAAACCTATATTTATTCACAATAGAACAAAAAACCTATCAATCGAGAATATAGACCATTTTATAGAAAAAAAGGGACATGTTTACCACTGTGCAGAGTCACATCTTTGTCTGTATGCATCTGGGAACTGAGGAGAACTGTTGCTAAAGTTTTGGAAGAGGAATGTTGTGCCATATGTGTTAGATACAGGATTTTATATGTTCAACAGTGCTGGGTGTCCTTTGTTGTGTTTTGTTGTGTCCTTTGTTGAGTTTTATAATACATTTTATAATGCACCAAGTGTTTTAAAATGGTAATAAGTCTAGATTGCAGACAGGTCAGTTCAGCACCCAGACTCCTATACAACAAAGTCATGCTGTTGTAGCAGATGCAGTTAGCATTGTCTTGCTCAAATATGCAAGGTCTTCTCTTGCAAATTTTTGGAAGCATTTGTTTGCTTTAAAACCTTTTCAGGATCTTCCAGGCTTGCGGCACTGACTTCCAGTTTCGCTACACTCACTTGCTGTTTCGTGGTGCTAACTCCTGGGTCGGTGGCCATCTTGCAGTTTTTCCTGCGCCACCAGTTTTTAAGGGACACCTTAGACATTTACTCAGGGTCAGATTATTTCACCAGCTTTAAAAGTCCCTGAGGTTAGTTTTGCTATCCTGCCTGAACTACTTTCTGGTTCCCAAACCTGTCTCGGATCCCAGTTCTGCACTGCCTGCCTGACTTCTTAAATATACCGCAGTGCATTCTGCACTTAGGCCCTTCTTCCAGTCACACACCTGACAGAAAAATCTGGCCTTGGCTTGTGTCTCTGACAGTATAACCTACCCTGTCCCTGCGACGAGCTCCTGACAAACCTGTATATAGAGTTCAGCATTGCATGGAGCCTTTCCAAATGTGCAAGCTGCTTATTCCACTAATGCACTCCCATACCATTAGAGATGCAGTATTTCGAACTAACCGCTGTTAACAAGCCGGATTGTCCCTTTCCTCTTTAGTCCGGAGGACCTGGTGTGCATAAGAAATTAAAATTTCGATTCGTCTGACCACAGAACAATTTGCCACTTTGCCTCAGTACATTAAATGAGCTTTGGCCAAGAGAAGATGGTGGCACTTCTGTATCATGTTCACTCATGCCTTCTTCTTTGTATGACAGATTTATCCTGCATTTGCAAATCATTTCATTCTGGTTTTATTCACATTACAGAGTCTCCCAACTTTATGGAATTAAGGTTGTATAATATGTCAAGGAATATGCACAAATATACACACTAGAAGCTTGCATGTGGTGTTACTTTACAATTCCCAATAAATTATTATACAGAATCAATTCCATATTTCATTTTACAATTTAACTGCAGTTTTCAGTGGCCTACAAGATTTTGTTTTATAATTACATTGCAGATGACTATTGTAATTGCACTGAAACTTTCACCTGGGTGTGTAGTTTCCTACATTACCCACAATGCCATTCGACTAGCTAATGATCATGGCAATGGGTTTTAATTCTTATTTTATCTCTATGTAAAGAGAGCAATGCAGCAGCTTTAGATTTCATTGTATAGATCATTGTATAGTCTGCATTGTAAAGCTACTTTATCCTTTAAACCGACTCTCATCACTAGTGGTTCATAAAATCATGTGTTTTAAACTCATTCACTTGAATGCTACTTCATATTTTTGTCACTTTATATATAAACAAATAGTAACAAAGAATATAAAATAGATTAATTATTAAAAGAACATATCTGGCTTTGATAGAGTCTTAATCCGTTGCAGTACCTTGCCAGCAGGTTCAGTGTTTACAGAATCAGAGGCAAAGTAAATGTATGCTGTTCTGTTGTAGGCCATTGTTGCTGTAGAGGTGAGCATGAAAATTGCCGATTGGAATCCGGTCTAAAAAGTTTAGAAGGTACAACGAATGATTATTGTTACACACACGTAAAAATAAAATGGTGTTAGATAATTAAAATAATGCACATTTAACATATTGTACCTGTTCGATCCACCCAGAGCTGACATTACCAGAGATGTTGTAGAATTTCAGCTGCCTGCTAGTGAGACTTGCAGCACATTTATAGACTGCACATACGGCTATAGAGCAATTCTAAAAACCCAGAAAGTTTCCAATACCACAAACAAATCAATTCATTATATTAATTCACTCATTAATCTTTAGTAGACAAATGATGGTTCACTGTTAGTGTTACTGTTACAGTTTTTTGCACAATACCAGGCAATACTCACCAACTCAGGGTTTTTTTGCAGTGCTACCACAAAATCCGCGACATTTGGCTTCTCATGTCTGTCTAGATTGCAGCCAGGAATCTAAAAAAAACATAGCAAGAAGTTCCACCTGCACAAGAACTGAAGAGTATACTTGCTTATGTGTATTTATGAATTATATGTATAGTAATTTCCGGACTATTAAGCGCACTCATATATAATCCGCACCCACTGAATTTTACAAAAGATTTTTATTTTGAACATAAATAAGCCACACCTGTCTATAAGCCGCTATAAGCCAGCTGTCTACACTGATACTAATGAACTTTACACAGGCTTTAACGAAAGACAGTTTCTGTTACATGGCTTGTATCTAAACAGCAGCCTACCAAGAAAGTAATTGTTCACTGTCTTCCTCCTTCCTTTCACAAATATTTTTCTTCGAGAGTTTATCTTTTGGCATCGTTGTGTGTTTAAAAATCACCATCGGTGAAGCGTTTCTCCAGATGCAGTGCAGCTCAGAACACAGGTGAAGTGCATTTTTTCATGCCCGGTTGTTTTCAGCGTGACGAATGATTCGCAGTTCCTGTTGCCAGTCCTAGTGAGAGGCAGGTCAAACGTCAGAGGAACCTCATCCATATTTATGATGTGGTGCGGCCCGATTCAGTGGGAGCGCATCTGATTTAAATATAGTTTCATTGGTTCACCTTAAACCTGTTCAGCAATTTCATTGGTCTAATGTTATGGGGCTCAGTTTTTTGGCTCGAAGTTTGTTAAACCGAGAAAAACCCAGGAAAAATCGATAAATTAGCCGTTTCATTGTTTAAGCCGCGGGGTTCAAAGCATGGGAAAAATGTAGTGGCTTATAGTCCGGAAAATAAGGTATTTATTTTTGCATCAAATTCCCATTAGGGATCATCTTACAGTTTTTCTCAGTCGCTTTGGAGCATTTCTCAGATCAGAAATGAAATTCTCAAAACTACTTGTTTACTACAACCTCTACATCATTTAGTCATTTGTGTTTATTATAAGAACATTTCTCGTTGCTTTGATCAAATTGCGAATGCTTTGGTACATAATTTAATTGATTGTGTACAAGTGCCTGCTGTTTCCTAGGTAATCAGTTGTTTATGTCATGTTGATCAAAATGTATTATACTAGTTTCACCTAAATGGTCTTAACCCTCAAAACATTTAGGCATCAGTTTATTGCATAAGTCAATGAATGAAAAATGGTTAAACCAGTTGTTAAAATTTGTCAAGCTCTTCTTCTTCACAGTTCTATTGAACTTTTTTGGTAAATGTGTCTTGAATTGATGAATTGTGAAGATAAACATTGAATGTCACTAATGAAGGGATGTGTTCACTTTTAGATCAACCAATAATCAACTAATGCTCTAAAATAGGTCAAGGCTGAATCTTGTGAACCTTTACTGTAATTGGCGAGTGTATATGTAAGTATACTTCAAGGCTTTTCTCTGTTTTGGCACTGAGGGGTTGGAATGAACTTCCCCTAGATGTTCATACAGCAGAGTCCCTGACTATCTTCAAGCGACAATTGAAGAACTTCCTCTTCCTGAAACATTTAAATTACCACTTTCCAAGTTTGCTTTGTAGAATTCAAGAGTTATATTTATATTAAGTTTGTAATCTTGCGTACCAGTGTAGATTTATTCATTGGTAGAGACTCAAAGCACTTTTGTACGTCGCTCTGCTAAATGCTGCAAATGTAAATTTATATGAAAAGATCAAAACACAGATTTACAATTGTTGAAAATGGATAAACAACTAGGAAACGAACATGGTCGAGAGCCAAGAATAAGGATGCATGCTGGAAGGGTAAGGAGGCAAAATAGAGAAAGCTGAAAAAGAGGTCAGAGTCATAGACACATTTCAGATGAAATTAGAGCCACTATTTTGGACCATGTTGTGAATCATGGCCTCACAATGGTTGAGGCGGGTCGGAGGGTACAGCCGAATATTGGGAGATCAACTGTGTCTTCAATAATTCAAACATATCGTAAAGAGAACAGGTATGTAATCCACCAGTGTGGAGTGAATACAACTTTTTATATGTGGATGAGGCTGGCTTCAGTCTGAAGAAAAGCAGAAGACGTGGTCGAAATGACATCGGACATAGAGCTACTGTTGATTTGCCAGGCCAGCAGGGAGGAAATATCACTGTGTGCTGCTAAGTCAGAGCAGGGTGTGCTATCTCATATTCCCCTTATAGGCCCATACAAAACACAGAATCTCCTCACCTTCTTAGAGACCCTCTATAGGGCTCTCATCCCTGATGATGAGAGGGGTCCATTTTGAGATGATTTACCAAAGTATGTGATACTTTGGGATAATGTGAGTTTCCCTCATTCAAACACCATCAGGCAATGGTTTCTGACACATAACAGGATGCTGATGATTTCTTCCACCCTATTCCCTATTCCTCAACCCAATTGAGGAGTTCTATTCAGCATGGAAGGTCTATGATTGCCAGCCACATACTCAGATGAACCTGATGGCTGCCATGGATGGAGCATGTGAGGACATCACAGCAGAAGCCTGCAGAGGTTGGATAAGACATTAAAGAAGATCTTTTCCACGCTGCATTGGAAGGGATGATATCTGTTGTGATGTGGATGAAAATCTGTGGCCCTACAGACTGGGACATCAAGGGGTAGACACAGATTGCACTGTATAGTGCGCCATGCGCAGTTCTGCCTAAGAAGTGTTTCCTATGTTTACCTTTTGGAATTTTAATTTGTGTCTTTTAATTTTCTATCTATTTTTGTCAGTCAGACGTTTTTGAAGTGGAACCGCCAAATTCTCGCTTTGTCTTAGCATTTTCTCATCGGTTATGTCGATTCTTATATGTCACCAAACCCTAATATCTCGACCACAAGGGGGGCAAATTTGCCATTTAACTTCATTTATCTCGATCCGCATGACCAATCGCTGGCTTTTCCCACATCACCATCTCACTACCATATTTGTGGCAGCGGGAGCATGGCCGAGCGTCAGTTTGTGAATGGAGAGCTGATAGACATAGGATTGCATCACCGGAAGCTAATGTGGTCTAATGATTGTTCTCTCTTTTCCAGTGATCGGAGGGGGCATTTAAGGAGGAGAGCGTGGAGGTGTGTGTGTGTGCTGGCCGATCAGCAGAAGGCTTGACCGCCTAGTAAGCTTGACAAATGCTTCCTGCAACCCGCGTCACTGCCTCTGTGCCGGGGCTTGCCTTTCTTCCCAGCCCTGCAAACCGAGGTGTCCAGGTCATGGGCTAGGCCTTATTCTTCACGTCTCTTCAGTCCTAGGGTGTCACTATATTCTAATATAGTTGGACTGAGATAGTGGTTTTATGGGGTGATGCCCCAAATCGAAGAGACGCTGGCTAGCTATCTCTCCCCAGGGGATGTGTCATCTTTCAAAGGCCCAGCACTGCTCACTAATCCCCTGAGAACCACCTCAGCATTGGTGGGCAAGGCCTATGCCTCATCGATTCAGGTCACAGGCTGTCTGCACACCATGGCTGTGCTGCAGGCCTATCCTGCCAATCTGCTGTGGGAGCTAGATGTGGGAGATGTCTCGGGTGGTCAGCACGTCCGTAAGCTCCATTGTGGTAGCGCTAAGGCCATTGGCAGTCCATGGCTTCCATTGTCTCTACTGAGAGACATATTTGGCTTACCATGTTTGACCTTTTTACAGGAATAAGGCTGTGCTTCTGGACACCCCACTGGTGCTGATCTGCCTGTTCTGTGACCCTGTTAATGTGGTCATTGACAGGCATTCCAGCGATTCCTCCCACGTCACCCTCGTGGGGCTGCCTGGCCCCTCTGTCCTTCACTTTAACTGTGCCCGTCCACACTCAGCAGGGATTGGTCAGTCAGCTCTAGGTCCTGAAGGGGATTGTCTCCAGGTTATGTATGTAACCATGGTTCCCAGAGGGAATGAGATGCTGCCTCTCTATGCAACACTACCTGCATCCCTGCAGCACTTCCTTTCCTTTTCAGAAGCTAGCACTGGTTTCACTCCTTGTGCTTTTAAGCTTCCTGATCGTGATGTCATGCGGTGACGCAGCGGTTTCCATTTTACTGATTATACACGTGATTCAGAGATTGGACAATGCAGAGGTGTTTCCAAAGTGTTTCTGATGCAGCATCTCATTCCCTAAGGAAACCATGGTTACATACGTAACCTGGAGACCTTTATCATTGTTGGGGGTATCAAAAGTTCATGTAACCCAAAGCCATTGTAGCCAAACTCTTTATATTAATTACAGTCTAAATCCATCTTAATTGTTCTTGAGTGTATCCTCGTCTATCTTCCTCAAATTCTCAGCAGCGTATGGTTTCCAAACTGAAGAGAACCAGATTGAGAAGTATCCAGAAAGAGAACTACTGTACATGATTGCAGGATCATGACTGGTCAAATAAACATTTTTGAGTGACCAACCACAACAGCAGAAGTTAAGTCAAGTGGAATTTTCAAGCAGAAGCAGTCCATCATAATCAAATGTTTCCTTAGCATAAACTTTCAAAGTTTATATTTAACATTCCACAACAGTGTTTTCTTATGAGGAACAGTCAAACAATCCCATACTAGGTACTCCTTCAACAAAGAATTCAGGATGAATAGTATCTTACACAGTGACATTTTTTTCTAATTTGCTTTGGAGCGTTTCTCAAATCATTCTTAATACTTGCAAACCAGAAAGTACATTTCTAAAAACAATTGTACAAACAGCACCACACAATGGATTGTTTGCAAAAGCCTGTACTTTTCTCAAAATCCTTAGTTCATCTCTCAAAGGTAAATATGTGTGAACATCTCATTACCATTAGAAAGTCCTTTTGTGATTGTTTACAAACAAGATCATCAAAATGTTTAGTCATGCTGTCAGTATAATGGCACACGGGTTCACAGTTTTCCTGATGCAATTACAGTTTTGATACAAGTGATTAAAAATGCACAAGTCTGAATTTCTTCTTTATGACATCTATGAATTTCAACAGAACAAATGTAAAAAGTAATATATTTGGGATTTTGATTGCAAGAGACCAAAAAGGATTCACACTTTTACTATACTGTACTAGTGTTCGTTCATTTCCTGGTAGTTTTGCCTTTTGCTCTGTCACCAATTACATCTTTTTCTCAGTTGCTTTGGAGCATTTCTCAAATCTTCCTTAATATTTGAAAACCAGTCAGTGCATTCTCAAAACAATTTGTACCAACAGCACAATACATTGGATTTCTTGCAGAAGCCTGTACTTTTCTCAAAATTCTTAGTTCATCTCTCAAAAGTAAGTATTTGTGTCAGTGCACATCATTCCAACCAGAATTAAAAATTCCTTTGTCATTGTTCACAAACAAGATCAAAATAGAATTTCATTTCTGAGAAACATTCCAGTCCAACTAATGATATATTTTAACACATAATTTAATATTTGTGCTAATATTTTTTTTATAATATCAGTCTACAGTACCTGCACAGTATTAGTCCAGATGTCCTTATCTCCTAATTTTACAGGCACTCGGATGAAAATGTCCACGTTCAAATCCCTGAGGTAATTTTCCACCTGAGAGGAAATGAGGTTGTCATGTAATTCTTTCCAGATAGTAGCATATCAGATGTTTCCTTGTATTTTTTAATAATACCTTTAATATTTGTTGGATTGGTTTCTGTAGGTCATTTTTCCCTGCGGTAAAGTTAATGTGGATTGTGGAATTCTGGTGCCTTGACAAGAGATTGTAAAAAAAAAAAAAAGATGTATGAATATTTGAGTCTACTCTTACCATATTACAATATTTTTACATTTACTGAAATAAGAATATGGCAAACCTTTGTAACATTTATAATTATACATATCTATTTGAGCTAGAAATCAGTAAATTCACTGACCTGATCAGTGCAACATAGATGGCATATTTAACATCAATGGACTTGTCTTTGGACAATTCATTGTCCCGTTCATGCTTGTCATTGTCACTGAAAATTACAGGATATTTGTGTCAGTTGTTAAATAATTGTTATTTGTTGTAAATAAAATCATCAGTTTGAATACAATACTATAGAAGGCAGACCACAATCACAGTAGGAAACTCCAGCCAAAAATTTAATAAACAATTTGGCTAGCAACTTAGACAGTGTTTAAGATTTTGGCCCCTTATGCTATTGAGTTTGACACCCTGCTTTAGACTGTAAGGACATACTTTGGGATGAGAGTGGAAACGACTCCATGTTACGTATGTAACCCTGGTATCCTGAGGGAATGATATTAATCATTGAACATTTAAAGTTTCCCTTCAGGAACTCGAGCTGCATAAACAACGCTTTGGTAATGCTTCCGTGTTGTCCACGGTCTGAATCACGTGTGTCATCTGTCCAATGAAAAAGCTGGTGTCACGGACGGGGTGACATCACGACCAGGAAGCTATAAAAGCACAAGGGATGAAGCTGGTGATAGTTTCTAAAAGGGAAGGAAGCCCTGCAGTGTGGCCTGGAGACGTAGCATCTCATTCCCTCAGGGAACCAGGGTTAAATACGTAACCTGGAGATGTTTCCTTTCAGAAACTTGAGCTGCATCAACAACGCTTTGGGAACGAGAGTCCAATATCACCCGACTGCCCTGTGATTGCCCTGCCAGGGGGCATGATACGCTGAAATGGCAGATGCACAGACTTTAAGGGTGAATAGAGCCAACCCTCTGGCGAACTGCTCTAAAGGAATTCCAGCACTGAACCAGGCAGTTAACTGAATTCAATTGGTACTGATACCACTATATACTGAGCAGGTGCCATCTAGCAGCATATGACCACCTAGTTGAGGGAGCTCTGGATTGAGAATGGTCACTACCACCTTGGTGAAAAGACCAGAAAGTCGGAGCCACAGTCTCTAAAAATTAAAATCAATTCAGTTCAAATCATTTTTATTTGTATAGCGCTTTTAACAATGAACATTGTCTTAAAGCAGCTTTACACAGATAATGTGGTGATGAAAATAATAAAAAAATAAGAATAAAAAGAATAAGATGTTCTTTATAAGTTTAAGTTTCTCCCTGTTAAGCAAGCCTGTGGCGAGGAAAACCTCCCCAAGATTCAATTTTTTTATTCATTTTTATTTGTATTGCGCTTTTAACAATGAATATTGTCTCAAAGCAGCTTTACACAGATAATTGAAATTAAAAGTGAATATGTTCTTTATAAGTAAGTTTGTCCCTGATGAGCAAGCCGATGGCGACTGTGGCAAGGAAAAACTCCCCGAGATGGCATAAGGCAGAAACATTGAGAGGAAGCAGACTCAAGAGGGAACCCATCATCATCTGGGTTGCACCGAATGTTCATTTATTACAGATAAACGATTTTGCAGGTACAGTGATGGTGAACAGATACAAACTGTAGTCCTGAGTCATTGTAACAGACTGTTGGCAAAAACTACAGTCCAAATCCATCAGTGAACTATTGTTCCCCCTGACTGAGAGAGAAGATTCCTCCTGAGAGGAATCTTCCAGGGATTGTAATGGCAACCAGCCCTAGAGGGGTGGAGGTGTAAGGGAGAACCAAAGGGGACAGTGCAATGTCTCTCAAACAAGTCTATTTGAGCCCTGCCGAATCTCCCAAGATCTGCTCCACCACATGCGGGTTACACTGCCCTCAAGGAGAGCAGCTTTCCCCTGGGCCCACAGAAGGGTATGATAAGGTGGTTGATTTAAGAGACCACCGAGGTGTTGTCCAAATGGACCAACACATGGTGACCTCTAAAGTCTGATAAGAAATGCTTGAAGGCTAGAAGCATGGCCAGGATCTCTAGGCAATTAATGTACCACAGCAGATGGTGCCCTCCCCACAGACCTTGGGCGGAGCTCATGGCCACTTCCCAACCTGGGAGGGAAGCATCCGTCGTTAGCGTTACACAATGACCCAGAACTACCAACATGGGGCCCTGAGATAGGAACCCAGGATCTCCCGACACCTAAGGCATGTAGGGTTTGCCACATAACCTTGATTGTATGGAGCACATTGCTTCTCTGAGAGAACCCTTAGGTTCCCACTGAAGGGGTCTCATGTGTACAAGGCCAAATGGAACCACATTGGATGCTGCTGCCGTTAAACCCAGCAATCTCTGAAATTTTTCGACAGTAAGGGACTGTACTCCTCTGACCCTCCTGACGGCCGTCTGGTGGTTCTCTGCAATGGAGAAAGCACACTCTTTTTGCTGTTTAGCAGTAGCCCCAGTCTCTTCAGGTGAATGAAAACAACATTTCTGCTAAGTGCTCTTATTGAACTAATATCAAACAATCTTTAATACAGTTTAAGATGCAGATGCCCAGAAGTCTCAGGGGGACCAGAGCTGCATCTACACACTTTGTGAAGGTGTGGGGTGAAAGGGCAAGACCAAATTGAATGACCCAGTATTAGTAAGCTTCGCCCCAAAGCGAACCTCAGGAAGTGGTCTGAACTTGTCCTGAAAGAAGGAAGGATGGATACATGAAAATATGCATCCTTCAGATCTATTGTGACAAACCAGTCCTCAGATCTGATTTGAGACATGACCTGCATGAACCTGAGCTTCATTAGTGAGCGGTTCAGCTGACATCTAGAATCCAGAATCTAGAATAGGATGCTACCTCCTCGTCATATGAAGTACTGGCTGTAGAACCCGGACTTTTCTGATGAGGGACCACCTCGATTGCCTTCTTCCTCAAGAGGATGCACCCCATCGAATCATGGTGGACGAGACCCGAACTGAATCGTAAAACCTATGTCTACAGTACGGAGGGCCAGATGTGTGCTCGCTGGAGCTGGCTGTGCCCTGAAGCACTGATCAAAGCAGGGTTAAAGAACCAGGTCCCTGGGATGGGGCGGGAACCACGTGATGATGTGCACCATGCCCTTTCCCGGCGGAATCCCCAGAACCTCCCACATCAGGACTTCTTGGCTGAAGCCCTCTCATTGAAAATGACAGTCCTCAGATCTGTCATCTCACATTGCTTCAGCCCATAGTGTCGCACAGGATCCCTAGCAGGGGGAGTGTGAGTTGCTACGCTCTGTCTTTGAACCTTCCAGTGAAGGGAGGTGCTGGGTTGTTCCTGGGACTGCACCTGTCAAGCAGCTCCATGAGAGTGACGTTGGGAGCAACCGCTGGAATGCTGGTGACTATTTCTTGGCCTCTTGAAACCTCTCGACAACTGTATTTATGGAATCACCTAAGAGGCCACTAGTGGGGCGTCGAGCAGCACGGCCCTGTCCCTGTCAGAAAGATCCACTAGGGTGAGCCATGCCTCTCGGTGGAGACTAGGATGGCCAAGAACAGCCAAAGCCCACAACGGTCTTTTTTGTGGCCCTAAGAGCCTGGACTTCCTGGCTGCCTGAGATGCCCCCCACATCTAGCTCTCACAGCAGGTCAGTCTGATACTCCTGTACCACTGCCATGGTGTGCAGGCATGCAGCGTCTTTTCAACTCAGGGCACCACCCTGTAACCACACTCTTTTAGTCCACATATGTTGGAGTACAATGAAGACACCTCAGTCTGCAGGTCCGGATAGAACAGCATACCCGGACATGGATGTTGTGAGGTAGGTCTCAGAAAACGCTAGTCAAATTTACTGGACGGAGCAGCTTTCTGCTCATTGGCCCACCAAACTTGTTATAACTTCGCCACGGCATAAGTCACAACCACTATAAGCTCCTTGAACTCTGGCTCACAGAGTGTAGCCCCCCTTCTCCGAGGAAGAGAATCGGAGCTGAAGGCTCTCTTTGCAAGGGGAGATACTGCCAAAAGGCGTGCTTCCGATGCTTGCAACTGAGTGCCGGACCATGCAAGTGAGGCAGGAGAAAGAAACAAGCCCGTCTCGAAACCCTCTCCCAGTTTCCTTTATGTCTAAATATTAAGACATTTTTTAATAAATAATAATTAATAATTTATCATTAATATTGATGTGCACAAGTGGGGTGCATAATCAGGTATAAAGAGGTGCATTGTGACTTTTTTTTTACAAATATGAACAATCAAAATAGATAAATCCATTCTGAACAAACAAACAAAAATCTAAACAAAAAAATGTAATTGTGTAATAAATCTTGTATTTGGAATGTTTCTCATTAGACATTAGAAATGTCCTGTATTTTAAGACACCAATGCAATCCATCAAGTGAAATGTACTGGTTAATACTGTATATAAGAACAAACCTGGAAGCAGTTGCTTTGATCGTGATTTTTCCTTCAAAGTTACTGTCTTTGTTTATGTTATATGTAACATCAAATACAGCCTACAGAGGTGATAAAGGAAGTGAGAGATCGTATAATTTTTCAAAATTTTATAAATCCATATTCTATTCACAATTAAACAAACAAACAAAAAAACATATCAAATGTTTAAACTGAGAATATGAATCATTTTAAGGCAAAAAATAAGGTTGCAAAAGGTGTCAAAAAAAGTTTGACAGGACCTGTTGTCATTTACCCTATAATGTTTTACCTGTTATAGGTTACAATTTAACCTATACCAGTTTAATTTTAATAACACTCAATTTTTATAGATTTTTGTTGCACCATCCCAACTTTTCTTTAAAGTTGAAGTAATAAAATTCAAGATGACCTTATTTATTTCTTACAATGGATAATTTATCTTATAATGGTCCATTTCTACATTTTAATTTACATTTTATTTACATTTTACACAGCATCCCAACTTTTTGTAATTGGGGTTGGTAAAACAGTATCCATCCAATAATCCCAAACTTACACTACTTACACTCATCTATGTCTTAGACAAATCTTGAAACTCATAACTACTATTTACCTTATTACCTATAATCAAAATTTTAATTAGAAACTTTATTTGGACTCACCAAATCATTTTTTTGAAGATGGGTTTACTGATGTAACAAGTAGTCTCCCCCAAGACAGCTTTTTCTTCACTGTCCACAGATACACACTCCAATCTGCCCTGCTCAGAGAGAAACCAACATAGACATCTTTTTCATTTGCTACTCAGAGTCCAGTCTAAACATTTATCCATCCATCCATGCAATCATCTTCTATCCCACTTATTCTTCACATGGTTTATAAGGAGGTCTGGACTCTCAGAGACTTAAGAGGACAAATTGTTTTTGAAAGCCACTTTTATACAATCCTTAATGGCACATTCATAAGATCAGTATAAATACTTTGGGGTTTTTTTTCAGGTTTTTATATTATCTGGAGAAATAACGCACTGTGTTATTTTTAGTTTACTGTATTATATACTGTTCCTTGCCTTTTGTATCATTTTTGCTTTTTGAATATAATTCAGCTGATGAATGGTTTGTTTTGCAAAGTTATGTATACTTTTACTCAAGTATGATTTTCATATACTTTTTACACCTCTGTAGACTAGACATGATGTGTGTGTGTGCGTTTATAGTTATGTCCTTCAATACAGGCAAATCCCAACACCTGCTACCTGCTGCTCCATGTGTGCAATTTCGATAATCATTCCTAATTATACAGATATTCTCCAACTCCACTATAAATAAGAAACAAAGCATATCATTCTGTACTTCAGACACTTGCCTGTTTAGTGGTGAATCGTCTGAAGGAAAGTCCGAATGGGTATTTGAGAACGACTCGACTGTTATAGGAGTTTTCCCCTCTGTTCTGTATGAAAACTGTCACATTCATCTCCTGCATTATTCCAACCTGTATAACTGAGTGTCTGAAAAAGTAAAAGGAAAAAACGAAACACAATATAATAACCGACACGTCAGGATTCTGATGAGTGTTTCTGCTAATCATTTAGTCCATTGTTTTCCCTTCATTGGTTTTCCCCAATCATCTTACCCAGAAAAGTTAAAATCCACTTTGAGATTATCGATGCAGACATTATCGGTTCCACAGTTTATTTCAAAATCCAGCTGAGAAAATAGTTCACAAAGTGATGTCATGTGCACAGTCTAACATTTCCATTATTGATGTAAAAAAACTACAAAAAACAGAACTGATATAACTGTATGTACATATATATTAATGTGCAAATAAACATGATGTGTAATTATTGACAATGCTTTTGACACATTTTGAAGTAATAATAAGAAAATAAGAAAAAATTATACTGCTTCAGTTCTAATCTGAAAATCTGTACATTATAACAACTTACGTTATAATCCGAGGTGTACTTTACAGTAGGAATGAGCATCGGACGTAAATTGCCTAATTTTTGACTAGGGAGACCCTCAAATGTATACACTAACTCATTTATTATTGGGTTTAGTGCATCATTAGGGCAGGCCTGTAAAAGCACAAGGAAACAAAAAGATCGAATGACTTAAAGTGAAAATATGTACAATATGAAGATATGCCTTATTTTATATAAACATGAGTAGAAAACTGATTTTGTTTTGTTGTTGTAGTTGTAGAGCAAAATAAGTACTATAAATTACACATGAAATATTGTAGAACTCTGGGAAGATGTAGAATGATCTAAAAGTACAAATTTAGGCAAATATAAATGTATTTTTGCTGTCAGAGACTCAAAATGTTTCAATTTACTGCTTCCCCAAATCATAATGATTATTTATTACGCCTTTATAATTTTTAATGTTAACACTAAAATGAAGAATATACTTATCAATGTACAGTGGGTGTAATGTAATAATAAATATAGGAGCAATCTAATAACATTTTTATTTTATTTTAGATTAAATGTGTGCACATAAATACACTTTTATAAAGTATTTAAAAGGAGCATTTCAAATACCTCTATAAAGAAATTATGTTCATCACACTTTTCCTGCAGCGACACAGATATCATGCGAGAGAGATCACGGATTTTCTCTGAAAAGTAGGCCCGGTAGCTTTGTCGTTTGGCATCAAGTTTTATGGTATAGTTTATATTTGCATTCAAGTCTAAATATAGAGAAATAACAACAATCAGACATTTTTTGAAGACAAACATACCTTGTTATTTAGTTGGAGCAGCCTTTGGCTATTGCATTAAATAGATATAAGAATAGACATAAAAACCTGATTGGGGATCATTTTTTAATCTATCCATGGTGAAACACAATTTTAGGGTGTTTCTCAAAGGACTGGTGCAGTCAGTGTCTCGGGTGGGGATTTTGGACGGGCTGTAGGTTAGGGTGTTCCGCAAATCCACGATGGGTCTCGATCTGAGCAAAACAACAAACAATAGAAATAAAACATTGAACAAAGCATTTTCACTTATTGTGATGCAATACTAAATCTAAAATGGACTTAATTGGGATTTTGAGCTACGCCATTGACAAAATCGACACAAAACACACAAAATATTTAGACTAAGAGCTAAAATCAAACTAATTTATAAATATAGGTTATGTCCTAGTGCCGGGCTCAAACTGTGCAGTTTTGCCTACAATTTGATAGTCTGAGACAAATTAAAAAAATACCTAAAGTTTTCTATAATCTGAGGTTAAAATCTGTAGTCTGGTTTGTTCACTGACAGCCAATTAATGGCCACTGCGCAATTTTCTTTTTCTCCGTTCTCTGTTTGCTGCTTGATATCATTAGTGAGAGAATGCAGGTCTGAACGCATTACCGATTTATGACGTGAAAATTCGTACAAGTCTTTTTCTTGTGTGTGGCACTTTTAAACAATATAATAACTGCGATCCTACAGTGTGACATGGAGATCATGCTCGCTTAGTCTGACAAGCAGCAATCACAAAGGACTATTAAAAATCACAGTGTGCACCCAGCATGACACGATGCCTACAAGAAAACCAGTTCTGGTCAAAGGCTTCAAAAAGGCCATATGGTTACATATACAATGAAACAGTTAACAAAAAAAAAATGAATGTGTAAGAATTATTGTAAGAATTTGGGGATTTTACAAAGAACCATGAGGTGTAGGTGAGAAGACCTGGGGTGCAATCAGCATTCACATTCATCCCAAAGGTGTTCAGTAGAGATGAGATGAGAGAGCTCTATAGCAGGCCACTCAAGATCTTCTTCTCCACAGCATGTAAATTATATCTTCAAGGAGCTCACTTGCACAGGGGTATTGTCATGCCTGAACAGGTTTGGGTTTCCAAGTTCAAGTTAATGCAAAATTGTATTATTTTTCTAAAGACGTCAGATGCGCTATAGAGATAGCAGAAAAGGTCAGGTGACCCAACATTTAAAAAATATAGTGTATATCCAGCTTATAGACACATATCCATGAAGACCTGCATCTGTATTTGCATCTAATTGTGGTTCTACCACGTATTGACACAAAGAGGTGACTATAAATGTCTTTAAAAAAGAAAATAAGTGAATATATATATATATATACAGTGAGGAAAATATGTATTTGAACACCCTGCTATTTTGCAAGTTCTACCACTTAGAAATCATGGAGGGGTCTAAAATTGTCATCGTAGGTGCATGTCCACTGTGAGAGACATAATCTACATACATTGTGATTTTTGGATTTTTTTTTTTAGATTATGTCTCTCACAGTGGACATGCACCTACGATGACAATTTCAGACCCTCTATGATTTCTAAGTATATATATATATATATATATATATATATATATATATATATATATATATATATATATATATATAGTCAGGGTGCGAGCAAAACAGAAGGTGGAAGCCGGAGTACAGCTCGCTCGGGTTTTAATGACAAGTATGAGGAAAAGAGATACACACGAGCACACACACACACACACACACACACACACACACACACACACACACACACACACACACACACACACACGCACACACGCACACGGCAGTCCTTCGTTTGAGAGAGTCCGGGGTGTGCTTTGGGAGAAGCGAAGCTGACCCGAGATGCGCGGGGAGGAGAAGCGTAGCCGGGATGGGATTGTGGGATTGTCCGAATGAAATAGAATAACAGAGTCTTGTTTGAAAACCGAAACCCGAAAACATAGACCGCACGTAAAGTCCAAGACATACAATAACGAACGGGGAGTGAATGTGAGAGTGGGGTTTATGTAGGAGCGGGGTGGAGTGATGATGAGCTTCAGGTGTGCATAGTTACGGCTGGAGCTCCAGAGAGAGCGGAGGCATGAGTGACAACGAGCTCCAGGTGTGTGTGATTATGCCTGGAGCTCCAGGGAGAGCGGAGGCATGAAAGCCACAAAAGGGGGCGTGGCAGGTGGATCCCTGATGATATATATATATATATATATATTAGCAAAATAAAGGAAAATTAATGATACAAATCCCATTTAAGTCCATGTCAATATGCAAATATTCCAGAAATTTCTGTTACTTCATTCACATAGTACCAACATTTACATAGCTTATGAGGCTTATGAGACTCTATGGGTGATCTATATCATATACCTACGATATATATATATATATATATATATATATATATATATATATATATATACAGTGAGGAAAATAAGTATTTGAACACCCCGCTATTTTGCATGTTCTCCCACTTAGAAATCATGGAGGGGTCTGAAATTGTCATCGTAGGTGCATGTCCACTGTGAGAGACATAATAATAAAAAAAGAAATCCAGAAATCACAATGAATGATTTTTTTGCTATTTATTTGTATGATACAGCTGCAAATAAGTATTTGAACACCTGAGAAAGTTAATGTTAATATTTGGTACAGTAGCCTTTGTTTGCAATTACAGATGTCAAACGTTTCCTGTAGTTTTTCACCAGGTTTGCACACACTGCAGGAGGGATTTTGGCCCACTCCTCCACACAGATCTTCTCTAGATCAGTCAGGTTTCTGGCCTGTCACTGAGAAACACAGAGTTTGAGCTCCCTCCAAAGATTCTCTATTGGGTTTAGGTCTGGAGACTGGCTAGGCCACGGTCTCATCTGACCACATGACTTTCTCCCATGACTCCTCTGGATCATCAAAATGGTCATTGGCAAACTAAAGACGTGCCTGGACATGTGCTGGTTTAAGCAGGGGAACCTTCCGTGCCATGCATGATTTCAAACTATGACGTCTTAGTGTATTACCAACAGTAACCTTGGAAACGGTTTTCCTTTTTTCACCAAGCTGCTTGGCAATTTACCCGTAGCCCTTTCCAGCCTTGTGGAGGTGTACAATTTTGTCTCTAGTGTCTTTGGACAGCTCTTTGGTCTTGGCCATGTTAGTTGTTGGATTCTTACTGATTGTATGGGGTGGACAGGTGTCTTTATGCAGCTAACGACCTCAAACAGGTGCATCTAATTTAGGATAATAAATGTGGTGGAGGTGGAGGCAGACTAACAGGTCTTTGAGCGTCAGAATTCTAGCTGATAAACAGGTGTTCAAATACTTATTTGCAGCTGTATCATACAAATAAATATTTAAAAAATCATACATTGTGATTTCTGGATTTTTTTTTTAGATTATGTCTCTCACAGTGGACATATATATATATATATATATATATATATATATATATATATATATATATATATATATATATATATATATATGCTACACAGCTGTTGCTAATATTTGTGTTAATAACTCTCTAATCAGTCGACTACAAGTGTTGCTGATAGAAAAAATCTAGGGTTAGGGTTTTTGTTTTGCAGCATGTTTTTAAACCCATTAGTAAAAACTGCTGTTGCTGCTGATAATCTCACACCAGCATCACGCGAAGGCAATGTCTGATGCAGTAACATGCTCTGGCCCCATCCCAATGCGGCGTGGCAATGTAGCCTACAGCAGGCTATGGTCGCTGACCTGCTGGATGTCCGAGTGGTGCTCCAAAAACAATGTGGGCTTCATTAATAATTGGAGCATTTTTGAGGGCAAGGCTGGCTTGTTAGGGCGGGACAGTATCCACCCCACTCGGAAAGGTGCTGCTCTCATTTCTTGTAGTATAGGTCATAGTCGCAGAACAGCACTAGTTAACAAGTGACTGTCTAGAACCAAGGCCAGGGAGCAGACAGACAGGCTAAACCGACCATCTGCTAGCTGCACACTGTCGTCACTCAGGATCCACCAAATTGAGACTGTGTCTGTCCGAAACCAAAATATAGGAATTCTCAGAAAGTCTGTTTTAGTAACCTGATTAAAATTAAATTAAATAGGACTGAATGCACAGCCAGCACCTCTGATCTAAAGATATGATTGCTGAATATTAGATCTCTCACGTCAAAAGCGCTTACTAAAAACGAAATTATTATTGACCAGGAGTTTAAAATAATGTGTTTGACAGAAACGTGGATTAAACCGAATGAAGTAACCCTGTAGACAGCAGTGTAATTACAGACAATTAATTACAAAGCTTCACTCTTATTCATGAGAATGACTTAATTTAATTAATTTCCTCATCAAAATCATCAAATTGCATTCTCGATCCCTTGCCTACAAGTTTCCTCGAACAGATAATTCCAGAGGTAATTCAACCTGAACTCTTCCATTAGCACTGGTTATGTACCTAAATCCTTAAAACTGGCAGTTATCAACCCCCTAATTAAGAAACCTGACCTTGACCCATGTCAGCTGTCCAACTACAGGCCAATATCAAATCTCCCCTTTATAGCCAAGATTTCAGAAAAGGTTGTAGCACAGCAGTTATGCTCACACCTACTTATGAATAAATTTTTTTAAATGTATCAGTCAGGATTTCAGCCTCATCATAGCACAGAGATGGCGCTAGTTAAGGTGGTAAATGACCTGTTATTGGCCTCTGATCAGGGTTTTGTCTCTTTACTTGTTTTGCTCGACCTTAGTGCAGCGTTTGACTCCATTGATCACACTATACTACTTGCTAGACTTGAGAACATTGTTGGAATGAAGGGAACAGCTCTCTTGTGGCTCAGGTCTTATTTGAGTGATCGCTATCAGTTTGTTGATGTTAATGGTGAGTTCTCCACACTCTCTGAGGTAAAGTTTGGTGTTCCTCAAGAATCTGACTTAGGCACACTGCTTTTCTCTTTATATATGCTGCCTCTTGGTGAAATTATACATAAACATGGTATTCGCTTCCATTGCTATGCTGATGATACACAGTTGTATAATTTAGCAAAGCCAGATGAGGGAGATCAGCTTAACAATGTTGAGAAGTGTGTAAAGGACAGTGGATGCTTGATAACTTTCTTCTGCTCAACTCAGATAAGACGGAGGTACTTGCACTAGGACCACATGCAGCTAGAAGCAAACTTTCCGATTACGTAGCATCTCTGGATGGTGTTTCTGTTTCGGCGTGTACGGCTGTCAAAGACCTTGGTGTTATTATTTACCCTAGTCTTTCCTTTGAGGCTCACGTGAATAATATCACCAGGATCGCCTTCTTTCACCTTAGAAATATTGCTAAAATTAGAAATATGATGTTGTTACAGGATGCAGAAAAACTAGTTCATGCTTTTGTTACTTCTAGATTAGACTACTGTAACGCTTTACTGTCTGGGTGTGCGAGTAAGTGCATGAATAAGCTTCAGTTAGTTCAGAATGCAGCAGCAAGTGTCCTCACTAGATCTAGGAAATATGACCACATCATTCCTGTTTTAATCAGTCTACACTGGCTCCCAATTAAATCTCGCATTGATTATAAAATACTACTACTGACGTATAAAGCACTTAATGGTCTCGCACCACAGTATCTGAGTGAACTTCTGTACCAGTATGATCCTCCACGCCTACTTAGATCAAAAGGTGCAGGCTATCTGTTGGTTCCTCAAATAATGAAGACTACAGCAGGGGGCAGATCTTTCTCTTATAAAGCCCCACAGTTATGGAACAGCCTTCCAATCAGTGTTCGGGACTCAGACACAGTCTCAGTGTTTTCTTAGGTAATGGAGCAGATCTGGAGGGAACATGGATATAGAGTGTTTGGTAAACTGGGATATTTGTATGCTGTCGTCCCCTCACATTCACACGTTCACTCAGGTTCGTTAATGGTGGTGGGTCGTCTCTTATCCCAGAGATCCCTCATGTCTGTGTTACCTCTGGTTCTCCCTTGTAGTTATGCTGCCATAGCGAGTCTTGCTGGAGTCCAAACTGCACAGTGACATTAACTTTCATACAACAATAAGAACACTTAATAATCCATATCCTTCTCCTTCTGTCACCCTCTTCTCTCTCTCTCTCTCTCTCTCTCTCTCTCTCTCTCTCGGTCAAGTTAAACATGCTCCTGAGGCTCCAGTGACCACTGTTCCTACCCCTCTCCATTCCGTGGATCTTCCCACTTCGTCCAGGCCTGCCTCTGGATAGTGTTCTCTTCGACTGGAGGCCACTCTGTCCAGCTTGGGACGGTTTCTTATCAACACCTTGGGTGGTTCCATGAAATTCCAGAGCAAGAACGAGAGCTTTGAGCATGGATTTGGACTGTAGTTAATGTCAACATTCTGCTACATTGACTCAGGACTACTTTTCACCCAGATGAGGATGGTTTCCCTCTTGAGTCTGGTTCCTCTCAAGGTTTCTTCCTTATGCCATCTCGGGGAGTTTTTCCTTGCCACAATCGCCACCGGCTTGCTAATCAGGGACAAACTTACTTATAAAGAACATATTCACTTTTAATCACCACATTATCTGTGTAAAACTGCTTTGAGACAATGTTCATTGTTAAAAGCGCTATACAAATAAAAATGAATTGAACTGAATTGAATCACAGCAACTATTGTGAGATCCAAAACACCAGACCTTAAAAGTGTGACTGCTCCTTTGGAACCAACAGCGAGATCTGGCAGCTGGTCTTGACTGTGGTCCAGAGAGGACTGACTCAGAGAAATACCAAAAAATTGCAGCCCAGAGCGTACAGACGAGCCACTGATTCTCTGTCAGTAGAGAAACACAAAACAGAATTAATCTTGAATGAGTGAACATAAATTTCTTTTGATTGTTGTAAATTTTGAAATTAAATTTAACATTATCTGCTGAATGTAGATAACAATAAACTAGGAAAAATTAAGCAGATAATGTGGAATTGTGTATATATATATATCTACAACAGCTCAAAATGGCAGGATTGGTATTGCCCTACAGAGCATGGTACACCAAGCGGGACCCATCCCCAGGTCTACTTTTTCCTTTCTGTATGACTTATACACTAGTTGATGCAGTACCAAAGCTTAATAAAATCAACACAGATATATCTATCAAATTAGACACTAATGAGACACTCCTGCGAAATGCACAATCTAAGAAGGAACATGCCAGGTTTTCATTTCCTTCACTGCAAGTTATGAGGTAAGTTATGAGGCAAGTTATGAGGTTGTGGCAGCGGGGAGCGTGGTCGAGCGTCGGTTTGTGAATGGGGGGCGGGGGCAGGACGCAGGTAACCAGAAGTGAGCGGAGGCATAGGGGTGTGTATGTGTGTGTGCCAGAAGAGCCGGTTGAGCGCTGTGCGACCAGACACCAGTGAGACAAAAGAAAAATAAATCATTGAATAAAAACAGCGGTGACGCCTGTGAACCGACCTGTTGTGGCTGTCCTTTTTTCTCACTCCCACTCGCTCTCCCACAGAGGTGTTATCAAAAGGTTTCAAGACTAGCTCTGTTAGTAGAAAAGTATTTATTTAGCTACGTTTACACACTATAACCTTCAAAATGTCCCCTTGCACAGCAATACAGCACTGGATCTCTGTAGTGGTGTCAAAACAGTGACCTCTGAGCTGGATCTTCATCTTTGTGAAAAAGGCAAAGTCTGCAGGAGCCAAATCTGGCAAGTAGGGTGGGTGCAGAAGTGAGATCAAGCAAAATTTCCTTTGACTTTCATGAAGTTGCCAAATGGTTTCGATATTTTCGGGGGTTGAGCTCCATTGTTAAATTGTCAATGACCCTTGTAGCATATATAATTCAATTGAATACTTTTATATGAATTGGCATTGTTTTATAACAAATATAATCACATGCATTTGCAACACTTTTCTGAAACTTGTAAAAAAACCCTTAGTTGTGGACTTTTCTATGATCATCATGCACAAGTTGCGAAATGGTTTTGAAATTTTCAGTGGTTGAGCTTCTTGAAGGTCTTCCTGATCTCTCATCGTCTTACAGTGATGTTCTTCAGCTCATGAAGCACTTGTGCTGCTTAAAAAACCTTAAACAATTAGTTGCAGCATTGTCATATGTCAAACGTATGTCATGTCAAATGTTTCTGTAGCAGATTTTCATGCAGAAGTTTACATTCTTTCTTTGGTCCATGATGAAATCCCAGATGTAGTATTGCCTGTCGTCAGAATAGCACCAGTTAGCACCATTCGGCTTAAAACTTTTTGATACCTTTTTGTATATATTTCATCTTACTTTTCTTCACACAGTCACACAGTCAAACTTAGTCAAGTATTCAGGGAACCTCCTTGATAACCACAGGGTGTATATGGACAACTTGGTTTTGGTGGAAGTAACATCATTGCCACATCTTCAGTGACCACAACACAAATACAAAAGATTCTGTGGTTTGCAAAATTGGTATGTTTTGCAAGAGTTTTAGTGATTGCTATAGGCGCATGTGGCAGGGCATCCAGGCGATCATGAATTACAAGACAACATCACCTGCTTGTGACCATGACGCCTCCCTCCCAGATGCGCTGAACGACTTCTACGCCCGGTTTGAGGCACAGAACAACGTGAAGGTGAGGAAGACCACCCCTCCTCCCACTGGCCTCTGTCTAACCACAGCTGAAGTAAGGAAAACTTTATGCAGAGTTAACCCACGGAAGTCTGTTGGACCAGACAACAGTCCTGGAAGAGTGCTCAGGGAATGTGCAGATCAGCTAGTGGTTGTCTTTACTGACATCTTCAGCATCTACCTGAGCAGTAACGTTGTTCCCACGTGCTTCAAGACAACGACCATTGTTCCCCTGCCAAAGAAATCTACTGTCTCCAGCCTCAATGACTATCGTCCCGTCGCGCTCACACCCATCGTGATGAAGTGCTTCGAGAGGCTCGACATGAGGCACATTAAGATCCAGCTCCCACCCTCCCTGGGACCCATGCAGTTTGCGTATCGTCCGAACCGTTCTACGGACGATGCCATCTCCACAACCCTCCATCTGGCCCTCACCCACCAGGACAACAAGGACTCATATGTACGAATGATTCCTCAGCACCTGATTAAGAAGTTGAGCCTACTGGGCCTGAACACCTCCCTCTGTAACTGGATCCTGGACTTCCTGACTGGAAGACCTCAGTCAGTCCGGATCGGGAACAGCATCTCCAGCACCACCACACTGAGCACTGGGGCCCCCCAGGGCTGTGTGATCAGTCCACTGCTGTTCACTTTGCTGACTCATGACTGTGTAGCAATGCACAGCTTGAATCACATCGTCAAGTTTGCCAATGACACGACCGTGGTGGGTCTAATCAGCAAGAACGACGAGTCAGCATACAGAGAGGAGGTGCAACGGTTAACAGCCTGGTGTGGAGCTAACAAACTGACTCTGAACATTGACAAAACCAAAGAGATGTTTGTGGACTTCAGGAGAGCACAGAGCGACCAATCTCCACTGATTATTGATAGATCCTCAGTGGAGATCATGAAGAGCACCACATTCTTTGGTGTTCATCTGGTAGACAACTCTCTATCTGCTGTTATTTTTGCACCTTTCACTGTATTATACTGTTCACTCTTGACTGCTTCTGTTTCTGCTGTTTTTGCACTACAGTGTTCTGGTATACTCACCCCTGGGTATAGTTTTTAGGTTTACTGGTCGGTGCTATATTTTTTTTTTTTTACTTTTATGTCTTGTCTTGTGTTGTCTTGTGTTGTCTGTCTGCACTGTCTGTCTGTACTTTTTTTGTCTGCAGTGTTTGCACTAGGTTGCACTTTATGTAGCTTTGTGTTGTGTTGTAGCTCTATGTTGTTTAGTGTAGCACCAGGGTTCTGGAGGAACGTTGTCTCGTTTTTACTGTGTACTGTGTACAACTGTGTATAGTACAAATGACAATAAAAGCCTCTTGACTTGACTTGACTTCACTATAGTGATTAGGGGTTGACAGTTTAGTGATATAACTATATTTGCCACTGTTGCCTTGTATTAAGATCTGCCTTTCGTTTTAGATTTGTTATGAATTAATGTTAATTGCACCTTGACTTGATTTAACACTGATCTTGGATTCATGTAATGTTTATGTCAGATTGAAAACTTATTAGTTAAGTCTTTCGTGAATACGTTTCTCTTAGGTAAAGGAGCAGATCAAGAGGGATCATGGTTATGGTGAACTGGATGTAAAGATGCTGTGATCCTACCAGTCTGTGATACATTCTTGCTCTCCCTTTTAGCAGCAATAGCTAGTCCAGTTATTTTTTCCCGTCTCCCCATGTTAGCCCCAATGTCAATTTCAAATATATTACAATCATTGATCATGTTTAAACAAGCTCAGATTTCTGTTTATTACAACACATTTTAAATAATGAAATTTGAATGACAATAGGAAGTTACCATACACTTTTTTTCTGACCTGTGAATAGGTAGGGGCAATATCTGCATTTCTTCCATTAAAGATGTAGATGCTGCCCTGGCCATTGTCCTCTAGAGGTGCTCCTACCACTACATCCATCTTACCATCCCTGTTTAAATCTGCAGGGCTGGCCAATGTCATTCCAAACCTTCCTCTTTTCCTGGAGTTCCTTTCAGTACTTGTTTATATGTTACCTGTAAAAAATGCAGAAAAAAGTTTGTGTGTTGCTAAAGAATGTAACGTTAAGTCGTGGGTTTTTAAAGTAAACATGTATTACCTACAAAAGCAACCGAAACAGGTAAATAAAACCCAAGCCTAAAGGAGATGCTTAGAATATTGCACCCACCAGTTTTATTCTAAAACTACATGACAAAACATCTAATGAAAATAATGTAGTTCACAGTAATCAAATAAATCAAGTAAAAAATTTACATTGTTTAATTGTTTACTGCAATTTATACTCAGTTATTTATATTTGATGGGTTTTGCGGTTGCAGGGAGAAGAGGTGGAGAAGGTGGAGCAGTTCAGGTACCTGGGGTCAACAGTGCAAAGTAACAAAGAGTGTGTTAGAGAAATGAAGAAAAGAGTACAGGCAGGGTGGAGTGGGTAAAGAAGAGTGGCAGGAGTGATTTGTGATAGAAGGGAATCTGCAAGAGTGAAAGGGAAAGTTTATAGGACTGTGGTGAGACCTGCGATGTTGTATGGATTAGAGACAGTGGCATTGAGTAAAAGACAGGAGGTGGAGCTGGAGGTAGCAGAGCTGAAGATGTTGAGATTTTCGTTGGGAGTGACGAGAATGGACAGGATTAGAAATGAGTTTATTAGAGGGACAGCGCATGTAGGTCGTTTTGGAGACAAGGTGAGGGAGGCAAGATTGAGATGGTTTGGACATGTGCAGAGAAGGGACATAAGGTATATCGGTTGGAGAATGCTGAGGATGGAGCCAAGAAGGAGGAAAAGAAGAAGGCTAAGGAGGCGGTTTATAAATGTGGTGAGGGAAGACATGCAGGTAGTTGGGTTGAAAGAGGCAGATGTAGAGGACAGAGGGGTATGGAGACGGATGATCCGCTGTGGCGACCATTAATGGGAGAAGGCGAAAGAAGAAGAAGAAGAAGAAGATTTATATATTATGCGTTTTTAATATTATTCCTTTTGTAGACATCTTTACAAACTTCCTATACAATACTGTATGTCAGCCTTTTTTTGAAACCACTAAATAAACAACAAAATGTAACAAAAAGCTCCCTATCAAAAGCCACACTCAATGCTGCATTTCATAACGCTATGGGAATGACCCTTGTTTGACCGGTTGTGAAGCATTTGTGTCAAACATGGCAAGAATTTTGGTTAAATAACCTCGGCGGGTGACAGCATTTGCATGCATTCACCTGCAAGGGTATAAATAGACACGACACGGACACATCTTCAGGTTTCTTTGTCTTCAGAGATCGCATTGTGTGTGTGCTGTGTCTGTAGCATTGCGCTGTTAAAAAAAAGAGAGTCTACATATATTACAAAAAAAAATAATGTTTGAGGGTTGCATCCAATTTTAGAAATTTTGCCCTTAAGCTATTACCTTAGAACATACAGGTTCAAAATGCTAACAGTAAAAAGGACTGCATTTTAAATTCAATCCAGGGAGTGGTTTGTGATAATGTGCATCAAGGATGCATACTGCCATAAAAAAAATAAATAAACAAGATCTGTGATCCCAGGGCTCCTTAAATCTCTGGGTTTGAGACTCAATGCCAAGTAAGGCGTTCTCTCTCTGACCCAAATCACAATGTATTTGGAGACTGTAGGTGATTTAGTCACGATACAGGTGCAGCTGCCACCTGCACACATGAAACCCAGCCTAAATGCAATAAAGAATATCAAGCTAGGCCAGAAAGGTCTAGTAAATTACCTTCAAAATTTTCAAGTCTTATTGCACAGTGATACCTTAGGGTCTCCTGCACATAAGACCATTTTAATTGTGGCTCAGAGCCAGAGGATTTCATCTAAGGGCCAATTCCCAGAGGCAGATGAATTGCATTATTGGAATAAGAATGTGGAGCCAGTTAGTTCTGGGAAAGATCTTATGAGGCAGGACAATGTCTCCAACTCTTCAGCTCACCTGGGTCTGGATCTAATGGCTCATAGGTGGCCCAGCCTGTATCTTCACAGAGTTCCTCCTATTGTTCTGCTCCCAGGAGCCTAATGACACTCCATGCCGAACCAGGTAACTATGCTGTACTGGTTGAGGATGTGGTTGGGACCTTTTCTTTTTTACCGCATTAGCCAGTGACATAAGTCAGAGAGGTTTTTATATGCTATGGGGCTTGCAACTGGTCAAACTCCACGTCTAAGAGTCAATGCTTATTCAACCAGGAGATTGCCCACATTTATCAGGTTTTATAGTCAGATGTTGTTGCTAATCCGGGCTTGTAAGAATGCCTCTGTGTCTGCACTGGGGGTGTGTCCGGACGTCTCTCCAGACAAAGACATAACCTGAAGATGTGTCCATTTCACATATATATGGGTTGTTAATGTACCTTTAAAAACCCGGGTTCAATCCATACTCTGACCAAGGCTTCTGTATTTACCTACTGTTCCTTTTTACTTCTCGTTATCTTAATAAAGAGCCTAAAATAATTTTCACCTATTGACACCATCTTCACCAAGCTTAAGCTCATAAATGCTTATGACTTGATAATAATCATAACGGAAGTGAACAAGTGGAAAACTGATTTCCAAACCCCCCACCAATACATAGTCACAAAATATAAGTTTATGAGTAAAGAAGACACTATACTATTTAGGAAGTTAAAACTGTATTAGGTTTTTGGTAGCCAAAAAAATTTAGGAGAATAGTTATTTTAAAACATGTTATGATGATAAAATGTATTTCCAGTAAGTGTCAAATGTTATTAAGTAGAGACTCCTGATTTTTTTTCTTAATCTGAGTTTGAAAATCTATGGTATAATATAATATAATATAATATAATATAATATAATATAATATAATATAATATAATATAATATAATATAATATAAATATATAATATGATATGATATAAGTCAAAGGTGTTAAACTACTCTGGAACAAGCATTTTCATTTAAATTTTAAGAATAACAGTACAAATTCTGCTATGTTACTTTAACACTGTTGAGTTTTCGCTTTACCTGGGATTGCATAAATGTGTAGACAAAAACCTTTCCTTCCTGATCCCCCTCATTATGCAGTGGAGCAGAAACAAGTAGAAGATCTGAAAATGTATTTGAGTCCAAGTCCACCACACATAACTCAGCACCATAATAGGCACCAATTTGAGGCTGTAAAAAAAAGATGACTGGATGTATGTTTCTGATCCAGGAAAATACATTATTTAAATCCCAAGGATTGAATACTGTGTAGCAGAGCTGTGAGGAAAAATGTATTAAGTGATGTATTGCAATGCAGCCTTTTATAATATAATTAGATCACCTCAGGAGAATCCAGTGAATGAACGGTGCCTGTAGTGTCTGATATGATCACTTTGCCTGTGTGATTATTTCTTGGAGCTCCCTGAATAATGTATTTATTTGGCCATACATTTGCTACTGTCATGGAATAACCTGTGAACACAGGAGAGGCAGTCAGGAGTTATGCTTAATTATATTACATATTTACTCCCTGATGTACAGTATATACAGATATACAATACATATGAGGTGATATCCAAAAGATCATGTTGAGAGGTGTGGCCTCCATGGTCAACACCTCGAGCCCTTCGTCATGGTTCTCAAATGATTCCTAAACATTTCTCGCAGCCTGAGAGGGCGCTCTGCCCTGTATGAAGTGGACAGTAGCCGTATATGATAACTTTTTGTTTTTTACTTGTTTTCTGCGAGGTTTATGTTTGTTTTTTGTTTTGCATTTCATACTTAAAACTTAAAAAAAAATGTTCCCCATTAATTAAACATTTGTTTCTTTGTCTTCCCGACATGTTGTGCCTGTAGCCCATTAGCCCGACTACCACTAGTGTTGATTACATTGCCTCACACAGTTTATCTTTACCTGCTCTTATAAGCACTATTTCGTTTGTGTTGTCATTTAAGCACAGGCGGGAACTTGTTCAAGTTGCAGTTAGGATTCAGGTTTAAATCATTGAAATAGTAGAAAACCTCTACTATCTCATCCGCTGGCCACAGTGTATAGATCCCCAGTCTATAGACTCCCCTATGTTTGAGGACTTTATGAATTTCTTAACTGAAACGAATTTAAAGAATTAGAAACACAATTGGGGCAGTCCAACCTCTAAGAGCATTTCGTGATTCAGTCTCATCTAAAGCTATCTAAGCTCCACAATTACTTTCCTATACTTTGCTTTACATGTATAGGACAGAAAAAGCTGTACTATCTTATTACCAAAACCAAATCAACAACATATCTGTTAGATCCCATTCCAATTAAATTACATGAAAAAGTGTTACATACTGTACAGGTGGTGAGCGTCTTCTCAATATTATTAACTCCACGTTATCTTTAAGTCACATCCCTATACCCCTCAAGTTGGCAGTTATTAAGCCCCTCAGTGAAAAACTATATTTCTCTGTCAGTTTTCCTAGATCTTAGTCCTGCATTCAATACTATAGATCATAACTCTCTACTGGATCACTTACAGAATTACATAGGTTCAGGAACAGCTTTGTCCCCGGGTTATAATGCGATTACCTATGATTTTACAATCTTACAATGACAATAGTGATAGAACAAAATTGTAAAAATATTGTAAGTTTTGCATGGCAGGCAACAATAGCTGCATATTCTCCACGCTCCACTTCTGAACTGGCGCTCGTCCACACGCCCACTGCCACATACACATATCCTTTGCTTATACCTTTGCCTACGCAATGGTTTGGCTTTTGTACAAAATATAAAAAATGACTTAAATTGCTTAGGTTGAGGTTTGAAAGGATTCTTGCCTAAATAACTGTCCTCATTGTCACCCTTCTGAAAGGTTCCTGAAGGTTCTCCACTGTTGTACATCTGATAACCACCTTTCCACTGAAAGGCTCCAACTGCACCCATTATTATTTGTCCCTAAAGATACACACAAAAAAAAAAACTTTAAATCAGCTCCTGATATTTTATTTCTGTTGTAACATTTGGATAGTAGAAGAAGATAACAAGTGTATAAAACTTGGTGTTTATTTGCCAAGCAATTTAACACTGCATGGCATGTGTAATATCACAGAATTTGCTGTAACGACAATGAGTCAAGTTTAAATCTAAACCAAATACTTGGTACTTTCAAAGATTGAAATTGGAAACACATATACATGGTTTAGAAATGCATATTAGATATATAAATATATAGGGACGCTGAATGTGTGGCATAGAGACGCAGTGTCTCGTTCCCCGGTAGGGAACTAGGGTTTCATACGTTACCTAGAGATGTTCCCTTTCAGGAACTCGAGTTGCGTCGGAACGCTTTGGAAACAAGAATCCAATAACACCACAATGACCAGTCCCTGACTAGTGGGAATGAGCACAGCTAGGTTAAAAAACAGAGGTGCCAAGAGTGGCACAGAGGTCAAGGTTGGAATGGAGCGGGAAGGGAGACCAATGGACCCGTAAGAAAACGCTATAGCGTCAATAATCCATCTGCTGAGCGTCTGCTTATGAGCAGGATGGCCTCTCCTCAGAGGGCCGTAGAAGATGAACACTTGTTCAGACTTCCTCCAGGGACATGTCCTCCGGTGGACATAGCAGTCCAGTGCTCGTACTGGGCACAGCGGGTTAAATCTTTTGCGAACTGCTCCTGCAGAAACTCCAGCACTGAACCAACTGGGCAGTGGACTAAGTACATGAAAGTACGCCCCTTCAGATCTACCGTGACAAACCAGTCCTCAGATCTGATTTGAGACACGACCTGCTTGAGGGTCAGCATCTTGTACCGGAGCCTCATCAAAGAGCGGTTCAGCTGACGTAGATCTAGGGCGTAGATCAGCTGACGTATATCTTTTTGGGAACTATGTGCTGTAGAACCCGAACTCTCTGTATGACGAAGGAACCAACTCGATTGCCTCCTTCCTCAGGAGAGTGTCTACTTCTCGTTCCAGGACCAGAGACTACATCTAAATCATATAACTCAGGTATGTCTAGAGCCAGGGCAGTCACCAGACACGGCTCTAGAGACGATACTTCATGGTCCGGGTGGAACCCAAGAAGGGAACCTCATTGGAGCTGGCCATGCCCTGAAACACATTTCTTCGCAGTTTTAACAAACCAGGTTTGAAGCCACAGGGAAACAGGCACCGAAAGAAGCAGTGCTACATGCTCTCTGGTCATCCCTGCACAGGTCGAGTCAGAACCTTTTGGCCGAAGCCCACTTCCTGGAGATGACAGTCCCCAGATCTGCCACCTCACGGTGCTTTGACCCAGGGCGTGGGGGGAGAGCACGTCGTGAAGCTCCGTGTCTGCACTTGCCGGTGCAAAGAGCTGGGTTGAGATTGGGGCTGCACTGCCGAGCAGCCCCATGAGAGCTTGTCTGTTGAAAAGGGAACCCCAGGAACCAGAGCGCCGCTCTGCCTCAGCAAGAGTGGGACCGGAACCGCGAGGAGTGGGGACGCCCTCCTCAAAGAGCACCCGCCAGGGTATAGGCATGCGAGCGCAAAAGAGCCGATATCGCATGCTCCGCTTCCAAACAAGCCACACACAGGCTGTGTGTATATCCCTTCCCATAATAAAAATGGAGGTAAAAAAGTGTGCTTGGTTTCCTTCAATGCCTTCATTATATATATATTTTTTGACAGACAGACAATTAATTTACACAGAGCGCTTCATGAACAAACAAAAGTGGAAGCCGGCTTCTCTCCATGGGCGTTTTATACTTCCTGGTCGTTATGTCACCCCGCCGGTGACAGCCTCCCATTAATTTTGACTGATTGGACTTATTCAGAGCATGGACAGCGCAGTCGTGTTCCCAAAGCGTTCTGACGCAGCTCAAGTTCCTGAAAGGGAAATCAGATACTGGATGCTGTCACATGCTCTTACCTTAAACCTTCGAAGGAATTGTCCACACTCCACACTTACACATTTTTAGTGTATAATTGTTTTCTCTACCACCAGGAAATTGAACAAAATAAAGCCAATATACATTAACTTGAAACAATATTCTGACAGCTCTACATTTGAACATTATGTTTCAATATTATTGGATAGAGGTGTCCAAGATTGTTGGGATTTTATTAAAAGTGAAAAAACGCAATGATATGAAACATAACTTGTGCTAGTTAAAGCACAACTGAAAAGTTTAACCTACATTTTGAAAAAAATCGGCACTGAATCCATCCTGTGCAAATTCCATCTTAGCAGATTCCCCTGTAGTCTTGGTTCCTAATACAGCACAAATAGCAGTTAATGTAAATTCTTTCAATTTTCTTTTTTCAGCACCATACAATGAATACTGTGTGAAGAGGGCAATTGTAATAGGGGAACTTTTACACAGGTCAAATGTACTTTACCTTCAATTGCAATGATAGTCTCTTCTAGTGCGTTCCGAATTTCCTCCAGTACAGAAAAGTCATTCACTTTAAATACATGTTTAGCATCTGGATCCGATGCAATAGTTTTCAACTCATTTTCTGCATCTCTGCTGTCAAAGGCACCGCCAACCTAGTGAAGTAAAAATCAGAGAATAAATAAAAATACTTTGTGAGTTCAACAGTATTCCACACATATTATATTTTATACATACAAACTATACATACCAAAAAAAATCTTTTTAACCTTATACAAATTATTACTAGAATTAAAGCATGTTAGCATCCTCTGGAGAGATTTGTCAACAACAACAAATTTGTCTCAATAAAATTTTTTAGATGGTTGCTTATATTTTATTTTATTCAATTTATTATTTATTTTTACTTTACATTTAATCATAATCATATGTCAAAGAAGTAATGAAATATCCTGGTTCAATAAATAATTTCTAAAATAATTAAAAAAATAATAAATAATTTTAACCCTGAAAAATTATAAACATGATCTTTGCCTAAATATAAATGAGTTTTTAATAAAGTGCTGCCTGAGAGGGCAAAGAGGCATCCACTATAGATTTGTTCGTTGTGGACAGAGGTTATTCCAGAATTTTGTAAACTTTATGATATTTTGTACGGTAGATGATGAGATTGATAATTGACAATTTGATATTGAGGAATTCACACTTTGATATTAAGGAAGATTATTTTTAAATTGTTCCACAATTTGTCTATGCAGTTTTTCACACATTCTGCACATCTTTAGTTGTGACTACTTATTCTTTTTTTATATACAATCATCTTACTGACCTTACTGACTGATATTTTAATTAGTTGCAATATTAAGCTGTTTCTCTATACAAACACTTACATTTTATTTTCAGTTGTGAATAAAATATACAGCATATACAGTATACACACAATATTAAGAAAAGTTTGCAACAAGTCCAAAATTTTATTTACAGCTACTGTAGATAATTACTAATGTAAAAACTGTCTTGTTGGACAGTTTTTACATATTGAATAATACATAATATCAATACAGTTAATAAAACATTCATAGCAGTCTAATGAATGGGTAATGTAGGCAAAATTCTTACCCCTATAGCATAGCGAATAATTTTCTTTTTCTCTGCACTGTTAGCAGCAGATGGTAGATCATTCCGATCATGTGATTGACCATCAGTAATGACCACCAACACTCTGTTAGCTTTTTCTCTGGCTCCTGCCTGAATGCTAAATACTTCATTCCTGTGCAAAACAAATGCTTTGATAGCATTCACTTACTTTTGTGTAAGATAAAAATGGAACATAAACTATTTTGGCTTTTTATTTGTGATACTTACACAACTTTTTTGATAGCAGTGGCAGTGTAGGTACCACCCCTAAATTGAGTGATACTTTGTATTTGATTAGTGCTTGAAAAGCTGTTGAAATGTATGTGTATTTCACACCCACTTGAATATTGTGCAACTGCAAACTGAAAAGGAAAAATAATATTCACAATAATATATATTTAATATTTTTCACAGTATATTTCTAAGAGTCTATTTTGCTGAATCAGTTTTCAATCAATTTAGTCTAAATCAGCTACACTGATTTTCTGAGTTTTTCTCTCTGCCATTGTTCCAAAGTAAAATATCATAGTCACCTATCTCCAGTTTTTTATAAAAAAAATATATAATATAATAAATAAATAAAAATAATCATAATCATAATAATATTAATAATGTATGCTTTTTATTGCTAGTGCATATGTATTTTTTTGTTTGACTGAGCAGTATAATGATGATCCTGTGGTCAAAGGTTTGTGGAAAAAATACATATGAAGAATTAAGAATTCCATTTTCTTGTAAGTTTTATAATGGCAATATTTATTTATTTATTTTTGCCATATTTAATAGTGATAGTAGTGATAATAATACTACTACTACACTACTACTACTACTACTACTAATAATAATAATAATAATAATAATAATAATAATAATAATAATAATAATAATAATAGTGATAGTAAATTATTTTTCTTTCACCAAATGAACTTGTGCAAACATCAACTAAAACAAAATTTCAGTGTAGTTTCACCTTTGTACATAAAAGTGTTTATAAGAATATAGATTTGCGTTTATAATATATGCATAGTTATATGTATCAAAAATATATTCCTGGTAACAAAGTGTTCAATTATAATACATCTAGAATAATTGAAATTTAAATGCTTTTTTGTTGTTGTTGTTTTAAAACAAAAACAGTAGTTTTTTCTTTATATACCTGATAATCTCTTCCTTGAAATGCATTAACCATGCTTATAATAAATGTCTTCATTTTAAAAAATCCACATTATTTACACTACCAGAGCCATCCATCAAGAACGCAATGTCTGTTGGTAATGGGCAATCTAAGAGTGAAAAAAAAAAATAACAACAAACTTGTTAAAAAAAGAAAGAAAAAAAAAATAGAATACTGTAAAAAAAAAAATACACAAAGCCAAAAGGTTTTAGAATAAAATACCTCTTAATTGTCTTGGCATAGGTTCTGATGGAAAATTGCGAGAATTCAGTGTAAAACACATGCCATTGTATGCAGTAAATTGCTTACAATGAATAGGAATGGTTGGGCCACAGACCTGAAAAAAAATGTTTTACTTTACTTTACTTATATCAGATTGAGACCAAAATTCTGGTTAAAAAAAATCAATTACAATTGTCAAAATCTGCTTCAATTTTTTCAGATATTTTTCATTTCAGCTTAATATCCATACATAAGCAAATAAAATATAATATTTTTGGGTGTTAAACTCACTATTAAAGATTAATCCTTACATGGAAATACAGAGAGCTTCATCTTACCACTGTATTTGAAGTCTGTGGATCTTTAGTCATTGAAAGTCCAAGAGACATGTTGACAGCCTCAGGGGGCACTGTGACAAGATTCACCATGAAGGTAAATGTGATGCTTTTTAAGAAATGCTTTTTAAGAAATATCTTTAGTGAAATACCTTAATATTAGGTAATAATAAAGTGTGTATCCATTATTACCATTTATTGTTATCGGTAAACAGGTTCCTAGATTAACATCACAATTGTACACTTGTCCTCTTTCATTCTGACTTTGAATAAGAGGATCACTCACAATCAAACTGAGAAGAAAAGGAAAATGTTAGCCACATAAAACTGTATTTTTAAAAACTTACTGATGTCACTATGTTTTTGTTTACTCTTCACATCAAGTGTTGTTTAATTGACATTATTTTTTCTGCATCATCAAACCACATATATTTTAAATATAAATAAAAAACAATTTAAATAATGTTAAATAGTCAAACAATGAAAAAAACTATTATTAAAAGAATAAACATTTTTGAATAAATATTAAAAAACAAAGCATTAACGTGCGATTAATGCAACACACATTTCTGTTTGACCATTTTTTAATAAATATGGAAGAGGTGAAATTAAAAACACACGTTTTCTTCACAACCTTTCTTTACTCTGATATAAAAAAATAAATAAATAAATAAATAAATAAAACAAATAAAAAAAATGTAATCATTATACTAATGCTTACTAATGTGCAAAGTCCACCATGATGCACTCATCCACAAATAACCATCTGCGGTCAACAAACATGGCAGCTACATTTATTTGTATACAAATTTGTAGAAACAACAAAACATGGTAATTTTGTAAAATAAAGAAAACAGACAGGGTGTGCTCTCTGCCGTCTCTGTCTGTCATTTCTCTTAACGAACACATAAATAAAATAACCTAGATTCACATCGAAAACAAATACTCTCTGATTATGTAATCAGTATGAAAGTTAGACGAGGTACAGTTTCTCCGGTATCACCTCATCAACTGTCCGTGTGGAAACATAGCAAAAGTTCAGTTTGATGTCCTGATGATTCAAAACACTATATATAGTTCAAAGCATTTACAAGAATATTTTGTACTATGTTGAGTATGGTCCTACTAATAATAAACATACATTTGCATAAAGCATCCATATCTGTCCATGCCCATATTGATTAGAGTATTAAAAACTTGAGAAGGTAAGGTACATTCACAACAGATAAAAATGTGCGATTATGTTGTGATTAATCGTAAGTTAACTCATAGCAATCTTAAAAATATTAAATTAAATATTTTAATTGGTTGACAGGTCTAATTAATGAAGCATATAATTATGATGTGAGGTCCAATTACCATCGGCTACTTTTTAACTTAAAAACATGTCGAAGCCAATAATTGCTTAATTTAACTTGTGTAAAAAAGTATAGTCAGTACTTAAACTTTTACCAAAGTCTTTTAAAACCTGAGTATCTGTACTTCTACTTGAGTAAAGGATGTGTGTACTTTTGTGACCTCTGAAATTATGTAAATCACCCAAACAAAACTTTTGCTTTATTTCCAGATAGATGGTTTTAATTGCCAGAAGTCAAATTTGAGACTTGGCGCATCAGTAAAAAAATTTTTTTGACTAAAAATAGTTTTTCGGTGGAGTTTATTTATAAATTATGTCTGAGTAAAGAAAGGACGTCCTGAATAAATGTGTGTTACGTTAAAGGTTTCAATTTCGCCTGTTAGTAGGAAGTGTACAGGCCTCTGCTCTGAATGACTTCAGCACATCTGTGGCCACAGGACAGCACTAGTCTCTCACACTGCTCTGGTGTGATTTTGGTCCACTCTTCTTCTGGTCTCCTCCACAGTTCGGTGACTGTAGTGGGTTTCTTGGCCATAACTTTGTCGCCAAGGATTTTTCAGAGGTTCTCTATTGGATTGAGATCAGGACTCTGGGCAGGCCATGTCATTATTTCAATGTTTTCAGTTTCAAGGAACTGCTTTACCCGTTTTGCTGTGTGACATGGAGCTTTGTCCTGCATGAACACTGCGGGTTGATTGGGTGATGAACGCAGGGAAGGATCCATATGTTGTTGAAGAAGGTTCTGATAAACATTTGCATTCACTCTGCCATGTAGCTGTATAAGAGGCCCAGATACTGCTGCAGAAAACATGCCCCAAACCATGACACTTCCTCCTCCACTTTTCACTGACTTCTTTACACACTTTGGGTTCAGTCTTTCTTCAGTTTGTCGCCGAACATAATGTTTCCCATCGGACCCAAATAAATAAACTTGCTTTCATCACTGAAGTGAACTTTGGACCAGTTCTCCTCTGTTCACACAACATGCTCCTCAGCAAAGCTTAGTCTAGCCTTTTGATTCTTTCTGCTAATGAGAGGTTTGGTCACTGCAGAGTGGGCTTTCAGTCCAAATGCTCTTAAACGTTGAGACACTGTATGACGAGACAGATCCTTACCCTGTTCAGCGCTGAACTGGTGAGCAATTCCAGCTGCAGTGTGGAAACGATTGCCCATTGAGATCCTCCGCAGTATCCTGTCCTCTCTTGTATTTGTCTTCTGTGGACGACCAGCCTTCTTGGTGGACTTGAATGAGTTTGTGATGTTGTAAAGATTCAATATTCTTGAAATCACAGTTTTGGAACGACCAACTTGTCTTGCTATGGCTGATAGGGTCATCCCTTTGGCCTTCATCTGGACAACCTGCTGCCGGAGGCTTTCAGTCACTTTAGAACGGCCCACCATCTTGCAGAGTCAGTGAAACTGGAAGTTAGGCTGCCAGTTAAATAGGGGTTTACAGATAATCAAGGAAATTAGCACCAAGTACCAGATTTTCACCAATAACTGGGAGGTACCTGAAAGTGTTCTCTAATTTTGATCAGTGTGTTATCTGCAAAATAATGTTTTTTTTTTAAATGCCTTAGTTATTTTGTGAAAAAGGTGTTCTGGTAGCATGGTATAGACAGGACAAAAACTCCTTCAACTGTTAAGCAGTGAAGATGACATTATTTCAGAATTGTTCAATTGTTTATAAATTGTTCTCTAATTTTGATCGCCAGTATATATATATATATATATATATATATATATATATATATATATATATATATATATATATATATACATATAGATGCTTTTTATAACACATTGTCAAACAGAAATGCCTTAGATGTGCATTAATAAAATTGCAGACAATTGTAGCAGCATATGCTCTGCCCTCCACTCGTGAACCAGCACTCGTCCAAACAACTGCTGTCTAATACATATATACTTTGTAGTTTATACAGTATGGTACTGTACATTTCTCTCTTTAGCTGAATTATACTACCCCTTGAGTATACAACTCATAAATATGATAATTGCCCAATCAGAAACTTTGAAAAGTCTTTAAATCACTTTCCAGACTGTTTAAAGGCACAGTGAACTTGGCATATATAAACATTTCAGCCTTTGTAATTCTGATATTGTGAATTAAAGCTGAATGACTCTTATGTAAGTACAGTAGTAGTCTGTATTGACATGTCAGTGAAAGCAAATGTATGAAACAAAAATGAGAGTAGAAATGTATCTTTGAGCTACTAAAGATGTCATGTTTCTTACCTGTTAGTGGCTTTCTGTATTACTTTGTAGCCAAAGGCTACGTTTTGGGTCGGGCTGAAATTTTTCCATGGATTTGGATCGATGTTGAAAGCCATCCCTGGCTGAGAAACTAAAATTTAAAACCCGGATGCATAAAAAAAGTTAATAATGTACAACATTCATTGTAAAATTATAGCATTTGCTCTATAGCATTAAGGCAAGGAAAAACTCCCTTGGTATGAGAGTATGAGAAAAACATTTTGAGAGAACCCAGACTCAAAACACAGAGAGTGTGATTATAAATCATTATTACATAACAAGCACTAGAGAGTGAGAAATATCATGAGCACTGAAGTGTGTGATTTTAAGTAATGTCCTTTCTACTGTCTCCTTCAGTCAGTTGGAATCAGGAATTCCTGAGCAACTCAGAAATCACTGTAGATCAACAACCGAGATCGTTAGATATTCAATACCAACTCCTCCATGCCAGAGCCTTTAAATGTTCAATGATGGAGAATCATCATATTTAGAATTATTTTGTAATATAGAGTATTGTTTAGTAGGTTTAATTATCCTCTAAGCCAATGTCTGGATTGAATTTGCAGTTTATTGTATATAAGTGTAAACATTGTTTTTGTTTTTTTTTTAATGAAATTGAAAAGAACCTAATAATTAAACACATACAGTACCATGTTGTCAAAGATTGAAATTGTGTACAAGGGTCTAATTGTGATGGTTGGATGACTATCTCCATAATGATAGTTATCTCACTAAATCTCTTTATCTCAAAAACAACACTTGCAGATGATCTTTTTACCAAGAAACAACAAAGTGGAATTTTCCTGTGTAGAATCTCCTTATGGAAGAAAATATAAAAGAACATTGAAAACATTTAAACTGGCTGGTGCAAAGAAATCATTGGTCTACATGATCCACAAGATGGCACCCCGGACCATTATGAATTCTACACTGTTCTAATAGATGGTAATAGACATACACTATACCGGTTTCCTCAAACATTAATTTCTCCTGAAATACAGTTATGCAACCAGCTACCCTTCACCAGCAAGTCTGGAATACATGAGTAAATGGGAGGGGTACGTGACTAAGGAGCAGTGCCCATGACATTCTCCAGCCCAAGAACCTGTGCCTTAAGTTCTATGCCAATCATACTGAACCTCCCCAAATAAGGGCATTCAAACAGTGTTCAAAATCTCCAAGTTACTGATTAAGCACACTTGGTTATATCATTGACTTTATTCCAAAATGTCATTTAATTGTTCAATTCTCTCTTGTTACCAAGCTCTGTAAAGCCACATTCATAAAAAAATAAAATAAAATAAAAAATAATAATAAATAAAATAAAATGTAGTGAAATGTCAATTCATACATATCAAGGAATATAATCTGCAAATAAGATACAATTTTATTTCAATAGCACTTTTCACAACAGACACTGTCTCAAAACAGCTTTAAAAATGTAATTTAGAACAAAATGTACTTATTTAAATTTTATGTGACTTTAACCCTAATGAAGCCTTCATTAATCTTGGCAAGAACAAATTCCCTTAGATGGTATGAGGGAGAAACCCTGAGAGGAACCTGTCTCAAAAGGGGAACCCATCCTCATTGGGTGACACCAAGTGTGTGATTATAAATCATTAAACCATTATAAACACCGGAGAGTAAGAAATACCATGGGCAGTGGAGTGTGTGTGTTTATGAGTAATGTCCTTTCTAGAATTTTCTACAGTAAGTTGTCAAACCAAGAGCTGCTGAGCAACTCATAAATTAAGTCGAGATCATTACAGATTTAACACCAACACCACCTTCAAATGTTTAATGATGGAGAAACAGCAGATGTAGAGGGTTATTTTGATTATTGATTAAGAGGTTGTTTATCCAGAGGTTGTAGTCCAAAGTCTGAAATCTTAAAATAACCATAAAATAAGACACAAGTGAATAGTATTGCATTAATAAACACTATAAAACAGTGCCTCTAATGTAACTGAACACTATGTTGCCTTATTAGCCATCTTAATACACACTACTACACACAAATGTAGCAGCATTTCCACACACTGTGATCCATTTAGCCCAGGAGTCTGTGATTACTAGCCTGATAGTTTTTTATTGCTAGTGCTTTGCCAAACTTATTAATGTGCACATTTTATACTAAAATCAGTTACTGGAAACAAATAATAAAAAAATTGAATCTTAAAAAGTTTCACAGTGAACAAACATCCTCGATTTAGGACATTAATACCTACTTAGAAAACCACAGAGGAACTTTCTAAGTGTGTTGCATGTAAGTTGAGAGGCTACAATCTCTTTCTGCACAGTTTGCTTATCAGTATTATACAGAATAGAAATTATTGTTGGTCACAGCTATTTACAACCTAGCAGAGATGATGACAAAAAAAAAAAAAAAAACAATGTGTTGATGCAAAATACATTGCAATGTTTGTATCCTTTTTTAACCAATGCATATGTATGTAACTTAAACTCTTTGCATGTGTTTGGATTTGTGATTATTCTGCAACATGAGCAATTGTGAGCTCGGCCATTTATGTAACCTGCATGTTGGTATGACTGGGATTTAAGTATCTGCTGTCAATGACAGCAAAAGATTTTGATTTCCTGTCAGACGTTTTTAACTGTATCTCTTTGCTCGCTTGTCTTAGAGAGGAGCTCACCTTACACGATTCATAACATTCATATTCAACATGCTTGAAATGACCGAAACATAAATCAAATTGATATGTGTCTCAATCTAATATGCTGTTTAGCAATCGAAACATACCGTTAGAAGAATCGAATATCATAAATATTTAATAACATTAATTTCTTAGTTGTTTCATTTATTGAACACTGGATTTTATTATATTGCTTTGATATAAAAGCCATTTGAAGATGTGCATTTTTTATTTTTTTTTACATTTCTTTTCCTGCAATAAAATCACTGTACCCCACATTATTAGAAGGCTTAAAAGTAAAAAATTAGAACTACTAATGGAACTACTGTCTGGCAGATGCCCTTATAAAAGATAAATCAACACCTTCTGACCAAAATCAATAAATCACCGATAAAAATGTAAACTTTCCTTATTTCTAACATTGATTTGGCGATACTGTGATTATTTCCACAGTGTGTATACTACATTTCACTGGCTCTTTACATGTACCTTGCACAATAACAATAAAGATGAATCCAATCTAATCTAATCTAATCTAATTTAGCAGCCAAACAGTATCCTATAATGATGATCATCACCTGCACAAAAAGGGTATTTTGAATGTTTCAATGTTATTAAATTTCCTGTACAAATTTTTTTTTTCATTCCACTTTCATATCTTGAAAAAATGACTAAAGAAAAAAAGATTATATGCATAAAAAAACTAGCTGTTGTCTCAATATACAGTATATGATAACTATAAATATAATCCATAACCAAAATCAGCAAAGTATTTATTTCTGTCTTTGTATAAGATCTGACTCCTCATGAAATGGAATGAATTTAAAGTTAAAAATGCACCTGAATCTCACCATATGAAAAATATATAGAGATATCTGCTGTATATCAACAATAAATACACTTAGTTTGGTCTTACCAGAAAGGAGGAAAATGTACGGCAGAAGAATCCCTCCCATTTTAAGTGCAGCCATCAGGTTCAGAATGACTGAGTTTGGTGGATACAATAAAGTGACTGTTGAGGAAGTAGATACATGCGAAGTGTTAGAAAATATTTTGCGCAACCGAAGAGTAAACCTACACACAACTGAGGGAGTGGCAAATATGACCAGAGGAAATCACAGTGCAACACTGAAAGATGGGTGCAAAAAGAATTTCCTGCTTAAAAAGTTGGTTTTTCTCATGGTACTAGAACACACACAAGTGCATCAGAGTACGGGGCTGTGTAGCAGCAGATCCATTAGAGTGCCCACAGTGACCCCTGTCCAACACCAAACACACCTATAATGGGTACATGAGCTTCAAAGCAGGACCATTGAGCAATGAAACAAGGTCTGGTCTGATGAAACACTTGAGATGGTACCACTATGGAAAGTCCACCTCTTTATGGGAAAGGTGTTCTCTATATAAAGCATATAAAATACAGTATATACAAGCAATATTATTTCTGCGAATTATTTAATATTAATATTGGTGTATCAAAATAAGTTCCCCTTTTGCATTTCAGCTTCTACCTTGATTGCTTCTTTCAAATGAGAATAACTTTTACTTCTGTTTTCAGCCTTTTCATTCCTTCCATGCTGCCAGCTGACTGTGGGCATCAATAAATTCAAATTATTTGCACCAATAACGTGTGGGCACGAAGAGCATCAGTGTTTCTGAAATGTTTATTAAGCCACCAAAAATGTATAGCAATTATTTTTTTATTTTTGTTATTTTTATTGTTTGAAGCGTTTCAATGTATTTGTAAAATGAAAATGAAAGCACAAAATAAATATGAATATGACCAAACGCACTTTACACGATTTGCGGAATTTCAAATGCTACTTTCAGTTCAACATTCGACTTTACATGTGTAGTTTCAGTTGAATGGCCTAAACATCATTTTTATGTTATTTTGAAGATTTTTTATGATACTGAGGCTTTTGGAAAATGCCCAGTTTTGGTTGAACCAGTTTGTCCCAAAGTCATTTTTCCCATAATTAATGGAACAACAGGAAAAGGCATGATTTGATTTTATGTGTTAGGTTTGGTTTTTACAGGAAAGTTTCACCACACATTTATAGTACAGCTGTAGTTGATCGGTTGATATAAAACCCCCAAAAGAAAAAAGATCCTTTCTTAATTCCAGTAATATCTTAAAAATACTGATGAAACCACTTTGACACTGATGCAACAACAGTTGCATATTTTCACAATTGTCTTCAGAAATGCAAGAAAACTGTCTATAAAAAGCTCTCCTCTCACAAGATGGAGAAGTGTGTAACGTTAGCTAGATTATGTGACAGATAACAAATCTGTTCTGTTCTTTGCAAGACTATTGAATACTTGCCAGCTCCTAGTACCAAAATTTCCCATTTCCCTCAAAATCCTGTATTTATTAATGCATATCTGACAACCAGGTAAGACCAGATAATCCCATTGTTTTCTGAATGGCTGAATTGCAAGTATATTTATTATTATTTATAAATGATTACAGTATGCAGTTGCTGCTTAAAGTAAAGGATACTCATCTAATTTCATTTTTAATAAGAGGAAATGTCAAGCCACAGAGGAATAGAAACTGACTGAAGGATTGTGGTGCATACAGGCCACCAGAAATACTGAAGTCTTTGCTATGTAAAACATCTATGAGAAAAAAAAACATGCAACATTTTCACCTTTTTGATACCGCTTTATATTTATCACATACAAATATGCTAATTAAATATAGTTCAGAAAAAAAAATATATATATATACATACTATATAACAGTATCTCTGGAGTCTTTTCAGAAATGCCTGTACAGGTTACACTGTCCATAGTCTATTTACTTAAATAAAAAAAAAATGCACAGAAGAAAAATAAATAATAAAATATCAAGTGTATTTTTAACTTGACACATGTGAAAAAAAATGACAGCAACAAAAAAAAGCCACATAATAGGAACAGAAACTTGAAGGTAACTATGGTTTGCTTGGGTAACAGCATGGTTTGAAAACCTACTGAGAATTTCTTGAGGTCTACATGATACATAAATATACCTGATCTAAATTTATTCAAAACGAAAGACCAAATTGAAAGTATGAAATCTTTGTTTCAATGTAGTCACATGTTAAAGGAAAAGATATAGATTTCTAGCTGCAAAAATCTAATGGCATATAAATAAAATATCATGAATTCCTGATCTAAAATTATTACATTGAAAATTTATTTTTGCTCCATTTAGCTTGGAAAAATCATCCAACATTTCTAAACCTTGTCAGATCAGCAGTAGCCCCCTCCTACATTTCCATACATGGATTACCCACACAGCTCCTCATCTCAGCGCCACCATCACCCCCCGCCACTCACACCTCTCACCATCAAAGAGGAAGATGTGAATAGACTGTTTTAATGTCTGAACACCCACAAGTCTACAGGCCCGGACTCTGTCTTCCTCTCCACTCTGAAACATTGTGCCCCCCCAAGGCCACTCACACCTCTCACCATCAAAGAGGAAGATGTGAATAGACTGTTTTAATGTCTGAACACCCACAAGTCTACAGGCCCGGACTCTGTCTTCCTCTCCACTCTGAAACATTGTGCCCCCCCAAGGCCACTCACACCTCTCACCATCAAAGAGGAAGATGTGAATAGACTGTTTTAACGTCTGAACACCCACTAGTCTACAGGCCCGGACTCTGTCTTCCTCTCCACTCTGAAACACTGTGCCAATCAGCTATCCTGCTTCAAGACCTCAGCCATTTACCCAGTCTCCAAAAAGACAAGAATCAAAGGATTTAATGTTTACCGACCCACTGCCCTGTATCTGTAGACGATGCTGTGAACATGGCCCACCACTTCATTCTCCAACATCTAGACTATCCAGGATCCTTTGCCAGGATAATTTGTAGACTTAAGCTCTGCTTTCAACACAATTATCCCAGCTCTGCTCAGAGACAATCTCTCAGCTAAATGTGCCTGACTCCATGTGCAGTTGGATTACATACTTCCTGACAAACAGAAGGCAGTTTGTGTGGCCAGAACATCAGCACTGGATCCCCCCCAAGGCTGTGTTCTTTCTCCTCTGCTATTCTCCCTGTACACTAACGGGGGAAATTGTTGGGTTGCAGTTGCTCGCAGTAAAATTAAAGTAAAGATAAAATATAAGAAATTTTAAATAAAATATACATATTGAGTTATATTTCAAGTATAGATACTCAATGAATTTCTAATCTTACTGAAATTTATTTTATGAAATGTGTAGCAGCAGTAAAACAAATGGCATAAAGGCAGACTACAATAAAACAGTTATACAAGATATTGCACATATTATTATTATTATTATTATTATTATTATTATTATTATTATTATTATTATTGCACTGAAATTATTGTGTATAAATTGCCCAAGATATTAACAATATATGAGTGTCGCATCTAAAAATATATAACTATATCTATATCATGGACCAGCTGTTTAACAATACAAGGCTAGCCTAGCTTAAGCAAACATGCTAACTTGGTACATTTGCTAACTGTCACATTCCGTCTGGGAAGAAAAGGTAGACACCTTATTTTTGCTTACAACTGATTTTTGAAATATTTCTTTCTGAGGTTCAGGCAATAACAGTAAAATTTAACAGTGCAGTCTGGTAACATCTGTATTCGAATGCACACTAAAAGTTATGTTGGTAACTTCAGTGTGTAGTATGTGAAGATTACAGATGTTGGGCAGTGCATTTCACCCCTAGGCCTTCAGCTGTGTCCTACCTGAATCAATCCACCTCCTAATACCATCATTATGACACCATGGCAGGCATCGATATTAACCTCCGAAAATGACCCTGTTTTTTTCCTGCATTTTTGTGCATGTTTTCTGGCAAATTCAACAGGAAAGAAAACACAAAACTATTAAAGGTACATGAAAAACCTTTTGAATTGTTTTGGTTAATGTCCAGCTTTTCTTAAAACTTCGTCTTGTAAATGTCCTTGTAAGTGTATCTGTAACCAGAGCTTGTGCATATAGCGGTTGTGAGCTCTGACTAGTGCGCTCTCTGACTATCCAACCAAAGGACCTGAAACTGCTGCCGTTATTTTACGCCTGCACCAACTTTAATCAACATCGAGTTAATTAATAAAAAAAGCCTGCAGTGCTCAGAGTGCTCGCCTTACCACAATATATGATGTGACGGCTGAAATCTGATTGGATAAAAACTTGTATACAGAGAAATGCAATGAAATGAAGAGAATAGACTATCGGAAATAATGTAATACATATTCATGGACAACAATGTATTAAAAAGTAATTTAGTGATTCTGATAGAGTTTATGAGCGTTAATGAAATACACACACAGTTTTATTCCTCTTTATTATATAGTACAAAATGTCAATAAATATAATAACATTAAGTTTAGAATTAGCTACCTTCTGGAACAATGGTGCACAATAAACAATAAACCTTCAGTTTGTCAAATTGTCTTCTTCTTTTGCATTCTACTTGGTCAGGGTGTTTTGGCTGAAATTGCAAGACTTCTCTTTGTGGTTAAAAAAAACAAACAAACATGCATTGAATTGATATCCTTTCGAAAAGCATTTCTAACTTTCTGTGTTTTCACCAGGTTTTTCCACATTTTATCTGGAATGAACTTTCCCAGTTTATTGGGTTGCCAGTAATTAATTTTTATTGTGAAGGCCAGGCTTTGATGATCTAGCAAATATAGAGTGGTCATGCAAACCAGTGATGCTATAATTTTGCCTTAACATACATTCAATTTATTTTTTTTGTGAAATTTGGGAATACATTCAAAAAGCTGGTCCTTAGAGTGGATGCCGGCATTCAAATACGAGGTGGTATCAAAAAGTTTGATTCTTTTTCTATTATTGAACTGTTTCTATTACGACCACGTGCATTACCACGTGCAGAAATGCTGCAATTAGTCATTCGAGGTGTTTTGAGCAGCACGCTGGAGTGGTTTCTGTTTGCTGCTAGCTACCGTTAGCGAGAAAATGAGAGTCTGAACTTGATTGATGGCGTAAAACTTCAGACGAGTCTTTTTTCTTGTGTGCGTCAGTTTTTTAATGTCGTACAGTCTGACATTATTACAACCAAAGTCCTACAGTGTGACACGTGAATAATGTTTATACAGGAACAATTGCAAAGTCAACTGGAATGAAATGTTCAAATACTTTTTTGTGCTTAGTTTTGAACAGTTTTAATTTTTTTTTTTTAAACAGAATCTATTTGGGGCATTTTCTTTTCTGTGTGTGGGACATTTGTTAAAAATATATGGTTGGTCCTTTATGCAAACATATGATGCTAAAAAACTTCAAATTTTGCATGATAATTTGTCACATAAACATTCATACGGCGTACATGTAGTGAAATGTACAACTGTCCAACATGTAAATAAAAATTTCATAAATAGAGTGAATAATAATAGAATAAATATTTTGTGAAATCTGCAATTTTTTAAAACTCCTCACTAGATTTTGTGTTTTGTGGGTTAGGGTCGACTCACACAAACTGTTTTGAACAATTGTGATGCAAAAAGCTTACAGCTCACACTCATACACACACATACACACCTGTTGGTCCTCAGATATGCAGACATGCCATATGACAGATCATGTGAAAACCTTTGCTGCCCTTCTATGCCCAAAAGTCATAGAAAGGTCAAGTAAAGGTCAAGGATCAACTTTGCCACAGTGGATTTGTGCCTCTAATAGCAGCGTTAAAATGTGGCCATATCAAGCCACGGGAAAGCAACTGAAATTGGCCGATTGTTAAATCAGAAGGTTCATGCATATAGATTGTGATCAAGCTTTACTGATGAAGTGGAGATTCTTCTCCCATGCACTTATAGTGGGCATATGTAGCCTAAATATGTAGCATAGAAGAAGTACACATCTGAAGGTGGTCAAAGAAAGAATGACAATGAAACCAAAGTGTTATTGAATAGAAGGTTTAATTTCTTGCACACTTTATTATATGAAGTGTAGAATGCATTGTAGAATTCTCATTTTCCATACATTTTTCTTGTACACACATTTCATGAGAAATCCATCAATAGCATATACATAAGTGTGTCAATAATATAATCGCACGGCTGTAATTAAAGACATTTGTGGATTTTTAACTCCATATTTGCATACTTCTTTCATTTCCTCCGAGCCTTTATTTCCCGCAACTGGTACTGTAACCTCGGCATTATTTTCCTCTCTCAGTATTGCTTGAAATACCCTTGTTCTGTCTTTCTCTCTCTCTCTGTTTCAGATTAAAGGAATGTTGCCGCCCTTCTCCAGTGTCAGGTTGGGCTAATTTTAGCCAACCAGCTCAAATGTGAGGGGTCACAATACTAGATAAATACAGTGGCCAAGCTGATTAGGAGGCGTCACGGGAGTCTTTTCCACTACCCCTCTCTTCCTCTCTCTCTCTCTTTCTCTCAGAGAGTCTCTCCATTCCCTCAGCGGTTCTCTCGACTAGAAAGGTAAGAGATTTTCAGACAATTTTCAGAGCTGTTGCATTCTAACCCCTAATGTTGAATGTGATCATACAGTTTAAACACTGAATTCACTAAGCCAGGATTTGTTTGGCTTTTTTTTTATTATTATTTTTGTTTTTAAAGGAATGATTTGTAACGCTTGCTCATTGCACAAATACAACTATGACCATAAGCAACCCAGTTAACATTGCACAGTATCACATGGTATGCAGTCACTTCCTTCCTCTTTAAAAATAGTTGGATATTGTTGCCTCACATTAGCTGAAATGTGTTTCCCATGCTGAGACCACAGTCACTACAGTTGCATTTCTTCCTACGTGCAGAATATTAACCTCTGTGGATAATAAGCACAGACTGGGTGAAACTGGGTGAAACTGTTTTAGAGTATTAATTCCTTAATAAATAGCATTACTTCATTAAATAATTCACTAGATCAAGTACAGACTATAAACCTGGGTAAATACAGGCCTAGTCTAAACTAAAAACTATAAACCTTTATAAAATTACAATGCATTACATAAGGAATAGGGTCACACTGTATCATCACCTTGACCTATGATATTTTTAAAAAGGTTTTAGATCGTATCAAATGAATTAAACTGATCTGCTCGATCCCATGGCATTGCAAGCAAGGGCATTGCAAGAGCAGCTGTCCTGCACAGGATTTATATATAGCCTGACCTATTGAATGGGGGGGTGAGAAGTAGGAAAATTGGGGGGGTGCGCTATATATGTTTAAAGTAAAGGTCAACAGTACAAGTTTCTAAATAGCCAAGATAAGGAAGGGTGTGACTACATGCAGACACGTACACAGTTCCTGTAATGCTTCATGTATGAAATTCTGTACCTCAGAAGTGTGAATTAGCAAATCTAAAGTCTAGTCAAGTCAAGAAGCTTTTATTGTATTATTTAGGCTATATGTAGCCTAAATATGTAGCATAGAAGAAGTACACATCTGAAGGTGGTCAAAGAAAGAATGACAATGAAACCAAAGTGTTATTGAATAGAAGGTTTAATTTCTTGCACACTTTATTATATGAAGTGTAGAATGCATTGTAGAAATCATTTCAACCATATATAGCTGACGCATTACACAGTGAAATGAAACAACGTTCCCCTGAACCCTGATGCTACATACAACAACAATCACAGAAACAGAAAACACAGGGCTAAGGACTAGTAAGTGTCCTTGCCACATAAAGTGCATGTGTGCAACCTGGTGCAAACAGTGCAAGACAACACAAGACAGTGCAAGACAAATACACAAAACACAAAATAGTTTCACCAGTAAACCTGCTGTAAAGAGACAAAGTGAACAGTAGCAAAAATTTAAACAAAATGTTGTGCAAAAGATTAATCAGCAGCAATCCAGGAAATGTGCAAAAAAGGTCTTAGACCTAAAAAAGGTCTAACCCTAACCCTGAATCTTAGCAAGGTTTACATCGACCCTGCAGCATGAAACGTTTATTATTAATCAATGAGAGAAAGCAAACACTAAAACAAGAAATAATGTCATGTTGCTGGTGGGTAGGAAATGTATCAGAAAAATGTGCAGGTTCACCAGATGTCGTAAAAATAAGATCAGTGAAAATAATAGATTAGGTGGTCAGTACGATCACAAGTTCCTCTGTTTATTCAAGTCACTCATTACCTATCTCTGCTTAGATGTTTACCCAACTTGGCCTTCCTTCCTCCCTTGTCGTAGACATATCTACAGTAACATTTTTGATTTAATTCCAAGAATATATGTACCAGTGAGCTGCAGAAAGATTCCGTTCAAGCAAAAGAAGTAACATCTCAACATGCTGTTATTAAAGACTTTGCACAAGCATCCCTATGGCTCAACTGCCTCTCACTTCTGTTGCTCTATTTTTATCTGTTTCTCCATTCTCCAGTCACAATGCCTCACGCATACCCATTCCTCGGCCCTGAGCAGAAGAAAGAGCTCAGCGATATCGCCCAAAGAATTGTCTCGCCTGGCAAGGGAATCCTCGCAGCTGACGAATCCACAGGTACACTCGAAATGCAGAAGACCAATAGGAATACACTGTTAAAAACATATTAGCTTTCCATACACAATCAATTCAAACCTAATTGCATTTATTTTCCTTCTCTCTTAATGGTGCACTAAAACTAAAGGCAGTGTAGCTAAACGCTTCCAAAGCATCAACGCCGAGAACACAGAGGAGAACCGAAGGCTCTACCGTCAGCTGCTTTTCACTGCTGATGACCGTGTCAAGCCATGCATCGGAGGAGTCATCTTCTTTCATGAGACTCTTTACCAGAAGACTGATGATGGCAAACTCTTCCCTCAGCTCATTAAAGAGAGAGGCATGGTAGTGGGCATCAAGGTTGACAAGGGTGTAGTCCCTCTGGCTGGAACCAATGGAGAAACCACTACCCAGGGTAGGTTCTTCATTTGTTCCTTTTTCAAAGCATTAGCTGACATGTTTTCTTCTGTTATGGATTTCTCAAACTGTTTTCTCACATTGCCTCCTCTCAGGTCTGGATGGCCTTTATGAGCGTTGCGCTCAGTACAAGAAGGACGGTGCCGACTTTGCCAAATGGCGTTGTGTGCTGAAGATCACCCCCACCACCCCGTCCAGCCTTGCCATCAAAGAAAATGCAAATGTGCTGGCACGCTATGCTAGCATCTGCCAGATGGTGAGGCTTGTCAAAATATCAACAAGAAATTGCTCCACGATTGGTTCTTTAATCTGATTATGTTGCAACATCTCTCTCAACCAGCATGGCATCGTGCCAATCGTGGAACCTGAGATCTTACCTGATGGTGACCATGACCTGAAGAGGTGCCAGTATGTAACTGAGAAGGTTTTGGCAGCTGTCTACAAAGCCCTCTCTGAACACCATGTTTACCTTGAGGGCACCTTGCTTAAGCCTAACATGGTGACAGCTGGACACTCCTGCTCCCACAAGTACACCCCCCAGGAGATTGCCATGGCCACTGTCACTGCCCTGCGCCGCACAGTGCCCCCTGCTGTTCCCGGTTAGTCTTGCACGTTCTATTGCTTAAGTAATCCACAGCTTCATATTTCAGTGCTTTCTGATCACAGCATAGAATATATATAGCAAGTAACGATTCCTAAATAGGGTCCTTATAGGTTTTGGGCAAATCTTTCTAAGCATGTGAGAGGGTTTTTTTTAACAGTGTCTAGACAATCACATTTAAACACAAGCACTGGGGAAAAAAAAAAACAGGAATAGAAAATCTGACTAAAGACAGAAATACTGAGCTTTTAACTAAAAAGTAAAAGAGGCAAATCTGATGATCGAATTGAACAATATGACTTCCACTCTTTTTTATTTCATAATTTATAAACCAGTATTTCATTCTGCATATATTATTTTTATGTTTTTATATCACATGCTGACACAAGACTAGGACATTTGATGCAAGCTCATGTTTTAAAGGTTAAGTTGGCTGAAAACTCATCTCCTTGCTTAAGCAAATGTAGTTCCTACATTTATGCATGGAAGTTGTACCCTGGTTAAGCGATGTCTCTGATTCATATGCGTATCAGCATATCGGTACGTATTAAATTGGTTTAATGCTTCTACTCATTATTTTTACACCATTTGGCAGATGTTCTTTTCCACTTACATATGAGCTGTTGAGGTTTAAGATTAAGCCTTGTCCAAGGACCCACCAGTGGCAGGTTAGGTGCTGGGATTTGAACTTGTGACTTTCTGATTGAGAGTTCTTAAGCACTTGGCTACCACCTGCATGAGCTGATATTGTGTAAAAAAAATGCAGTTAGATCTGAATTTGAAAAGAAATCAGAACTTGGACATTCCTAATTTGATGAAAATCCAGTAAAGCATCACATTATACACTTTGTAAATGTCCCACTTTGCTTGTTTTTCCGTACAGGTATTACTTTCCTCTCCGGAGGGCAGAGTGAGGAGGAGGCCACAGTCAACCTGAATGCCATTAACACATGTCCCCTGCACAAACCATGGGCACTCACCTTCTCTTATGGCCGTGCCCTGCAGGCTTCAGCCCTCAAAGCCTGGGCAGGCAAGAAGGAGAATGGCAAGGCCTGCCAGGAAGAGTACATCAAGAGAGCCTTGGTACGTATATCTTTAAACTTAGCAAACCTATATCATGCATAAGTCCTGCAGGTGATTTTTGTTGTTGTAACTGCTTTGTAGACTAAAATTGTCCCCTGTTGTTTCACCAGGCCAACAGTGCAGCATGCATTGGTAAATATGAAACAACTGGAGATAAAGGAGCAGCAGCAGGAGAGTCTCTGTTTGTGGCAAATCATGCTTATTAAAAGGCCTGAGGCTTTAGCAGACCACCTTGCCAGCACCACATCAGTTTCTGTTAGAACTGGACTTCCAATGTTTTGCCCTTCCTTCTTTAACCCAGTGTCATCTTCTTTACTATGTAGTGTTGCAATAGAGGATGAATTGAGATGTAAGAGAGACCTTCCAAACCTTTCTAGTGTAAAAGACCTAAAAAAAAAAAATCTGGTTCCGTGTCCATCTGCTTTTTTCCAAAGCCTAAATTTAGCTACGAAAATTCCCACTTTACCAGGTGTAACATGGTATAACTTTTTTCACATGATGTACACACACGTTCTTGACCCATAACGAAGATGAAATAAAGAACTTACTCACTGACATGTGGTTTGCTGGTCATCATTTCTTTGGTGCTATAATGTGAAATCTGTGTAGGAGGTGCTCAAACAACTCAGTACCTCTTTCAAAGTTAACATAAAAAAAATCTTGAAAACAGGATGAATAAAAACAATTTCGTAATACATGCTTTACAGGTTCAAATCAAGGTAAGGAGTCAAAAAATATTTTTACAATAAAGTTCAAACTTAAGTATAAATACAGCAAAATAGTACTTAATTGAGTAAAATTACTTACTTTATTACCTTGGGATTAAAAATAAAATTATTCAATACACTGAATAATTTTATTTTGGAACATATGACTACAAACGCAACTGCATGTAATTGAATAATGCCATATAATGAGGGGCATATTTTGCACTTAGTTTATAGATACTATAGACAGTATAGTCTTTAGCTTCTAAAAATACAAAAGAAAAAAATGCACTTGTGCAATGTCTTTGTTCTCCTTTAGCTCTATGAGATAATTTCCCGTGTTACATGGCTAAAAGTAGGCAGTGAGGGTGGGTGGTCAGAAATCTCTTCGAAGCAACGGTTCAATTTTCATTTTCGCTTTGTCACAGGAAATGCTTAGCAGTTTATTTACGCTACATATTTTTTCACGCTAAATTCATGAACAGTAAACTCCTTTTAACCTCTTTTTTTCCTGCTTTCTATCTGCATTTAAGGCCTTCCTTTAGTCTTACTTTTCACCTACTCTTTTCTTAGTTTGTAGCCAATCGATCAAAATGTTCATATTCTTATTTCAAAAACAAATAATAAAAATGGTAATTGGGACAAAACAGTTATTGTTTAATTCTTCAGGCAATGTTACAAAACATGACTATTTTTCCCCACACAGAGCCTTGTGATTTTTTAGCAGTGAAATAAAACTGACAGTTCACAAGCCTTTTTTGGTTATTCCATTGAGGTCTCACCTTTTCACACCTTTAGCACTTGTACAATTATGACTGTGTTACACTTTGCACTCCACCACAATTGTCAGGTTTGCTGATGACACTGTTATTGTGGGCCAGAGTTAAGATAATAATGAGAAAGCCTATGTGGAGGAGATTGAAAAAACTGGTGTCAGGAAAACATCTGAACACCCGAACATCAGCAGAACAAACCAGACAGTGCAAGAGACACTATCTATTAGGAATAATATAGACAATATAGGATGTTTAAATATTTTAGAATATTTTAGAAAAAAAAACCTTGGTCAAGTGTGAAGAACCCCCCCAAAAATCCTTCTACTTTTCCAAGAACTTAAATTAAGCTAGAAAATTCCCAGTTTTAGAGGTATAATATATCTTCTTCTTTCATCTTAGGGGTCGCCAGAGCAGATCATCCGTCGCCATACCCCCCTGACCTTAACATCTTCCTTTTTTAGACCAACTACCTACATGTTTTCCCTCACCACATCCATAAACTTCCTGTCAGCTTCATCCTCAGCATTCTTCTACCAATATACCCTGTCCCTCCACTGCACATGTCCATACCATCTTAATCCAGCCTCCCTCACTTTGTCTCCAAAACGTCCTACATGGGTTCTCCCTCTAATATATATACTAATATACTTCTCTAAAACACTCTCCATTACTTTGCACTGTTGACCCCAGGTACCTGAACTCCTCCACCTTCACCATCTCTTCTCCCTGCAACCGCACCACCCCACTGCCCTCCCTCTCATTCACACACATGTACTCTGTCTTACTCCTACTGACTTTCATTCCTCTCCTCTCCAGTATGTACCTCCACCTCTCCAGGCTCTTCTCAACCTGCTCCATACTCTTGGTCCTCATACATGTCCTGCACCACTCTCACATACTTCTCTGACACACCTGGCTTCCTCATACAATACCACAACTCCTCTCTCGTCATCCATCGCACAATGCAACTCCTTCTGACCTTCTCTATACTTCTCCATCAACATTCTCAAAGCAAATATTGTATCAGTAGTGCTCTTCCACCACATGAAACTATACTGTTGCTCACAGATGGTCACCTCTTCTCTCAGCCTGGCTTCCACTACTCATTCCCATAACTTTATGGTGTGACTGATTCCCCTGTAGTTACTGCAGGTCTACACAGCTCTCTTATGCTTAAAGACTTTCCACTCTTCATCCTCTTAATAGCTGCTCTCACTTCCTCCTTACTAATACTATCCACTTCCTGCTTCACATTCTCCATATCATTCAACCTTCTCTCTCTCTCTTATTTTCCACATTCATCAGCTGCTAAAAATACTCCCTCCATCTCTTCAACACACTAAGAAAAATAACCAAGAAATTTAGAACTTGCTCACCAGCAGTATTTTGGTCCTAAAGTGTGAAATGAGAGTAGGCGGTGTTGTGACACACACAAAAAAAACAACATCGTGCCTTTTTAACATAAGTTATCTTGCAAACAGGACTTAGAAACAGAGTTATTAAGAAATAAACATTTGTAAGATATATTTTACAGGTACAAATAAAGGTAAAAGAATTAAGTTAGTTAACACACAAACTTTTATTTTTTGTGTGTGTAAGTATAAAATACAACTAAAGTTAAAAAAACGTTAAATTAGTAAGTAATACAATGAAATTCATTTGGTGACTCTCAAAGAACTGCAGCAATAAGAAAATGTGAGAATAAAAAGACAATGTAAGAATAAACAAAAGAATAAACAAAGATACTTGCACTATAATATAATATGAATATGTGCAGTAAAATTAAATATATGTGCAGTGGGACATTGTAAACAGTGGAGTTCAAACAGGATTATCAGAAATGCTGAAATATTGCACAAGTTATACTAATAACATGCTAACTAACAATCATGATAATAATTAATAAATAAAAGTGAGTTTGCAGCAACATGGGAAAGAGTGGCAGACAGCCTGGTTTGTTACAGTATGTCTGCCTCACTTTTGAGCAGCTTTATGTGTGTGTGTGTGTGTGTGTGTGTGTGTGTGTGTGTGTGTGTGTGTGTGTAAATACAGGCTACAGCTTTGGGGAGAAGTTGTTCCGCATGTTGCTGTATATTTTGCCCAATGGGAGGGGCGCAAAAAGTCTGTGTCCTGGATGGGTTGAAAATCCCTGATGATGTTGCTAGCTCTCTTGTGTAGATGGCTAGCATAAACCATGTCAAAGTTATATATATATATATATATATATATATATATATATATATATATATATATATATATATATATATATATATTTTTTTTTTTTTTTTTTTTTTTTATGCTAGAAAAATGACAGTTAGTGTGAGTGGTCAAAAATGGTTAGATTTTCTTTTTCATCAAAGGTTTGACTTTGAAGCCAGGTTGTTGTTTCAATATTATGTCAGTTCAGTTTCACTTCGCCAAATAAATTTTACTTTGCGGTTTCTTCATTATATGCCAAGTTGCATTTATTTTGCCATCAAAATACTTTATTGATCCCACAGGAAAATTGTCTGGTTGCATTACAATTTTAGTAAAGATATATATTGAGCGCACCTAAATATAAGCCGCACCCACTGAATTAAAAAAATATATATATATTTTTAACATAAATAAGCCGCACCTGTCTATAAGCCTACACTGAAACAAATTAACTTAACACAGGCTTTAACGAAAGACAGTGCCTGTAACATGGCTTGTAACAAAACAGCAGCCTACCAATAAGTCATTGGTCACTGTCTTCCTCCTCCTGCGAACTGAAACCACTGAAGTCATCTTCTGGTGTCGGAGTTGAACAGCCTCAGAATTGCTTCATCCGATGTTTTCTCAAGGTTATCTTTATTGTCACTCTTGTCATTTTCATCTGAAGGCAAATTCTCCGCTGAGCTCATGCTGCCCTCTTCAACATGCAGTAGTCCAGCCTTTCGAAACCCGTTGATTATAGTGGATTTTTTGCCAGTGCTCCACGCTGACAGGATCCACTGGCAGACTTGACCATAAGTTGCTCTTCGCATTCGGCCCATTTTAGTGAAGTATTTCTCCCCACTTGTCATCCAAGCCTCCCATTGAACATGAAGCGCCACCTTAAATGCACGATTTACACTGATGTTGATACTTTGTTATGCCCCCAGGTATCTCAGCTGGAATTGAGTTTGTCCTCATGATGGCTTCTTTTACAGAATCTGTTTTGTGGGCCCTCATGCTGTCCAAAACGAGCAATGCCTTGTTCATTTGAAAAAATCCTCCCAGTCACGTGCCGTAACATTCATTAGGCTTTCCGTTTTCCATCCTTTCTTGTTTACTTTAACAACAATTTCTCTCAGGAGTTTTTTTTTTTTTGGCATCATACATCGTTTAAAAATCACTATCGGTGGAAGCTTTTCTCCCGATGCCATGCAGCTCAGAACACAGGTGAAGTGTGTTTTTTCATGGCTAGCTTTTTTTTGTAGCATGATGAATGATTTGCCTTTCCTGTTTACAGTCCGAGTGAGAGGCAGGTAAAATGTCAGAGGAACCTCGTCTATCTTTGCATGAGTGAATTTGCGGAAGTCTGAAACTTTTTCCTCGTAGTCGGGAGGGAGCTGCTGACACAGAGTCGTCCGTGCCCTTATGGACAGGCCTTTACATCTCATAAATCTGAGACACCACGATGGTCCACCTCCAAAATCCTCAAACTTCATTGCAGTGGCGATAGTTTTGATCTGCACAGTCAAAACACATCGGCCGTCTGCTCTTAGTGCGTTGACCCAGTCTTCGAGTTCATTTTCTAGTTCGGGCCATCTGCTTTTCTTCCCTCTGAAAGCGTTTGTTGTCTTTTTGCACTGAGCTCGTATGCAGCAGCTCTATTTCCTTTTCCAACAGCCAGATCGATCGCCTTCAACTAGAAAGCTGCATCATATGCATTTGTCCGTGACTTTGCCATGATGACAAAATGACTACCTTAATCAGAATGATTCACTGAGAGCGCGCTAGATTTAATATAAAGGGTTTAATTGGTTCACCTTAACCCGTTCGGCAATTTAATTGGTCTAATATTACGGGGCTCAGTTTTTTGGTGGGATCAAGTTTGTGAGACCGGGAAAAACCCGGGAAAAATCCATTAATTAGTGGCTTCATTGTTTAAGCCGCAAGGTTCAAAGCATGGGAAAAAAGTAGCTGCTTATAGTCCGGAAAAAATACAGTATGTAAAGAAAATGTGTAGCAGCATGACTATAATATACAAGTTGCACATGTATTAATTATTATTATTGCACTGCAATCATTGTTCATATTTGTCCAAGTTATTAACATTATGTAAGTGTGGCATTAAAATATATATGTATAACTATAACTAGTCATGTTAAATAACAGAAAATGAAAAGAGGAAAAAAGAATGAAAGAGGAAAAGCTAAGTATCAGCAGGAACAATGTTTTTTTCATGCCAAACTGCTTAATTGCCTAAGAGGAGCTTGAATTGTGGATGACCCATTATTTTGCACCATTTTTTCTTCTCTTAATTTGTTCTCTTTTTTCATGCAGTGTCCTATACAAAATATGACCATGTTTTAATCATCCACTTCAAGCCAAATTGTCACTGTGGGGTCCACAGGTTCTATTAAATGCAAGTTGGGAGCTGACATTTAGCTGTATTCCTGAGGAACCAAAATACTTGAATACTCGAAATACTCTTTATACAATACAAGCAGAAATTGCAAAAGTACACACATCCTTTACTCAAGCAGAAGTACAGATCCTCATGTTTTTAAAGACTCTGGTAAAAGTTGAAATACTGACTACTTTAACTTGAGTGAAAAAGTGTAAAGAATTTTGGGCTCTGACATTACCTTAAGTAACTGAACCTTACATCATGTGTGTTTGGGGTCATTGTCCTGCTGGAAAACAAATCATGGTCTCAAACCATGCAAACCAGATGGGATGGCATTTAAGCTTGACATTAATTTTAATTAAATAACCAACAGTGTCACCAGCAAAGCACCCCTACACTATCATACCTCCTCCTCGCCTCACATTAGAAACCAAACCTTCAGGAACCATGTGTACATCATATGGTGGTTAGAACCAAAAAATATGTAATTACTCATCAGAATAAATGACACTTTTCCACTGATCTAATGTCCATTAGTTGTTTTTCTTAGCCCAAGCAACTCTTTTCAGCTTCTTGATCTTCTGAAATAATTGTTTCTTTGCCACATTTTGACCAGACGAAGGCCTGTTTTACGCAATCTACTCTAAAATGTGGATGTGGAAATGTGTCTGCGACTTGAGCTCTGAGAAACATTTATGTAAATCAGTGGTTTCTTAGGCTGGTAATTCTAATGATCGTATCTTCTGCAGCAGGGGTAGCTTTTGGTCTTAAATTCCTTTGACAATTCTTAATGAGAGCCTGTTCAATCATAACATTTGATAGTTTTGGTGACTGCTCTTGGGATACATTTGAAGTTCTTGAGATTTTTCAGATTGAACGACCTTCATTTTATAAAGTAATGATAAACTCTATTCTTTATACTAAACTGAGTATTCCATGCTATAATATGGATTTTTACAGTAGTTGTAGTGGAACCAATAAGGGCTATTGATTCTGTACTCACCCTTTCTTCTAGAAAAAATGTATGCACTAAAGCACAGTAAGGAAGAAGGCAATGTTACAATTAGCTCTTGACAAGGCACACATGTGGACTGAACACCATTCCATGTGACTACCATGTGAATCTTAAAAGAGAATGCCAAGCTGTCATAAAAACCAAAAGGAGCTACTTTGGAAAATCTAAAATATAAAACATTCTGGGTTTATTTAACATGTTTTTGTTTACTGCATAATTCCATGTGTGTTCTTTAATAGTATGGATGTCTTCACTATTAATGTACATTTCTAAAATTCATACTAATAAATCCTAAGATTTCTTTCTCCACAAAAATCTTCCATGCCAAAGTTGGCTGGTGCAGTGGGGAAGCCAGAAATTTCCACCACTATGCAGCCCATGATTAAATTGAAACAATGACCTGGATGCTTAATGTGTTGCAGGTCTCCCCGATTAAGCAGGAACATACTGCAGGACAGTGAGTTTACAAGTACACTTCAGGAATTGAGGGTTCATGAGTATCCAATTGTGCCAGTTGTTATTTAATACCATGGGCAAAAGCATAAAAGTTAGGCTTCTCCATGTCAATCAAATAATTCATCTGACAAATTGGCTGATGCATTACTATGGAAAAGTTGTGGATTGGTTGTGCAGTAGTGAGACAAGGTATGCAATGTGAACAGCTTAGCTGAGGCTGTCAACATTAGTTCCATAAAAAAGAAGATTTGCAGGATGGAGAGGGCTCATGAGCCTTTTGCATTGGCTGGGCAACCAGTGAATCTACCAAAAAGATCCTCTTGGGCTGAATTGGAACAACAATTGACAGAGAGTTATTGCTCTGTGCTTTTTTAAAAAGTTGTAGCTGTTTGAATCTTAGCTCAGTGTTGGGGAGGCATTTTTCCTGAATCCTGCAAAAGATCCTGACTGACACACTTCTTCTGTGTTAGGTTAATAAAATTGTTTTTTCAACAATGACATTCCAAAAGTGACTAAAGGCCCTCACAATATTTGCATTATGAGAGGTCCCAAACATGTGGTTCTTTTCATTTGAATTACTGTATGAATGCAGGCCATAAGGAGTCTTGCATGTCATTATGAAAACTTGACTGAAGGAGTTTCCAACACAAACGTGACAGGCCCAAGAACAACAGTCCTAATCGTTACATCAGGGCAATTTGGCAGCAAAATTGTACTGGGAGATAACATACTCATGCCTCTGCCCACATTAAGATCCAAATGATTTACAAAGTAACCCTGGTCCTTTGAGGTGACATGGCAACTCAGCTAACATTTTAAAAGACTCAGTACTACAACTACTTCAACTGGTAAAAGTTGAAGTAATGACAATACTTTTTTACTTAAGTAAAAGTAAAGACGTTTGGGCTCTGACATGTACTAAAAAGTAGCCATTACTTACTACCTGTTTTAGTGTCATGCTGGTAACTGGATCTTACATCATAATATATTAATACAAAAAAATGTCTCATGTTGTTACATAATGAATGTATCCAGGCTGAACAACCAACATATAGAACACAAGCAGAGAAAAGATAATGGTCAGGAATGTTTAAATCACTGATAAAAAAAAAAAAACGGTAGCTTGAAGCCACACAATGACAAGAAATAGGTTGACGGTCTAATAATGGCAATGCACAATGAGAAAAAGAAATATGAAATAAGAAATATTATGTCACCAAACAGATTAAAAGTAAAGTAATAAACCTGTTCGGAAAAGTAAGTGATGGAAAATACAGATATTTGTGTAAGAAACTTAATGAGTGAAAGTAAAAAGTTGTCCTAAACATATTCTTTTTTAAGTAAAGTACAGACACCAGAAAAATCCATTTAAGTACATTAACTAAGTATTTGTACTTTAATACTTCCAACTCTGCAACCAAGAAAAGCTTGAGCAAATTCTAAATTTCTCTGTTTGGAGATAAAATATGGGGTGATAAAGTGTGTGAATAAAGCTGCAGTTATTGAAATAGAGGAAGTATGGTATTACTGAAACTGCATGCACTTTATGCCCTTATAGAAAATGCACCCTGTCGATAAATAGCAGGAGCAGGGTGATTGGTGGAAAGAAAGAAGCAACAGCCAGTGAAGAAATGATTATGCATCATACATGCCATGCGTGCACGAACTGGACTAAATAAAGAAAACCTTTATGTAGAACAAGAGCTCAGCACACACTGTCAGGCTAGCTGTGTTTGCATGTTTTTTCTCTACGCATTGATTATTGTACTAAACTTTCTTCAGCTTTACTTCTCAGGTTTTTTTGTTGTGCTTTATTATTTACATATTTATGAATATATTTTGTCATTTATTTTTAAAATACTTTACTGATTCACACAGGGAAATTATTTCTTCACATATCCCAGCAATGTAGAAAGCTGGGGTCAGAGCAAAGATTTAGCCATGTTTACAGCACCACTGAGGGTTAAGGGCCTTGCACAAGGGCCCCAAGGGAGGGCCCATTTTCAATCAGTAACACAAAACCTTAATCACTAAGCTCTGAATCACTGACTTTATTTCATTCAGTTCAATTCATTTTTATTTGTATAGCGCATTTAACAATGGACATTGTCTCAAAGCAGCTTTACACAGATAATGTGGTAAGAAAAAATCAATGAGATTGTTTTTTATAGAGAGAGAATGAGCGAGAGAAAAAAGAGGAGAAGAGTGACAGGGAGAGAAAGATGTGGATTATTAAGTATCCTTATTGTTGTATAAAATTTAAGAACATTGTGCAGTTGTGGACTATGTTAAGACTCACTATAGCAGCATAACTGAAAGAGAGAGCCAGAAGGTAACACAGGTGAGGGATCTCTGGGAGAAGAGATGGCCCACCACACCACCATCAACAAACCTGAGCGAGAGAGGACAACAGCATACTAATATCCCAGGTCACAGAACTCTATATCCATGATCTCTCCTGATCTGCTCCTTACATTTACATCTGTGGCATTTAGCAGGCACTCTTGTCTGGAGCAACGTACAAAAATGCTTTAAGGATCTAGCAATGAATAAATCTACACTAGCACGCCACATTACAAACTTAAGAAAATCAGCCTACAAGTCTGTTAAGTTATTTATTAATTTTTGCTCCTTTACCTAAGAAAAACCCACTGATAAAATGCTTGACTAAATAAATATGTTTTTAGCTTTGACTTTAACACTTAGACTGTGTCTGAGCCCTGAACACTAATTGGAAGGCTGTTCCATAACTGTGGGGCTTTATAAGAGAAAGATCTGCCCCCTGCTGTAGTCTTCTTTATTTAAGGAACCAACAAATAGCCTGCACCTTTTGATCTAAGTAGGCGTGGAGGATCATACTGGTACAGAAGTTCACTCAGATACTGCGGTGCGAGACCATTAAGTGCTTTATACGTCAGTAGTAGTATTTTATAATCAATGCGAGATTTGATTGAGAGCCAGTGTAGACTAATTAAAACAGGGGTGATGTGCTCATATTTTCTAGATTTAGTAAGGACTGTTGCTGCTGCATTCTGAACTAATTAAAGCTTATTTATGCATTTACTCGAACACCCAGACAGTAAAGCGTTACAGTAGTCTAATCTCGATGTTACAAAAGCGTGTTTAGTTTTTTTTTAGTGTTAGTTTTTCTGCACCCTGTATTGTATTCTACATCATATTTCAAATTTTAGCAATTTTTCTAAAGTAAAAGAAGGCAATCCAGGTAATGTTTTTCACATGAGCATCAAAGGAACGACCAGAGTCAATAATCACACCAAGGTCTTTGACTGCTGTGCACACTGGGACAAAAATCACCGCCCAGCGATGCTACGTAATCGGAAAGTTTGCTTCTAGCCGCATGTGGTCCTAGCAAAAGTACTTCTGTCTTATCCGAGTTAAGTAGAAGTAAGTTATCAAGCATTCAATGTCTAATGTCTTTTACACACTCCTCAACATTGCTAAGCTGATCTCTCTTATCTGTCTTTGCTAAAATATGCTGTGTATCATCAGCGTAGCAATGGAAGTTGATACCATGTTTATGTATATTTTTTTCCAGAGGCAGCATATATATATATATATATATATATATATATATATATATATATATATATATATATATATATATATATATATATATAAAGAGAAAAGCTGTAGGCCTAAGACAGATCCTTGTGGAACACCAAACACCAAAGCCAGGAGAGCTGTTCCCTTTATTCCAACACCAGTATTCTCTAGTCTAGAAAGAAGGAGATTATAATAAATGAATTCAAAAGCTGCACTAAGCTGCACAAGCAAAAGAGGTAAGGAGATAAAAAACCTGATCAGAGGCCAATCACAGGTCATTTACCACTTTAACCAGCGACGTCTCTGTGTTATGATGAGGCCTACATTTTTTGTTCCTAAGTAGGTGTGAGCATAACTGCTGTGCTACAACCTTTTCTAGAATCTAGGAGATATAGAGGAGGTTTGGCCTATAGATGGACAGCTGACATGGGTCACGGTCAGGTTTCTTAATTAGTTGATTCAGCCATCATCGAGTCTGTCCTGTGCACTTCAATAACTGTCTGGTTGGGCTCAGCTACACAATCAGACATCAGAAGACTACAGAGGATGGTTCGAAAGGCTGAAAGGATTGTTGATGCTTTCCTTGCCCGCACTGCAGTAACTGTACACATCCAGCGTGAGAAAAGGGCCCAGAAAATCACCCTGGATCCCTTACATCCAAGCCATATGGTTTTTATTTATTTATTTTTTTTCTACACTTTAAAGCACCAAACTCCAAGACAGCCAGGCACAGGAAAAGTTTCTTCCCCAAGGCAATCAACCTCATGAACACTTAAACGCTCTCCCCATTGTGCAATAAAATAAAACATACGTGCAATACCAATTTTACTAATCTAAATCTGTACTTTTATGTTCAATAATACTTTATTTTCCATATAAAAAACATGCAGTAACATTTATACTTCTATTCTTCTTTATTTGTTTGCTTTTTGTTGTGCATCTGGAAGCTTCTATCACCAAAACAATTCCTTGTAAGTGCAAACATACTTTGCAATAAAGCTCATTTTGATTCTGATAAAAGCCAGTTGGATTGAGGTGCATAATTAGTGCTAATGGAAAAGTGTCTTAGTTTTTAACACGTTCAAGCACTTCTGGAATGATCTGTTTGAAGAAACTTGTAGGCAAGTGATCGAGAATACAAGTGGTCCAAGTGGTCTGTTTGAGGTTCACGTATGATCATTATACCGCGGTGCAAATTTTTTCTTCCTAATCATTTTGGATTTAGGAGGAGCTACATTATCTAGACTGTAATGATACGTTCCTAGGCATTCATTGGCCCAGTCCAGTGCTGCGGGGTCAGATGGAGATCTAATGAATGTCAATAACTCCTGAAGATCATTGATAAAACTCACTGCTGTAGTTGATGTGAATGTTAGCTTAGCATGGTAACGTAGCGTGGTACTTATGCTATGACTTAGGCAGATTTTAAAAGAAATGTATTTTATTTAGTAGCTTTTCCACCACAAATTTTTTGTTTGTAGGATTACAAGTGCTAGATGCCCAGACATGGGAAAGAAAGGTTTTGAGGGTGTGTGATTGCCCTCTCTACAAGAACGTTAAGGTGAGAAGAATTTTCTTCCCTTTCAATTGTAATGGAAACAGGCAAATAAGAGAACTAATGTGGCTTCCTTGAAAAATGGGGTGAAATTTGTACTGATGAGATCAGCGACCTCTTTTCAAGCTCTCTCTCTAATATTTGGAAAAGTTAAGAACACAGGATGAGATCTAAAAACAGTTAAAACATTTATGTAAGGAAAAAAAAGAAGGGGTTTGTACTTCTGTGAATGCAACATTTATGAGTACCAATTATGGTCCTCATTCATGTGCACAGTAAAATGTTTAGATACATGAGTGTGGCTTTCTAGTATGGAAGAGTTGTGTAAAACAACTGCAACAGTTTACATTTACGGCATTTAGCAGACGCCCTTGTCCAGAGCGTTGTACAAAAGTGCTTTCAGTTTTTATTAATGAATAAATCTACACTGAAACTCTATATTACAAACTTAAGCTAAATCAGTCTACAGCTAAAAAAAACCTAACAAACAAACTAAAAATAAAAAATAAATCAACAAAGTAAACTTGGAAAGTGTTAGTTTCAAGTTTTTCAGGAAGGAGAAGGTCTTCATCTGTCGCTTGAAGGTAGACAGGGACGTCACTGTATGGACATTTCACTGTATTGGTTCATTCCACCACCTTGGTGCCAAAACAGAGAAGAGTGTTGAAGTATACTTACCTCATTCCCTGAGAGAAGATGGTACCAGTCGAACAGTGCTAGAGGATCTCAGGCAGCATAGTGCAGTGCGAGGAGTCATGAGGTCTCTGAGATAAGAAGGTGCTGTTCCTTTTTTGGCTTTGTATGCAAGCATCAGTGTTTTGAATCTGACATGGGGAGCTACCCGAAGCCAGTGGAGGGAGCGCAGCAGTGTAGTGGTGTGGAAGAACTTGGGCAGGTTGAATACAAGTTGTGCAGCTGTGTTTTGGATGATTTGCAGTGGACGGATAGCGATCAGAGGTAGATATGCCAGCAGAGAGTTGCGGTAGTCCAGTCTCAAAATGACAAGCGACTGAACAAGCACCTGAGTAGACTGTGTCGACAAATCGTTTGGATGTTGTACGCAACTTACGCAACATGTAAGGAGAAGGACATTTGATTGTCCATAGTTACCCCAAGGTTGTGAGCAGCAGCTGAAGGGGAGAGCAGGGAGTTATGAAGAGTTACTCTGAGATCCTGACCTGGAAATTAATCACCTGGGATGACCAGCAGTTTCTTTTTGCAGGGGTTGAGTTTTAGTTGATGGGGGTTGAGGTTTAATTGATGGGGGATCAGCATAGCAGTGGTAAGAAAACCCATGTGAGTATATGACTTCACCAAGAGAGTGAGTATAGAGGTGGAAAAGGAAAGGACCAAGTACTGAGCATTGTGGGATGCCAGTGGAGAGTTGGTGTGGGGCAGATGTGGAACCCCTCCATGTTACCTGGTATGAGCAACCTTCCAGGTAGGAGGCAAACCATTCCCAAGCTGCTTTACGTATACCAAGGCTCCTGAGGGTAGACAAGAGAGTCTTGTGGTTGACTGTGTCAAGCAGCATATAGTTTCTCAGACACAGCCAAAAGGTCCATATTGGTGAAATGTGCCTCTTTAAAGCCAGACTGGATTGGAACATTGAGGTTGTTCTGTAAAAGATCAATAGACATTTGGTTAAAAACTGTGCATTCCAGAGATTTAGAAAGAAAAGAGAGAAGTGACACCAGTCTGTAGTTGTTGATGTCCGATGGATCCAGAGCAGGTTTCTTCAAGATGGGCATAACCCTCGCTTGCTCAAAGGTAGTTGGTACATGGCCAGATGCCAAGGACCCATTGATGATTGTGAAGATAAATGGCAAGAGGTCTTGTGAGATGGTCTGAAGCATAGTTGAATTGATTGGATCCAGAGAGCAGGTGGTGGGTTTGCAAGATTGGATGATTTGCATTATCTCTTCTTGGTTGAAAAAAATTGAAAAATTGAAAAAAAGACTAGTTAATAAAAGGAATAAAAAACATAGAGTAGATGTAGGCTGGATAAAGAACAACTGGCTGTAGCCACCGTAATTCATTTACACTCTCCCCAACCTAAACCTTCTGTCAATGTCCTTCAAATGCCCATAGTCATGGCAGATAGGTGCCATGAGATTTGCACAAGAAGTTATTATAGGCCAAAAGAAAGCATTATGTGGATATCATCTTTCTGGCCATGTATCCCCTAAAATCAGAGGCAGTAACAGGAATAATAATTCATTTTCCAATTTCTTTTTGAAAGCTGGGGTCATAATACCAAGTGAAACACATGTGAGAACCTCCATATTCCCTGTGAAAAAGTGCACTAATACAGGTAAGCCAGAATAGCAATTTTGCAACATCTGCAGACAATAAATGCTGCAAATAAATATATTGAATCTTATTACTTTTTCTTATTCTTCTTCTTTCAGCTGCTCCCATTAAGTCAAGCAAACTAAATTTTATTTCTATAGCGCTTTTTACACTGGACATTGTCTCAAAGCAGCTTTACAGAATTTAAGAGTTAAGGTAAACGATTATCCCTGATGAGCAGCCATGGCGACTGTGGCAAGGACAAACTCCCTTAGATTTTATGAGGAACAAACCTTAAGAGGAACCAAACTCAAAAGGGGAACCTCATTCTCATTTCAGTGATATCAAGAGTGTCATTATAGTCTTTAAATATAATACAGAACACTGGAGAGCGAGAACTAACATTAGCACCGGAATGTAAGATTATGAGTAATGTTCTTTCTACAAGTAATGTTCTTTCTACAGTAATGTTCTTTTTACATTAGGGGATGCCAAAGCAGATCATCCATCTCCATACCACCCTGTCCTCTACATCTGTCTCTTTCAAACCAACTACCTGCATGTCTTCCCTCACCACATCCATAAATCTCCTCCTTGGCCGTCCTCTTTTCCTCCTTCCTGGTGGCTTTATTCTTAGCATTTTCCTAGCGATATACCCCATGTCCCTTCTCTGCACATGTCCAAACCATCTCAATCGCACCTCCCTTACCTTGTCTCCAAAACGTCTACATGCGCTGTACCTCTAATAAACTCGTTTCTAATCATTTCTAATCCTGTCCATCCTCGTCACTCCCAACGAAAATCTTAACATCTTCAGCTCATGCTACATCCAGCTCCACCTCCTGTCTCTTAGTCAATGCCACTGTCTCTAAACCATACAACATAGCCGGTCTCACCACAGCCCTATAAACTTTCCCTTTCACTCTTGCAGATACTCTTCTATCACAAATCACTCCTGCTATCACTCTTCTCCACCCACTCCACCCTGCCTGCACTCTTGTCTTCACTTCTCTAACACACTCTCCATTGCTTCACACTGTTGACCCCAGGTAATTAAACTTCTCCACCTTCACCACCTTTTCTCCCTGTATCCGCACCACTCCACTGCCCTCCCTCGCATTTACACACATACGTACCTCCACCTCTCTTCTCAACCTGCTCCCTACTCTCACCACAAATCACAATATCATGCTCAAACAACATAGTCCATGGAGACTCCTGTCTGAACTCGTCCATCAACCTGTCAATCACCAATGCAAACAGGAAAGTGAAAGAGCCGATCCTTGATGCAATCCAACGTCCACCTTAAACCAGTCTGTCATTCCTACTGCACACTTTACTGCTGTCACACTGTCCTCATACATGTCCTGCACCACCCTCACATACTTTTCTGGCACCCCTGACTGCCTCATACAATACCATATAGAATCTTGTTACATATTCCACAAATAACAAAAGTAATGTAATTCTAGGGAGTTTGATCCATGCTGTGTGCCACTTTATTGGAGACCTTTAGAGCAGAAGCAGAGAAACAGGTGCGAGATCATTGACAGCCACATCACACCCGAAGAATTACCAGGATCAGGTAGTACACTATCCAAGACACAAGGGGAGAATAAACCTGCATAGTTATTAGCTTCTCACCCAGTGGGTTAATGTTTGTTGCTTGGTGACATGACTAAATCACCTGAGATTATGACTATGACAGCTATTTTCCATCCACTGTCAGTAATGTCACATGTTGACGTCATGTTAGCAGAGGGTGGAATTTACACGGCCACAAAAATAACATGTGATCTCCCTGGGCAGATCATATGGTCAGAGACCCACAGCCAGCAATTCAATGCCCAGGCAGCATACACAGTCTTTAACCATGATGAGTTCAGGTTTACACCATTGCCCAGCTGGTCCAGGCTGTGGAAAATGGCTGCGTGATGTTGTCCTAAAGCGGTATGGTATCAGAGAATTAGTGCTCCAATGGCAAGGATAATATTTAAAACTCCTCCAGACATCATTGTTTTAGACATCATAAGGAAATGTATGTTGAACATATTCAAAATTATAAAACTGCACGGACTGAAGCTAAATCTTATTACTTCTCCAACAGAATTGCAGTTAGCAATGGGAACTCTAGGTCTCTCTTTTTGGTGGTAAACAATATTCTGAAACCACCTGATTATTTGCCGTCTGATATGTATTCCACTGACCTATGTGATCATTTTTTTTACTTTCTTTGCATCTAAGGTTGAAAATGTACATCAGCAAATACTTATTGGTACTCTTCACAATGACTCCTCTCAGTTTATAATGCACACACCTCCCCATTCTGTTTTCTCTAACTTTGCACTACCTACTGCTTCAGAGATAATGGGTCTGATAGGTAAATCTTCAACTTGTCAGTTAGACCCTCTACCAACTCCCTTAGTAAAAGCTTGTTTACCAGCTCTTTTGCCGTTGATTACAAAAATTGTTCATGCTTCACTTAGTTCTGGTCTTGTATCTCCATCTCTTAAATCTGCTATTATTACACCCATACTTAAGAAACCAGGAGGTGACCCATCAAATTTTGACAATTTCCGTCCAATTTCAAATTTACCATTTATCTCCAAGGTAGTGGAAAAGTGTATTGCAATTCAAATTCATGAACATCTCTCCAATAATAACTTGTATGAACAATTCCAATCTGGTTTTCGTCCCCACCACAGCACTGAGACTGCTCTTGTCAGAATAACCAATGATTTACTGTTGGCAGCCGACTCTGGGCTTTTAACTATACTTGTCCTCCTTGACTTGAGCGCTGCCTTTGATACTGTCTCACATAAGATACTTCTTGACAGGTTAGCTTCCATTGGTATTACTGGCACTGCTCTGTCTTGGTTTATGTCATATTTATCTGGACGCAGTCAGCGTATTCAATTAAAAGGTTTTAGTTCAAGATTATCAACAGTCACCACTGGTGTACCCCAGGGCTCTGTATTGGGCCCGCTTCTTTTCATTATATATATATGCTCCCTCTTGGTTACATTTTAAGGAAATATAGTGTTAATTTTCACTGCTATGGGGATGACACCCAACTTTACCTGTCTGCGGTTCTTTTCCTCCACCATCCTTATCAAGCTGTCTATCTGAAATTAAAGATTGGCTTTCAGCGAACTTCTTGAAGGTAAATGGCAACAAAACTGAGGCTTTGCTGGTTGGCACTAAATCTATTATGTCTAAACCTAACTGCTTCTCTCTCACCATTGATAATACCACAATCTGTCCTTCCTCTCAGGTTAAAAGCTTGGGTGTCATCATGGATAGTACACTATCTTTTGAAGCACAAATTAATAATATCACGCGGACTGCATACTTCCATCTGCGTAATATTAACCGTCTTCGTCCCTTTCTTTCAAATAATAATACTGCAGTTCTTATTCACGCACTAGTCACCTCACGTATAGACTACTGCAATGCACTTCTCACAGGTATTCCTTCCAAATTGCTGAATAAACTTCAGATGGTTCAGAATTCCGCAGCCTGTGTTCTCTCTAGAACACCTTATACGGCTCACATCTCTCCGGTTCTTCAGCAATTACACTGGCTTCCAGTAAAGTATAGAGTAGAATTTAAAATCTTGCTACTCACTTATAAGGCACTTCATAATCTTGCACCACAATATCTTACTCAACTTCTTCATGTTTACACTTCTTCATGTGCACTTAGATCTTCATCTTCAATTTCTCTTGTGGCACCTTGGATTCGACTGACTACCATGGGTGCCAGATCTTTTAGTTATGCTGCCCCCCGCCTATGGAACTCTCTTCCCCTTGATGTTCGCAATAGCGAGTGCTTGTTGACTTTTAAAAAGCGTCTTAAGACATATCTTTTTATACAGGCCTTTTTATGAAATGTTTTATTGAGATTTAAATGAATTTTACATGCATATGCTGTTTCTCTGTTGTGTGTTCTGTTTTATGCAATGACCTGTATATTGTCTGTAAGGTGACCTTGGGTGTTTTGAAAGGCGCCATGATTTTTAATTATTATTATTATTATCATTGCTAATATTTACAGAAAGTTATAAAAGATTGCAACTGCAACAAACAGCCATTCGGGTCAGTCCTGTGCACTAACGTGGGAGTCCTACAGGGATTAGAGCCCTGTGGTCTTGGATGTCCATTTCTGTGTAGTGTTGGTAGACTTCAATATGCTGAGGACAAAATACAATAAGATGAGCAGGTCTTTTGGCTAAATCCAAATAAATGCTTAATAAGAGAAGTAGAATTATTATTTTTGGGCAGGTGCATCCCCAGATGAACAAGACATCAGTTGAGGCCTGAATGAAACCCAGATCAAAAAGGTGAGGTGAGGACTCATTTCGGGAACATTTTTTGGATATCCTCCTCTTGACATCACTAAAGAAAAAGTAACAGACCTGGTCCTATGAATACACTGGGTGAGTTTGCCAGTTTTGTATAGGAATCGTCAGGCATGAGTGATACTGCACTGAGCGCCAGAACAATCATCATTCCCCCTTGTAGGGTGACCGACGCAATCATTCATTATAGACCCGGAGTAGATTAGAGCCTTGTGCTTGGCTAACTATACCTCCTCACAAAGGCACATTTGCCAGTCCGTATCAGAGGATTTAACAGTACACTAATATTCTTTAGGTAGGCCGCACAATGCTTGCTCATGCATAAAGAATAATGTATTTAGCCACTTTGTTATAACTTGCTAATTCACTGATAGCCACTACACATGCTCACAGACACAACACTCCAGTCTGAATATCAGTCAGAGGATATAACCGTAAACTAATATTCCTTAAGTAGGCTGCTCAATGCTTTCTTATGCATAAAGAATAGGAGACTTTGTCATAATTTGCTAAGTCAGTGATAGTCAGAAATCAAAAGGTCCCAGACCTTGTGCTCTATGCTCCATCCGTTCATGAGCCTTCTGTATGTACTTTTCTGGTCATAGATTTGCGGTAACACCATGCTACATAATCAACCAGATATAAATAATTTTAATAAATTTCAGAGTTAATTGTACATTTATTTGCCAGGCAATAATGAATAAACAAATGTCAAACCTAAAACAAATAATAGAAGAAAGTTACACAACATGATAGGCATAAAACAAAATAGTTTAGTGATGCAGTTTACAAAATAATTGTTAAAGAGTCACTGTACCCGGCAATAGAGACACGCAGAGACTGTGTGGGAAGTTCTGACTACAGAATGCTACAGAGTGTTTCACCAAATGACCTCAATAAATACCCAAACCATCATAAACACTTGTAAATTCTTCTTATTTTTTCAGCTGCTCCCATTAGGGTTGCCACAGCAGATCATCCGTCTCCATACTACTCTGTTCATCACCACATCCATAAACCTCCTCCTTGGCCTCATTCTTTTTGTCCTGGTGGCTCCATCCTCAGCATTCTCCTACCCACATATACTCCATGTCCCTCATCTGCACATGTCCAAGCCCCAGGCCCTGTCTGAACTCTTTCCTGAATCTCACACTACAGTCTTCCTCCTTCAGTTTTCACCATCTTATTCTTTTTACAGTCCTCACTCTCCTCCTTTTCTTCTTCACTTCCAAAATCATCCTACATACCACCATCTGATGATGCTGTCTATCTTATACGTCACCCTATGCTCCACCTTCTTCTTAAAATAACTATTTACCACTGCCATTTTCATCCTTTTAGCAAAATCCACCACTATCTGCCCTTCCACATTCCTCTCCTTAAGGCAATACCTACCATCACCTTCTCATCACCTCTGTTCCCTTCACCTACATGCCATTAAAGTCTGCCCCAATCACCAATTGTTAATTTCTAGGTACACATTCCACCACTTCATCTAACCAACTCCAGAATATTTCCTTCTCCTCCATCTCACAACCCACTTGTGGAGCATAGGCACTTTAACCCCTTAAACTTCCAGCTTCATGTTCATTACCCTACCAGAAACTCTCTTCACCTCCACTACACTCTTACTGTATTCTTCCTTCAGGATCATACCCAAGCCATTTTTCTTTCCATCCACACTATGATAAAACAGTTTAAACCCACCTCAAATGTTCCTGGCCTTACTCCCTTTCCACTTGGTCTCCTGAACATATCTACCTTTCTCCTCTCCTCCATTTCAGCTTTCTCTCTCCCTTTACCAGTCATAGTACCAACATTTAAAGTACCAACGCGAACCTCCACTCTCCTACACTTCTCCTTTCTCTGCTGTCTCTTTAGATGTCTTTTTCCCCTCCTTCTCCTCCTTCGGCCAACAGTAGCCTATTTTCCACCGGTACCCTGTTGGCTAACAATGCTTGTGGCGGTCTTTGGTAGCCCAGGCCTTGGCCGATCCGGAATGAATTTTTTTATTCGTGATCCGTACATTTGATTTGGCATGTTTTATGCTGGATGCCCTTCCTAACGCAACCTTATCGATTTATCCGGGCTTTGGACAGGTACTGAGTGCACTGGCTTGTGCAACCCTAATGGCTGGGTATAAACACTCATAAATTAAAAATAATAAAAGATTTGCAAACCCTTTGTTAAAACAGTAGGTGACATTAAACTAAATACTACCTAGGGTAAAAACCAATACCTGATAAAGATCTTCTCAGTCACAACCCTCACAATAGTAGACAGAATTTCCCTAAACCTGGGATTTTTATTTTTGGTCTCTTCTACTGATATGGGATCATATTTCCAATCACACCTTTAAAATTATACCAAACATGTAATGGTAAAATGTATACATTCCTAAAATGTAATTATTACATAATGCAAATATAGTAGCTTGAATTCCAGGAATTCCATGGAAGTCACCTTTCCATGACCTGGCCATAACCCAAGGAGGGAAAAAGGGGGCTTAAGAATGGGTGAGAGGGCAGCTGAACAGATGGCTTTCTCTCCTCAGATTAAAGAGATCCTCTTCACAGATTCAAAGGTTTATTGATTTTCTTGCATGGCAGTTCTCAGGGTCTGGCCTCATAAAGTTGCATGGCAGTTTGTAAGTGTCTGACCTCTTGAAGATTTTTATATGCTGTTATATGCTAATAAGAAAATGACCTGCAGTTGTGTTTCTGAGGTTCTAAGGTGGCTGTTTGTTTGTCTACCACCTAAATAAGTCAACAGAGATACCATTTTGACCGGTCTTCATTGTTTACTGATCCATCTGGATAAGAACGCCACATATATAAGGATGCTGTTTATTGACTTCAGCTCTGCATTCAAAACAGTCATCTCCACTAAACTGACCCCTAAGCACCAGTTGACCTGGGTATCTGCACCACCACATGAAAATAGATTCTGAACTTTCTCACCATTAGACGTCAGTCCGTAAGGTTGGGCAATCGCATGTTCTCAAACAGCAACTTCAGCCTAAATGCCATTAAGACTCATTATTCACTTTTTTGTGACATATTACAGCCATCAAAATCAAAATGACCTTATTTCTTCCCTAAAATGGTAGACTTCCTCAGTTTAAATATTTGATATGTTTTCTATGTTTTATTTTGAATTAAATATTGGTTTATGAGAGCCACAATTCCAAAAGTTGGAACAACATGCAGTTTAGCATCTACCAGAAGTGCAGATAGTATAATTGTGTAAACTGACAAGTGCAGATAAATATATTCATATTTATACCTGTACACAGAAGACATCTTACATTTTAAGGAGGAATCATTCCAGACTCTAAGGCAGAGATGCCCAAACTAGGGTTTTTATTATCGTTTAATTTGATCCAAAATGCCAAGTGTTGGAGGAGTACAAAAATCATGTATTGAAGGTAAAGTAGAAATACACACTGTAAAATATTGCTCCAGTAAAAGTGCTCTCTTGTAACTTTCACTTGAGTAAAAGTACAAAAATATTTGTCTTCAAATATATTTAAGTATCCAAAGTACTATGATTTATTATGGCTATAATGGTTCTATTATAATATTTGTCACAAGACTCTTTGCCTAATCAGCACAGTTTATGTGAAAATGCTCTGTTACTTTTAGCACACCGATCTACTAATCTAATAGATTTATATTAAATAAATCAAACACCAATTGATCTCTATAAGAAATATCATGATCTCTAAACCTTCCTAAAAATTTCCAGAAATTGTGCAAATAAGGCCAAAGGTGTTGTGACAAGTTAGTCAGGAGATTCAGGAGTTTTTTCCATCATTTATTCCTCTCAGAATTTGCTGTTTAACTGACACTGAACTGTATGTTTATGATAAGTACATTACATACCACCAAGCGGCAATCAGAATTTCAAAACAGGGCACACGCTCTACCCTGATTGGTGGCTTGCTGCATGCTTAACCAGTTCATTATTTATCCACTCTAAATAATAACATTTTGCAAAATGTAGTTGAAAACAAAATTATGATATTCTACTTTGAAATGTAGTCTAGTTAAAGTAAAAGTCTCCCCAAATAGAAATTCTAGTACAGATACGTGAAAAGCTACTTAAGTACAGTAACTAATTTACTTCGTTACTGTCCATCACTGGCCATGCAATATATAAGAGGTGGGGGGGATTGCTTGAAATATAAGAACCATATTCATGTCTCTCATTAGAGCACACTGAATAGCTGCATTAAACTATATTGTAATTATTTAAAAATTGTATTTATTATATTCTAATAATTGTAAATTTTTTTTTATTATAAATAAGAGGGACCATTTTAACATAATGTTTGATACAATGCAACTTTTGGCCATTTTTAGCTTTTAACTGTTTTAAACACACCTTTAAAAGAATATAAATTCAACGTTAAAACCTGCCGTGTTTGACGTGTCACTGCAGACACAAACTCTCACTTGTAATACAGTATCTGGCTGCCTCCCACATTTTCAGCAGGCCACCTAAAACATCTCGTATGCTGAAAGTATACAGTGACTGCAACCAAAAGTTACATGAGTGCAAATTAGTTTTCTGGGAAAGTCAACAAATGAGAATATGTAGTAATAAAAAAATATATTTTTTTTTAAAAAGCAAAATTACATATGAAGTAGTTTTCAATGTTACAAAAAAAAGCCAGCGATCATTTTTATTATTCTGTGAAAAATAATATACTGTAGTAGTACTTACTTTTCAAAAACACTTTTTCCTCCTTATGAATGCATTCCGAAGGATTGGGGGATTGTCCAGGGTAGCGTGTAAGGGAGCATTCCAGGAAAAAGACTTTCCTGAGAACTTATGCCAAAAGTATTCCTTATTTGGTTGTCCAACTGGAAACACAGAAAAACAAAAAGAAAAGCAGACAAATGTCTTTACTTAAAGTCAAGTGCATTCGTAATTTAAACTAGTTATAAATGGAAAACAGTGAAACTAGTCACGGCAGAGGTCTTATACATGAACTGTGTGTACTTATAATGTATGAAAGATCTATCAACAACAATGGAAGTCATGGAAAAAGGAGGAGGGTGAGTTTATCCTGGTTTTAACACCACCATTAGGCAAAAGCAATTGAAACCAGAAAGCCATTTAAAATCTTATTACATTTTGATATAAACTGCAGCCTAACAGTATATAAATATTTGTTATATATAATATGGCATGCTGTTTAGGAAATTATTCATGAGAGAAGTGAATGAAAACTCTGAATATTGTGAATGAATTCCGAATATATTGACTAAAAACCCTGAATTTATTGAATCAATTCTGAATATATTAAATGGATTCTGAAAATTGTGAATGAAACCTGACATCATCATGGCATAGCGCCATCTTGCTTTGGGCAAAAAAATAAATATATATATACACACACTTTAGGCCAGGGGTCTCAAACTCAAATTGGCTGGGGGTCATTGCTGTGATTGACATCTCATTGGAGGGCCATTTTAACATTTAAGTAAAACAAGAAAGTACAATATTTCTGAAAATTGACTTTATTTGCTGAGATGTTTTACAGACCCCTCTGTTAAGCTTCTGATGTTTGCAGATGACACTACAGTCATCGGCCTCATTAGCGATGGTGATGAATCTGCATTTAGAAGCGAGGTTCAGCAGCTGGATGTCTGGAATCCCCTGCACTCCACCCACTAACCATCATGAACAGCACTGTGACAGCAGTGAAGTCATTCAGGTTCCTGGGCACCACCATCCTTTAGGGCCTGAATTGGGACAATCACATCGACTTCATTGTTAAAAAGGCCGTACTTCCTTTGCCAGCTGAGTAATTTTAACCTGCCACAGGAGCTGCTTAAACAGTTCTCAGCCATAATGGAGTCTGTCCTGTGCACTTCTATTTCTGTCTGGTTTGGGCTCAGCTACACAACCAGAGTGAGAAAAATGGTCCAGAAAATCACCCTGGATCCCTCACATTCAAGCCATATGTTTTTGCCGTCTGGCCAACGCTACAGAGCACCAAGCACCAGGACTGCCAGGCACAGGAAAAGTTTCTTCCCCCAGGCAATCTACCTCATGAATAATTAAACACTCCGCCTATTGTGCAATAATAGAAAACATACGTGCAATACCACTTTTATTAATCTAATTCTGTACTTTTTTGTGCAATAATACACTATTTTTGTTTCTCTTTTAAAAAAGTGCAGTAACTTTATACCTTTAGTCTCCTTATTGATTTATTTTAATGTATTATAATAAAAATAAAATTTGTGCAACTGGAAGCTTCTGTCACCAAAACAAATTACTTGTAAGTGCAAATATACTTGGCAATAAAGCTCTTTCTGATGTTAGCTCTCACTAATTTTAAATTCTATTATTAACAAATTTTTGTTACACAAGGTGTAAACGGCAATATTCACTGGCGATCAAAATTAGAGAACAATTTATAAACAATTGAACAATTCTGAAATAATGTCATCTTCACTGCTCAACAGTTGAAGGAGTTTTTGTCCTGTCTATACCATGCTACCAGAACACCTTTTCCACAAAATAACTAAGGCATTTAAAAAAAAAAAATTATTTTGCAGAAAACACACTGATCAACATTAGAGAACAACAATGACTGTAGCATGGAAAAAGATTACAACAACATTTTCTGAAGGTTAGGTCAGCAATTAGTAGGAAGTGTACAGGCCTCTGCTCTGAATGACTTCAGCACATCTGCGGCCACAGGACAGCACTAGTCTCTCACACTGCTCTGGTGTGATTTTGGTCCACTCTTCTTCTGGTCTCCTCCACAGTTCGGTGACTGTAGTGGGTTTCTTGGCCATAACTTTGTCACCAAGGATTTTTCAGAGGTTCTCTATTGGGTTGAGATCAGGACTCTGGGCAGGCCATGTCATTATTTCAATGTTTTCAGTTTCAAGGAACTGCTTTACCCGTTTTGCTGTGTGACATGGAGCGTTGTCCTGCATGAACACTGCGGCCTGATTGGGTGATGAACGCAGGGAAGGAACCATATGTTGTTGAAGAAGGTTCTGATAAACATTTGCATTCACTCTGCCATGTAGCTGTATAAGAGGCCCAACTCCTGCTGCAGGAAACATGCCCCAAACCAGCCTTTTGATTCTTTCTGCTAATGAGAGGTTTGGTCACTGCAGAGTGGGCTTTCAGTCCAAATGCTCTTAAACGTTCAGACACTGTATGACGAGACAGATCCTTACCCTGTTCAGCGCTGAACTGGTGAGCAATTCCAGCTGCAGTGTGGAAACGATTGCCCATTGAGATCCTCCGCAGTATCCTGTCCTCTCTTGTATTTGTCTTTCGTGGACGACCAGCCTTCTTGGTGGACTTGAATAAGTTTGTGATGTTGTAAAGATTCAATATTCTTGAAATCACAGATTTGGAACGACCAACTTGCTAATAGGGTCATCCCTTTGGCCTTCATCTGGACAACCTGCTGCCGGAGGCTTTCAGTCACTTTAGAACGGCCCACCATCTTGCAGAGTCAGTGAAACTGGAAGTTAGGCTGCCAGTTAAATAGGGGTTGACAGATAATCAAGGAAATTATCACCAGGTACCAGATTTTCACCAATATATATATATATATATATATATATATATATATATATATATATATATATATATATATATATATTTATTTATTTATTTTGCAAAAAATCTCTTTTGCTGAGCCAGTGCACCTCAGTAAAGTAAATTACATCACCATATGTTGACTCAATTTCTTCCAAAAAGGCCAGAAACTGACGGTGCTTGACTCCTTGACCTGATGTAATTGATACATTTCAGGACAACTGACATTACTTTCATATTTTAAGCATTTGCTGCACAGTGCCTGTTGTGTGTATAATGTCAAGTCAAGTCAAGTCAAGTTTATTTGTATAGCGCTTTTCACAACAGACATTGTCTCAAAGCAGCTTTACACAAATCAACAGTGATGGTGAATGGTGTGCATTTGTCCCTGATGAGCAAGCCGTGGCGACTGTGGCAAGGAAAAACTCCCTTAGATGTTATGAGGAAGAAACCTTGAGAGGAACCAGACTCAAAGGGAACCCATCCTCATCTGGGTGACATCAAGAGTTTGATCATAAATCTTTCAACAATACAGAACACTGGAGAGTGAGAACTAACATGAGCACTGGAGTATAAGATTATAAGTAATGTTCTTTCTGCAGTCTTATACAGTCTATATGGTTAGTAGCTCCGAGTTTTATAAGCTCAGCATTTGTGATCACCACAGATCCAGCATCAGCTTCTCCATGCCAGAGCCTTTAAACACTCCAGGAGGTCCAATGTCAAAACTCCACACATGTAGCGGGATCCAAATGGCACTGGTACGTCTCTAGATGGTTCAGGATGTTTGTGAGTTCGGCATCTACTTCTTTAAAGGTCCGTAATCATCACGAGGTGGGAGGTGACTGGAGCTGGAGCAACCTCAGGATGCCTCGGGATGGGAGAGAAAGAGAAGCAGTGGAGAGGAATTAGCGTAGCTGCTGTTCATGATATTAACAGCACAAGTTGATAATGTGCATGTGATCAGATGTTCTGGAGCACAAGGTTATGATGTGATGTGTGTTATGTGTAGGCTTTGCTAAAAGATACGTTTTAATCTACACTTAAATTGGGTGAGTGTGTCTGAGCCCCGAACACCGTCAGGAAGACTATTCCAGAGTTTAGGAGCTAAATGTGAAAATGCTCTACCACCTTTAGTGGACTTTGCTATTCTAGGAACTACTAGAAGCCCAGAGTTTTGAGATCTCAGGGGCGTGGCGGATTGTAGCGTGTTAAAAGACTGGATAGATACACGGAGCCAAACCATTTAGTGCTTTATAAGTGAGAAGTAATAGTTTGTAGTCTATTCGAAACTTAACAGGAAGCCAATGTAGGGACGATAAGATCGGGGTTATGTGATCATATTTTTTGACCTTGTAAGAACTCTGGCTGCTGCATTCTGGACTAACTGAAGCTTGTTTATTAATGAAGCAGGACATCCACCTAGTAACGCATTACAGTAGTCTATTCTGGAGGTCATAAGCATGGACGAGCTTCTCTGCATCGGATATAGACAACATATTTCTTAGCTTAGAAATATTTCTAAGGTGAAAGAAGGCTGTTTTGTAACCTGATTGATGTGATTTTTGAAAGACAAGTCGCTGTCTAAAATAACACCCAGGTCTTTTACCGTTGAACTAGTGGTTACAGAACATCCGTCTAAATGCAGGTTGAGATGCTGGGCGTCTGTATACCAGTTTTTGGGCGATGAGCAAAATCTCAGTCTTATCAGAATTTAAAAGTAGAAAGTTATGGGTCATCCAATCTCTTAGTTCCTTAACACACTCAGTCATCCGGGTTAATTGAGCTGTATCGCCTGGTTTAGATGAAATATATAGCTGAGTATCATCAGCATAACAATGGAAGCTAATTCCATGCCTTCTAATAATATTTCCTAACGGAAGCATGTATATTGTGAAGAGCAGGGGTCCTAGAACTGAACCTTGCGGCACGCCATAATTTACTTGCATTAGCCTGGATAGCTCTCCATTCAAATCTACGAAATGGTAACGATCGGACAGGTAGGATTTAAACCAGCTTAATGCCTGTCCCTGAATGCCGATGTAATTTTGTAAGCGATCTAGGAGGAGATCATGGTCTATAGTGTCGAATGCAGCACTAAGATCTAGTAAAACCAACAGCGAGATGAAGCCTTGGTCTGAAGCTAAAAACAGGTCATTAGTTATTTTAACTAGAGCAGTTTCTGTGCTATGATGGGGCCTAAAACCTGACTGAAATTCTTCAAAGATATTGTTCTCTTGCAGGTAGGAACATAACTGTGCAGCGACAATCTTTTCTAAAATCTTAGACATAAATGGGAGATTTGAAATTGGTCTGTAATTTGATAACGTGTTTGGATCCAGATTAGGTTTTTAATGAGGGGCTTAATAACTGCTAACTTGAGGGATTTAGGGACGTGACCTAAAGATAGTGAGGAGTTAATAATATTTAGAAGAGGCTCACCAGTTGTATATAACACTTCCTTCAGTAATTTAGTAGGAATTGGATCTAACTGACATGTTGTCGATTTAGCTTTGGCAATAACATTATACAGCTCTTCCTGTCCTATACATGTAAAACAGTGGAGTTGTGGAGTTGAAGGTAACACTGTCTCAGGAGATGCTGTAAGAGGTTGAACTGCCACAATTGTTTTTCTAATGTTATCTATTTTTCAGTGAAGAAAATCATAAAGTCCTCACTACTAAACTGTGATGGAACACAATTTTCAGAGCCCTGATTTGTAGTTAGTTTAGCTACTGTACTGAAAAGGAACCTGGGATTGTTTTTGTTGTTTTCTATAAGTTTGCTCAGGTGTTCAGCTCTAGCAGCTTTTAGCGCCCGTCTGTAGCTGAGCATACTGTCTTTATCTGTGATTCTAAATACCTCCAATTTAGTTTTCCTCCATTTCTCTCCAGATTACGTGCTGTTCTCTTGAGGGCATGTGTATGACTATTATACCAAGATGCAGGTGCTTGGTCTCTAACCTAATAATGTAGTGCAAAACAACTTCTGGATTTGACTCTTCTAACTTCCTTTGTACCAGTTTTTTTTTTTTTTGCCTGTCAAAGACAGAAAAGCCATCAGTGGTAATGCCTACCAGTCTGTTCCGTGGAAAACCAGCGTGCCTAATCGCGACGCACAGCTGCTGAAATATATCTTTGACTGTGGTACGGTCGTGCATTGGACACAAACTCAGCAACTCCTCTGTCACTTCAAACTGGTCATTAATACCCCTGATGAAAATGACTAGCTGAGCAATGTCTGTTTTGTCTGTGCTTTCGTCGAGTATCACAGTGTATGCAGTGAAATCTCTAGATTTGCCGCCTAACTGATCATAAATATCACTTGACACTGTGTTTGCCGATTGAGAGAGATTGTTGAACAAGCTCTTCTTTTCTGGACATAGAATATCAGTGACTTTCAACATGCAACCTTAATAAACTGCCCTTCAGTGAATGACTTTCCTGCTTTAGCGATCAATTCACTCACTACATAACGTTAGTTCTCTCTGCATATGGGTGACTCGTGTTTTTTCTCTCTCGTCTTCCTGGAACTTCTGATACTGTTCTCAGTGTTTAGTCGAGTAATGACGATTCCGGTACAGGGTTTCGGGTTCGGTGCACGTGTACCGAATGCAATGCTTTTTATGTGCGGAACATCGTCAAAATCTGAGAGCTGAACAAGTGGCAGAAGGAACGTTTTTTTAGCTTCTTTTAGCACTTTGAGCACAGTCACCTTTTTCAAACAGTGCTGTTTCTTTTTTTTCTTTTTTTTATTATTACAAAACTTGAAAACATGATTAACAATCGCTGCCACTTCCTGTCATCAACATCTTTACAACAGCCTAACGAGATGGATTCTTTTGCGTTTTATGTCCAGCTTCAAGAGTATCTCTTTAAAAGAGAAAATCCTGACAATTCGACATATTGAGGAAGTGAATGAGTAAAGAATGGAAGGAAGAAATCAAGACATTTGTTAAAGTATGCTGAAATAAGTAGAAAATATATTTAGAAAATGTAATATTAATGTAACACACACACGCACACACACACACACACACACACACACACACACACACACAAACAAAATATACACAAAAGAGGTCTAACAAATGTAAACTATTTAATTACATTTGTTTATTTATTTTATTTTATTTAATAAATTTATTTGTGCCACTTTAATCATTTATGTAATTTAAGCAATACAATAACAGTGTATTGCATTCATATGATTTATTTTATTTTCATTGATTTTATTTTAATAAAATATGATTTCCTATTTTTTAAACCAAGCAGGCATTTTATTTAAAAAAATTTTTTTAAATGCAAACTGTTTACAAATGTTGATAATAATAAACTGTGTTCATTAGAAAATGACAATTTATGTTTTGCATTTCATCCCAAACTGTACCAAAATTGAAATGGACCGTAAGATTTCTTTACAGATACACCCCTAGTTTGTATTATGTGTGTTTCCACCCTCAGAAACAATGTGTAATGCAAAAGCCTCTTTTAAGAGGGTCCTGGGAAGCTGAAAAATATGCCCCCTGCTCGGTGCTGGTTACTTGGAGAGCTTCCCCTTTGCTGAGCTGATACAAGACAAATCATTGTCCTTTATGAAGCCACTAGGTAACTTGACATTCCTGATGGATGGAGCTACAACCAGTACAACGATCTGAAAGAAGCACACAATGAAGTTTAAGAACAGAACTCAAGATATTATATGCAAAACCAATTAGAAGACACACTCTTCATGAGGCAAACGGGGAAGCAATGCTAAAGAAGGGGCAATGTCCTTTTCAGGGTACAAGGGAAGAGCAACTTACACCACAAAGCATCCTCCATGTGGTGGGCAACATCCACCAGAGTTTTGATTGAGTCAACTTGACTAAGTCGTTGCCCAATTCTTCATGAGCTCAGTTACTTTGCCAGCGTGCCACTTGCATTCAAGGAAGAAGATAAACAACAATCGAGATTGTACAGGAAGATCCTTTATATTCCGTTTTGAATGATGCTTTACAATGCAATTGTACAATTTGCTGTACAATGTATTTTTAAATACTAAATAAACAAGCTAGTGGCAAGATAAAAACTCCCCGCGATGGAATGAGGAAGTAACCTTCAGAGGAACCAGACGCAAAAGGGGAACCCATTGTGTGACATCAAATTTATATTCATTATAGTTCAATTATTAATAATATTATCAACTTTTTACTAATATGCACTCAAATGTAAGACAGTTAAACACAATTGTAGTCCAAAGCCACTGTAGCAAACTATTATATTAATTACAGTCTAAATCCAATCTTATCGAGCTTTAGATTAACCCTGCTCAGTAACTTAGTGGATCTTTGATGGATGACAGCATCCAAATATCCTAGTTCACCAAAACACTCTATATTCATGATCCCTCCAGATCTGCTCATTTACTTTAGAAAAACTTACTGACGAAAGGTTTGACTTAATAAATGTGTTTTCAGCCTCGGCTTGCGACTGAGACTGTGCCCGAGTCCTCAACACTAATTAGAAGGCTGTTCCATAACTGTGAGGCTTTGTAAGAGTAATCTCTGCCCCCTGCGGTAGCCTTCATTATCCAAGGTACCAACAGATTGGAATCATATTGGAACAGACATTCACTGAGACCATTCATTGCGTTACATGTCAGTAGTAGTATTTCATAATCAAATGTGAGATTTAATACGGAGCCAGTGTAAACTGACTCTTGCTGCTGCATTCTGGACTGAGCTTATTCATGCACCTACTATACAGTGCATAAATACAGACAATAAAGCATTACACTAGTTAGATCCAGATATAACAAAAACAGAAACTAGTTTTTCTGCATCCTGTAATAACATCATTACATTGCTAAGATTAAAGAAGGCTCTCCTGCTAATGTTGTCTGGGTCAGGGCTCAAACTGGGTTCGAATGCATGAGAAACAAGAGCTCTGTCTGTGACAAAGATGTGCATGAACCCAAATACAGAGACCGACATGGAAATGTAGAAAAATCCCCCAAATATAAGATAAAATCTACAGAGGGCAGAGCAAAAAAAAAGGCTGAAAGAGGGAAAAAAATAAAACTTTAAGAAATTCATACAAAATGTACATCTTTTGTATATCAGTAAGGCATAAACTAAACTCAAAAAACATTGACTTACACCAGGCAACTTAAAAACAGGAAGGAACTCAGAAAAACATACCCAGGAAAGGGACCACAAAACATTACCAAACAAGCACCAAACTGACACAACAATACACACAGGAATAACAGAACTCGGGTGGAAACAATAGGAGTCAATTAGGCACACAGGCGACATCTGGTGTGGGAAAACAGGAAACACATGTAAAAGAAATAAACAAAAGACTAGAAACTTGGCAGGACCCCTCAGATCCTGAGAAATGTTATCCTTATGAGCCTCAAAGGAAAGACTAGAGTTCATGATCACACCAAGGTCTTTTCCTGCTTTACATGCTGAGACAGAAAGACCATCCAGAGATGCTACATAATCTGCATGTGGTCCTAGTAAAAGTACATATAAGGACAAAAGTATTTTGACACCTGACCTTTCCCTCCATATGCGTTAAAATATTTAATCACGATTAATCGTATGATTGTCATGAGTTAATTAATGATTAATCACAACTTAATAGTGCATTTGTGTCTTTTCTAAATGTACCTTAAATTAATACTTTAATCAACATGGGCAAGGACAAATATGGATGCTTTATGCAAATGTATGTTTATTTTAAATTAAACCAAACACAACTTAGAGCATGTAGACAAAATATTCTTGTAAAAGTTTTAAAGTAATTACGATGTTTAAAATTACTTAAACCATCAGGACACCAAACAAAACTTTTGCTATGTTTCCACATGGATGGTTTTAATTGCCGGATGTGTGCATCATGATATCATCTATCTGATACCACAGTAGATGGCGGTAATGCTCTACTTAAGGAGACAGAGCCCGAGTCAGAGGCCAATAACAGGTAATTTACCACTTGAACCAGCACCGTCTCTGTGCTATAATGTGGCCTAAATCCTGACTGATACATTTCATAAATGTTATTCATAAAAGTAAAAGTAAAAAGTAGGTGTGAGTATATCCGCTGTACTACAACCTTTTCTAGGATCTTGGAGATAAAGGAGAGGGTTGATATTGACCTGTAGTTAAACAGCTGACAGGTTGAAAGATTAAGGTACATAACCAGTTCTAATGGAAGAATAGTTTTTTTAGAACAGGATCGAATGCTTCTTTTTGTAAAAATAACATGCAACCATGTTTCTACACCGTGAGTGAATCGATCTCTGGAAATGATTATTGATTGGACATGATTTGGAAAGGCACCCAATGCCCTATCAAAGGCATTACAGATGAAAATGCAGCTTAGATCAAAAACCAAACCATGAAGTCAAAGGCGAGACAAGATTGTTGCAAGGTGCAGATCTGGGGAAGGCTACATAAACATTTCTGTTGCACTGAAGATTCCCAAGGACATGGTGGCCTCCATAATTCACAATTAGGACTCTTTCAAAAGCTGGTCACCCAGACATTCTAAACAATCAGGGGAGAAGGGCTTTAGTAAGAGGAGTAACCAACAACCTGATGGTCACTCTGACTGAGTTCTGGGATCCTGTGTGGAGAAAATCCACCAATCCAGGTGTGAAAAGCTTGTTGCTTCATTTCCAAAAAAGAAAAGTGTGTAGATTAATGAGAAATTTTTTTTTTTAACAACTGTAGTATTAGGTTGCAACATAATGAAAAACTTAAAGGGGGTCTGAATGCACTTTATGTCAATTAACTGTGAACTTTTATTTATTTATTTATTTATTTATTTATATATATATATATAATGGAGACAATACTGTTTAATTAATAATTTAATTAATTTAAAGAAGGTGTCCTATACCTGCGTAAAAAAAACTATTTCCTGGTGATCATTAATCAAGCTCAATGACAAAAAAATAGGGATTGACGCCATGGGGTACTATAGGTTATTAAGCTGAGCAGCCTAGGTCATACTGTGTCGACAGACAAAGGTTTGAACATCTGGTGAAAAATTGAAGACGGATGAGATAAGTCGCCAATGAGCTCATAATGGAATCTAGTGGACTTTCAGAAATGGATACACAATTAGAAATCATGTATGTATGTATCATTACATAAGAGAACAAACCACAAAAGACTAAAGACAAAATGTCTATTCTTGCCACCCTGCCTGCTCTGGTTCCTGTTCCTGCTCCTGTTCCTGTTTCTGACCCCGTTCTGCTCTGTTTCTGTTTTTGGATTTTGTTTTGTTTTCTCCATACCCCTGTAACATCTTGCATTTGGGTCCTTACTCACCTAGTCACCCACGATTCCCTGACAGAATAATCTGGCCCCTCTGCATCATGTCCCTGACCTCTGACAGAATAATCTGTGGATGTATTAAAGTGTTGCGCTTGCTCCACCGCATACCGGCAAATCAGGGACCCAACCGAAACAGTAGACATTTTGAAGCTCAGCCCCCAGCAGAGAACTGAGTATTTTCGGGTACGTCATGAAAAATCTCTGGCAAACAAAAATGTTTTAAATGACCTCCTAAGTCGACTGTCCCTCTGGCCTCTGAACTTTGCTCTGCGGATGACGCCTCGCTCTCTCACCCTGCCAAGATCACCTCTATTCCTGTCTGCCCTGCTGAGTATGCCCCCTCCACCTCAGACCTCCGCAGAGGGCATCGCTCCGGTTTAGACCTCCACAGAGGGCATCGCTCCGCCTCAGACCTACGTCAGGCTCTTACGGGCACATGGCATGCACTTCCGGGATCACGGGCCGCACTTCCGGTTCCACGGGGCGCACTTCCGGGTCGGCGGCCATCTTGCCGTTTTCCTGACCTCTGACACCGTGCATTTTTAAGCATTTTTTTCTGTGCCTTACAGTTTTTCTGGGGATTTGTAATGAAAGCAAATTGTGTGTTTTTGTGTAAATTATACAGCAAACGAAAATAAAAAAGTATTTATAATGTAGAAATTTATAATGTAAGTCAGTGATTCTGATTGTGTTTAGGCCAGCAGAGAAGAAAGGCCTTGTGGCTCTGATGGCCCACCACTGTTGGGTGTCTTATTATTATCAGGTATTTTCTTATTCATAATAGTGTATGTATGCTGGAACAGTGTGATGTTTCAGTTTACAATTGTTCACATATCTGATAATTGTTGTTCATACTGGGTCTAATTTAATTCAATTCAATTCTTTACTTGTATAGCGCTTTTAACAATATATGTCAATGACAATAAACATTGTCTCAAAGCAGCTTTACACAGATAATGTTATGATAAAAAATGAATATGTTCTTTATATGTAAGTTTGTCCCTAATGAGCCGGTGCTGACTGTGGCAAGGAAAAACTCCCCGAGATGGCATAAGTAAGAAACCTTGAGAGGAACCAGACTCGAGCGGGAACCCATCCTCATCTGGGTTGCACCGAATGTCCATTTATTGCAGATATACAATGTTGCGGGGTACAGTGATGATGATCAGAAGTGAACTGTAGTCCTGAGTCAATGTAGCAGTCTGTTTACATTAACTACAGTCCAAATCCATCCTCAAAGCTCCCGTTCTTACTCCGGAATTTCATGGAACCACCCAAGGCATTGATGAGAACCATCCCAATCTGCACAGCGTGTCCTCCAATCGAGGAGAACACTATCCAGAGGCAGGCCTGGACGAAGTGGAAAGATCCACGGAGGGGAGAGGGGCAGGAACAGTGGTCACTGGAGACTCAGGAGCATGTTTAACTCGACCGAGAGAGAGCAAGAGAGAGAGAGAGAGAGAGAGAGAGAGAGACCCACCACCCCACCGTCAACAAACCTGAGTGAACGTGTGAATGTGAGGGGACGACAGCATACAAATATCCCAGTTCACCAAACACTCTATATCCATGTTCCCTCCAGATCTGTGCCTTAACCTAAAAGAAAATCTACTGATAAAAGGCTTGACTAAATAAATACGTTTTTAACCTCGACCTGAACACTGAGACTGTGTCTGAGTCCCGAACACTGATTGGAAGGCTGTTCCATAACTGTGGGGCTTTATAAAGAAAGATCTGCCCCCTGCTGTAGTCTTCATTATTTGAGGTACCAACAGATAGCCTGAACCTTTTGATCTAAGTAGGCGTGGAGGATCATACTGGTACAGAAGTTCACTCAGACACTGTGGTGCGAGACCGTTAAGTGCTTTATACGTCAGTAGTAATATTTTATAATCAATGCGAGATTTGATTGGGAGCCAGTGTAGACTGATTAAAACAGGGGTGATGTGGTCATATTTCCTAGATCTAGTGAGGACTCTTGCTGCTGCATTCTGAACTAACTGAAGCTTATTTATGCACTTACTCGCACACCCAGACAGTAAAGCGTTACAGTAGTCTAATCTAGAAGTAACAAAAGTATGAACTAGTTTTTCTGCATCCTGTAACGACATCATATTTCAAATTTTAGCAATAAATTACAATAAATCAATTCAAGGACAAACGACAAAATTTTTACTAAAAATAAAATTATTTTGCCCCAGGCCACTCGGCAAGTGTGTGTGTGTGTGTCTGTCTGTCTGTCTATCTGTCTTTCTCTCTGCTCTCTTCTCTCTCCATTTTTATCCTTGTCTACCTCACTCACTGCATTCATTAATAAAATTACGTATTTTATCACTTCTATAACTGCACACCTCAACAACGTTTAACTGTAATAAATTGCCATTCGGTGCCACCGGCTCCCTCTTGGGTCTGGTTCCTCTCAAGGTTTCTTCCTCTTGCCACATTCTTTATTACGGCATTATCTGTGTAAAGCTGCTTTGAGATAATGTATATCGTTAAAGGTTTCATTCAAATTAAAATGAATTGAGTTGAATTAAATTAAACATACAAGCGTGTGATCTTCACCACTCACTTCTTTCCGCTCCAACTGACACTTACTTCCAGTATTTAAGGACACCAAAGACATTAACTAATTGCCAGATTATCTCACTAGCTTTTCATGTCCCTGAGATTATTTTTGACACTCTGCCTGCTCTGGTTCTGTTCCCAGCCTGTTATTGATCCCTGTTCTGTCTGGATACCCTAAAATTCTTGTTTGGACTCTGGACTGACTTTTAGTTTTTGGATTTGCTCTGCCCTATATTGCTTTGTTCACCATGCCTGATTTTAGAACTGTTATTGTTGTTCTGGTTGCCTGTGTTCTGACTCTGGACTGTTAATGGTTTTTCCTGCCAGTCCTATATTACCCTGTAAAAGTGTTCATAACTTTCCGAACATTTTCTCTGCTTGCTACTTCCATTAAAGACTGCTTAGATATACTCCGGTTGCATCCTGCATTTGGGTCCTCCTCCAAGTTACACTCCTGACAGTTTAACGTGGTTTAATTAGAGTTATGCATGCCAGCCACTATAATTTAATAACTATAAAAAACTACAAGAAATTCAGCATATTATAATAGACATGAAAGTGCCTTTACATACATAATAGTTCTGTAATTGTTCTTTATCTAATCGTTTAATTGTTTTCTCACTCTCCAGTGTTCTGTATTGTTGAAAGATTTATGATCAAACTCTTGATGTCACCCAAATGAGGATGGGTTCCCCTTTTGAGTCTGGTTCCTCTCAAGGTTTCTTCCTCATAACATCTAAGGGAGTTTTTCCTTGCCACAGTCGCCATGGCTTGCTCATCAGGGATAAATACACATCGTTCACCTTGACTGTTGAGTTCTGTAAAGCTGCTTTGAGACAATGTCTGTTGTGAAAAGCGGTATAGAAATAAACTTGACTTGACTTCTTTATCCCAGAGATCTGATGTTGGTTCATAAATATTAAATCAAATGAACTCAAATTTAATATTTTTTTTAAATTTGCACATTTAATGCTTTCCTAACCATATACTGGAGAAATCTCAGTATCTCATATCTTCAACAAAAAAGTTTCTCACCAGCTAAAGTCAAATAAGGACATCAGGACAAGGTGACAAATAAATCCCATTAAATCCCCAAATTGCCTTTTTTGTGTGTATTTGTTTTCCTGTGGAAAATCTTTTTATGCTGTTTGCAGGAAAAAAAAGAGACAAACATGATTCAGAAGGGTGGGGACATTTTCAAGTTGTCATTGTTGTCTACCAAAGGGTGTGATTGGAATGTCCCTAGCTTTGTAATAAAGTAATAAAATAGGTTGTTTCCATGGTGGGTGTAATTCAATGTAATGGCTAGACAGCCTAATTGGATAAAAAAAAAAAAAATTACTGGATGCAGTGGATGCAAAAATAATCCTGCTAATACCACAGTCATTTTACTTCAGTTTAATTGGTAGACAATGGACATTGTCTCAAAGCAGCTTTGCTGAGATAAAGGTTATAAAATATGAATTTATAAGTTTTATCATGCCTATAAGTTTATACCCAATGAGCGAGCCAGTGGCAAGAAAAAACTCCCTGAGACGACATCAGGAATAAACCTTGAAAGGAACCAGACTCAAAAGGGAATCCATCCTCATCCTCAACACCGAATGTCCATTTATTACAGTTCCATCACGGTTGAGGGGTACTGTTCAGTGATGGGTGCTGAAATGCAGGTGTTTATGCAAACTGTGGTCCTGAACCATTGTAGCAGACTGTTGATATTAATTGCAGTCCAAATTCCTTTGTAAATGTTTGGGCTGTTTACATTGGGCCATCCCCAGCTACACAGAGTGGCCTCCAATTAAAGAGAAATATCTCTTTTTATTTTTCCCATAAAGTCTTATTATTAAAAATTGGATGTGTTTTTGGTTCTCTCTCTCTCTCTCTCTCTCTCTCTCTCTCTCTCTCTCTCTCTCTCGCCTGCCTCCACTTGTTTTCAAATAAACTTCTTTTGTTCCCAGTCAAACTTCTATCTAAACCACCTGTTGCTGAAGGTCAGCTCGCTGCTCTTACAATGTTTTGTCTGCTGTCATACATTGGCTCGTCCTTGTCTTCTTGTCTTCTTGCCTCCTTGTCTCGTATCATTAATTCACAAATTCTTCAAACATGTATGATTCTTTTTGCGTTTTTGTCACACTTAAATGATTCAGATCATCAAGCAAATTTAAATTGATGCTGTGGCATGACTTTAAACAGCTCAATCATGCGTGGAAAAACCCTCCAATGTGGTTACATGAAAACAATTCTGCAAAAGAAAAGTGGGCTGAAATTCCTCCACAGCGATGTGAAAGACTCATTGCCATTTATCGCACATGCTTGATTGCAGATGTTGCTGTGATACAACCCGTTATTAGGGTGAGGGGGCAATTACTTTTTCCCATAAGGCCAGCAGGTTTTGGTAGCTTTTTTCACTTAATAAATGAAAGTCAGCATTTAAAAACACCATTTTGTATTTACTCAGGTTATCTTTGTTATTATTAAAATTCTAATTAAAATCTGGCAGGTGACAAAACTAGGATAAAAAGAAATTTACAGTTTACATTGAGTTGGTTTTCTAAAGGTCTTAAGAGTATATTATCACACTCAAAAATGGTTTATGTGCCCTAAAACAGGTTTTTGAAGTGAACTAAAAATAACAGTGGAGACAACAGCTCTGCTTCTCAGCTTTCAGGCCAGCTGTATCTGCTTCTGGAACAACAGCCAGATCCCAACCACATAAACCACACACAAGCACACAAATACTAGACAGTGTAATGAGTGGGGGCCACTGGCATTCAGACCAACACCATAATTACAAGTGAGAAAAACACAGTTCTATGCAGTCACTCCACACTTTGCCTTCAAATCCCTAATAATATGTGACGAGCTCCGTCATTTTCAGTCCTTGGCCACATTGCTGGAAAGGGGAAAGTCTCTAGGTCTTACGAATCCAAAGTATGAATGGTGTAAACCTCAGGCAAGCTTGAAACATCTGCAAAAATTATTTTGCAGGCTGATTTACTAGCAGAGGTCATGGATCATTGTGCATTTGTGGCAAACAAGATAGAAATTTGTGTTTTAAGCTTGGCAAGTTTGCTTTAATAGTTATATAAAGTAAGAAATTTGGTGAAAATTAATGCAAGCATTATATACAGAAAGTGATTTAAAAAACAGTATTTGAATGCCTTAATATTACTGAAGGGCATCTCTTGATGCAGCATTAGCAAAAAATATACAATAGACCATGGGTCTATATAAATATATGAAAATGTACAGACAATGATGCATGCACTACAATATAGTTCTAATTGTCTTAACATAATATAACTAGCATAATATTATTGGTTTCTATTAATATCAATGGCTATGTTTGACACATTTTGTTTCAGAGGGCCCCTGCCCCATAGAGGTACTTGACCTGAAAAACTTAAAAGACCCCTGCAATAGACTATTATACAATTTTCTTTTCAATTTCTATAAATACAGACCATGTATACGCCAAATTGAGATAGCCGCTTGGTGCAGTCTAAACACAACAACTGTACCATCTGGTACACAATCCACAAATGCAGGTTACATCTATATAATGCAAAGACATGATCTTGGGCCAAAGCTCATTTTAAATAAACTGAGGCAAAGTGGAAAACTGTTCTGTGCTCAGACAAATCTAAATTGAAATTTCTTTTAGGAAACCATGGACACCACGTTCTCTGGACTAAAGAGGAGAGGGGCCATCTGGCTTGTTATTAGCGCACAGTTTAAAACTGCCACATCTCTGATTGTATGGGAGTGCATGAATGTCTGAGGAATAGGCAGTTTGAACATTTGGAAAGGTTCCATGAATACTGAAAACTTCATACAGGTTTTACAGCAAAAAATGCTTCCATCCAGAAAACTTTTTTTGTTTCATATATGAGCAGGACAATGCTAACTGCATACTGTATCTAGTACAATAGCATGACTTCATAGTAGAAAAGTCTGGGTGCTAAACCGGCCTGCCTGCAGTCAAGACCTATTCACTATTTATAAACATTTGATATATATCGTTAAAGGAAAAACACAACAAAGGACACCTACAACTGTGAATCAGCTAGAATCCTCTTCCAAAACTGGTCTCCTCAGTTCCCTCTTAATCGCTGCTCCCACTTCCTCCTTACTAATCCTACCCACTTCCTGCCTTACGATCTCCACATCAACCTACCTTCATTCTTTCTCGTTTTCCTCATTCATCAGCTGCTCAAAATACTCCCTCCATCTTCTCAACACACTCTCCTCACTAGTTAACACACTTCCATCTCCATCCTTTATTGCTCTAACTTGCAGCACATCCTTCCCAGCACAGTCCATCTGCCTGGCCAATCGGTATAAATCATTTTCTCCTTCTTTATTGTCCATCTTCTCATACAGCTCCTCAAATGCATGTTTCTTTGCTTTTGCCACATCCCAAATCACCTGCTGCTTCATCTCCTTGTACTCCTGCCTACTTTTTTCATCATTTTGTTTAGCCAACCTCTTTCTCCTTTTGCTCTCCTGCACTTTTTTATTCCACCACCATGTCTCTTTGTCTTCCTTTCTATTTCCAGACATCACACCAAGTACATTTCTAGCTGTCTCCCTCATCACTTCTGCAGTAGTTTCCCAATCATCCAGCACCTCTTCACCACCACTGAGCCCCTGTCTGACCTCTTCCCTGAACCTCAAACTACAGTCTTCCTCCTTCAGTTTCCACCATTTTATTCTTTTTTTTTCAGTCCTCACACTCCTCCTCTTCTTCTTCACCTCCAAAGCCATCCTACAGACCACCATCCAATGCTGTCCCCTGCCAAAACCTTACAGTCTCCAATCTTCTTCATGTTGCATCTCCTACATAGAATGGGGCACAGCTTGTGGAGCATAAGCACTGATGACATTTATCATCACCCCTTCAACTTCCAGGTTCATGTTCATCACCCTATCAGAAACTCTCTTCACCTCCACTAAACTCTTCCTTCAGAATCACCCCTACACCATTTCTCTTTAAATCCACACCATGATAGAACAGTTTAAACTCCTGCTAATGTTCTCTGGCCTTCTCTCATTTCCACTTGGGCTCCTGAACACACAACATGTCTACTTTTTTCCGCTCCATCATATCAGATACCTCTCTCCCTTTACCAGTCATAGTACCAACATTAAATACCAACCCAATATTACACTTCTCCTTTCCCTGCTGTCTCTGTAGATGTCTTCCTCCTCTCCTTTTCCTCCTTCAGCGAACAGTAGCCTAATTTCCACCGGTACCCTGTTGGATAATGATACCTTTGGCGGTCGTTGGTAACACCAGGCCTCGAGAGAGTCAGCATCTTAGCAAAGCAAAAATGTACATTGAGATGACAAAGCTGATTAAAAAGAACATAAACACGTTATCTGTAAAACATGATGCACATAGTGAGTCAAAGGTACATTTTATACTGAACAAATGCGGTAAATGGTTAATTCACCCATAACTGCAGTCACGGCAAAACTACGATATTTATTAAATCAGGACCGAGAACATCATCAAAATAGTTGATGTTTAAGTGTAAATAATTTATAAATATAGAAAATATCTTACCTTGTAAAAGCTCAACATCTTTTCATGCCAATTACGTTGACTTGCCACCATTAAAGTTTTAAAAATATATATTTTTTTACATTTGTGCCTCATGCCAGCAAATAAGTATATTGCATGATTTGCTGGCATAATGAACAAAATAAGTCTTATAGCATTCAAAATATAACTTATTTGAATAGTTTGCTTTTATTCAAGTAAGAGATTATAAAAAAAATAAAAAAATTAAGGAGTGTGTCAATGTTATATATATATTTATGTTCATAAATGGACATATATCAGATTTCCGTATGGGACCGTGAACAATGACTGAAGGATCTGCACTAGCATAGCCTAGAACAAAGTTGCTGTGCAATGGAATTTGGATCAGAAAGTCAATGCTTTATTGGCACCACCAAGCTTCTACTTCTGGGCTCTCAAACAAGGCCCTTTACCTGCTCATTTGTAAGTCACTCTGGATAAAGGGTGTCTTCCAAAAGCAGTAAACACACACACACACACACACACACACACACACAGTGAGGTAAGAACATGGTTTTGTTGGGATTAAAATAATCATGCCCAGGTGCAACAACTCACTAATTATCCTACATTAAAACCACACCCTGCTTGCTACAGTACACATTAAAGAGCAAACATCAGATACTAATTCCAAAGGGTTACAGTGTTTTTGCTGAGACAAATGAACATTGCTACTACTATCTTTTTTCTTACTTTTCTGCTTTCACAACATCATAGGTTAGACAAACACACTTCACAAGAGAGCGCTAACTGCACTATTGTTTGTTGTAAGAATGTGAAACCTGTAATTTGCTACCATTAAAAAATAAAAGCACAGAGAAGGAAACAATGTCAATTCTCCCACTTATACTCATCTTGGTGACATATATATATATATATATATATATATTCAAAAAGTGCAATTGTGTCCCAGGAAATTGATTTTGTTGAATTAATCAGCTACTAACTAATAAAGAAATTGAGTGCAAAACTGTTTGTGGCAGTTTTAGTTCCAAGCCATTATGGGGAAACAGTTTGTGTTATTTATTATTAGAATTATGTAGAAGGAAGTTGATAGTCATACCCTGTCTCATGTCCTTTGCATGTTTTTGCAAATTTCTTAATTTTATTGAGTTTGTGTTTGGCCTTGATGAAATATAGCTTTGTAGTGCTCCTGAAGATTCATACATTCTCTTCCTTGAATGTAGATAAGCTGATAAATGACAAAATTGGGGCTTTCATAAAACTATGAATAATATGAATATATGTAGAGAAAACAGTACTATAGCCATCACATGCCTGCATAATGTCTTGTACATATTCCTCAATTTTATTGAGCTGTTTTTATTTTTTATTTTTTTATATTAGATTAGATACAACTTTGTCATTGCACATGTTACAGTACAACACAAAGAAATATAGTTAGCATCTAACTAGAAATGCATTAGTAGCAGTGTACAATATATACATACATACAGGTGTCTAAGGCTAAGATAAACTGTATGATAGATATGATAAAATAATAATAAATAAATGAATAATATGAATATAAATAAAAAGAGCACAGAAAGGGGATTATTAACAATGAGTACAATGGTCATGGATAGTACAATGAAGGAGATATAGTATACTGTGCTTATGAAAAAGTTAAATACAGGGTGGGTGGATATAAATCTTTACAAACTTATTTCCATGCAGGATAGTGCACCACCCCATTTGGTTCTTACTGTGCGTGCATGATTACACCAGCATTTTCCAGGACATTGGCTGGGATGATATGGACCTCATGAATGGCCTCCAAGAAGTCCATATCTCACCCCATCTGATTTTTTCCTGCGGAACTATGCAAAGGAGGAGGTGTACAGGGACAAAACCTTGCACACTGAGGGAATTGGGGGGCACGGATTCAGGAGGTTCTCAGCAATATCTTAAACGACTTCATTCAGAAGACTGACAGTGCATTCCAGAGAAAAATCTGCTTTAATTTTCTAATGAAATAAAGTACATGTACAAGTTGTTTCAATAAAAAAATTGTTTTAGAAATATGGACTTTGTTACCAATTTTTGATGCCTAGTTACTTTAACATATACAAATATACCATATTCAAAGAAAAAAAACAGTAGGCCTAAAACAAAACCTTGTAGAACTTAACCTCAGCAAGTGTAGAGAAGTCACTGTTTACACCTACAACCTAATAATAATAAACTAATAAATAATAATCAGTCCAACAAAACTGGAAAGTCAGCATTCTCTTAACTCTTACATCATTTTATAATAATCAGCAAAGGAGAATTTTATGATCAATGGTAAGAAAGCTGCATTAAGGTCATCAAGTTTGCTGATGACACTGTTGTGGTGGGCCTGATCTCCAACAACCACGAGACGACCTACCTACAGGAGATTAAAAACCTGGAGAGATGGAACAATCTTCTTCCGAACGTCAGCAAGACTACATTAACGGGACCCCAGTGGAGAGAGTGGACAGTTTTCGGTACCTAGGTGTTCACATAACACAAGGACTCTTTACTCTGTTATGTAAGGGAAGCGCTTCCGCTCCTTGAAAGCAAACACAGAGAATTAGGAGGAGCTTTTTCCCACAGGCCATTTGGTGTCTAAACCAGGAGACACCCAGCAACTAGTACCTTGACTTCTCTCTGCGTCTCACTTTCTTCACTGCACAACTGTTATTTAGAATTATTTGCAATTATTCACTATTATTTGCATTACTTGCCCTAGTAGAAAAACTTTAACTCTGGACTAACTCTGCTCTTACTTTAACTAGACTAGCACAGCGTCACTTTTATACCATTTCACTTTTACATTTTTATACCAGCACATGGACACTTAATGACACAATTTTAATCTTTAATCTGCACTTCTGTCAATGTCTGTCATACATATCCATCTATCCTTTACATACATACATACATACACACACACACATATATATCAAATACAATTTGAATTTGAAATTGAAGGTCAGGCAACACAAGTAAGAAAATACAAAACTGATCAAAGTCCAGCAGCAGGTCATTTACCACTTTAACCAGTACTGTCTCTGTGTTTTAATGAGACCTAAATCTTGACTCATATGCTTCCTAATGTTATTTAATGTAGGTATGAACATATCTGCTGTACAGCAACTTTTTCTAGAATTTTGGCAATATAAAGGTTTGATATTGCCTATAGCTGGTGTAACTTTTAGTATTATCTGTTTGAAGAAACATATAGGTGAGGGATCTACTGCACAAGTTTCATTAGTAGTAGAAGTTTAGTTATCAAATGTTCTCAATGTTCTTTAAATTAATATAGTTTTTACCAGACATTTTACATTTTGCCATCATATTTGAAGCTACAGAAGCCTCAGTTCAAACCAAGAACCTAATAAAACATAACCTGATGATAAAACAACTTTTGATCACAATTGTAATTGCTGTGTTGATGGAAACTTGGTAGGAGGTGTTCCAGTGTTAAGGCTCAGTGGTGGTACTGATCGGAAGGAGGGAGGTTGAAGGTATACAGGTATCACCAAGCTGCCACTCTTGTGGGCCATGAGCAAGGTCCTGAACCCTCAGTGCTCCAGAGGAGCTGTATCTTAGCTGACCATGTGCTCTGATCCCAGCTCCTTACATTGCTGGGAAGAAATAACAATTTCCCTGTGGGATCAATAAAGTATTCTAGAATAAAGAATGAAAAGAAACAATATACTCGCTATTCAGAATATGTAGATTTGAATGCTACTAAGAGTCATACTTCTACCTCATTGAAAGAGGCTGAGCTAACTATGAATAAATATTATGCATTCTTTCCCCTATAACAATGTAGCAAGAACATTTTTATAGCCATCACATATTTTAGCACCAAGCAGCCATGTCCTTTGGCAGACACGGTTCAGACATTCCGGTGCATTCAATTTGAACATGAGAAATTTGATTTATCAGTTGTTCCACCTGTCCAGTAATGTAGAGCTGGAAGGTTGTGAGAGGAATAAGTCCAAGAATGTGAAAACCCTAATAGAGCAGATTTTAGGCAACTTTCCTGCCTGAAGTTAGAAGTGTCTTTATATGCTGGAGCATTTTAATCACCCCTCACTGGAACAAAGAGGCTTAAATATATCCAGCACAATGGTGCCCAAAGTAAGGTCGATGAAGACCATGGTTGGTGGGGAAGAACCAGGTTAAGACCTGAACTGAGACTTATACTCAACCCTACTGAACTGGAATGCAAACTGCAACTGAGGACTTTGGCATTGGTGCCTCACTTTTGTTCTTGGCAGATACCCAAATCCTTGCTCCCAAAACTAGTCCTAAGAAAAAGTCTTCCCAGAAAAGTATGGGGTGTTCAGAAAGCACAAAAAGGTGTCATGGCTTTGTTTTTGTATCTTTATATATATATATATATATATATATATATATATATATATATATATATATATATATATATATATATATATATGATCATATTTGGATTTGCAGAATGTTTAAAAGCAACGCCTGATTTCCTGAACCATATTAGTACTGCTTGTCTTTACACTTCGAGACCATGTATGAGGGGCAAAAGATTTATCATAGAAAGGTTTGATCATCCCAGGACAGTCTTTTCACTTCATCATCAGGGAACCAACAGGACCAGGATCGGGATCATCCCTGATGGACGTATGGCCATCTTAAAAATGCTTACACCATTTAAATGTCTTACTAAAGCTGAGTGTATCATCACTGCACTCTGCTTTAAGTCTTTTGTAGATATCCGCTGGTTTTAAACCTTCCACTGATGTCTACCATCTTGATTAATGGTTTTTGGACTGGCCCATGACATGTGCTGGTTCTATCAGTAATAGGGCACTCTACCATCCATTTTATATAATTACCATTAAAATTCCTGTTTTAACTTCAACAGTCCTAGTATATGAAATATTAACATGAAAAAACATGTAAAACTATAAAAAAAAAAGGAAAATAAAATTATACAATAAGAAATCAAGATAAAGACATTAACTATACAGTTTGTGCAGGGATTGTAAAGTGAGGCAGTGCAATGATAATTTTTCTAGGTTCAGGGTTGCAATATAGTAGTCCATGTTGAACTGTGTTAATGTAACACATTACAACCCATGTGTTTCCTTTTGAACCACGACTCGAACAACATTTTAAAATGTTTGCACACAGCATTGTAACAGAAGATACTGTCATCTTGATATGGACAAATTCATATGTCTAATCAATGAGCAATAGTTTTTAATCGGAATATTCTTGTATTCATTTCTAGTGACTGTGAATGTGAGATGTTAGCTCAAACTATGGCAGCAGAATATTCCATACAGCAAAAGTGCCATCGTTTAGAAATTTTTAAAGGCATTATAAAGTTACATTTGTAGAGCACTTTTAGCAATGGATATTGTATCAACGCAGCTTTACAGAGATAAGTTGGAATACCTATAAGTTTAGTGCCTTCATATATACCTCTTAACATATTTATGATCTCATGTATGAACCAAAAATAATGCGTTAACTAGAAACCAGCTTTCAGGAGTGTCAGAGGCCACCCCACCCACAGAAATCTCCCTCTCTTCCCCTATATTGCGCCAGCTCATTTTTAATGCTTGGCAATCTGTCAGGAATGAGTTCACACCATAGTAGTAACGGAGGGTGTTACCCTAACACTCCATTTAACATCTGGAAACATCAACAACGTAAAAAGGGCTACAGTGGCCATAACGCATTTTTTATAGAAATGGCTGAAAAAAGTACAGTTAAAATTTTTAATAAAAAAGCTGTAAAAATCTGTTTTCTTTAGTGGTTAAAGATATATAGTAGTCTTTCCCGTTTCCGGCGCAATGAGACTTGGTGTTTTGGTTTTTTTTCAAAGAACCGCGAGCAAAACAATTTTTTTTTTTAAATGACAGGACAGGACAGAAAAGAAATTCATTGCAGAACCCTTCTTTCTTACCCACACACACACACACACACACACACACACACACACACACACAACCACACACACACACACACACATACACACACATTATATGTTCCAAAATATTGTGGAAGGAGCTGCACAGATGCAGGCTGGGAAATGCCTTGTGTATTTCCCACCCCGTTCTCTAGAACTCTGTCGTAAATGCCACATTAAGCTCTTTGTCTCCCAGCCAGGGCTGAAATCACTCTGGAAAAAACACGAGGAACAAACACATCTGCATTTTTTTCTGCTGCCTTTTAAAGCAGGCTTGGATCCTTCCTGTTTCTCTTTTGGCGTCTGTCATTTGCACACGGATCGTGTGTGTGCGTGTGTCTTTGAGCAGAGACTCCGTCTACATGGGAAATGGGAAGGTGTAGCTGGAGCTTTTCCAAGAAGCAAGAGTAGCATGCTGCTTCCGTGCTCCAGTCAGAAGAGAGCAGCAGGGCATGGTCTCAGTCAGCCACTAAACAGAGGGACACACACATACACATATAAACACACACACACACACAGACACATGTGTTGGCTCTATCTCTGCCGGCCTGAGCCCAAAACCACAGGAGAACAATTCTGTGTATGTACACTGGAGGACAAAGCAACAGATGCATCTGCAAGCCTGGAAGCATTAGGAGTTGTACAAACATATAAAACCCCAACATGCTGGAGAACCGCAAGACCACACGACTTCAAGTTTGACTATCTCAGACCTTCTCATCTTTCCCTTCGGTAATGGCAAGAATGAAGAGGGACCGGTTCTTGGTGGCTGTCACTTTCATCGTCCTCCTAACCCTTGATGTCTACTTCGTTCTGCTTCCCAGGCTGAGATCTTGGTATGACTTGTCCAGGGTTGGCTGTAACTGCAACGGCAGCACTGAACAGGTTTCTCAGAAAACGACCAAGACAAAGAGTTTCAGCCTTATCTCTCAAGAAGAATCGAAGCTAAATAGGCTTTTTGACCATCCATTGTATAATATACGTCTTCCAGAGCTAACGGCGGATGAGAAATTGCTGGACGAACAGGAGCTCATGGATTATTACAGGAGGAAAGTGGCACGCTGGGAGAGGTGAGTGTGAATGATTGCGATCAGTTTTTTGGCCTTTAATAATAAAATCAATAATCTTATAATAATCTGTGAAAACCACAATTTTTTTTATGCTATTGGGTCAAATCACGTACATGTTATTATTTAATAGAAAATATCAAGTATAATTTAAATATGTTACATTTATCATCTTCATATAATAAAGTTATGTTATACACGTGCATATGTATATCATGTTATTTATTTGAGCATGTTATCTGCTTGACCTGACCATATCTTATTACTTACTGCACCTTCTGTACAATATTTTCTCTCACACCTGTAAATATAGACCCATACCATCATTTAACATATTGCTATTATTATTATAATAAAAAAGGCCACTTATGTACTTATGCAACTGCATTTCATTGGCTCTGTGCAACCTTATACGTGTATTAAATCCATAAAGAAACATACAGGGCATGAACCCTCATTTTTTCATCACTAGCTCAGAGGCTTCACCGTCAAGTTTCCATTGTTTAGCTTTTTGCAAAAACCAACGGGAGACTATTTTCGACTGTTTTGTGCAAACTGTAACCGGTGATTTGTGGATTGAGGTCAGCTTTACTGATTGCAAGAATTCTCTGAAGCGAAGCACCCTGTTTGGACTTCATGGTCAATCAGAGAATAGAAAAACACAAAAATGAACCAGTTTTAACCCGTTCTAAATGTACGATTAGCTTGATCATGACTGTTTAAAGTGGATTAATAGCAAAAGAGCAAATGCATTTTGAGATGTCATGTTGACCTTTGTTTTTTTCTTTATAGTCGAGCAAATATTTGTCACCAGATAGATCAATACATCCAGGGCAACAGTGCAAGGTCTGCCTGTTTAGTAAATTTCTCCAAAATCACCAAATAGTTTAAGAGGACCACAGAAAATATTTTCACAAAAACAAAAAAAAAGAAAAATCATATCATCCAGAATGTCCCTAAAATCAAGTTTAAATCCGTAATAACAAAAACTAGTGGGAAGATTTAAGTGGGAGGTGGTAGCTTAGTGGTTACAGCATTGGATCTTTTGATCTAAAAGTCATGAATTGGAAACCCAGCCAGACCAAGATGCCACTCCTGGGCCCCAGTGCAAGGCCCTTAACCCCATAGCTGTATAAATAAGATAAGTGTAAGTCGCTCTGGATAAGGACATCCGCCGTAAATGTGAAAATATATATATAGTTTATTAAGTATTTTAAGTTTAAATTCTGCCACAAAAAATTGTGGTTTTAAAATGAATTGCTGTAGTAATGTGCCACTTCCTGAACTCTTATTTTTATTATGAGATTTACAGCCACTCAAACTTAAAGTGTAAGGTTCTGATATCAATATATCATTTCCACAGACAGCAGAAGTTCTTCCTTGAGGCTGCAGCAGCATCAAACATCTCGCTGCTCGAGCAGCCTGTAAACTTCGATCCCGATGCAAACTGGCTGAAATTCCATTTGGGGATCAACCGTTACGCTCTGTACTCCAGAGATGACCAAAGCATTGAGAACCTGCTTAAGGACATGCGGCGAGCCCCCATCATTGGAGCAGGTGCTTATTTGTTCATTTGACATAATCTTATAGGTCAGGAAAATACTTAAATTTATAAAATTCTGTAATACATATCATACGTCAAGACAATTAATGATTTTATTCATTACTTTTACACAATCTAGTAGAATGAATAAATGTAGAATATAGAAATGACACCAAAAAGTATTTTTTGACACTAAAAAACGTGTTTTTGATTAATGTTCGTTTCTTTGTACTTACTCTTTATTTAATCTTTACGCCTGTTTTAATTATTGTCCTCTAGAAAGCAATATAAATATTTATATTACATATATTTATAATGTAGTTCATATATTGTGAAATCTAAATGCAATAGTATGGAGTCATATTGCATTCATTAAAAGCTCAAATAAACTTCTAAACATTTGTCATTCCGAATAGTAATGCCATTATTTACATTTATGGCATTTGGCAGATGTCCTCATCCAGAGTGACTTACATTTATCTCATTCATACAACTGAGCCGCTGAGGATTAAGGGCCTTTCTCAGGGGCCCAGCAATGGCAGCTTGGTGGTGCTAGGATTTTAATTTATGGCCTTCTGATCAGAAGTCCAATCTCTTATCCCACTCAGCTACCACCTCCTCATTATAATTACTAATTAATTCAGCATATATAATAAGCAAATAATATATAAATTACATTGATTGTAGATTTGTTTTTTAAAAAAAGCACAATGGCTTCGACTCCAGCGCACCCTATCGTTATATCTTTTTAAAAACATTTTTTTGACATTTTTAGACATCCAACTTAAAATGGAAAAAAGTATATATATATATCGTTGTCAACAGACTGACTGAAGTCTTTATATATTTTAGATTACACTCAAGATGAAAAGGCCTTGAAGGGAGCATGTGACTGCTCACAAGGTAAGTTCTTTAGCGATATTTGGCAACCAAAATTATCTTCTGTCTTTGATTTTAATTCAATCTTAACGGAGGACATTGTCCCAAAGCAGTTTTACAACAATCTTTAAAACAGTCCCCATTAATGTATACTTAATGAGGAGCCAGACTCAAAAGGAAACCCATCCTCAACTGGATGATACCAAATGTAGATTGATTATAGTCCTGCATTATTGGTTATCAAATGTTCACTGATGTACACTTTTTGGACACAATTTTGCCTGGAAAGACCTATGGCTATTAAACAGCTCATCTAATGAAATGCAAATGTCTTTCATTTTTGTCTAAAAATAAGAGGAAAATAATCAAAAAATGGAAAACAAAGGTGGTGTTGTTAAACTGCTGGGTTTTGAAATAATTACATTATGGCACTCTGCCTTTTTTAGTGCAGCCACTGGCTAAAGAACAGTAACCTAAAAGCTACAAACAAATACCATCTTTGAAAAACAATTGCCCTTGAGAAATTATATAATCAGCTGTCGATTCTGAGAAAGTTTCGCAATAACATTTTTCAATAACAAAATCACACACTTACAGTGGTGTCTAAATCTCCTATTCTTTTTACAATATATTCAAACAGATGTATAGGAATCCTTCACCCAAATGCGCTAACATGACTAAAAACTGATGCACTATATACTTGCCTGGGGCAATCTTTATGCTATTTCTCTTAGATTTACATTGAATTTATGTTATGTGTATTATTACTGATTAGCATCACTTCTTGATTTCCTTGCCTTGCAGCATGGCGGTGGTTCCAAACAGCTTATATGATCTGTATTGCAAAAAGGAGGCACACAGTATAGTTTTGTTTTGGAGCCAAGGAATGCTACAACCTCAGACAAAGCAATAGTCTAGGGCCTAGCAACCACCGGTTTAAATAAAACCCAGCCCTATGTAATTATGCTATCACTCCCAGGCCATAAAGAGACATTGAAACCTCTGAAATTTGTTTTTCATAATGCCAATGCAGACAGCTACATAAAGAAAGAAAAGGAAAATGTATGAGACTTAATAATATGTGTTTAGATACGACACTTTGCTCAGAACTTTAAGCAACCTTGATATATAATAAACATGTGATATAAAAAAAAAAAAATAATGATCTCTTTTATTTATCCTAACAGTGGTTAAGCCAAGTGGCCATCACTTGAAACTTGCACTGAAATTCCAAGATTTTGGGAAAGCAATGTTTAAACCTATGAGGTAAGCCTAAGTGTGATGTGATATATATATATATATAAACATATGATATTTTATGTACACATGTACATAAGTATTTACAGTCTTTGCCATGACACTTAAAACTGAGCAGGTGCATCCTTTTTCCACTGATCATCCTTGATATGTTTCTACAACTTGATTGGAGTCTATATGAGGTCCCACAGTTAACAGTGCATGTCAGAGCACAAACCAAGACATGAAGTCCAAAGAATTGCCTGTAGACCTCAGAGACAGGATTGTATCAAGGTACAGATCTGGGGAAGGGGACAGAAACATCGCAGCATTGAAGGTCCCAATGGGCAGAGTGGCCTCCATCATCTATAAAGGGAAGAAGTTTGGAATCCCCAGGACTCTTCTGAGAGAGGGCCACCCAGACAAACTGAGTGATTGGGTGAAAAGGGCCTAAGTCAGGGAGGTTACCAAGAACCCAATGGTTACTCTGAAAGAGCTCAAGCATTTCTCTGTGAAGAGAGGGGAACCTTTTAGAAGAACAACCATCTCTGCAGCATTCCACCAACAGGCCTGTATGGTAGAGTGGTCAAACGGAAGCCACTCGTCAGTAGAAGTCACATGATTGCCTGCCTGGAGTTTGCCAAAAGTCACCTGAAGGACTCGGAGACCATTAAAAACAAAATTCTCTGTTCTGATGAAACAAATATTGAACTTTTTGGCCTGAATGCCAAGCGTCATGTCTGAAGGAAACCAAGCACCACTCATCCCCTGGACAATACTATCGCAACAGTGACACATGGTGGTGGCGGCCTCATGCTGTGGGGATGTTTTTCAGCAGCAGGAACTGGGAGACTAGTCAGGATCGAGGGAAAGATGAATGCAGCAATGTACAAAGGCTGCTCCAGAGCGCTCTGGACCTTCCAACAGGACAACGACCTTAAACACACAAACAAGATAACAAAAGAGTGGCTACAGAACAACTCTGTGAAAGTCCTTGAGTGGCCCAGCCAGAGCCCAGATTTAAACCCGATTGAACACCTGTGGAAAGATCTAAAAAATGGCTGTGCACTGATGCTCACCATCCAACCTGATGGAGCTTCAGATGTTCTTCAAAAAAGAATGTGAGAAACTGCCCAAAAATCAGTGTGCCAAGATTGTAGCATCAAACTCGAAAAGGTTAGAGGCTGTAATTGGCACCAAAGGTGCTTCAACAAAGTATTGAGCAAAGGTTGTGAATACATATGTACATTTAATTTACTTTTTTAATAAATTTGCAAAGATTTCAAACACATCTTTCATGTTGTCATTATGGGGTATTGTGTAGAATTTTAGGAAAATAAAGAATTTAATACATTTTGGAAAAAGGCTGTAACATAACAAAATGTGTAAAAAAGTAAAGCACTGTGAATACTTTCTGGATGCACTGTGTAAATATATGTGTGTATATCTATGTGTGTGTGTGTGTGTCTATGTGGGTAAATGATTGGTTTTCAGACAGGAACGCCATGAACAGACTCCTGAAGACTTCTTTTATTTCGTTGACTTCCAGAGACACAATGCAGAAATTGCCTCGTTCCACCTGGACAGGTTTGATATCAGTTTTCAACATTGTTTTCTCTTTTCTGTTGCTTTAAATGGTTATTTTCAAGCACAATGTTAGACTCTAGACATGAGCGCAGCACTACTCATCCATCCTCTGTGTTTCAGTTAATACGAAAAAAATGACTAATGTACCCAGTCATTCCAGCTCAGCACTTACTGACGTTGTTAAGCCACTAAAATAAGTGTTTATTGAAAAGAGTCTGAGCTATAATGAATGTTTATCGGTCTCACTGTGTAATCTATACCTCAGATCCTCCTAAAGGTGTGCCAGTCTTAAATACTAAAGCTATATAATTGCCCTGTCACCCCCACACAAAACTGCCACCCAGAGGGAGGACATGTTTCTGAAGGCTGCAAGTAAATAGATTAAATTGTCTCACATGTCCGAGACCATGAAACGAAAACCAGTAATTGGATTGCATCAGGACTGCAACATGACGGGTATTTCTTTACATTGAACATATTTTACACAATAGAATGGTTTTATTAAAGAATATAAATTACATGAAGGAAAAACATCAGACATATCAGATTCATATTTGTCTTAGAAATGATGCTTTATTCACTCTGTCATGTTTTGGTCATATGACGTGATAGAATTTGAAATTTTTTTTAAAGTATTTATTGTGATTTTATTATATTTTATTAATACAAGTTGCCAAATTCACTTTCTCAGAGTTCTTGATTTCCGGAGAGTTCCTCCTGTAGTTGGGAGACTCGTTAATGTCACAGGCGAGGTTTTGTACACCACATACAATGAGGAACTCCGTAGTGTCTTCTTCACCTCGCCAGGCAAGCTCTTGCATTGACACTTAGTGTTGTTCATTTAACAAAGATGTAGAGCAATACCATTATTTTCTTTTGTATCTTTAACCTATAAAACAAGAAAGTTGAATGCTGAAAAATCTTAATTGTTATGTAGTTAAAACTGATATATAATAGAGATTTGACAAATAAATATAAATTTTTTTCTTCTCAGCAAACAACACATGCTTCTTTGCTAAGTGCCTGTATGTGTGTAAGACGGAATATGCAGTGTGTGGCAACCCAGACCTTTTGGAAGGATCCATGTCGGCCTACCTGCCTGGACTAAGTGTAGCACCTCGCATTTCCATCCCTAACCCCTGGATCCGCTCTTATACCTTCACTGGAAAAGAGGAGTATGCTAAATATTGATACTGTATGCTAATCCAGAAATTTTGCAAATCCTTCACAAACTTGGGAATCAGTGCATGGAAAATGTTGAGGAACTGATGTGAGAGTGCTAGCTAGCCTAATAGTTAAAGTTATTATGCTCAAGTTGCAAATGATTGTGGACACTGTGTTTAAAACAATCAGTATTTATTTAATTATTTGTTCTATATTGCTATAGAGTAAGTGCTTCATACTCATCAAATGTACTTTTATAGCAGGGTGCAACACTTTTTTTTGCTAATCCCAGCAATGATTGGGTCAGAGCACAGGGTCAGCAGAGGGTCATTATACAACACCCCTGGAGAGCAAAGGGTTAAGAGCCTTGCTCAAGGACTCCAAGTGTGGCAGCTTGGCGATATCAGGGCTTGAACCCCTGACCTTCTGGGTGGGAATTAGCAAATTATCAAATAGGGAAGATTCTAAACAGTTTTGTATACCCCTGACCATCACAATCAGACTTTTCCCTTCTCTCAAACAGTTCCTACAACTGAACTCTCTCTTATTATCTTAGATGGGAAGTAAATCCATCATACTGTGACACCGTCAAGAAACTCTACCCTTACAGCTCTGGAAACAGACTACTGAATATCATTGACATGGCCATATTTGACTTCCTTATAGGTATGCGAATACAGCACCTGTAACTTGTTTAATGCTAGTCAAGATGACTAACTACAAATAACACTCATCAGCTCTGCATTTAAAGTCATATCATTACCTATTGTTACAACAAGCCATTTGTTTGTACAACCCTAATTCCCAAAAAGGGACACTGTGCAAAATGTAAATAAAAACAGAATGCACTGATTTGCAAAACTCTTTATTCTATTTACAATTAAACAAAAAAACATATTAAATGATTAAACTTGTGTATTTATACTGGTCATGTTTACCACTGTGTACCATCACGTTTTCTGTCTGTATACATCTGGGAACTGTGGAAATCAGTTCCTGAAGTTTTGGGAGAGGAATGTTTCTCCATATGTTTCTGATACAGGATTCTATCTGCTCAACAGTTCTGGGTGTCCTTTGTTGTGTTTTTTGTTTCATGATGCACCAAATGGTGAAAAGCCTTGACTGCAGGCAGGCCAGTCAGCTGACCATTACATAGGCACTAATGCACTTCCATACAAACAGAAATGCAGCTTTTTGAACTAAGATCTAATAATAAGCCAGACGGTCCCCTTCCTCTTTAGTCCGGAGGACGTGGTGTCCATGGTTTAAAAAAATATTTTAGTTTTTGTTTACAGAACAGTTTTCCACAATGTCTCAGTATGTTTCTGAATGAGTCTTGGGCCAGAGATGATGGCCGTGTTTTTGGATGCCTTCTTGCATGCCTTCTTCTTTGCATGGTAGCTTTTTAACCTTAATTTGGCAATGACATGGCAACCTGTGTTCACAGACAATGATTTCTGGAGGTGTTAATAAGTCCATGCAGTGATATCCATTACAGAATCATGCCGGCCGGAAGAACACGGGCATCCAATATAGATTTTTTAAAATGTGGGTTTATGAGATTAGCAATTTTTTTATTCTGTTTTTATTTACATTTTGCACAGTTGTGTCCCAACCTTTTTTGAATTAAGGTTGTAAAAACTTCATGCACAAACTGTCTATGCAGCATGTGTTAAAGATAGGACATGCTATTTCCATATTGCATTTTTCTTTCTTTCTTTCTTTCTTTCTTTCTTTCTTTATTCTAGGAAACATGGACCGGCACCACTATGAAATTTTCACCAAGTTTGGTGATGAAGGTTTTTTGCTGCACCTTGACAATGCTAGAGGGTATGATTTTATTCACAGTACATTTTACTGCCATATTTCTTTTTTATTTCGCTTGCTTCTCACATTTATTTGCTTGTGAGTTACAGGTTTGGAAAGCACTCCTATGATGAAATATCAATTCTGGCACCACTGACTCAATGCTGCATGTATGTATTTCTCAGTTACCCTCCTTAAATAAGCTGCTTTCAAGAATGAAAATTTACTTGAGGTCAAAATTCTGGAAAAACAGCAAGGAAAAGAAAACTTACAAAAATATAAATGAACAATTATTTGATAATTATAGTATTAAACATGTAAAAGAGTCACAAAATCAAATAAGTAAAAATACAAATACTGAAAACGGTACAAATACTGTATATTGAAAACAACTTGAAGTGGTATGTTAGTAATTAAGACGTTAGACTTATAATCAGGTAAAATCTCAGGACACTAAACTGCCACTTGGGGCACTTGAGCAAGGCATTTAACCCTCAACTGAAGAAGAGGAGGAAAGTGAGGTCTGAAAAAAGAATAAAATGGTGGAAACTGAAGGAGGAAGATTGTAGTGTGAGGTTCAGGGAAGAGGTCAGATAGGGGCTCGGTGGTGATGAAGAGGTTTTGGATGATTGGGCAACTACTGCTGAAGTGATAAGTGAGACAGCTAGAAAGGTACTTGGTGTGACATCTGGAAAGAGAAAGGAAGACAAAGGAACATGGTGGTGAAACAAGGAAGTGCAGGAGAGCATAAGGAAAAAGAGGCTGGTAAAACAATATTGGGATAGACAGAGTGATGAGAAAAGTAGGCAGAAGTACAAGGAGATGCAGCAGCAGGTAAAGAGGGATGTGGTTAAAGCAAAGGAAAAGGCATATGAGGAGCTGTATGAGAAGTTGGACACCAAGAAAGGAGAAAAGCATTTGTACCGATTGGCCAGGCAGAGGGACCGTGCTGGAAAGGATCTGATACAAGTTAGAGCAATAAGGAGCCCTTTCCTGTTTGCACTGGTGATGGACAGGTTGACAGACGAGGTCAGACAGAAGTCTCATTGAACTATGATGTTTGCGGATGGTATTGTGATTTGTGGTGAGAGTAGGGAGCAGGTTGAGAAGAGGTGGAGAAGGTGGAGGAGTTCAGGTACCTGGGGTCAACAGTGCAAAGCAATGGAGAGTGTGTTAGAGAAGTAAAGAAAAGAGTGCAGGCAGGGTGGAGTGGGTGGAGTAGAGTGGCAGGAGTGATTTGTGATAGAAGGGTATCTGCAAAAGTGAAAGAGAAAATTATAGGACTGTGGTGAGACCTGCGATGTATGGGTTAGAGACAGTGGCATTGACTAAAAGACAGGAGGTGGAGTTGGAGGTAGCAGAGTTGAAGATGTTGAGGTTTTCGTTAGGAGTGATGAGGATGTACAGGATTAGAAATTAGTTTAGAGAGACAGCGATTGTAGGTAGTTTTGCAGACAAGGTGAGAGAGGCGCAATTGAGTTGGTTTGGACATGTGCAGAGAAGGGACATGGGGTATACCCGGTAGGAGAATTCTGAGGATAAAGTCACCAGGTAGAAGGAAAAGAGGAAGGCCAAGAAGTAGGTTTTATGGATGTGGTGAGGGAAGATATGCAGATAGTTAGTTTGAAAGAGGCAGATGTAGAGGGCAGGGTGTTATGGAGACTGATGATCCGGTATGGTGACGCCTAAAAGAAGAAGATTCTGTTTACACTTGTCATATGTATTCTTCCTCAGGATCAAGCGCTCTACATTCCTGAGGCTGCAGCTGCTCCTGCAACCCGAGTACCGCCTTAGTGATGTGATTAGAGAATCTCTGGCTCGAGATCCACTCCGACCCATTCTGACCGAGCTCCACTTGCAGGCTCTCGATCGGAGACTGGAGCGTGTGGTCAGGTCTGTGAGCAGATGTGTGAAAAAGCTTGGGGAAGCCAAGGTGGTGGTCACGGACTTCGTAGAGGCATCGGGTGCGGCTAAGGAGAGAAACCAACAGGAAAGCAGGTGATGGATGCTGACGTGGGATGACAAAATGAAGGGAAAATGGCAACTTTGTGGAGGTTTCCTCTAGTGGTACACGGAAAGGCCAGGATGCAGATATTTGTGAAAAGGAACAGAGGGATCAAACCAAAGTATGTTGGAAGAAAAACACTGGATTACTGACGCATGGATGTACCTAATGATTGCCCAAGCAAGATATTTTGAACATTGTTGTCTGTGGGGAAGAGTGTGTATTTTTTTAGATGTCTTAAACCAAGAAAAAACTTTACTGTAGGCGAGTTGTTTTCAAAAAATCGCTAGACGACATCATGTTCCTGAGAAGCAGCCATGGGATTTGTGGTGTACTTTTCGATTCAATTTTAATTTAATATATTTTTATTTGTAAAGCACTTTTAACAATGTTCATTGTCTCAATGCAGCTTTACACATATGACTCTTTAATAAAGAATGAATAAGACTGTTCTTTATAACTGCATGTCCCTAATGAGTAAGCCAGTGGCAACTGTGTTAAGGAAAAACTCCTTGATATGGCATAAGGAAGAGACCTTCAGAGAAAACAGGCCCAAAAATTTGTCTCTCTCTCTCTCTCTCTCTCTCTCTCTCTCTTTCTCTCTCTTTCTTTCTCTCTCACTCTCTAGCTCTCTCTCTCTTAAACGTGCCCCTGAGGTTCCAGTGTTCCTGTCCCTTCTTCTGTTTAGATCTGCCTGGTTCATCCTGACATCCGATCTCTGGAGTCCTTCTCAATTAAGACTCTGCAGCTGGGGATGGTTTCACATCTATAGCCTAAAGATCCATTAAGCCGCTGAGCAACTCAAGAACTTTGAGGACTGATTCGGACTGTAATTAATATCAACGGTTCAATAAAGTGGCTCAGGACAGTTTACATGAATTGATCTGCATTAACGCACCTATTCTCTCAAGGTTTTTTCCTCATGCCTACTTAGGAAGTTTTTCTTGCCACAGTTGCCACTGGCTCACTCATCAGGAATAAACAATTATAAGGAACTAACTAATAGGCAATATAGTTTTAGAACTTTTATAACTTAAGAATTAGATGTGAATTATTAAGTATTCTTATTGTTGTATAAACGTTAAAGACACTCTGGAGTTAGGGGCTCAGGCAAGACTCGCTATAGCACCATAACTCAAAGGGCCAGAAGGTAACACAGAGATGAGGGATCTCTGGGATAAGAGATGACCCACCACACCACCGTCAACAAACCTGACTAAACAAGTAAGAGGGAGGGGACAACAGCATACTAATATCGAAATTCTGACCCCTGCTGTAGTCTTCATTATTTGAGGTACCAACAAATAGCCTGCACCTTTTGACCTAAGTAGGCGTATGGGATCATATTGGTACAGAAGTTCACTCAGATTCTGCGGCACGAGACGGTTAAGTGCTTTATACCTCATTATTAGTATTTAATAATCAATTTGAGATTTAATGGGGAGCAGTGTAGACTGAAAAAAACAGGGGTGATGTGGTCATATTATCTAGTAAGGGCTCTTGCTGCTGCATTCTTGAGTGCATAAATTAGATGACATATTTACGCACTTACTCAAACACCCAGACAGTAATGCGTTACAGCAGTCTAATCTAGTAAGAAAGCGATCCTGGTACTGTTATTCACATGAGCCTCAAAGAAAAGACTATGGTCAATAATCACACCAAGGTCTTTGAATGCTGTACACACTGAGACCAAAACACCATCCAGAGATACTACGTAATCGGAAAGTTTACTTCTAGCTGCATGTGGTCCTAGTAAAAGTACTTCCGTCTCATCCGAGTTAAGCAGAGGGAAGTTCTCAAGCATCCACTGTCTAACGTCCTTTACACACGCCTCTAGATTTTTAAGCTGATCTGTCTCATCTGGCTTTGTTGAAATATACAACTGTGTATCATCAGCAAAGCAATGGAAGCGAGTACTATGTTAAGGTATAATTTCACCCAGAGGCAGCATATATAAAGAGAGAAGCAGTGGGCCTAAGACAGATCCTTGCGGAACACCAAACTTTACCTCAGAGATCTTGGGCTCTCCAACAACTCACCATTTACATCAACAACTGATAGCGATCAGTCAAATAAGACCTAAGCCAGGAGAGAGCTGTTCCTTTTATTCCAACATTTTCTAGTCTAGCAAGAAGGATATTGTGATCAGTGGCATCAAAAGCTGCTCTAAGGTCAAGCAAAACAAGTAAGGAAACAAAAAGCCAATAACACGCCATTTACCACTTTAACCAGCACTGTATCTGTGTTATGATGAGGCCTAAATCCTGACTGATACATTTCAGAAATGTTATTTCCTAAGTAGATGTGATTATAACCGCTGTGCTACAACCTTTTCTAAAATCTTGAAGATAAAGTGGAGGTTTAATTTTGGCCTATAGTTGGACAGCTGAGAAGGGCCAGGGTCAGATTTCTGAATTAGGGTGTTGATAACAGCCGGTTAGAGGTAAAGGAGTAAAGAAGTATAGGAGTAAAACTTTGTAATTAATTATGTTATAATTTTTTATAACCAAACACATGTTAGTGTGAACTTTCAAACCTTCCTCTTGATTATCAGGTTTTTTCTGTAACATTTCAAACAAATACACATTAGGATGAGAAAAGAAAAAAGACAGGACAGGAGTGCAGACGAGAGGCTTCGAGTTCTTCTGAGAAAACTATATACGCCGTTAAAACGTCTACGATGGATTGGATTTGTGGCTTTCAGTCCAGACGGCGAGCGAGCGTGTAATCCTCGACTGTCTCTTCGCTTCGCAGTTTGTAAGCTTGCAAGAGGAATCTCAAACCTGCCAGAAAAAAAGAACTATTTACAGGCAACCCGTGCTTCGCCAAAACTTTGTTCCAACTTGCGGTATGTGGTTTATTGTAACACAAATGCCAAGGTAGAAGGTAAAAAGTTTTTTTTTTTTTTTTTTTTGGTACAGGATACAGCATGTCTGCCATTAGAACATTTATTCATTATAAAAAACCTTTTTTTTCTTCATTGGTAAAAAAAAAAAGGCTAAGTAGCTTAGTGGTTAAGCCATTGGATGTTGGATCTGAAGGTCATAAGTTCAAATCCTAACCACACCAAGCTGTCATATAACCCTAACCCTAACCCTAACCCAAGCCAGGCCCTTAACCCCCTAGTAGCACAGTTGTATTAAAAATGTAAGTTGCTCTGGATAAGGCCGTCTGCCAAACGCTGTACATGCAAATGATGGTAAAGAAAAATGTAATCGGTTCTTAACCCCTTGTTTCAATGCACCTTTATTTCCACACCTTGAAATTATTAACAAAGAAATCAAAACCATTTTTTAAAAAGTGTATAATTTGTATTTCCTGAGAATTGTGGGAACATGTGGAACATTTTGACTTATTTATACTGCTAAAAATTTGGATTATCATACTGAAAATGGGCAAAATAAAAAATAAATAAAAACTAATTGGGCATATGACAAAGTATTTCTGTGCCAAATAAACTCCTTTCAGGTTCCTTTCGAGTTCCCCACTGATGAGTATGGATTCATCGGCGAGGCCACTGACGTTCTGTCGGAGGAAAGTCTCAGAATAAGTGTGTTTTTAGATGCAAGGGAAGGAGAACCTCATTCAGTACTTAAGACACAGACATGCAGACACATCCTGCTGAGGTTCTTGACGTTCAAATTCAGCTTTGCTATTTAATTCAATACGTATGGATGGATTTAATAAGACATTTACACATTGTTCCTGTTATATTTATAGCGATGTCGCAGACGATTGCTACGCAAAAAACGCAAGTTTTCGTAACTCTTTAGCTCCGCCGAGGCCACGCCTCCAGGAACTCGGCTGTTTTCGGAGATAAGCATCAAGCTGCATTTTGTAAATCGGATCAAACGTAAGTCTCTTCAGAGACACGAAGGATCTTGATGCATAGACAAACATAACAAAGCACATCATTAATTTATTTAAGCGCCTTCTGACTTCTAATGCATAGCCCTTTCACAAGCAGGCCTTTTGTAGCGCAAAAAGAAAAAAGATTACTTGAAACCAGTAGTTATTTTCCTGTTGTCTCCAGGAAGCTGCAGCTCTACCTCTGCCATGTTAATCTATATTCTATAGTCTCAGGACACACCTCTGTCAGGACATGCCATGTGTTGTAATATGTCATATTCACATATTCGCTGAAAGAACGCACCAAGAATATTTTTTTACTTTGCGAATGTTAAAAACTACTAGTACTAAAACCAACTAGTATCCGATGTCTTTATTTACATTTTTTTTAATCGATGCATCACGTCGTTATATCGATGCTAATCTGTGATTCTTACCATCCCTACTCTACTCAAGATTAACATGAGATTGGCTGAAATTGTGTAGTCTCCTTAAAAAAAACCTACACTGCCTTTTTTGTAAGAAAAATTAAGTTACCCAGGGGGTACGATTACACGGTATTTCAACATATTAGCAATCCCTTTCCCCTTTGTCCTGCACATTAATCAAAGTTAAGTTTTCAGTGGAGATCTGTTTAATTCAAGTTTACTTTCCATTTCCAAACGTTTTCAGCACCTTTTTTTGCTTGACTGAACAAACATTAAGCTAATAATCAGCACCAAAACCAAAACCCCCCAAATCGGCCCCCTTGTGTTTGGGATGCACCATTACATTATTACAATTACAGTATTTAAGCATTTTGTGATAAGAATTGTGTCACGTTTTATTAAAACCAAAAATAAAATAAAAACTAATTGGGCATATGACAAAGTATTTCTGTGCCAAATAAACTCCTTTCAGGTTCCTTTCGAGTTCCCCACTGATGAGTATGGATTCATCGGCGAGGCCACTGACGTTCTGTCGGAGGAAAGTCTCAGAATAAGTGTGTTTTTAGATGTAAGGGAAGGAGAACCTCATTCAGTACTTAAGACACAGACATGCAGACACATCCTGCTGAGGTTCTTGACGTTCAAATTCAGCTTTGCTATTTAATTCAATACGTATGGATGGATTTAATAAGACATTTACACATTGTTCCTGTTATATTTATAGCGATGTCGCAGACGATTGCTACGCAAAAAACGCAAGTTTTCGTAACTCTTTAGCTCCGAGGCCACGCCTCCAGGAACTCGGCTGTTTTCGGAGATAAGCATCAAGCTGCATTTTGTAAATCGGATCAAACGTAAGTCTCTTCAGAGACACGAAGGATCTTGATGCATAGACAAACATAACAAAGCACATCATTAATTTATTTAAGCGCCTTCTGACTTCTAATGCATAGCCCTTTCACAAGCAGGCCTTTTGTAGCGCAAAAAGAAAAAAGATTACTTGAAACCAGTAGTTATTTTCCTGTTGTCTCCAGGAAGCTGCAGCTCTACCTCTGCCATGTTAATCTATATTCTATAGTCTCAGGACACACCTCTGTCAGGACATGCCATGTGTTGTAATATGTCATATTCACATATTCGCTGAAAGAACGCACCAAGAATATTTTTTACTTTGCGAATGTTAAAAACTACTAGTACTAAAACCAACTAGTATCCGATGTCTTTATTTACATTTTTTTTAATCGATGCATCACGTCGTTATATCGATGCTAATCTGTGATTCTTACCATCCCTACTCTACTCAAGATTAACATGAGATTGGCTGAAATTGTGTGTAGTCTCCTTAAAAAAAAACCTACACTGCCTTTTTTGTAAGAAAAATTAAGTTACCCAGGGGGTACGATTACACGGTATTTCAACATATTAGCAATCCCTTTCCCCTTTGTCCTGCACATTAATCAAAGTTAAGTTTTCAGTGGAGATCTGTTTAATTCAAGTTTACTTTCCATTTCCAAACGTTTTCAGCACCTTTTTTTGCTTGACTGAACAAACATTAAGCTAATAATCAGCACCAAAACCAAAACCCCCCAAATCGGCCCCCTTGTGTTTGGGATGCACCATTACATTATTACAATTACAGTATTTAAGCATTTTGTGATAAGAATTGTGTCACGTTTTTATTAAAACCAAAAATAAAATAAAAAACTAATCCAATCCCAAAAAAACCAACGAGTCCAAACATGTCTCAGCAACTTTTTATTGCTTTAAACTGCCATTATGACAAGCTATACCAAAGAGAAAAACAAAAAGTTAATGACACACTGGAAACCAAATCAATTCCAATAAAAAAAATAAAATAAAAAAAAATAAAAAAAAACACACAAAAAGCAAAAGAACGTATGGTCCACTGTTTATGGCACCGGCAGTTGTAATGGCTGCAGGTGTCACAATCCAAACTCAAAGTTTGGGCTAGAAAAAAAAAAAGAAGAGGCAAGCAAAGCTAGATAAATATATATTCTTATACATAGAAAGATAACAATATAGACTGTGAGTGAGAAACTGTGGGCATAAAACACTATAATAAATAGAAAGTGAAGCAATTGTACAACGTAACAGTGATGACAAAGCGCACTGGCCGTTCGAGATGACTGTGAACCGTGAACGTTTCCGCACTTTAAAAAACAATTATTCTGTAAATACAAGGGCAATCAAATTAAAAACCTTCATCAAATAAAAAAAAGCCCTGCAAAGAGGTTCAAAATGTGTCATTTTTCCTACACAATCTCTACTGTGCTATTAACCTCTACAAACATAAAACCGCAAAAACTATTTCGCACAGCATGTCTTGTTGGATGAAGTTTCCGGAAAAAAAACAAAAAAAAAACCAGCAAGTGTACGTTAATGAATATGGCACAAAGCTCCTAAACGAGACGCATCCGATTTTTAAAAATGACCATAAAAGGAACAACTACGCCAATACTGGACTTTTACAGTCTTTTAAATCCTTCGCGGAATTGCTATCGTGAGAACTGGGAATATTCCTGGCTGGTATTAGGACTGTAATATTTTTGAAATATAACGTTGATTTTGGCACTGGCGCTAATTGAAAAAAAGTAAAAAAAAAAAAAAAAAAAAAAAAGACAAAAAAAATATCATTCCGGTTCATTCAAATAAAACCCTGGTGCAAGTGTCGGAACGAGACCAAAAATGAATGCAGGATCAGAAAAGAAAAAAAGACGGTCAAAGATTCTGTCACGTGCCGAGAAACTAAATAGTATGGGTGTGTGTGTGTGTGTGTGTGTGTGTGTGTACACATTTATTTATATATTAATAAAAACATCTGTACACCGTTCATTCATTCATTTAGCAGCAGCACAAAACACTAAATCCTACAGCTACAGGTCTTCAACAGTCCCATCACACATCAGAAAGAGTAAATTCAAGTCTAATCTTGGTCTGATCTAGCCTACCAAAGAGTCTTAAAGAATGCTGATCAGTATGGGGTAGTATACTGTACAGTTATATGTTAATAATGCAACAAATTACAGTATATATTTAACACTTCCGTAATGTATAAACAAGTAGCGCCAGTTAGCACGTGGATGGGTGGAGCCGGACGAAACGCTGGAAGAGTTTCGTGTCGAGACAACTGAACTCCGTTGAACGTAACGGCCCACATATACACTGCTGCGTTTACCTAGTTAAATCGGTACAATTTTGGCGTATGGCTATCATCATCATCATCATCATAGTAAGATCGGAAAAAACTTAACATGGGGACTAGCTGTATTTCAGAAAATTATATTTTTTGAAGTTTTACACGCAACATATAACAGATCCAGTGGGAAAATAATAATGAACAAAAAATAAATAAAATGCTTTTCTGTTCAGTTCTTGTTTGAGTTGCTAGCGAATTCCTGGCAGCTCCAAACTAATTTTGGATGTTTCTGGACGATGTCTTCTGCTCTCTCTCATGCATACGGTGTTTTCGGCCTGTAGGAGAGCCTCCACATGTGGGATGTTATTTTGTCCGCACCACACCAGTAGAAATGCGACAAAAACGTCCCTGCGATGGCTAGAATCACTTTTTCCGCGTTAACTAAAACGTTTGAGCTGCATGATTTTGTGTTGTTGTTGCTGCTGCATTGATGAGACGTTATAGATAGAGGTGTTCCATTATATATATATATATATATATATATATATATATATATATATATATATATATATATATATATAGATAGATAGATAGATAGATAGATAGATATTTCTTGATTCCTTCACATCAGGGACAATATAAAGGACATATTACATGTGCATATCTTTAAGAAACTTCAGTAAGGGCAAGACAGAGTATTAGCATTAAAAAAAGCATGCGCACAGTTCCTCTGGATGAATGTGTCAGGGAAAAATTCTCACCAAGTAACTCCTAATTCGGTTATCCTCATCTATTCTTAGAAAACTACTACAGCAAAGAAAAGAAGAAAAAAAAAAAAAACAGTCCAATATACTCTTTTAAAAAATATATATAATCTCACCCCTTCGTTCGATTTAAAAAACAATGCCGGGGAAAGGCGGTGGATTTACTGATTGTCTGCTGTGGATGGCGAGAAAGTACACCGTTTATTTTTTGTTCGTGCGCAGATAATGTTAATCGGCGAGCGATGAATGAAGAGTTAAAAAAAAAAAAGAAAAGGAAAAAAAAAGAAAAGGAAAAAGAAGCCAAATGCATGACGGGAAAACCGTGCTATTAAAGAGTTTTCTTTGTGTTCAGACAGACAGTGAGACAAAGCTGTTGTACTGCTGGATGTTGCGTTTGAGGATGTCTGAGCAGGGCCCGAGAACTCGTTCGAAACGTGGCCGGTCCAGCTTGACGCATTTCAGGGGGCCGCGGGCCACCACGGTGGCAGCGCGTGGTCGATTCATTAACAGTGCGATCTCACCTAGAAGACAGAGAATTTCATTTCATTCTATTCCCACAATTCTAATTGAACGACAGTCCCAAAGTAGCTATATACAAAAATAAAAAGATGGAGGTGGCAAGGATAAACTCCATGAGATGTACGCGAAGACATCGGTGAAGAAACCCTGCAGAGCTTGTGTCATTAATCATTTCACATTTTTGGAGGTACCATTGTGATATGCTCATGCGAGGACCATCTTTACTCACAGAGAAGTGTAGGAGCACATGATTACAGAGGGTAAAAAAAAGGGTAATCATTTCGGTGAAAGAAACAGACAATTTGAATGTAAAAGAGACAAACATTTTATATTTATATGAGAAATATCATAATGGATATTTTTTCCATATTCATTGCTATTAAAATCAAAACATGAACTTACTTATGCATATGCATATGGTCGATAGGTGAAGCTAACAAATAATTAGGCTAAGGTAATAACTAGAGGAAACTAGAGGTTTTTAAAATGGATACTGGATAAAAAACAAACAAACATAAACAATGTATATAACTATATTCATATAATTATATAATGAATATATTCTAAATAAAAAATCTTGTGCTTTCTGTGCAGCCCGCTGTGTCGTGTGTAAAAACAAATGCTACGTGGCATCAGTGAATCGCCTCTAGAGGCCGCTCTCATAATGACAGCGGACCGGAAAAACTATCCTTATGGATTTTTGCCAATAGCTGATAATTCCAGCAATCAACTATCGGTGCCTCAACCTCTATTAACAAATAAGGGACATTTTGGTTTAAAAGTCTACCTCTAATATCAAATACAGATATGGTATAAGTAAAACATATTTAAAATAAAATTTTCAAACTTTCTCTCTGGCATTGTTCAGAGGGTTGTTCCAAATGTGGGCGCCAGCTGTATTCGGTCCGGGGGCGGTAGTTTCTTGACCCCTGAATTAGATTATATCTCTGAACAAGGTATTGCTTAAACTTCCATTAAGAAATAGTCTTAACATTAATAAACATTGTACTATAATTATCCAAGGCTAATAACAGCTTTGGCAGAACCCAAATTTAATACATGATAATGAACTAAAACATACCTTAGAACACGTGAGCCTTACAGAAAAACATAATCCTTCCACAATCAGGTATTGTATTTTTGCAAATTTCAATATGTACTCACCGAAGTAGTCTGAAGGTCCCAAACGACCTACTTCGACAAACTCCTCGTTCTCAGAGCGCCTCTGCAGTACAGCGGCACATCCCTGGCAAACACATACATGAGCTTGAGCGAGGCAACATGCAAGCAAAGGTAGTGGAGATGACTATGTTAAACAAGGAGGAAAAAAAACAAACAAACACTCGGGTACCTCCAGTATAATGAAGAACTCATCGCCTGGTTCTCCTTGGACTACAATTTTCTGGCTGTCCTCAAACTGTACTGGCTCCAGAGCGTCAGCCACAGTCAGACGCTCCCATTTATCTAGTGACTCTGCGAACCAACAGCAAACGTGTTAAAGCTGCAAATTAAGATGTTCAGATGATGATCAATGCATAACCAATTATGATTTAAGACTCTGTAATTAAAATGTATATATTTGAAAGAAAATAATTCTCTATGCTCAACAAAGGTTTTACAATATTTTATAATCTATGAATATTTATGTAACCAAATAGCAGCAAATGCATTTTACACCTGCAGCGTGTTTCTTACACAGCTGGCCAGAACACAACCACTGCGCTGCAAAAACGATGCACTTTTGGCTTCTGCATCTTTAACTAGCATAACCCTACCCGTTTTACACATAAGCAATACACGTGCTCAGCATGCTACCACCACCGTGCTTCGCTGTAGGGCTGTAGGGATTTGTCACGAAGGTATTCAAGTAAACTATATATATGTAGTTAGATTCCTTTCTTTATTTATATAATTGATATAGTTATACAAGTTTATACAGGTTATATATTATATAAGTGTATGTAGATTTATATAGGTTATATATTAAGTTGGTGTATAATTATAGATATTATACAGGTCAATGGTTATATAGGTATATGTAGATTTATATAGATTATATGCCAATCAGGAATAACTTTATGTACATCGATCAGGTATAACATTATGACCGCCTGCCTAATATTGTGTTGTCTCCCTTTTGCTGCCAGAACAGTCCTGACCCGTAGAGCATTAACAGCATGAACTTCTTCAGCAGTTTCAGCTACAAGAGCTCGTCTGTTGATTTGGACCACACGGACCAGCCTTCGTTTCTCAAGTGCATCAATGAGCCTTGGCTGCCCATGACCCTTGGAGACCCAGTCGTTTAGCCGTCACAATTTGGCCCTTGTCTCACTCGCTGAAATCCTTAAACTTTTTTAATTTCTCCTGCTTCTAACACGTCAACTTTGAGGACAAAATTAGATAAAAGTTCTATGCCCTTCACCGCTCACCGTGCCGGTCATAAAGTTTCCTGATCGTTGAATATTATATAGGTGTGTGTAGAGTTATACAAATTCAATTTTTGACAGGTTGTATGTTATTTATGTATATGTCTATTTAGGTCATATATTATGCAGCGGTGTTTCGTCCCTGTCAAAATCGAGGCGACACTTACCGAGAATGGATACTTTACTAAGGAACTCCTCGTACATCTTTCGCTTTCTCAGAGTACTTCCCTGAAAAAAGACATGGCGGTCAATTTGCAGTTATAGACAATGAATAAAAATAAATAAACATATGAAAGCACTTCATTCGTTACAGCCTGTATCCCGTTACCATCAGTATTCTCCTGTAGCTGTCTCTGTCGATGCCCCACAGTTTGACGTTGGTCTTAGCTTGGACGGTGGCCGCTCGGGGAGTACCATAGATCAGCGCCAACTCGCCGAAACTGCCACCTTCGCCGATGCTGGTTGCCCACTCGTTGTTCACGTAAACCTATTCCGTTCCAGGAAACAAACCGAAGGCACATTTACTACATACCTGGCATCAGTTCAACGGCCTTGTCAAAGTCTATCAGATACAATTACACACACATTGTATTACAAAACAATCTGTTACGGAGTTAAACTGGACCGCTACTCTAAAGGCCGTCGTTTATTATTTTCATATAGCGCTAAGCCCAATCTGCATATAGATATGCTCTATAACATCAAATTCTAATCAGGTCACAAGACCCCAGAGATGCTTACGTCCATTTCACCCATGTCGATTACGTAGAAGTTGTCACCTTCATCACCTGTGGAGGTGGAAAAAAAAAAAATAAATCCATTTTCGTTATTACAATGGATTCGTTAATCGATTTTTTAATAAATTTTATTTAAATCGATTTAATAGCGTAAATGACAAACCCTGCAGAATAACAGTCTCTCCAGCAATGTACGTGACTGGAAACATGGCATCAAATATATCACTGTGAGGGGAGAAAGAGAAAGGTGTTATGATTGGGGTTGCAAAGGGGAGGAAAAAAGGTCTGGAAAAATTCTGGAAACTTTCTATAGCAACAACTTCTGGGGAATTTTTGGAAATATTTTAAGTTGGAAACTTACCAGGTATTTATGCCAATTTATGGGGATTAATTATAAATTTGGAGAAATATATATATCATATACAATCATAAATATAAACATTTTGTTTGGTTATAAGTTGACATGCAAACTAACACAGATTTTAAAAAATAAATAGATACATTATAATAATTTGGCTTTGATTCAATTGTTAGTATAATTTGGTTGCACAATAGCTTACACATAGCACAAGGAAGTTTTAAACATAAATCTGTGTGATATTTATGTTATTTACATGAAAACTTGCCATGGTAGAATTTTTTATTTTGTGGGCAGGATTCAAGAAACGATGTGTGTAATGTGATGGATGAATGCACAGTGCATGTAGGGGGTGTGGCCTTAGTGGCCCTGCAGTAAATGTGCAGTGTGCATTTGACTTATAAATGTACAGTGTAGAAATTCCACTGAAATTGCATTAAATCAGCTTGTTTTATCCAAAATTGTTAACTACTAATATGCAAATTTGTAAATTCCCAGTTTATTCCCATGGAAAGTTTCCAGTTTTGAAAGATTTTGCAAACCTATTCATGATGTTAAAAAAAAAAAACTTGTAAATGACTATTGATACAATTCTGATTAAAAAGAATGAAATCCTACCTTCTCTCATTGTCATCCAAATGTGAGAAAAGCACATTCTTCTCAATAGCTTTGGCAAGTGCTGCCATGGTCTTGTAGTCTTTAGGAATAACCTTTTCAAAGCAGAAATTGGGCAGTGAGTTTTACAAATGTGTAAATATGTTTTTAATGGTGTTTTTTTTTCGTTCTGAAGGTCATCAGGGCTTGCAGACCTTTCTCACGTAAGAGGCAGCGTCCTCCTCGGTGTAGACCTCAGCACTGATGGCCCCTCTTCTCCTACGGCCCTTTACCACCGGGTTCATAGGAGGCGAAACCTCATCCTCACGAGAGTCTGAGCGTGAGCTTGCCTTCTGTTGGTTCGTCAACTGCTTAGCCTCCTCCTGCAAAGATCATGTAGAAGGGGCAACTAAGCATGACCATATATCTGTAATCAGCACCACAAAAAACTGCTGTTTCTCAGCCCTAGAGCAAGGCCTCAACTTCTTCAACTTCTAAATTGCCCTGTATAAGGATGTCCAACAAATGCCATAAATGTACTCCAAATGAGTGTCCAGCCCGAGATACGATGGAATACCATACACCATTAGACACAACAGTCATTTGAATTTATTTTACAACCATTTACAAGATGACTCAGCTAGATACGGTAAGGTTCGGCCAGCAAATGTCAGCAGCCTGTCGAACCAGTATTTATTATTGTGTTACATTTTTTTTTTAAATGGCACATTAGTTGCCAGGGACAGGAATAAAACGAATTAATTAAGCTAATGCCGTTCATTCTGTTCCTAAAACTAGCAGGAGTAATGAGTAAGGCTGTAATTCCCCAGCACAGAGAATACACGCTCAACTCGCAATTTCAACCCATCAATTTCTCAACTATGAGTAAAAGTAATAAGTGAGTAATAAATGTTAAATGTAAAGTATTCAGGTGAAGTATATGTATATATTACATCTAGATCTTTCTCTTATAAAGCCCCACAGTTATGGAACAGCCTTCCAATCAGTGTTTGGGACTCAGACACAGTCTCAGTGTTCAAGTCGAGGTTGAAAACTTATTTATTTAGTCAAGCCTTTTATCAGTAGATTTTTTTCTTAGGTAAAGGCACAGATCTGGAGGGATCATGGATATAGAGTGTTTGGTGAACTGGTATATTTGTATGCTGTCGTCCCCTCACATTCACACGTTCACTCAGGTTTGTTGAACGGTGGTGTGGTGGGTCGTCTCTTATCCCAGAGATCCCTCATGTCTGTGTTACCTTCTGGTTCTCTCTTTTAGTTATGCTGCCATAGCGAGTCTTGCCGGAGTCCAAACTGCACAGTGACATTAACTTTCATACACCAATAGTTACACTTAATAATCCATATCCTTCTCTTCCCGTCACCCTCTCTCTCTCTCTCTCTCTCTCTCTCTCTCTCTCTCTCTCTCTCTTCGGTCGAGTTAAACATGCTCCTGAGGCTCCAGTGACCACTGTTCCTGCCCCTCTCCCTCCGTGGATCTTCACACTTCTGTGCAGCTCGGGACGGTCTCTCATCAACACCTTGGGTGGTTCCATATAATTCCGGAGTAGAACGGGTGCTTTTGAGGACGGATTGGACTGTAGTTGGTGTCGGCGGTCTGCTGCACTGACTCGGGAGTGCAGTTTGCTTCTGATCATCATCACTGTACCCCGCAACTTTGCATATATGCTTCAAATGGACATTTGGTGCAACCCAGATGAGGATGGGTTCCCTCTTGAGTCTGGTTCCTCTCAAGGTTTCTTCCTTTGCCATCTCGGGGAGTTTTTTCTTGCCACAGTTGCTCATCAGGGACAAACATACTTACAAAGAACATATTTACATTTAATCACCACATTATCTGTGTAAAGCTGCTTTGAGACAATGTTCATTGTTAAAAGCACTATACAAATAAAAATGAATTGAATTGAATATAAAGGGCTGCAGCTATCGCTTATTTTAGTAATCGACTATTCTACTGATCGCACCATCGATTAATTGAGGTATCAGATAAGAAGTGCTTTTTCCTTATTATAGAGCAATACTAAATAAACAAGAGAACATAAGACTGGTCTCTTAAAATGAACAAATAATTTGTTCCCTTTTTAGAAAAACGTTTTTATTGTGTCGAAACACACTGCACCCTGTGTAGTTAAAGGGACTAAACTAAGCATCAAGTCGTTACATTTGAAATTTTATTATTAATACATTTTTGTATTCAAATTACACAAGGAATTGTTTCAGCCCTTGTCTAATTACTTCCTTTAATGTTTAATAATATGCCTAAATAAGTCACATAGAATAAAATAAAATAGGACTTTGTCACATTATATATATATAATATAAAACAACACAGTGTATATGTATGTATATATATATATTGTACATTTTTTGTTTGTTTGTTTGTTTTTGGTCCATAATCCTTGATTTGTTTGTAGCACCATGATCCTATGAGGCCCGACATTTTATCTACACAAACGGAGAAAAGACATTAATGCTCACTTGAACCTGAACTTCCCTGATTACCAGTGACGCCAGATGAACATGGCAGTGCGTGTTCTCAACTGCAAAGTTCCTGTTCTTCACCTTTTACATGAGTTTATAGCAACATAAACGCATGTATATCAAACAAACAGATTAGTTAAATCTAGAACATTGGCCATACTAAATCATTGGTTTAACATTCAAATTATCTCTAATGTAGCCAGTTTTTTCAAACACCAACTCAAACACCAACACCAAGTCCAACACCAACACCAAGTCCAACACCAAGTCCAACACCAACACCTAGTCCAACACCAAGTCCAACACCAACACCTAGTCCAAGTCCAACACCAACACCTACTCCAACACCAACTCCTACTCCAACACTAACTCCAACACTAACTCCAACACTAACTCCAACACTAACTCCAACACTAACTCCAACACTAACTCCAACACTAACTCCAACACTAAATAAGCTTTTTATACATGATTTTGTTAAAGCAGCTGTTTTTTTTCTCCACTTAACATGTTTCATGATTGGAAATGAAATGGTTATGAATCGCAACTGACCCTGAATGCAGCATATCGAAAACAAAGGCTGGAAAGAAAGCGCACAACTGGCTAGGAGCAACGTGTGACTATTCTGTTCTATTTGCTTTGTATATAATAAAAAAAATGAATCAATCAATCATTGGTAATGTTCAGGTGTCCATGGAAACGGGACAGGTTTATGGGTTAAATGTTGACTGTGATCAAACTGACATCATAGGCAATAATATGAACATTGCACATTTTTTTGCTTGCGTTTTTATTGTTCTGATTCATCCAAAGATTTTATAAATAATAGATAACCATATTTAACTTCATCGTGTTGTATTTTTATTGTGTTGTATTTTTATTAAATGAAATACTGTTTACGGTGAAGTTGTTTGCACATGAGAGCTTGTAATGCTTGATCTTTGTATAAAAAAAAAGCTAATCATCAAGCAACATTTATATAAAATCAAAAGCTTGTAGAATCAAACGCCACACAGTCTAGTCAACTTTAAGACTTTGTATGTTGGTTCCAGTCTGTCACTGGCTGTGTGTTTATATTATATAGGTGTAAATGTAGATTTATACAGTTATATATAATTTATTTAAAAGGTATGTATTATATAGATGTATGTACACTAGTATAGCTTATATATCAGGGGTCTTCAATGTTTTTCAGGTCAAGGACCCCTTGAGACATGAGGCAGGGACCCCTGATACAAAATGTGTCAAACATAGCTACCGATATTAATAGAAACCAATCATAATACGATAGTAATGTGTTAAGACAATTAGAACTATGTTGTTGTTGTACATGCGTCATTGTTTGTATATTTTCATATTTTTTAAATCTTTCAAAAAGATTTTTTGCATCAAACATTCTTTGCAATTAAAATAAGTTTATCATTTTCACGGTTGTCTTATTTTTATACTTTTGCAGTTTTAAACATGTTCTATTGTATGTAGATTTGTATAGATTATATAGGAGTATGCTGATTTGTATGTGTTATATATTATATAGGAGTATGTAGATTTGTATATATTATATAGGAGTATGTAGATTTGTATATATTATATAGGAGTATAGATTTGTATATATTATATAGGAGTATGTAGATTTGTATATATTATATAGGAGTATGCAGATTTGTATATATTATATAGGAGTATGCAGATTGTATAGGTTATATATTATATAGGAGTATGCAGATTTGTATATATTATATAGGAGTATGTAGATTTGTATATATTATATAGGAGTATGCAGATTTGTATAGGTTATATATTATATAGGAGTATGCAGATTTGTATATATTATATAGGAGTATGCAGATTTGTATATATTATATAGGAGTATGCAGATTTGTATATATTATATAGGAGTATGCAGATTTGTATATATTATATAGGAGTATGCAGATTTGTATATATTATATAGGAGTATGTAGATTTGTATAGGTTATATAGGAGTATGTAGATTTGTATAGGTTATATAGGAGTATGCAGATTTGTATATATTATATAGGAGTATGTAGATTTGTATATATTATATAGGAGTATGCAGATTTGTATATATTATATAGGAGTATGTAGATTTGTATAGGTTATATAGGAGTATGCAGATTTGTATATATTATATAGGAGTATGTAGATTTGTATAGGTTATATAGGAGTATGTAGATTTGTATAGGTTATATATTATATAGAAGTATGTAGATTTGTATAGGTTATATATATAGATATGTGTAGATGTTTACATGTGTAAATAAAATGGAGAAAAATGTGTAGATGTTTACATGTGTAAATAAAATGGAGAAAAAAAAAAAAAACATTCAGACCTTTTCAAGTCTCTCGAAGTGCTCTCGGAGGAAAGTCATGGGCCTCTCAGGACGCACTGTGCACAGCTGCACTATGCAGTCTTTCAGCAGCTGCTGGATGTTGTGCTTCTGCACGTAGAGCTCGCACTCACGCAGACTCCTCTCCTCGTCGCTGCTTGAAGCCATTCTGACCCGTCTCTGTATTCAGGGGCAAAAATCTAGGGGCAAAAAAAAAAAAAAAAAGCAGGGCAGTTATGACTGGAAAAACCCAGCAAGAACATTTTTGCAGAGCGGTCTCTGTGAGATAATACCGATGAAAGCTCATAAAATATATTTAAACCTCGTCCCTGTTGAACCAAACATCTGTAACGGACAGAATTCGGTATTGCCTGGTTGCCAGACCGTGTTCTACTTTCTAACGCAGTGTGCTGCCAGTACATTTTTTCCTTATAACATCCAGATGGTTGTATCTATTGATCACATTCTGCTGGCTCCATCTGCCTTATTGGACATGGTGTAAAATTAAGATGGCTTACAGGGCTGCATGGGAACATGTAATAATAATAACAACATGTTATAATAACCCTTACTCTTCTGGGAAAATGTTCAACTAGATTTAGCCACAAGGATGTTAGTAAAGTCAGATAAAGATGTAGGTGAGGTGAGGAGGCTTGGGGTCCATCAACATGAACAATTCCTCCTTAAGTTGTTCAATAGAGTTTCCACTCTATAGCAGATCTTCTACTCCACTGTCATTCTGGAACAAGTTTGGGTGTCCGAGAGCATCCAAATGACATCCTATACAATTGTGTGTACAACTTTGTGATACCAGTTTGCAGGAGAACCAGATATAGATGGAAAAGTCAGGTGTCTCAAATACTTTTGCGTTTTTGAAAGCAGTATTAGAAAGTCAATATTGGGTGCCATCTGGGGGGAAAAAAATAAAAGTTTGCTCCAGACTTTGTACCTTGCTCCAGCTGTGTACGGTACTGAGAATCCAAATAATTGGCAACATGTCACCAATCAAACTGCCCACAATTCAAAAGGTTTATTGTGTTTAATTGAACATTTTGGCATGATTTTATTGACAGAAAAGTACAAGTGAAATATTCACATGAATTACGGGTTATTAGTAGTAATTATTTTTGCTTTAATGACATTTTGCAAGCAAATGACACTAAATCAAATCCCAGCACCACCAAGCTGCTGCTGCTGCCGGACCCTTGAGCAAGGTGCATAAATTGACCATGTGCCGTGAATGTTTAATTTCTTTTATTTAGCATGATTTGGTAAAAAAATCTAGATATTTCTTATTTTCTTATATAACTTCGAAAACTGCATTTGTATTCAAGTACTAGTTGTTTCATGCGACTGGTATCTAGTATTTTAATTTTTTTAGGTATTGTTTTTTTTTACTTTTTTGTGATTAACAAAAGATTCGACTGGCTTCTATTTTATTTTTATTTCTTGATTTTGAAGTGCTATTTTTTTTTATATTTAATTTCACGCTTTCCCCTGATTAATTTACAATAATACGTTTACAGCATTTATGCAGAGGAACTTACAATTATCTTAATTCATAATCATAATTAATATGTTTCCTTCATTTTTTTTTAAAACCCTAAACGATGCGATGTGATGCGTCAAATAGTTATAAACAATTACATCAGATTTGCAACAAACAAAGAAAACTACTAGAATCACTGAAATTGCTGGAATCCGGTTAATGTGGTAAGACATAGAGGATGACGATTTTTGGGTTTTGATGATTAATCGCACTGATAGTTTATCGCTGGAACTATAGGCAAAAATCCCTAGTGATAGTTTTTCCGGGTTGCGTTATATAGTACGAGAGCGCCTCTAGAGGCGAATCACTGACACCGCGTGCTGTTGATAAAGTATGGCGTTTTTTTTTCATTCTGTTTGGATGGAACCGTGTATGTTTATTTGGAGTCGTATTTTTTTGTTGTTGTTGTTTTTCAAATAAAGTTCAGTACTATTTTACATTGACTATTATTGAATATTTTATTTAAAAAATCGCATCCAACGAATCTCTGGAAGTGTAACGGTAAATTCTTAACTTCGTGCAAGAAATATAGACAAATAAAGCAGGTATTACAGCAAGAAATCATTATGATACCGCTGCATTACAGAACTGTCATGTTTTATTACTGAAAGTAGTGTGATTTTTCTTTATATGAAGGTGACAATGTGTTATATATTTATATTATTATATTATACAATACAATAACATATAATGCAGATATAATTATGCAATATTACATAGACATCAATATTTGTCTAGACTTTTTTATTTTAGGAATGAATTATCATTTCATAATAGGGAGAATATTTGTCCATATTATATGAGGTTATATTAATATTCTGTTCTTGTACATATTAACATTATGATTTATTACTGCATGAGACCTGCAGACGCGCCGCCATCTTTTTTCTTATTTATTTCTTTGCGCCCTAAACAAACACCACGGACCGAATCTTTAATCCAGTCCAAACCGGACACTAGTGCACTCGGCGGAGTGTGAAAGCCGTTAGAAATTCCAATTCTGCATCAGGGCATTAGAGCACTCCAGTAACAAGTGAGCATCGATTTGGGACAAAACCTCGGGCATACCGTACAGCCTAGCTGATTAGCACTTAGCCATTCCGCAGACACTCCCGGAGGCTCGTTACATCTCGTTATATTAATGTGCTAATCTTAAAAACCCCATAAATGATATTTCGATTTCCTAACCCGCGACCAAACACTTTACAAGTAAATAAACTCGCATTACCTGCGAGTTTTGCGTGATATTACTCGCTTCTCCTCAACGCGTTCACTGCTCCACCGGAAACCAATCCACTACTGCCATTGACGTCAATTGGCCTCTATGACGTACTACCGGTAACCATGGCAACCTTAAAGTAAAAGTAGCCCCATTTCGGTGCATCTGTACGTCTTCCTATAAATTAGTAAACCAACGTTAAAAAAAAAAGTCATTTTCACCAGAATATCTAACTAATCTCTGCTAATATCTAGCAGAGCCTTACAGCGCGTAACGGCGCTCGACAGACGCCTTTATCCAAAACAACTTGAGCAGGTGAGGGGCCTCGTGCAAGGGCCCATTAGATTTGTGGTGCTGAGATTTGACCTCCTGATGTAGCACCTTTAGCACTGAGTTACCACATCCCCATTATCTTTAGACAAAGGTTTATTTGCCATTATGATTATAAATTCAGTGAAATCTCTGTGAATTGGACCCGCGCAGATGAGGGCCAAGGGCCTTGTGCAAGGGGTCCAACAGTGGCGAATTGGTGGTGTTGGGTTTTGAACTTATTACCTTCTGATCAACACTATATCCACTGAGCTACGATGTCATCACTGTCTTTGAACAACGACATTATTCATATTGATTATAAATAATTGTAGCACGTATGTCTTTGTTCAGGTGAATTTCACTTAAGCGATTGAGGGTTAAGGGCCTTGCTCCAGAGCCCAGCAGTGCTAGAATAATGGTTTGGACAAAGACATCCTCACATTAATTATTCATAATGATTCTATATTCAGTCAAATTTATGTGAATTACTTTCAGAATCGAAACAGGCAACCACGAGCCTTCAAAATGGGATCAGAACACAATTACCAATGCACAGCAAAGTGATATTTATCGGATTATAAATAACAATATGGCATAAAAAAATCTATCGTTCATAAATAAATGACAAAAAAACAAAGGAACATACGGTCAATTCAAATCAATTCAAATTGTATTTGTCACATACACATTCATACAGAGTAAGACATGCAGTGAAATGCACATACAAATATTAAATAAATAAAGATTATAGTATAAGTATAAAAAGTTTGAAGTATAACTATACAGAATAAAAATAGGGAATTAATATATATATTCCTTTTACATTTATAAATATGTATATGTATCTATATGTGTGCCCTGCTATGTTGTATGGTTTAGAGACAGTGGCATTGAGTAAAAGACAGGAGGTGGAGCTGGAGGTAGCAGAGCTGAAGATGTTGAGGTTTTTGTTGGGAGTGATGAGGATGGACAGGATTAGAAAAGAGTTTATTAGAGGGACATCGCATGTAGGACGTTTTGGAGACAAAGTGAGGGAGGCGAGATTGAGATGGTTTGGACATGTGCAGAGGAGAGACATGGGGTATATTGGTAGGAGAATGCTGAGGATGGAGCCACCAGGAAGGAGGAAAAGAGGAGGTTTATGGATGTGGTGAGGGAAGACATGCAGGTGGTTGGTTTGAAAGAGGCAGATGTAGAGGACAGGGGGTATGGAGACGGATGAGCTGCTGTGGCGACCCCTAATGGGAGAATCCGAAAGAAGAAGAAGAAGTACTGTATATGTGTGCCTGTCCGGTGTAATTGCCTGATATAAATTGATGGAATATAGTTAACCTTCTGGTAGAGGTGAAGTATTTTGGGCTGAAATATCTGACAGACCTCAGTGTTATATGTGTGTGTGAATAAGCTCCGTTTGCCTTTTAATAACAGGGATATGTAATGTCATTGCTTCATTCCGGGGATATTCTGCGTTCGGTGTGTCACCGAATGTTTGCTCCAACATCTAGAAAAACAGCCCTGAGGCTTCTGTGGCGCTGATGACTCAGACAAAGGGAGGATTCATACACAAGAGGTTTAATGACACAAGTCTGACTACCAGGGTAAATAACACCAGTCTGGGTGTGAAACAGGTTGCTAAATGCAAATTCAGAACCACAGAAAGAGTCTATACACATGTGATCCAGAAGACAATTCAAAAAGGTACAGTGCATTCAGAAAGTACTCAGACCTCCTGCACTTTTTTTCAATGTCATGATGTTGCAGCCTGATACTACAATCTATTTATTTATTTATTTATTTATTTTTATTTATTTTTTTCCCTGAGGATTTGAAATGAAGGCAGATTTTGTGCAAATTCTACAGGAAAGAAAACACAAAAGTATAAACGATTCATGAAAAAGCTTAGTAACCATTTCGAACTGTTTGAGTCGACCTTGATGAGCTGTCTGTCTTGTAAATGTCTATGTACTCTACTGTTAGTTGTGACCACATAACTTTCTTCTCCTCTGTCAGTCATTTTGAACTGGAAAAAAACCCCAGCTATTAAATCCATAGAAATATATATTTGCTGCAGATGCACTTTGAGAGCTCTGACACTTCTTCGCCAAGCCACCTCAGGTCACTAATGTAAAAAAAAGAAAAGGACATTTGGAAGACACTTGAGGATAAAGGTGTAGCTTTGCTGGTGGTTCTTTCAACTGCAAGAGTTTTTGAGATTTCTTGCTTGGTAGACACTGTAAGATCTTGTCCAGTCCTAAGTATGGAGGCCACTCAGTAAACTGTGTAGAAACATCTCAGCAACGATTAAGAGATTTGGGAGGTACTTGAGCTCATTTCAAGTGTTGTTGCAAAGGCTCTGAATACTCATGTACATTTATTTTAGTTTTCTTATTTCATAAAGTAATGTACAGACGTTTGACTTGTTTTTTGTACAAGACTTGTTGAATTGTGTTCACTGGGTTTCTTGCTTTAGTCAGTGGCGGGCCGTGCATTTGGTACTTAGGCCTTCAGTGGGGACGTACCCGACTTAATCCACCTCTTAATACCCCCACTATCAGATGGTGATTATAGAAACCATCAAAACTATACAAAAACGCAATATAACAACACGTGGCATTACAGAGAGCGAGCCATTTCACATATGAAGGGGGAAAACCATTTTACTAAAGCAAGAAACCCAGTAAAGACTCCAAACCTCTACACTACAACCACAACTGTGCACCAACATCATCTGGAGCAGTTCAGAAACAAATATTTGTCTAATAACATGACAAAAACATTAAAAATGTAAATAAAATCCAACCTACTCACCAGAGATAAAGACTCATAATGTGCAGCGCTCCTCAGACTGGTCTTCACTGGTCTGGAAGTGGAGAACAAACCCTTTCCCGGGCTGAGACACTAGCTAGCTTCAGGGTTGGCCGACCTCCTCAACATGTCAAAATTTTCTTTAAAATGTATTTTTAAGTATGTCAGAGACCAAATCAATTTCTCTTCCTCTGTAGGCATAAAAAACTCTGATGTATTAATATATGCAGAGCTACAGACGGGTTTTGCCAGTCGAACTTGGATGTAACAGTTTCCCTCTGACCAACCAATCAGAGGACGGAAAAATGCTGACGCTATTCTAGGCCAGCTAGCTGCCCTGTGAGGAGAATATGAAATCTGATTGGTTAAAGAAACAGACCCGTTACTAATGTTCTCTATGGTCAAAGAGCCAGCAGTACTGACTCTGAAGGCCCTGGGCAGATTAGATTAACATGGCAGCACATAGAGGCTGAAATCTGATTGGATAAATAATCTAACATCCACATACACATACTGGAAGCAGTGCAGCCAAGAGAAATGCTATGAAATGAAGAGAATAAACTATTGGGAATAAATGAATACAATTTCATGAAACAAATATTAGAATTTAGGTTGTACATGTATGCTTCTGATAGGCAAAACCTTCTTTGCTGGCCCTGACCGCCCGCCACTGGCTTTAGTAATGCTATTTATTCTAACTCTTTGTGATGCAACGCTTTGTTATAGGGCATTTCTTTGTGATATTGATGGTTTCTATAGTTGTGGCATCATAATGATGAAATTAAGAGGTGGATTGGTCCATTATAAATATGTGAGGATAAAAATTCGATGAAAGATTGTAGAATAGATATTGTTGAGGTGACTTGCACACCAATAATTATGAAATCTCAAGATTTAAAGCTTTATATCATAGAATATCTGGTGTTTTATAATGCATGAATATACAAAAGTAATATTTCCTTAATAGATATGATTAATGACGATTTAAACGCACTGTTGCAGGGGCAATTTGAATGTTTTGCGTACACATTTTTCCGTCTTCCTCTAGTTTTTTTTTAACATGGTAATGCATGTGCATGTGTTGCCTCGGGCTTGTTCATTAAGGATTGAACATATTGGTGAACTAATTTTCTCTCAGATGCTTGTGAGGTCTTCACTGCATTTATTGATTCCTTGGTGAAGAATTTGTGCTGGAAAAATCCTTATAAAGCTACTGAGCTACAGTTTAGATTTTTTCCCCATAACTTATCCTGTAACCTCCTGTAACCTCCTCACTAGCTTAATGCCAGGTCAGATTATAGAAACAGCATCCCCGGCTATGTTTTCTTCTCAAAAACACATTCGAATTCTCATGTTCTTGGCAGCCCTAGTCACCACTCCCATGGCTTTGGATGAACTTCTTCATGGGGTAGGTGAAGGAAGTCCACTTCTGCTAGTCACACTTATGGTTTTGGCTGTGGGGCAAACGAAGAACCTTTTCCAAAGCCGTTATTATGCACCGTGGATGCAGATTTTCACCCTTTGCCTCCTAAGAGTAGAGTCCTGACCTGAGTTGACTTGAAATTTAAGTAAAACCAATATTTAATTCACTTCATCTGGATTTGCAGAACTTCAGAATGCTTCTGTAAGACTTTGCTGGATCAGAAATGAATATATATTCAGTTTTCCCAATAGTCTATTCTCATCATTTCATAGCGTTTCTGTGCAAAAAGCAGCACATCTATGTGTAAGTTTCAGCTTGACTTTCTAACCAATCGGATTTTATCACGTCGCCATAAATTGTCGGATAAATTGTAAGAAAACCTGGACATCGTGAGGAAAGGTCGGCCAAAACAGTTCAAAACAAGTGTTAAGCTTTTTCATGGACCCTTTTGGATTCCTGTAAAATTTGCACTAAAACACATAATTTGCCTTCATTTTAAATCCCCAGGAAATGCACTAAAATGCAGGGTCAGTTTACGAGGTAAATATCGATGCTTCTGCTGAAGATGGTGTATGTGGGCGGTGCAGCTGTGGCTACAGAGACTTGATAAATTGTGTTCTTTGGGTTTCTTGCTTTAGTAATGTCATTCATTCCTACTGTATGAGATTCCTGTCTGTGATGAAGCGCTCTGTTATAATGGGTTTCTCTATAATATTGATATTTTTTATAGATTTGGCGTCATAATGATTGTTTTAAGAGGTGGATTGATTCAGGCAGGACACCGCTGAACGCCTGGGGGTGAAATATACATCCTGACACTGCAGTAAACCCAATTTAAAAGTAGCATATACCATATAATATATATCGTATTTTAGCATTTGATTGGTCTGTACATGCTGTAACAGCTTTAGCTCCCATTTGAACCCCCAGAGGTTTAAATGACATTGTTAGATTGTGGTGATTTATGAATATGTTTGTATGAGTATGTCTCTAACATAAACCAATAGTTCAGTTGCTGAATATGAATAAATACGATTTATTTGTTCAATTAAGATAGATCTAATATACTATATTTTTATGATTGTTTTCTATCTTTGCTCCCAATGGCATAACAGTAGGCACTAAACTGTACCATTTTATTCAGCTGGTTTCATTTTGTGTTTTTTATTGGGTAATGTTTTCCCTAGAAAGTTCATACAAGTTTTTTTTTAATCGTTCCTCTAAAATAATGCAGATATTTGCACATAATATCCACATTTGCAGGTCAAAGTACAGGCCACAAATGGTAAGAGTACACCTCAGAAAGGACCATCAAACCATTTTCTGAGAGGGTGTGAGTGAATGAGTGACTCTTGGACGCCTTCTGGTGGTCACGTGCACTTTTTTGCATGAATTAATTTTATTTGTATTGAGTATTTTCATTTAACTCAAACGTATATTCTTGTCTTCTACAGAATAATGTTGCTGAAGGCACAAATTTGACGACTCAAATGAAAAATGAAAAAACAAACCAGAATATATAGACTCCATTTACCATGACCCCACTGAACTCTACACTACACCGTTAGATCACTGTATAACGCTGTATATTACTTCTGTACAATTGTACATACAATATTACATATTACATATTGTATTTTTTATACCCTTCATGCTCTACACATATTGTGCCTTGCATACATCTGCACTACAATATTATTTGTGTCTCTCACAAATATATATATATTTACACATACATACATACTGTACTGTACTGTACATCCTGAATATACATATCAATATATAATTATTAAATATTATATAATATTTCACATTTACATGTTTTTGTTGGGAGTGATGAGGATGGACAGGATTAGAAATAAGTTTATTAGAGGTTCAGCACATGAAGGACGTTTTAGAGACAAGGTGAGGGAGGCGAGATTGAGATGGTTTGGACATGTTCAGAGGAGGGACATGGAGTATATTGGTAGAAGAATGCTGTGGATGGAGCCACCAGGAGAAGGAATAGAGGAAGGCCAAGGAGGAGGTTTATGGATGTGGTGAGGGAAGACATGCAGGTAGTTGGTTTGAAAGATGCAGATGTAGAGGACAGAGTAGTGTGGAGACGGATAGGCCGCTGTGACGACACCTAACGGGAGCAGCTGAAGAAAAAGAAGATGATGATGGAAGAAGAAGAAGACAAACGAAGAAGAAGAACAAGAAGAATAAGAAGAAAAACAACAACCATAAGAAGTAGAAGATTAAGAGGAAGAACAACAACATAACAAGAAGAAGAAGAAGAAGAAGAACAAGAACAACAAGAACAACAAAAGAAAAACAAGAAGAAGAACAAGAACAAGAACAACAAAAGAAAAACAAGAACAACAAGAACAACAAGAACAACAAGAAGAACAAGAAGAAGAAGAAGAAGAAGAAGAAGAACAACAACAACAACAACAACAACAACAACAACAACAACAACAAGAGGAAGTCCTGTACGGTTTATACCACTGTCGACCACCTGGTGGCGACAGTGAGTCCAAATTATCATTCAGGATCCGCCGCAAAACAGCACAGAAGAAGAAGGGGAACAGGTTTCCAAGCTGTTAGCAAGATGTTCAATGAAGAGAATTAAAAAGAGACTTGAACGCGATCGCTGGTGTCAGTCAACAGAAGCAGCAGCTGGTGAGTATTTGAGAGATATGAAGGGTGTAATAAGAGGATTATTGATACACAGGAACAGGATGTTCAGTGTTTGTGCTGCTGCTGCACATTATACACATGATATATGATGATGTGGAGCAGCTCGAGTGCCTACAGAAGAGAAGAACGTGCGGGAAAACCCTTTAGATGCCTCCTTACCTGATATTATAACTCTAGCATTCGGCATGTATGTCATGTAAAATCTCAAAGAAGTTTCAACCTGAAATGCATATTTATTTTATATTGAACAAAAGAAAGCAAAGTTGACCATCCCACCATCTTCAACCATATACCTACCTTCTCCTGTTCTTCTTCATCCACCTGAGTTCTCACACGGATCTGATACCTTTTCTTCTTCTGGTGTTTACAGGCCAGAAGATAACAGAAGGAGATACCAGCCAAAGTGAGCTGGAATTTTTATATAGGTAAGTTTTCTCATTAATTACAGGTCAAGGAGGACTTTCTCCTGATCCATTTTTCCACTCACAGGAGAAGATGAAGGATTTGGATGGGTTGATTGAGCAGGGTATACGTGATCACGTGATACTTAAAGCGCCCCGTATAGAAAACAGAATCGCTATAGAAACCATCATTTCAACAAGTCTCCTTTCACTGGAGCCACAGCAGCTCCGCCCACATACATCATCTGATCCCAAGCATATCAAACTCATACAATCATTTTAGCATTTATTCAGTTTTTCTGTTCTGTTTCCTGTAGATTTCAAACAAAAGGCAGATAAACAGTTGATTAAAAAGATTCAAAACTCTTTTACATTTCTGTTATATAACTGGGCAATTGAGAGTGTGGGGCCTCGCTCAAGGGCCCACTAATGATCATTCAATCAGAAGTCCAACATCTGGCCTTTCTTTCTTTCCTGCCTTTCTTTCTTTCTTTCTTTCTTTCTTTCTTTCTTTCTTTCTTTCTTTCTTTCCTGCCTTTCTTTCTTTCTTTCTTTCTTTCTTTCTTTCTTTCTTTCTTTCTTTCCTGCCTTTCTTTCTTTCTTCTTTCTTTCTTTCTTTCTTTCTTTCTTTCTTTCCTGCCTTTCTTTCTTTCTTTCTTCCTTCCTTCCTTCCTGCCTGCCTTAATTTCTTTCTTTCTTTCTTTCTTTCTTTCTTTCTTTCTTTCTTTCTTTCTTTCTTTCTTTCTTCCTTCCTTCCTTCCTTTCTTCCTTCCTTCCATCAAAAGGCAGAAACTCTTACATTTCTGTTATATATCTAGGCAGTTGAGAGTTAAGGGCCTCGCTTAAGGGCCCACTAATGATCATTCAATCAGAAGTCCAACATCTTATCTCCTGAGCTTCTGCTTCCCATGTTTTCACCCACTTTTCCTCACGACGTCCAAACACGCCTTTTACTACGTTTTATTTCTTTATTTTTATTTTTTAACGTTGTACAAACTGTGACCGGACAAATCTGTAATTATGTAGTAGACAAACACGTGTTCAGTAACTCAGTAACGTGTTCTTTTCAACTGATTTGCACTTTGGTTCATGGGTGAATTTTTTTACAACATGCTGTTATAGTCGTAGAAAGGCGGAGCGACAGACCATATATATTTCTCTTAGTCTTTTTAGAGCATCTTTGCAGGTCCACACGAACCCCGAGCTGAATTCTGATGACTCCCAGGCAGAGGTCAATAATGTGAAGGAGCTCAGTACAGTGCAGGAGTTTTATAAACTATACATACTCCAGTCTATCTGGGGGTTGAGTTACAGTTTCTTGATTTCTTTGGTTATTGTTCACATTTCTAAAGTGGTGGGCAGTGGGCAGTGGTTACAGCTCTGGGCAACTAATTAGAAGGTTTCAAGCCCTAAACTGCCACTGTTGGGCCCCTTATCAAGGCCCCTAACCCTCACTGCTCTAGGAATGTTTCATACAACATACATCTTTCTTTCGTTCTTTCTTTCTTTCGTTCTTTCATTCTTTCGTTCTTTCATTCTTTTTTTCATTCCTTCTGTTTTGTTTGATCAATCCCTTTCCTTTCTTCTTCACTTCACTTTGTTCATTCCTTCCTTCCATCCATCATCATCTTTCTGTGAAGCCATTTATCATTGGAGGTGTACTTTGGGTCATTGTGATGCTAAAAGGTGAAGTTCCTTATCATCCCAAGTGCTTCAACAGACGCTTTGAAGTTTGGCTTTAAATGAAGTTTTGCTATTTGAAGCTATTCACGATTTCCCCCAAAGCCTCAGTTCCAGAGTTCCAGATGAATAAAAGCAGCCGCAGAACATGATGCCACCACCACCATGCTTTACCATCTATGTAGTGTTTTTCTTTGGATCATGCATTGTGGGTGTTTTTTTTTTGTTTTTGCAAAACACCAATAATCTTTCTCATAACACTGACAAATGTGAACTTTAATGTTCACATTTGCGCCTCTGCAACCCAACCCGTGGCCCATACAGTACACATGAAGTATGTGGGGCAGGGTATATATTCATTGACCTGGAAATTGTTTTATTCAAGATTTACCGCATATGGCAAACGCCCTTATCTAAAGTGACTTGCATTTCTCATTCACCTCATCAACTGAGCAGCTTTGGGTTTAAGGTCCTTTTTCAGGGGCCTAGGAGTGGCAGCTTGGTGTGGCTGGGATTTAAACTCATGACCATTATATCCAAAGTCTAACTGCATTAACTGATACTATCTCCCAGTTTTCTCTTGTTTAACCTTTACCTTCTTTGTAAGATTTTTGCAACCCATTATTTTGCGATTATTTAAAAACGGTCGACTCCTTAATCAGCTGCCCTGGCCGAAAAATAAGCGATTTGGAATGCAGCATGTAGGACGAAGAGTGATATCAGTCTCTGCTGTGTCTGCTTCCAGCCATGTGATATGAATTAATATCCTGTCAAACTAATAATTCATTACCTTCCTCTGCATGTCTTCGTATGACCCGTCACTGATCGCACCGGAACAATGGAAACGGACTTTACTATTTACACTGGATCTAGTGAAAGTGGAGAAGGATATCTGGTACTGGGCCACGGTGCTGTGTTACAATCAGTCAGTCATAATCGTGGCAGTCGGACCGAGGCCAGGTTTGGGTTTCAGGGTCCTTCAGAGCACAGACAGGTGGCCTGTGAGCCCAGAAATGTTCAGAACAACGTACAGGCATCAGGCATAACATTATGAGCAGTGAAGTGAATGACACTGATTATCTCTTCATCGTGGCACCTGTTATATATTTGGAAGCAAATAAATATTTAATAGTTGATGTGTTAGAAGAGGAAAAATGGGCAAGTGCAAGGATTTGAGTAAATTTGACAAACGAGTCACGACAGAACAGATACAGTGCGAACTTCCCGAAGTTACAAACAAACAGTTTACACCAGTGGTCCCCAAACCCTGGGCTGCGGACTGCCACCGCTTCGTGGGTCAATCGGTACCGAGCCGCACAGAAAGAACACATAACTTACATTATTTCTGTTTTATTTATTATCCGATTCTGAACGATGTTTTATTTTGGAAAATGACCGGATTCTCTCCGCCACATCTGTCTATGACTCACTCTTGATTCATGTCATGATGCCTCGGTCACATGTCTTACCTCCATCCACTACCTTCTTAAAGGGGCTCCGGCCGCTAACACATAATACATTACTGCTAAATTCAAAACCCCAAGTGAGCAAAATGAACAAAAAACAACACAGTGGATTCACGTTTATAATTATATTTAGAAAATACCAGTTTTTATGGTCGTATCATTTTATTATGTTGTATTTATCCACCACACCTTAAAGGCCGGTCCGTGAAAATATTGTCTGACATTAAACCGGTCTGTGGCGCAAAAAAGGTTGGGGACCGCTGATTTACACAATCGCACTTCATTAAACTAAACCTTTTCACCTTTTTTTTTTTTTTTGTTTTTTTCACACAAGACCCGTATCCACTACAGGGGGGTCAAGGTCCCGGAGCGTTTCGTGTTACTTTGCCTATGGAAAGCCATGCCGTCGTGAATACGGAACTTAGAGTTTCGGCGACGTTTCTTGTCGAAAAACGCAATCGTCTGGTTGTTTCGCCTTCATCCGTAACACCATTGTGTATTCTTTATTATGTGCTTGTGCATCCTGCGGTACTTCGGTCCCACACAAACTTCCAGGTACAGTTTTCTTTGTTGCGTTTCATATAAAATGTTCTCATGCCTTGGAGGACTAATCGATAATGTCATTTGTTGACAACAACTTTTATTATCTATTATTATCATAGTTTTTATCGATTGGTTGATGCATCTTTTGCTAGACGACAGTCAGAGCATCTCCAAACCACTGTCTTATGTGGTGTTTCCAGTCTGCGGTGGTCAGACTCTATCAAAAGTGCCCCAAGGTAGGAACAGTGGTGAACCAGCGACAGGTTAACGTGCATTCAAGACTCAGTGGTGCACGTGGGGAGTAAAGAGCAACAGACGAGCTCCTGTAGCTCAAATTGTTGAAGAAGTTAATGCTGTTAATGCAGAACTGTTTTAGCAGAAAAAGGGAATTAACACAATATTATGCCGGTGGTCATAATGTTATGCCTAAAAGGTGTACATATACACTTAAATTTTAGAAGACCTCTATTTTTCCAGTGCAGTCTGAAATTAACCCATAGAACAAGTAAGAAATTGGACATAATACAGAATTCATGAAATCATTTTGTTTGACTAATATTTTACTCTTTAAAGGCAAGCCACCTTTTGCAGATTTGGCATCCTTTTTGCAAAGAATATCTAATAGCATATGGAAAGTTCTTCCCAACACTGCAGATGCTCCTACAAATGGGTTACACTTGTAGCTTGCTTTGCTTCACCCCTCTGTCCAGTTCAGGCCAAACCAGCTCGATGTGGGTTTAAAACCCGGAGACCATGCTGGGAATTTCATGTTTTGTGGCCTACAATGTAATTCTTTTCTGCTAAAGTAGTTCTGACCCAACCTGGAGGTATGTTTGGGCCCATTATTCTGCTTGAGGGTAAAGCCATTACCAAAGAGGCATACACCATAGGGTATTTCATGGTGCTGCAAAATGTTCATTTAGTAGTGTTGGTGTTGCGCGTGTAGATTGCTTTGCTTTCACCCATCTGTCCAGTTCATCCCAAACCAGATCAATTGAGGTTTAAATCTGGAGACCATGCTGGTATTTCATGATTTAAAACCTACTATCGTAATTTTCGGACTATTAAACGCATCCAAATAAAGGCCGCACCCACTGAATTTGACAAAGATTTTTATTTTGAACATAAATACTCGCACCTGTCTATAAGCCGCAGGTGTCTACACTGAAACTAATGAGCTTTACACAGGCTTTAATGAAAGACAGTGTCTGTTACACGGCTTGTATCTAAACAGTAGCCTACCAAGAAAGTCATTGTTCACCGTCTTCCTCCTTCCTTTCACAACTATTTCTCTGACGAATGATTCGCATTTCCTGTAGACAGTCCGAGTGAGCGGCAGGTCAAACGTCAGAGGAACATCATCCATATTTATGATGTGGTACGGCCCGATTCAGTGGGAGCGCATCTGATTTAATATAAAGAGTTTCATTGGTTCACCTGAAACCGTTCTGCAATTTCATTGGTCTAATGTTATTGGGCTCAGTTTTTTGGCTTGAAGTTTGTGAAACCGGGAAAAACCCAGGAAAAATCCATAAATTAGCCGCTTCGTTGTTTAAAAAAGTAGCGGCTTATAAATACAGCATGTAGTTCTTTTCTGTAATTCTAGTTTAGGCCCAGCCTGGAGGTATGTTCTGGGTCATTATCTTGCTGTAGTATGAATCCCTGACCACCCCTCTGTCCAGTCCAGGCCAAAACACCTAGATGGATCGAAATTCGGTAGCTCGTCCAGTTTGTCAAATGTCAAAAGTAGTTCTCTAATACTTTCCCTTTCCACGGTGTGAAAGGAAACGATCTCCTTTGCAATATACTTAGAAACGGCTGGCAAATGGGCCCACGGTTTTACTGTTTCATTTCTACTTGGTGCTTTTTGCAAAAGCCCTGATGATCGATGGCTGACTTGGCTCTTTGCTGACCATCAGTAAAGCTATTTTTGGTGCTGGTTTCGCAGCATCATCAGGGTGGTGAGTACGCAAAGGTACGAACAGGGTTGTCATTCGAGACTCTCTTACTTGACACAACTTTGGTGCAAAGTTTGCAGATAGCTTGAGTAATGTCGATGTGAGGTTTTTATTGTTAATCAACTCCATCTTTATTTGCAGAATTATAGACAAGGAGTTAAATTTCTTGCGTCATCTTCCAAGATAAAAAAGAAATGCAAATTAAGTAAATTATTTAATAAGTAAAATATGTAGACGAGTAAATAAATTAGTTGAAAAATGAATAACTACGTTCAGAAATTACCGAACGATAGTATCGTGCATCGACGATCTCGCAGGCGGACAGTATGGCGATCTGAAAATTAAGTATATTGCCCAACGCTATCTTGCTCGCGTGCAGGTGAAATAGCTACACTTAATCAAATGACTTTCTCAAGTTTGCTTAAGGCATTTGCGACTTCTCCGTCTCCGCTCACCGTCTCCAGTTCCCAAATTAGCAAAGGCCCCGTGGTGTGTTGTGGTGACTTTTGAAATCCCTTTAACAATTCATGAGTTGCACCTTGCAAGACTTGAGTAGGGTCCTGATACCGTCTCGGATGTCTTGAGGGCATTTTCCCTCGAGGAAATTAATTCGGTGCCGAGTTACATCGGCCTCGTGTCCCCTAGTGTTCGTAATGGAAATCCTATAGGGAAGAAATTTCTAAAATATTTAGAGCTTGTTTTTTTGCTGCACTTGTTAGAGAAACTTGCCCTCGTTTCTGGCGGCGTGTTTTTTTTTTTTTTTCGCTGTGATTAGAATGAGACAACCTTTTAATGAGGCTGATGCTTTCGCTTCTTTTGCAAAGGATCAGGACGTCCTGGTGCAGGGACGCTGCAGTGTCTGAGCTCTGAAGATGGAAGATGTTCTCTTGCTTGCATTTAGATGATCAGCAGACAACTTAAGGTTCTTTTTTTAATGGAAGACAAGGAATAAAATCCAGGTAAGAGGAATTCTAGGTCGCTTGAGTTGCATGTGTTCGAAATGAGTCCTAATTAAGTCCACTTTCTGCTTTCTGCTCAGTTGTTTGTGACCCTATCGATCTTCTAACACTGCATTGTACGTGGTTATATTGTATAAAGTGTGATGGGGCAAGGATTCATCTTGTGTATTTGTCTTTTTTCAGGAAGGGAGATGCACAGCTGGAGGTGTTATTTCTCGAGGCTCATGCGTCTCTCAGTACGCTGGTTCCGCCTGTGTCCCCATCAGAGACAAGGCAAGCATTTCCGTTCCATCCGGCAGCTCTGGAGTTATCGAAAAGTTCTTTTAAACTCGCTCTACTTCAACATCCTCACCAACTGGGACACGGTGCTCGACTCGATTTTTGAACCCATTTACTGGTTGGTGGACAACCTGACCCGCTGGTTTGGGGTGGTGAGTAGGATGAAATGATTTGTAGCTCTGATTGGCCAATAATTAGTATATATATATATATTAGGGGTGTAACAGTATACAAAGTTCACATTTTGGTACCTAAGTTTTTAAGTCATGGTTCATTCGGTTAATATTTTGATAGGTTATGGGGAAAGTAATGTAATAAATGTAAAATTGCTTGTTTGCAGTTTATTACTATTAACATTTGTTCAACATTTGAACAGTTTACATTTTTTTAAACAATTTAAAATAAAGCGCCTGCTTGGTTATTTCATATATAAAATACAATTTTATAATATTTTATGAAAAATAAAATTAATATAGGATTTATAAGAATAGGGTTAGAGCTCTATAGCAGGAGATCTTCCACATCTTTCAAATCATGGAGAGCAGATCTTCATAGAGCTAGCTGGCTTTGTGCACTTTTTGCGTCATGCCGGAACAGGTTTGGGTGAAGTGAAGGGAAAAAATATACAATTCCGATACACGTCCGATACAATTGTGTGCATCCAAGTTTGTGGTAACAGTTTGGAAAAGAACCGCTGGGTGTCCCAATATTTATAATTATTATTTTTTTTTATGAAGGTTTTTGTGTGCCTGGTGATCTCCCTGACCAGTTCTGTCGTGCTCATCGTCTACCTCTACGTCCTGCCGCTGATCGTACACACTTACCCGACACACTGGGTCCTCTGGCACCTCTGCTATGGCCACTGGAATGTTGTGAATGTTGTGTTTCACTACTACAGGGCCGTCACCACATCGCCTGGAAATTCTCCTCAGGTGCCTTTTTCGTTTAGTTTCTATTTTCGACTTAACAACCCTCAGATATTAATTACTTTTACATCTTGCTGTACTGACTTCGTGCGATTTCAGGAGAAGGCCGATTTTCCAACCGTGACGATCTGTAAGAAGTGCATTGTTCCCAAACCGGCAAGGACGCACCACTGCAGCATCTGCAACACGTAAGAGGGTTGATCGCATTCAATTATGTGTAACAGAAAGCGCTGTCCGTGGTACCGCTATCAACAGGACATTGTTTGCGTTATCATGTAATGTGATCATTCTTTTTTTATTTTTTTTCCATTGTAATGATAAAGATGATGATGATCTGTTTTTTCACAGGTGTGTCTTAAAAATGGACCATCACTGTCGTATCCTTTTATTGTTCTTTATTTATTACTTAATTTTTTTTAAACAATCTTCAAGGTGACAAGGGAAAAGGGGAACATTCCCAAGCAGTAGGTATGCGCTGGAGAGACGGGGAATGAAAGTCAGTAGGATTAAGACAGAGTACATGTGTGTGAATGAGAGGGAGGGCAGTAGAGTGGTGTGGTTGCAGGGAGAAGAGGTGGAGAAGGTGGAGGAGTTCGGGTACCTGTGGTCAACAGTGCAAAGTAATGGAAAGTGTGTTAGAGAAGGGAAGAAAAGAGTGCAGGCAGGTAGAGATGGTTTGAAAGATGCAGATGTAGAGGACAGAGTAGTGTGAGACATTGATCCGCTGTGATGACCCCTAATGGGAGCAGCCGGAAGAAGTTGTTGTTTGAATATTACCAGTATGAACTCATTGACTTCACTGGATTGACTGCAATTCCTTTGAACACGACTGCCATATTTATTAAACCTACACATTCAAAACATCATTATTACTCTTAAATGTAAATGTTAAGTGTAAGTGAAATGTTAAGTTCTGTAAGAGGTGGTAATTAATATTAAGTAAAAGGTGCTTTAATAAGGCCTTGAATCTGGTGTTAATTAAAGTGTGGGAAACCTGCATCATTATTGTAAAAGGCTTTTAAGGCGAACGTTCCACTCCTCCAGTATAACTAATGGCAAATGAGATCGCACTGATTCCAAAAGATCGCCAAACCCCTAGTTCTGAGATTTCCCCATTTCCCTGCGCCACAATGTATTTCTCAATTTGAACCTTATAGACTGAAGTTTTATCCTTGACCCGTGTGTCTTACAGCCTGGTTAAATAACTGTGTGGGCCACTTTAACCACCGCTACTTCTTTTCCTTTTGCCTTTATATGACCATGGGCTGCATCTACTGTAGCATCAGCGCCAAAGACATGTTCTTAGACGCTTACAATGCTATCGAGGTAGGCAAAAAGAACTGTCAATCATGTCTGCAGTTCTAGTTTTAAATGTACAGTCTCTTGTTGTGAATGAACTTGTCTAAGTTAAGGTTCAAAATAATTCAACAATAAGTAAGAGACTGAGCAAAAATGGCATCCATGGGAGAGTTCCAAGGCAAAAGAGGCTGCTGACCAAAACAGAACAAAAAAACATCTCAGTTATCTCTAAGACTTTTGTGGATTAATGAGACAATAGTTTTAACCCTACAATACATTTATGAATGAATCATTGTAGACATCTTTTTACCATCTAATGCATCTTCATTTTTTTCTTTTTATATAAATATAAGAGCTATTATCAGACTCCTCCACCTTATTTTACTTCCGAGGAGAAGTTTTTCCATAAGAGCCTCCTTTACCTCTGGGTGCTGACCAGGTAAGTCCGGCATGACATCCGTTACTTGCTGTTAATTACATTTGATACACATGTAATTTTAAAAATGGACTTTCATGACTCTAGCTCGGTGGCCGTCGCCTTGGGAGGCCTGACCATCTGGCACGCTGTCCTGATCACCAGAGGAGAGACGAGTGTGGAGAGACACATAAACCGTAAAGAGAGGAAACGCCGGAAGCAGATCGGAAAGGTGGGCGCTTTTCTGCTTTCTAGGAATCGGCGACATGCTTGGCTTTCTTTTACATCTGTAAGTGCATGGTTTCACAGAGAAACCAAGGAAGATCAGTGAACATGGTCATACCAAGAATGGAACTATAATGTAATGAATGGACATTCGGTGTCACCCAGATCCAGTCTGGTTCCTTTAAGGTGTCCTCCTCGTATCGCCTCATAGATCGCGAATGACCGCTGACTCTTAGGGATAAACTTCTAGGAGCTAATAAATGCTGCTAAAATTGACCATCTGTTTCATACCAAATTGCTACTCAAATAAAATCACTCCCTTTTTTGCGCAGGCTTTCAGGAATCCGTATCATCAAGGAGCAATAAATAACTGGAAAATCCTATTCGGTGTGGAGAAATCAAGGTACAGGTCCATTTTTCTGTTCTGTTTATTTAAAAGAAATGTTTATTTCTGTTTAAACTGTAGCTACTGTATTTCAATAGAGGTTGACTAAAGGTACTTGCAAAAAAACCCTAAAAACCTTACACTCCATAACATAACATAGTACTGAACTGAGTTATATAATTTTACTAAATGGAATAAATATTTAGGAAAATAAGACATTCAAACTGAAACAAAAAATAACTCTTCAAATAAATAAAAACAGTACATCTAAAATGAATAAATATAAAGCACTTCAAATAACAAAATTTAAACTACAAACTTGAACTAGAACATTAAGTCCTGTTACGGAACTGCAATTGTTTAAAGTATAACGTGCTCCGGTTCTAGTTCTATTTTAATATTCAAAGGTAAGACGCCTCAAATTATAATGAAGAAAGCAGAACTGGTGTGCACAGTGTTCAGTGATTCGCCTCTAGAGGCCACTCTCGTACCGTATAACGCAAGCCGGAAAAACTATCAGTATGGATTTTTGCAATCAACGCAAATTTTTTCTGGGCTGATTTAATTGCCAAAACCAATGAATCGGTCAACCTCTATTTTTTTTTGTTTTGTTTAAATACACCGTCTTTCACTTCTACAGTCACTGGATAACGCGAGTGCTGCTCCCTTCCAGCCATCCTCCGCACGGTGACGGGATAACATGGGACTGTCCTCCACACAAACACCAGGCCATGGACACCATTTAACGTTTTGTTAATAAACCGGTTTCAAGCCAGCAGATTTCCGTCGAGCCTGTATAGAGATTCGGGGCTTGTTTTTCTTTGCACATCGTTAACTACATCCGAGACCTATGAAATGTCTGTGATATTCTCTTTATAGTTTTGACTAGTGCAGATGTGATTAGTACAGCAGGATTGAGTTGTTGGAGGCGATTCACATGTTGCTTGAATTGGATCGATGCTAGAAACCAGGTGATTGCCTGCTACAGTGGCCAATGAGCTGTTTTTAATAGTTATTGATTGAAGGCTATGAAGGATTTTTCTCAAACGCCAGGGAACGTCTCAGAATCACTAAAACTGTTGCAAGATGACTGGCGGGACATTTTTTAAAACCTACCAGAACTTTGTCACCATAGCGATCCAGCCATCTCCGTACCACCCTGTCCTTTACTGTCTTTTTCAAACTGACCATCTGCACGTCTTCCATCACAACATCCATAAACCTGATCCTCGGCCATCTTTTTCCTCCATCCAAGGCATTTTTTTCTACCGCTTTTTCTACCCCATGTGCCTCCTTTGCACATGACCAAACTATCTCAACCATCTTAGAAATGTTCCCTTTCACTCTTGAAGATACCGTTCTCTCCCAGATCCCTCCTGCTCCATCAACTCCACTTTTTTCTTCACTCCTCCAACACACTCCATCACTTTGCCTAGTTGAACCCCACGGAACCTGTTTTTTTTGGAGACATCAGACTTTCCCATGGAGGAAACACGTTCTCGCATCTCAGCCATCAATACCAAGATGTCGCTTCAAGGCGCCATCCCTTGTGTGGTTTAAGTGGAGGAAACTTTTAGCATATCCTGGACATAGTTTGCATGTCTGCATGGACAGGAAATCGGGTGGATTTTATTCATACGTACTGTGTTAGAAGTAAGTCCTTGAGCATCACATGGGGTTCTGAAAAACCCGTAAAAAAAATGTCCAACTCAGAAATTACATAAGTAAAGCCTACATCAGTGAATTATTCTATAAGAGGCTTCATGTAGAACCCTTTTTGACTGAACACTCCGATGAGGTTCTGGTCGTCGTTCCTGAATAACATTTAAATGTTTTTCTGTTACTCCAAGAATGTTTAACCAGCATGAGCTTTCTTTAGAACCCATTTTAGTTAACTTAAGAAACATGAGTTATCCAAGGAAGCATTGAAGAAACCTTAAAGAACATTCAAGGAACCGAGGAAGAATAATTTTTTTATTTTTTTTTTAGAGTTTTCTATTTCAGCTCTGTTTAGAGCGTGTCTCTCTCGGAGTGTCTCCTACAACTAGGGAACTTAGGAATACGTTTAGTGTTTTTTCTCCCACAGAAAGAAATACATGAACATGCTAAATTTTTTTTTTTAAATACAAGTGTCCAGCTAATGAAAGATGTAAATGATATCCATCATGCTGAGATGAAACATTTCATCATAGCTTGTTGCTATGATGACAACTTCTTCAGGATGAGCGTCGAAAAACCAATCTAATCGTCCCCGATAAAATCTTTCTAACTGAGCAAGCCCAAGAACGAAGGCATATGGAGGAGTCTCGGATGTCGGTGACTGACTGGATGTGCCAAAGCCCTACTCCAAATTGACTCTGGGTGGAACTTTTGTTTTTGTGCAATATTTTATGCAAAACATCGCAATCTTTTGTATTTTAATTGAAGAAACATTTCTGCTTGTGCATTAGGATATTAAGGAAGATAAATAACGTGTCCCCGCACAGATTTTATAGTATTTGGTATATAGTATTTTATTAGTATTCGATAAACATCATCATCAAACCGAGAAGATTCAGATGAGGATCAGTGACTTCTGAGACTGAAATCTGACAGCATTTTATTAAACATCGAAAAAAAAGAAATAAAGCGGGTCATTGTGAATTTAAATGATAGAAGAGCTGTGCTCAGTGTAGTCAAGCAGTTTTGTACATTTCCCACCTTCTTTTCTATAATAAATCACGTTTTCAAGCAGGTTTGAGTGTCTTCTCTGAGAGCCATGTCCACACTTGAAAATGCAGATTTTCAACGTAAAACATAGCTTTTTGCTCTCCAAAGTGGACACATTTAAAACCGCCGTTTTGGTGTCGGTGTGTGAAAACAAGGCTTTCGAAAACAAGGACTTGTTTTTATCCACGTGATGTTTCAAAGTGGAAAGTACACAAACGGCAGGCGAAAATGACGCGAATCATCTTAGGTTTTGCTCATGCGCAGTACAGGGACGTTCAACATTTTCAGATGTTTCAGTGTCGATGAGCAACTTATGTGAAACGATCGAAAACGAAGTCTGGATGAGGAGCCGTTGTCAAATTCACTCGGATTCGTGTAGAGGAATCCTGAGTCCGCAGACTTCATATCGATTCTTCAACTAAAAATTTATGATCAAACTCTTGATGTCACCCAGATGAGGATGGGTTCCCTTTTTGAGTCTGGTTCCTCTCAAGGTTTCTTCCTCATAACATCTAAGGGAGTTTTTCCTTGCCACAGTCGCCACGGCTGCTCATCAGGGACAAATTCACACCATTCACCATCACTGTTGATTTGTGTAAAGCTGCTTTGAGACAATGTCTGTTGTGAAAAGCGCTATACAAATAAACTTGACTTGACTAAAAATCGAGAGATGTGGAAACAAAATGTGGGAACAGTCTTTTATGGTTTTTGAGACACCTGCATGTTTTTTCTGTTTCGGTAAAATGCAAAAAAACTAAACATTAATTGGACAGTGAATGAGTGAGTGGAAGAAAGTTCTGTGGAGTCCAAATGGGACATTTTTTTTGTATAATAGTATTTATTTTTATCAGGTATTTGGTACACGTCATCAAACTTATGGTTCAGCGGGATGTTTCAGATGAGGAACGGTGATTTCTGAGACCGAAATCTGACAGCATTTCATTAAACAGCAAAAAAAGGGGGGAATCATTGTGAATTAAGAAGATTAGGAAGGTTCTGTGGAGTGCAATGGGACATTTTTGTCTCTAACAGAAGAAATTCAGACTGCCTCACCCCCACAGTCAAACATGGCGGTGGAAGCTTAATGGTTTGGGGTTGTTTTGGAGCAGGGAAGGTTGGAGACTTATTTCGAGAAAATATGAAAGGAATCCTGAACCAATATGGCTACCGTTCCATACTTTAATACCATACAATTCAATTCATTGTAATTGACTTCAGCATGCAACAAGATGACGAAGCAAACAAAGCGTACGTCTGATCGCTGTAAGCGTTATTTAGAGAGTCGTCTGGAGTGTTATGTATCATGTATCATGGAATGGCCTGGACAGTCACTGCACCTAAATCCTATTGAACTGTTCTGGGATGAACTGGATTGTAAAGAAATCTCCACCTGGTGAAGAACATCTTTGTTGAGCTTTACAAGAAGCATGTTTGGAGAAAAGAACTGTCTAGGTGCTGAAAGTGTGTAAAGCTGTTCTTCATGCAAAGGGAAGATTTTTTAATGCAAATAAAGTCGGGATATTTACAGTATGGATTTGTTTGGTCAAAGTAAATCTTTACAGCGTTACATTACCGAGTACATTGAATAGAAACAAAAGGAACATGCAAATGTCTCTCACAAACCATACAAAAGTAGAATAATGGGATTAAATTCCATTTTACACATTTATAAAGAGACTTATTAATCTTCTAATACTGTCCACTTTATCCTTGGCATTAGTTTTGTTGTGAGGCCTGAGTGAAATGAAACGAATGACAAATCGAACCCTGCAGGATTGAGAACATTTTAAAATCTGGAAATCATTGATGTTGGAAAAAAAAAATCATTTAGGCAGCTTTTACACTTGGTCATGTTTTTTTTCACAACACAATCATATCTTTAATAAACACGGACAGAATGCAGCACTTTTTAGAAGGTTCATTTATCTATTGGTTTGGGGGTCTGCTAACATTTAAAGTGTCAAATAATGTCAAAAATCTATTTATATTTTTTTTGTTTGACTATTCAGGCAAATATTGATGTATGCAAAAAAAAAAAAAAAAGAGGACATTCATTGTCTTTGTATCAACAAACTGAAGATGCACCACAACTCCGTCTTGGTCAGGATGAGGATTTTATATATACAGTGCACTTTATGTATACAGTGCTGTATTAACATTTTACTTCATTTTATAATTAATAATTATATTTTTATTAATACATTTCATTATTTAAACCATAATTCCCTATAAGTTTTTTGGTCTATTATTCTATCTGTGAGAGACCGGAAAAATCTGCTAAACAAATTAGCCATGTGGCAAATGCAATTCTCTCTCTCTCTCTCTCTCTCTCTCTCTCTCTATCTATCTATCTCTATATATATATATATATATATATATATATATAAAATGTGTGTGTGTGTATATATACACACATGTATACACTCTGAAACTTTTAATGCCATCCCATATAATCGTACATGAGGTGGCATTGAAAGGTTTCGAGACTACTGTAGTTTTGGAACACCAACAGATGGCAGCACAAGGCCGTATGCAGTGGTTGGTGGTAGCTTTGTGGTAAATGCATTGGACTTTGAATCACGAAAGGTCATGAGTTCAAATACCAGCCACACCAAGCAGCCAATCCCAAAGCACCTAAGCAATGCTCCTTAACCCCATAGTTGCTCAGTTGTATGATTGAGATAAACAGAAGTCGCTCTGGATAAGGGCAGGGGCGCCGTTAAGGGGGGGGGGGGGTTGGGGGTGGCTGCAGAGTATGCCAGGCATATGGGCCCAAGAGAACGCTAGGGGGCCCCCCAATCATCAATTAAAACTTTCTCCACACCGAGTGGAGTTTCTCGCCGGTGATCTCACTTCAGCACTCACCCTACTTGCCAGATTTGGCTCCTGCGTACTTCGCCCTTTCTCCATAGATGATCCAGCTCAAAGGTCACCATTTTGACACCATTGTGGAGATCCAGAGAGTGCTTGACACAATTTAAAAAGAAAACTTCCAGGACACATTCAGAAAGAACGCTAGGAGCGCTGTCTTGCTATGCAAAGGGGACTTTTTTGAAGGTGATGGTGTGTGAACATAGACAAATAAAGTACTTTTTTGTGACAGAGCTAGCTTCGAGACAAACAGAGATTAAACCTAGTCCTAGACTAAAAACGTTGCTTTAAATCAGATTAATAGAGATCCGCTTTCTCGGTCATGGTCTAGTCCAGAATGTAATGAGAGAATCACTGGAATACTGGGATGCATGAGATGGAAATATACCCTGTGACTTGAATGCAAGTTCAGTCAGAGACATGATGCTTGGGGCCATTTAGAAAAGCTAGTCAATTACCAGCATGTTTTATTTTCTCCTGAACCACTGAAGGAAAGAAAAAATATGGAAGAAAATCAACATGGACATGAAGCATGTCAAACTCCACCCAGACACCTGAGATCAGGAGCAAATCAGGGACCCTGCAGCCAAACCCCTGTTTTAATTCAGCAATATAAACAGTGTGTGTTTGGAAGCTCATCCTCATCTCTTGCACTGTCTTCAAAACTTTGAAGGCCAGCTAACACTTTTTCACCAGATATTTTTATTTAATAATTATAATAAATCTCTAGTAGATCAGGAGCTAAACAGTCAGTAATAAGGACAGATGAGTGTGTCATGGTTACAGTGTGAAAATAAAAAAATAAAAACATGCCTCGTGTGAAAGTAGCCTTCTAAATATTTTCAATCATTTTCAATTCTCTTTTCCACATCATACATGAAATCTTTAACACAAAAAAAGAACTCCGTTTATATCTATCTAAATCGCGAACCAGGTTTAGAATTCAGCCCCCGGATTTGCTGCTCAGTTTCAGAAAAAAAGGGCAGCTGAAAGCTCCATCCAAGTGCATTATTTCAGTACATTCCTCTTCATGTAGTCCTAAACAGGACCAGCTGACTTCCTTTGCATTGTGCGTCTTCAGAGCGACTTGGTGTGACGTCATAAATGAGTAGAATGGTGGTGAAAGAGACTGTGGGTGGACGGGGGATCTTCCTCACCTCATCTTCCTCCTGGACTCCCTAACAAAAACCTGCAACATAAACATATACTCGTACACGAGTTCACCCTGGGGTCAAAACAATTCATTGCCCCATCTTTCTCTCTCTCTCTTTCCATCGCCCCATCCATTGCCCCATCCATCTCTCTTTCCATCCATCCATCCATCCATCCATCCATCCATCCATCCATCCATCCATCCATCTCTCTTTCCATTGCCCCATCCATCTCTCTTTCCATTGTCTCATCCATCACTCTTTCTATTGCCATATCCATCCCTCTTTCCACTGCCCCATCCATCCCTCTATCAATCCATCCATCCCTCTATGTATCTTTCCATTGCCCCATCCATCCATTGATCGATCCATCCATCCATCCATCCCTCTATTGATCCATCTATCCATCCCTTTTTGTATCTTTCCATTGCTCCATCCATCTATCCGATCCACCCACCCACCCACTTGGTCACCTGACTTTCTCAGCCAAACCTGCTCCTGCATGACGATGCCCTTGTGCATAAACCAGCTCCATAAAGAAATTGAACTGAAATGAACACTGACTGAACCCCAGGCCTCCTCACGTACATCAGTACCGGACTTTACTAACACCCTTGTGTTCTACACAAATTTTCACAAGATCCAAAATAACATCTTCCCAAGTAAGTAGAGCTTATTATAACAGCAGATGGGGACTAAATCTGATTGCAGGTGTCCACATACTTTTGTCCAGTAATGTACTGTAATAAATACGCACCATTCGCTGCGTGCCGCCACCGCCTCCTTCCTCACCAGTCTCTTCTTGTCGTCCAGCGGCCGAGCGAGACTTTTCAGCACCCTGGGACGGAAAGGCAGCACCTGCAGAAGCACCATTGGAAAGCGTTCAAAGGTCAAAGCAGTTCTAAAGCTGTATATGTGCACAAAGGTCAGAATTTGAGTCTTACCATGTGACTAGGCAGGCGGGAGAGGGCGTGGACGCAGCGCAGGGCAGCCATCCTCACTTTCTGTAACAGCGTTATTTTCACATCAGCACAAAAAGATTTTAAATCAATCAGGAATGATTGGAGTCACTGAAATGGAAGAGTAGAGTGGAGTACCATAGCAGGGCTGGTGGTGAGAGCGAGCAGGCGGGTGAACAGAGCCTCCAGCTGCGTGCTGAGAGCCGGTGGAGGCTCCATTATCAGTGGCTGAAAGCAGGAGAGAGTTGAGAGCTGCACTGCATCATCAGGACACGTCAGTGCTTCCAAAAGCAGGGGCAGCAACTGGGCAACAACAACAAAAACAACAACAATACAGGGGTTTAAAACCAAGACTTACAAAACTAAAACCTGACCTCTGTTTTACAGATGTAATTGCTAATATATGCACTAAATGGACAAAAGTCTGTGGACACCTGACCATCTGCTGATTTTTGAGTATCCTTTTTCACATTAAGTCCCTTTTTGCTTTTAGAAAACCTCCACTTTTGTTTTTTCTTTTACTGGCAAACATTTGAGTATTTCTTCTCAAGGGACAATACTATAGAAATTTTACTTATATATATATATATATATATATATATATATATATATATATATATATATATATATATATATATATATATATATATATAAAGATACAATACTATAGAAATTTAACTCGTATGATATATATTAGAATAGTAAATGTGCAGCTTGTATAGCAGTACAGATTTACTGTCCTCTGAAATATACATATAGCCATTGTCAAAATAACTGGCAACCCAAAGTGAGTACACCCTAAGTGATAACAGCTGTACGTCATGTACCCATGCAAAACCTCATGTCCTATTCATCATGTTCATGTTTTTGTCTGCTTTACAGGACCATACACAGGTGTATTATTTATTAGAGAAGTTTAAATTTGGTGCTTTAAGTTCTATGCTCTCATACTGATAACCTGTCCGAGAGCATGAATTACTGGAAGCATGACCTGTGTGGTGATGCCCTGGTGAGGAGCACCAAGAAAACTGGGTCTTGCCTACAGTCAAGCATGGTGGTGGTATCATCATGGTCCGGGGCTGCATAAGTGCAGTTGGTACTGAAGAGCTGCGGTTCATTAAAGAAAACGGATTCCAACATGTACTGTGACATTCTGAAACAGAACACGATGCCCTCTCTTCTGAAACCGATGTTCAGAAATTTTCCACCATTACGACCCCAAACACACCTCCAAGATGACATCTGCCTTGCTGAGGAAGCTGAAGGATTGGCCAAGTATGTCTCCAGGCCTGAGCCCTAATGGGGCTGTGGGGCTCCTCAAGCAAAAGGTGGAAGAGACATCAAGAAGAGGATCTCAGCAACAACCTGTGCAGCTCTTGTGAAATCCATGCTTAGGAGGATTAAGGCAGTGCTACATAACTATAGTGCTCACATAATATTGACACTTCGGACACAGTTTTGACATGTTCACTGAGGGTGTATTTACTTTTGTTGCCAGTTATTTAGACAATAATGGCTGAATGTTGAGTTATTTTTCTGACTGCACATTTACTACTCTTCATGTCCAAGTTTCATTTCTATAGTATTGTCCCTTCGAGAAAAAATACTCAAATGTTTGCTGAAATATGAGGGGTGCACTCACTTTTGTGAGATACTGCCTCTGGCTGTCTTTATGGAAACAGTTTGAAGAAGCAGCACATATGGCTGGAAAAGTCAGGTGTCCATACACTTATGGCGATATAGTGTATGTTATTAGGACCAGGACTGTGATTATGAGCAGATCACTGTTAGTAGTGAAGCTCATGTCCCAGCAGACTGATCTACTCACAGCAGGAAGCTCAGTGAGTTGCACTTGTCTGGGCAGATTGTTGACCAGGTGAGACAGGGCCTTTAGAAACACTGATCTCTTCTCTGAAAAAGAGACGGAAAGCGTTATTAGATACGCCGTGACGATCAAGCAGTGCTTGAGGTTTACTGTAATAAGTGACATGTAGACACCTAGCTCTGCGCTGTTGAAGCCTTGTACGAGCTTTGCAGAGTTCTCGGTAAAGAATCGCTGGCGGTACATGATGCGTACGTCGGCGTGACAGCTACGGTTTAGCACGTCCGGAGAATCGCTCATGAGCAGTGAGAAACCGTCTGCCGCCCGAGAACCTAACTGGTCATCATTTAGAAGGCCGAAGAGCTGAAAGAGACAAGGTGATGTTCGGTATGAAAATTATACACACAAAAGAATACCCACAAAACTCTTCATGTAAAATGTTTTCAATACAGAACTCTTTCTATTATATTTAGGGCAGAAAAAGTGACGATTTAAAAACAAAACCTGATCAGGTGCAGTGCCTGGACCCCTAATTACCAGGCGTATAAGGGCACATTGTAAAGTGCGTTTTAGAAATCTGTACATCTCCTAAAACAGGGGTCTTTATTTCTTTTTCTGCAACAAACATTGTGCATTAAATGGCATCCGGTTACATGACCAGGTTAAAAAGTTTTTTTTAACTGTTAAAAGCTGTGCAAACGGTCACTTTAACCGACTTTGGAGCTCTGTTTCTTATTACATTATGTTCGATCCTTTTTAAGATCGTTTTTTTCAGTGTTTTTTTTTTTCAATTACCCCAAAACAAGTTGTTTCCTGTTATCCTTTCTTTATAGCAGCTGTAATGTCGTTGTTCCCTCTCTTTAGAATTTAGAATTCCCAATTTAAAGAAACATCTTTACCGCAAACTCGCACCGACACTGGAGACTCCTTCCATCTATGTTAAATGAAATCCCCTTTACAAAAACGTTCCCTGTATCATAGGTGAAACTTATTTTTTCCTTTGTAAAATAACGCTTATTTTTATATGCTTTCTAGATTTTGTAGAGCATAGTCCCCATAAATTGTCCCTATGAGAGATTTCCCATCTAATCTAATGTTTGACACAGGCAAAAATAAAATGAAGATTTTAAAACAAAACCATAAAAACCTCTTTCAATTGCAGTGCCTGGCCCCCTAGTTACTAGGCGTGTAAGGGCGCATCTTGATGCCAAAATGTGGCATCATATATTGTACAAACCTGCGATTCATATCATGGAAATCTGAACATCTCCTAAAACAGGGGTCTATTATTTTCCAAAATAGAGCTGATGTGGCAGGTTTTGGTTATCAGCCTGTGAGATCTGCAATTGTGAAGTCAAAAAGCTCCTGACTGCGAAAACCACTGTGCAACATCTGGGCACATGACCATGTTTAAAACATTTTTTTTAACAATCAAAGACGGTCGCTTTAACCGACTTTGGAACACTATTACAGAGCGCATTACGTTTCAGTCAATCGCTTTCAAAGTCGCAGATCAGAAAATGTGTTTATTCGATAATTTCTTGTGAAATTTCCCAAAAACGAGTTGTTTCCCGTTTTCGCTTTATAGCAGTGTAAAGTCATTTGCATCTCTCTTGAAGTTCGATACATTTCCAATTTAAAAGCAACATATTTACCACAAACTCATACAGACACTGAAAACTCCTTCCACTAACGTTAAATAAAATCTCCTTAATAATTTCCCCGTCTTAAAAGGTAAAACTTTTCTTTGTATAACAATTTTTATTTAAATATGATTATATAGAGCAGTCACCATTTAGGTCCCTGTAAATTGTCCCTACAAGTCATTACAAATATTTTCCATCTGATCTAGTGTTTGACGCAGGCAGAAAATAAAAGCAAAGATTTTAAAACAAAACCAAAAATCTCCTGACTACAACAAGCACTGAGTATATAATGACATCTGGTTACATGGCCACGTTATAACGGTTTAAAAGTGCTACGCTTCGGTAGTTTTTCAACAATGTCAAAAGCTGTGAAAATCGGTCACTTTAACCATCTTTGGAGCTCCGTTTCTATTACAGAGCTCATTGTGTTTCGATCACTTTCAAAGTCCACAGATGATAAACTTAGTTTATTCAATCAAACGTTTTTTGATGCAGAGCATTTTCTATTCAACATCAACATTTTTCCAATTCTTTATTTTGCACTGTTTATGATCCTGTTAAAAAGATTTTCAGCCATAATTTTACTCAAATTGTGTTGCAGGAAAAAGGGATGGAAATCATGGAACCAGAATTTGACAGAATTACACACTGCTGGTCGAGTTGACTGAATTCAAACACATACTGAAATCCAAAATTGAAAAAAAAAAAAAGACTAAGGATGCAAATCTCTTCATGAGTTTAAGATGATAAATAACCTACCTTATCAGTCAGGACTGGTGACAGAGGATGGTAGCGCAGAAGCAAAGCCTTGGTCACCTACATAATAAGGAAAAATTAAAGTGTTAATTCCCATTAGGGATCCCACGGGTCATGGAATTTCTGGAATAAAATGTAACTTTAAATTATTTATTCCAGGCAGAGAAAGTCAGGGAATTTTATATTTTGTTTGTCCAAGTCATGAAATATCAGGGATTTTTGTTTATCTACTCTTCTGGATTTCATACGGTGCTGAAAACCCCTTGGGATTCTTTTCAGTATCAGCTAAATCTTCAATTGAATTTGGGTTACAATGTAAAGGATTCAGTCTGAGGCCATGCTCAGCTTTAAGCATTTGGAGTAGTCTTTTATTTTCAGTAAAATCCCAATCAATCAATCAATCCCATCAACATGAACAGTTTTCTTTCATTATCAATTCAAACTCAAAAGATCTCCTCCGCATGGGCTCAGATCAGAAAACTTGGCCAAGAAGGGAAAAGCCTGTCAGAAGTTGGACTCGAACCCACACCTCCAGAGAAGACTGTGACCTGAACGCAGCACCCGAGACCGCTCGGCCAACCCGACAGCTAGACCATGAGGCCTCTTGCCTTGGTGATCATGTCCAGGTTATTTGGTGAAGATGTAAAAGTAACTGCACTAATGAAACCCTTGCCGTGAGTATTTGTAATGTATAAAACGTGATACGTTGAGGAGCAGAGTTACTGTTACCACCTCCAAGTTTATCACTGTCCTAGAACATGACACCCTGAAGGATTTTCATTGCTCTTTTCCCACAACATTCTGCCAGCAGGATCTATTTATTTTGGAAGACACTTCATCCATTGTAAAGTCTAAAAACCCAGAGTGAAACAACCATTGTGCAGTGAACAACATCTGGTTACATGACCTCGTTATGACCTCACTGCTGTAGACTTGTAACCATCGAAGGCTGTGTAAATCGGTCACTTTAATCCACTTTGGAGCTCTGATTCTATTATTAGGTTTTGGTCGACCACGTTCAAAGTCTGCAGATCAGAAGCCTAATTTCAAAGACTTTTGGGGTAATTTCTTTACATTTCTTGTGATATTACTGTGAGAATGTATTTTATATGTGCTTGCTTGTGTCCTGAGAATGAACTAATTGTACCAAGATTTATGTTGCTAAAATGTTACTCCACAGCTTGATTAGGCAGGAGTAGTTGAAGGTCACCGAACATGTTCCTGTTTTTCTACGTGTATATTCTGTTCCTCCTTACACATACCTATGTCTTAGTTGGCTTTAAAATAACAATGTTGATTAATGCTGAGCCTGGGTACAGCACGAAAAGCACATAGGAGAAGATTATGTTCTGTTCTCTTACAACGAACATCTGTGTTCACTACCTGTGTTTTACTACCTAGTCAGATGCTCATCTCGCGAGAAGGGACGTTGACTCCCTCCCATTGCGCAATAACCCCGCCTCCGTGGCGCCTTTGTTGCAAAGCTGTGTGTATAAATACTTTGTTCTGATACATTTTTTTTGAACAGTGATCTTGAATAAACCAGACGTGATTTGATTCGTGTGGGTTGTTCTTTCATTGTTCCGAGGCGCCTCTACAGTGTGGCAAAGAGAGAGCATAAGGACCTGAGGGGAAAATCTTCCTAACAATTACACTAAAACAACTTAAGTTATTAAGTAAGCTGTAACACTTACATTATAGTGTCTATAAAGCCACCCGTTCACACTCGAATTGGACTCGTACTGACACTGGAGACTCCTTCCGTTAACGTTTAAATTAAATCTCCTTTACGTCAATGATGGAACTTTTACTTGTAAAATAACTTATTTTAATCTAGATTATGTAGAATATACGCTATTAAAATCTCCATAAATATGATTCGCACCAGTTAGGATTATAGAAAACCTCTGACTGTTCCAATTTGAGATTTCTAGACAACTGTGGTACAGCAGAAATTCATCAATATGAATTTGGACCTTTGGTGCCACTTAGATGAGGATGGGCTCCTCTTAAGGTTTCTTCCTCACCGTTGTCACCACTAGGTCGCTCATTAGGGATAAACTTATAGGCACTGAACAATTGTATTGAATTGAATTATTACAACAAGGAAATCTGTAATATACATGGAATCTTGAGAGTTTTTTTTTTTTTTTTTACCCAGATTAATAAGGTGAAGGCTTGAACTCGCTGTGCAGATGATTCGCATTCTAACGTCGCACTTATTCTGCTCAACGTCTTCTCCAGAACAGCATCCAGGGCTGGGCCTAAACACACAAAACCCAAGCTACATTCAGTTCCAAATCACAATACAACCACTATACAGACCGATGAAATGAAGTCTCAGCTTTAAATACACTTGGTGGTCAAATGTTTGTGGACACATGACCATAAGATTCTGTTTGAACATCTACATATAGTCCCTATTTCCTGTTATAAAAACTTTCACTCTTCTGGGAAGATGTTTCAGAGATTTTGTGAAGATCAATAGATTTTTTTCAAAGCTTTTTAGTAAAGTCAGGTACTGATGTAGGCGAGAAGGTGAGGAGGCCCTGGTTTCAGTCAGCGTGAATAACGTGTTCAAGAGGTTTGGAGATCTATAGCAGAAGATCTTCCACGCCAACCAATGAAAAGCATATCTTCACAGAGCTGGCTCTCAAAATTTCATCTACGATATATACAATTGCGTACCTCCAACCTTTGTGCTAACAGTTTGAGAAAGATACATATTGCTGGAAAAATCGAGGGTCCCAAAACTTTTGTCCATAGAGTGTATTTCACTTCAGCCCCCCCACCTGCTGCTCTCTTGTTGATCAGGCCAGCGAAACATTTCGCCGCGGACGTGTAGGAGAACGGGTGAGTACATGTGAAGATCAGCTCCTCCAACTGCACCAAAAGTCTGTCCAGGTCAGGAATGTCCACCTTCCACAGGAAAAAAAAAAAAAAGCTATAATACACCACAATATGTATTTGGACTCATGAGAAGGAATTGAGTGTTTTTGATATGAACTTGCCTGTTGTGAAAGGGAACACACACAGGCCATGAGCAAACACACCAGCTGTGACTGGGACCAACCGTCTGACTGGCTCTGTGAGGAAACATCACAAGAACAGGCTCGTTCTTACCGTACGAATGTTCACGAGTAAAAGACACAAGACGCACAAAACGGGCAGCTTTCTGGATTTTCCAACCATGTCGGGTTCCCGTTTTACACTCAATAAATGTTGTTAACTATACAGGCTTAAGTACAGGGTCTCTGGGTTACTGATCTGAAGGTTTGGGGTTCAACCCCACACACACACACACACACACACACACACACACACACACACACACACACACACACACACACACAGTGTAGAGGCAGCTTGGTGGTGCGGGAATTAAAATCACGACCTTCTGATCAACAGCTTACCCACTGAGCTACCACCCCTCTCAACATACAAACGTGTGAGGGATGTATTGTGCGAGACAGGAATACAAGTAAAAAGGGAACTGAGTGTCTTACCTCGAGGAGCTGAATATTGGATGGGTAGGCATTTTCGGGCAGCCAAGAGACGTCTCCGTCTAAGAAAAGGGACACGGCCTGAGCTGCCATTCGAGTAGCAGGTCTAGAAAGAACAGAGGGCTGTTTTAATTCAGAACGTTCAGATCATTATGATCTTCTTGACCTTTATTATTTATATATTTTTGAGTCACTATTAGAAGTAAAAGACGGCTCTGTATATAATTATATGAAAAGTTGATGTTATATGCCAGGTCCCCTGCGCCCCACATTTAGAAAGGCTCTCTGAACAATGCCAGAGACATATTGCAAGTTGAATTGTACATATATTTTTTACTAAAAATCATATCTGTATTTGATGATAAAGGTTGGCTTTCAAACTATAATTTCCTGTAGTTATTAACGTAGCCTAATTATTTTTAAATTCACCCACAAACTAACAGAACGGTACATTCAGAATAACATTCGATCGTGATTGAGCAGCTTTACGAGGCATAATAAATATAGTTAAAATCATAAAATCTTCACAATAACAAAAAATATCCAGGACAATGTCTTTTTGCACACTGACTAATGAAGGTCGGTGCTCCCAGTGACTGTGCGTGCAGCCTTGTGCTGCTATATGTTGGCGTGTTACAAAAAACCTCTAAAACTTACAATCAGGCACAGAATGGAATGATGAATTAAAACCTGTCTGCTTATTTCCTCACTCTTAATCCCATCAATTCGGAACACCACTGGCAGAAATGCAGCCCCAAACCAGAACACAACCTCCACCAGGTATTACTAAAAGCTACAAGGACTCATTTTCCATCTCTCTCATCATCCAAATTATCTCAAAACCTTGAAATCGTCACTCCATTATACTCTTTTCTACTGATTTTCATTCTAGTCTTTGTGAGTGTTTGTATATCTTTCACCCTCTTCTGCTTCTGAAAAAGTGGTTTCTTGGCTGCTCCCCTTAATAACCCTGCAACCAAAATACATTCCAGATCAAACTTGTAGACTGTAAGGGTCAGCCTGGCATTCCAATAAAGCTGCCACATGCTAACACATGCTAATACACCTCTTCCGGTCTCTCAAAGAAGAGAAATGGAGAAGCTTGAGCAAATTTAGTGTTTCCTTGACCTTCCAAACCCTTTTTATGGCCGTCCTGGTTTTTCTAAATAGCTGGAATGCCATATCTTGGTTGCTGATTTCGTTTTGAAAGTGATCTTGCTGATGCAAGTTTTATGTCTGTCAAATTCTGTGATCTTTGGCCTTCGTATGTGAATTTATTTTCAAAGGACAGTAAATCTGTACTGCTATACAAGCTGCATATTGACTACTTTAAAATATATTCTAGTTTCATTTCTATAGTATTGTCCCTTGAGACCATACTGTATACAGTGGTCCCCTCGAGGGTTACGTTCTAAGACCCCCGCGAGTTCCGGACAAATTTTGGACGCAGCCCCTATGGTACCTCAGTGAATTCATTTAGACATTGTCACTTAAATGTAATAGTATTTGGTCAAACACTGTACACTTAGTTTAAAACGCTATTCCTAACGTTCCTGAAAGTTCGGTCCTGCTGCCGGGATTCCTGCAAATTTTAAGATAATAATAACGGTGAAGAAGACCCTGGCAGACCTTACCAGACTTGCACATAATCAAACTTCCTATAGATTGTTCATCCATAAAGTCTGCATCGAGCCGAAGTCAAAAATACTATCTGTACAGAATAATAGATCATTTCACTTTTTGTTTGTTTTTTAATAAACTCGCTGCAGATGTCGGAAAGCGGCTGATTTGCCTACTGCGGTACTTGTGGGAGGGTGTGTGTGGTTTTCCTGTTGTCTGAGCGACTTACGCTGGCTGTAATGCTGCACAAGCAGTGCTTATGACAGGAACTAGAGCAGAGAGCACGGCCTCTTCAGTGAGGGGACTAGAGCACTTCTGACCTGCAATGAAGGGGGAAAAAAAGCATGCATTAGTATGCATTGTTTTGTGCGCTGTATATTTAGTTTTCTTTTTTTTTTTTTTCTTGTCCGTGTTGTACGTGCTGAGGTTGATGGGGAAAAAACAAAACAACACCTGTTAATCAGATGTTGAACCAGCTAAACAGATGTTCAGCAAAAAAACTAACAAATAAAAAAACTGCTTAACACACTCTTAGCATCCGGACACAGCATTTCACTAGATTCCTTTCTTGTTCATCCCAGAACAGTTCAATAGGATTTTATGTGCGGTGACTGAGCACCACTGGGCCCCTGAGCAAGGCCCTTAACCACATAGGTGCTCAGATAAATGAGTGAGATTAACCCTCAATCTGTTAATCTGCGTGTGGACAGGTGACATAATGTTTGCATGGACAGGTGAGGTACGTACTGTGCACAGCTGCGTGCAGGGACAGGCCCATTAACCGCGGAATGACTGTGGCGTGGAAAAAGTCGGCAATTTCCACCGTGTGATGCGTTTCCTCCGCGATCCTCCACAGACCTTGACACGCCCAAATCACCTCCTCGGCCGAGAACCCGCTGCTACCTGCACACAGCGAGGCGGGGATCGAGTTCAGCTTTAAGACATTACCGAAAAAATAAAGCACAGATTATAGAACACTTCTTCTTAGTGGTTAAGGCATTTGGCTTCTAAGGTTGTGTGTTTAAATCCCAGTCACACCAAGTTGCTGCCACTCATGGGCCCCTGAGCAAGGCCCTTAACCCCATAGCTGCTCAGTTGTATAAATTAAATAAATGCAATTCGCTCTGGATGAACATGTCTGCCAAATGCCGTAAGTATTTACATAAGCATTTCTCATCCAGAGCGTCTTACAACTGAGCAGGATGCTCAAGGGCTCAGCAGTGGCAGGTCCTTGGTGTGGCTGGGATCTGAACTAGTGACCTTCCGATCCAAAGTCCAACGACTTAACAACCGAGCTTCCATCTCTAGAGAAAGGCATGTATGAGCGCGATCCAAATAAAACTGAACTGAACTATGTACCTTTGTGTGCAGCAGCTAAAACCTGCAGTAGTACCGGCACGCTCTCCTGCACCAGACTTATCCGCAGGGAGACGGAGGCGAGGGCCGTCACGCTGCGCTCCCGTGCCGCCGCTCTGCTTCGGATCCGAGCCGGAGAAGCATCTTCTTCGGCCATGGGCTCTGCAGAGAGAAGAGTGTATTTCAGACACTCTCAAGTTAAATCAAGTCCGAAATCAAGACTGAACCTACCTGTGAATATTTCATCCTTCAGCCGAGGAACCATTCGGGTAACGAAGAAGGACGGATGGAGACGAGCCAGAGATCCCGCGCAGTCGGTTACCGCGGAACTAGAATAAACACGATGGAAGGACATGATGTTTAGTTTGAACGAGAAGTGAGAAACGTGACCTGTTTTCAGATGCTACCTGACTTGGGCGTCGTTCTCTTCTACAACAAGCCTCGTCAGGTGCTCCACTGCTATTTCCATGTCCGCCTCCGTTAACATGCCTTGGGAAAGAAAACAAAAATGATAAAGAAATTATTAAAAAGGAAAAAAGAAAAACATATGACGTCACACACACATATACAGGGCTGACGAAATAAACACGTTAATAACGTGTTAAAACATTTATTTGAACGGCTCTCATTTTATTAACGTGGGATTAATGCAGCATACGTTTCTGTTTGACCATTTTTATAAAATTGTGCATGTGTGCGAGTGTGTGCGCGAGTGTGTTGCAGCCACCCACCAGACTGCTTGCCCAGTGTGGCGAGGACCTTCATAGCAGTGACCTGAAGCGCCGCATTAGACTCTGCCAAAGCGGAAAACACCACGTTGCAGAGAGACTTTTGGAAGGGGAGCAGCACGTTGTCCTCTGAGAAGGTTTCAAATAGAAGCAAAGGACAGAAGAACCAAGAAAATACCTCAGCATTGATGAATTTCCACATTACAGTAGTTCAGGAGCTCTGACAATGGTGTCTATAACAAGACTATCTGTCTGTCTGTCTTCATATCCATTTCTCTATCTATCTTCATATTCATCCATCCATCTATCCATTCATCTTCATGTCTGTCTGTCCGTTTATATTCATGTCTGTCTGTCTCATGTTGAATTGACACACACCTCGTTCTGCAGGCCGGCTGCTCACTGTGGGCTGGATGAAGCCCTGCAACACCTCCAACAGAGTGCGCCGATGAGCACACTACACACACACACACACACACACACACACACACACACACACACACACACACACACACACACACACACACACACACACACACGACAATCAGAAATACATTAACATTGACTTTTTTATGCTTACTTAAAGGACTTCACATAAGAGTCGGATGCTACAGGTGTAACCTGTTCTCCGCTTGATTTTGGAACGAAATGTAAGTGATTATTAGATGTGCTACACTTTTATTATTTCTAAAGTGACCAATAATTTGTAAACCAATATTTGATATGTAGATTGATTTGTCCTCATTTGTGAAGATGACGTATCAACACTACAGAGACCGAGGCGTGTCCTGGGAGACACATAGAACACAGATTAACATGGCAGAGGTAGAGCTGCATCTTCATAGAGACAGAACAGGAAAAGAACATCTGGATATATTTATTTTTATTAAATTTTTTGCACTACAAAGGCCTGTTTGTGAAAGGGCCATGCTTTAGAAGTCAGAAGGTACTCAAGAAACCAAAGGAAACTATCAGCACCGTATTAAATTGCAGAGCATCATAATGTTTTCCAGTGAATCGTATTGTGTCGAATCAAATCGAAATTGAAATGGGGGTGAAGCGTATCGCGTCTGTAGCTGCTTCATCTTTAATGTATATTTTGCTATGCATCTCGATGCGAATCTTATCTGCCTTGGTTATGGAGATGCGCATCCCTATCGTGCAGATGTGAGGAACCTGACCTGAGTTCTGGAGTTGTACTGCTCAAACAGTGCAGGCAGCACGGCTGCAGTCACAATGAGGCTCGACCTGTAGGAGGCGCCGCTTGCAGCCTGAAGCAGCTTGGCGCTGGGCCACACCAGCTTCAGGTCCGGCTCACACAGATGGTGCTGACAGTCTGAAACACAAGGAGAGAGGGGGTCTTGGTCAACCTAAATAAATATTGTATAAATCTTTTTTTTTTTACATAATATATAAATGTGATTAATTAATCGATTATGCATCCAATAATTTGTTGTATTAATAAATACATATTCGAATCATGTTTTAACTATACTTAATGATTTAACTCATTATTATCAGTGTGATATATCCAGGTTTGGAAATGGCTGGAAGGGTGTATTTATTGTGTTTTTTTAAATACAGGGCTGTAAGAAAAATATCAAAAAGTATTTGCCCCCCCTCCTGATTTGTTATAATTTCTCCCCCACATTTGTCACAGTTAAATAATTGAGCAAACTATATAAACTATAATACACAAAGGTAACTTGTAACAGTTTTTAAATGCTGATTTCACTTATTACGAGGAAAAAAGCTGCCCAAACCTGCCTATGTGATAAAGTTATTGCCCCCTATCCCTAATAACTTGTAAACTGGAGTATTTCTTTGCAGAAATGATTTCATTCAGCCACATTGGAGGGTTTTCCCAGCATGAACGCTCTGTTCAAACATTCCAATCAGCTTTAAGTCCAGACTTTGACTAGGTCACTCCAAAACCATCATTAAACTTCATTTAGTTCATTTTTGAGCCATTCAGAGATGGACTTATTGCTGTGCTCCAGATCATTGTCCTGCTGCGTAACCTAAATGCTCTTAGGTTTGAAAGTCATGGACTGATGGCCAGACATTGTAAGTGGTACAGCGCAAAATTCAAGGTTCTATCAATTCTGGCAAGCTGCACAGCATCCCCAGACCATTACACTACCACCACCATGTTTCAATATTGGTTTAATGTTATTTTTATGAAAGGTGTTAATTTTACGCCAGATGTTCCAAATAGTCACATCAGTCCACAAAAGTCTTGGGGTTGATCAAGATGTTTTTTGGCAAAAAAACAAAACAAAAAAACAAGCCTTTGTTATCTTTTTTTGTCAGTGCTTTTTTAGTATATAATTAATTAAGTATTAAATAAGTCTAATAAAAAACTAATAAATAAAAAATAATAATGAAAAATCTTTTTTTTATATTTCCCTCATTTAAATCCAGCACCACTGAAAGAAGAGAATGCTTGTTTTTAGGAAATCTTCTACCACATCACAGCAAATTTGTGCTTTTTTGGGACTGAGACCTTCACTGAACCTGGTACCTTTGAGGACGAGCTCCAGGAACATCTGCAGAGCATCTCCAGAGTTTGATGTGAGGACCGTGCGAGCCAGACAGGATGTGATGGCCCCGAGAGCAGCGAGACCTGCTGACTCGACCTTCTCGCTCGCTGTCTGGAAAACCTACAGAACGAAAATGCTTCAGTGTCAGAATGCAGCCTAAAGCTCCAACATGGCACACTGTAAAATGATAAATAATGTGCAAGTCAAAGTCACCGAAAGCTGGTATAATAACAATAGGCCATCGGCATAAATAGTTTTTCCGGCTTCTGGTATGCTGTCATTACAAGAGTGGCCTCTAGAGGTGAATCACTGACACTACCTGCTGTTTGTTTTTACACACAAGACTGCACACTGCACGGAGATCGCTATATAATATTTATTATCTATAATTAATTATTTAATTATGTTTATTAATTAAAATATTCAGAATTATTTAATTTACCACATTTTCAGAATTCAGTACTGATTTTTTTTATGTTTTTTATTAAAGATCAGTACTATTTTACATGGAGTGTTTATTTTTTTATCCAGTATCCATTTTAAAAACTATAGATTATCAGCAAGTACAATCCAACGTAGCTTTCGGTATCAGTAAAATCGGTGGACGTCTACTGGGAAAGTCAGAGTAACTGTGCGGATTTATTAGAAAAACTATTTACTGGTTTTTATTCAATTTAATACATCAGGAAGTGATTTATACTCTTAAGGGGGAAAATCCTATTTTTGGGAAACACGATTACATGAGGATTTAAGCACTTAAACTTGTGCTGGTATAAAAAAAATAATCAGCTTTGTAGATCAGAAGGAACCAGAGCTCCTGTTAACAGCCTGTAGTTTATTTCCGTCCAATAGCAACCGGTTCCATATTTGTTTCCTCTTCCAAAGCAGTCATTTGCCAAAACTAAAGTTGTTTGTATTTATTCCAGAAATCCGGATATCAGGTATGTCATAAACTCTATAGATCACCATCCTCTCGAAGTTTTTTAATCAATAAATTAATTAAATAAATAACAAATACATAAAAGTCTTGGAAATTTAAAAAAAGAGCCAAACAAACATCTCAAGGAAACTGGGAATAACCATTAATACCTTGAGACAGATCCTGAATCCTTACTCTTCAATAATCTAAGGCCATGTTCACACTAATACGTTTTAGTTTGAAAACAAAAATTTTTCGTTTCATTTTCAGGTTTTCGTCCACACGGAGACGGTGTTTCCAATCGATGGAAAAGTAACTTTTTGAAAGCGCTTTCCGAAGTAAATAAATGTAGCTGATCACACGTTTTTAGTCTTGTGATGCGCCGTTCCTCGACATTGCTGCAAAGTTTCGAAGAGCCGGAAAGGAAATAAAGGTCAGGCATGAAATGGCACGAGCCAAACGAGTCTTACGTTTTGCTCATGCACGGGTACAGGGATGTGATCGTTCTCTGACGATTCAATGTGGATGGCGACTTTTGGGCAATGAGTGAAAACGAAAGTGTGGATGCGGAACGCTTTTAGAAGAATCTTTACAAATTTATTTGTATTTGTGTCGACGTAGCCTCGTACAGTATTCTGGTCTGCAGTCAATTCTCCATCCCAAAGACAGGACATTGAACTGCTGTCCAAACTACTATCCAAATCATTTGAATACTACCAGGGAATGACATACATGACAATATTTGCCTATCTGGCAACAACATAAACAAGCAGCAATAGAGCCTGACCTCTCGGCGTATGGAGGACCAAAGGCCTGGGAGGAACTCCGCCAGCTCTTTGTGTCCGTATACAGGACCACAAGCCGCCTAAAGGGAGAAGGAACACGATTAGCTTCAAAAACATTTTCCCATCTCTGACCTAGCACTCAAAAGCCGATCATAGTGAAAGTGTGAATGATGGTTTACCAGCGTTTTCAGCGAGTCCACCTTGGCATCCTGGACTTCCGAGTCAAGTTTCTCGATAAGTAATGGCACCAGGAACTGTTGGAGGGAAGGATGCAAATCAGTAAAACAGCAAGCAACAAGTGTGCTCTTAGAATCGTTTGAATAGGGAAATTAGCGTCACTGCTATGAGTGTCATACAATGTAAAACAGGATGAAGAGAGTTATTTCTTCTTGGCAGACCTGCACGTAGCCAAGGTCTGATATGTGAAGGAAGTGTGAAACTTCGAAACCGTGGCTTCGATGTAACGAATTCCAATAAATAATACACAAACCCCCCGATATGACTGCATTGTATAGCATCGTGTTGGATCGATTCGAAATCGGTAGCAGATTCATATGTATCTTTATTGTCTCATATCGTTGGCTATGCATCAGAAAAGGATATACAGTGGAACCCACTTATCTCGACCTCGGTTAACTCGACAACCCTATTAAGTCGACGTTTTTGAAGTGGAACCGCCAAATTCTCGCTTTGTCTAAGCATTTTTTTATCGGTTATGTCGACTTTTTTATGTCGCCGAACCCTGATATCTCGAGCACAAGGGGGGAAAATTGCCATTTAACGCCGGTTATCTCGGTGCAGCCGCAAAAGAACTCGCGGAAGTGGTGGAAAAATCAAGCCTTACAGATGCTACAGGTGTTGTATTGTATACTGGTGAATCTCTGCTGTTAGTTAGTGCACATATGCCTTTTGTTGTTAAATGTTATGTGATGAACAGGAGGCGAAAGTAGAAGCGCGGCGCTGAACAGCACACGGGAGAACGTGGGATGAGCAGCAAAAGCATAGAATTAACACCGGCAGGATCGGGTGGGGGGGGGAATCCGCGATGCGCTTTGGGAAGAAAAGCGCAGCCGTTGAGAGAGTGCCGGTGGGAAGGCACGTACCGGGATACGCATGAGCGATAACAACGACCGCCGTGAACCAACATATACCAACAATAACGGACAGTGAGAGTGTGGAAGTTTAAATAGGAGCTGGTGATGATGATAAATGAGCACCATATGTGCGCGATTGAAGCCGGGAGCTTCAGAGAAAGCGGCCGAGAAAGCACCTGACACGCTGAAGGGGGCGCCAAAGGGGGCGTGGCAGGTGGATTCCTGACAGTTAACAAACATGTACTGTATGTATTTTTATAGCATGCCTTCATCAAACAAATCGTGGCAACGCTGTTGTGTATAAAAAACCCCTTCAAAAACACGTGCATGCACATTCTCATTTATTAACGCACATCATGTACATAAAGAAATTTCAAGCACGTTAATATATTGCCGCCATTTTGATTTTCGTTTATCTCGATCATCGGTTATCTCGATGCTTTTTGGCGACCCCCTAGGACATCAACATAACCGGGTTCCACTGTATATATAAAATGATGGTTATTAATTTGTGTTTCGAAACTCACGGCTCGGAAAATTTGCGTGTTACCTAACCTTACTAACAGCAAGTTGCGTATCATCTAAAAATTTGCGGGAATCCACAGCGGGACCGGATGTTCAGAACCTTTAGGAATAACACTATGTATTTGGTCAAATACTGTACACTATTACGTTTATAAAGCGACATAATGTCTGGATGAATTCACTAAGGTACCATAGGGGCGTCCAAAACTGGCAGATTTTGAACTCGCTCTAAAAGGAACACTTTCAGAGCATTATTAATGGGTAAAGATTCCAGTGGTTGTGAAATGTGTGGAAACACTGGGTCTTTAATGGTTTTTAAGACACATTCATGTTCTTTGTGTTTTGGTAAAATGCAAAAACATGCCTTGTTTCAAGACAAACCTCTGCAAATCGCGCTGTGCCTGTTAGAACGGCCCGGAGAGCCAGGATGAGGTCCTCCTGCGTGATGCCGTGAGGGTTGTTGGCTGGCTGAAGACAACATGAAGAACAGGAGAAAACGAGGGTTATTAAGTTCCTTTTGGGGCTTTAAGGAATTTATACCCCACAGCATGCAACAACCCATTACTACTGAAAACTATTCATTCATTAAGATTCATTAAGGTTAAGCGACTGCTCAAGGACATGAAATGGGGAGGAGGAGGTGGGAGTTTAGTGGTTAAGGTATTGGATATTGGATTGGAAGGTCATAAATTCAAATCCCAGCACCACCACCAGCTACCACTACAGAGCTCGTGAGTGAGACCCTGCTCAGGTGTAAGTCGCTCTGCCAAATGCCATAAATGTAAAATTCCCACGATTTGTTACTGTGCTTGAAAGCGAAGCTGGAATTCGACGTACAGGTGTGAAGTCGACCGGGAAGTAGCAGGACGTGACTTCAAAGAGCTCCTCTGTAAACTGGTCTGAGGGGGAGAGAAGGAATAAAGAATGAGTCAGAGACATCTGCTGACTTTAAACAAGCTGCCAAACACAAAAGCCTGCCAATGGGGCATTACTTCATCTCATCTGACCAAGTGTCCATACTAAGGTTGCAAAAGGGGCAGAATATATTTACACAGATAAAAAATTTTTATTTTTTTTTTTAACTTTGATTTAATTATTAGTATAATTTTGTTTGCAAAATATCTTACACACGGCACAAGGAAGTTTTAAACATTTATGTAATATTTATGTCATTTACGTAAATACTCGCCAAGAAGTGCATTATGGAGGAACACACAGTGCGTGTAGGGGGCGTGGCCAGTGCGTGTAGGGGGCGTGACCAGTGCGTGTAGGGGGCGTGACCAGTGCGTGTAGGGGGCGTGACCAGTGCGTGTAGGGGGCGTGACCAGTGCGTGTAGGGGGCCCTGCAGTAAGTGTGCTGTGTGCATGTGACTAATGAATGTGCAGGATAGAAATAAAAATCCAGTTCAATTATCCTGCAAGATTTTATTTTCCAACTTAAGTTCCCCGGTATTGGCTACGCTGCAATTGTGTAACTTTCCAGTTTAGTCCCATGGAAAGTTTCCAGTTTACAACAGACCAAACATTGTACTTCAATCGGAGATCGTTTGAATATGAGTGATTATATGTCTACGAATCTGGACTCACTGAGGTCATAACCCCTGTGGATGATGTTTCTGGCGATCTGGAAAACCAGCAGGAGGTTGCGAGGATCTCGTTCTCCATCCATGGCCTGCACAAATCCGAACACAAAGTCCGGACCCAAACCCTTCAGCTCTGCAGAATTGGGACAGTGCGACAGAATTACAGTGGATCAATGAGCATGTGATACTCTTTCACTTTGCCTCCAGCCATTAAACTCTTAACGACAAGAAAAAAAACCGAATATATACGTTTAAAATGATTTATACAGGGTGCTGAAATTCCCTTAGTGCTGCACTTACACTAAAAAGCATTCTTACAAAAGCCTTTTACAGCAAACACTCATTGTTCACCACACCACTGCTCCATTATATCTAAGAGCAAGGGGTTTAACGAGCTCGCACTCGTTACGAACGATGTCCAGACGCCTCAAAAATCACCAGCTCTTAGTTCCAAAAATGTCCCGCTTCACTGCTAATAAGTGGAAAATTGGATAGTTTACATTTTAATTATTATTAATGCTATTTTGCTTATTATTATGATTACAAGAATTAGTACTATGGTCATAAAAACAAATAAATAATAACTGGCATTAAAATTGAATATGATTTTTTTATGATTATTATCAGTTTTTTTTTTTTAATGTATCAATAATCAGATAACAGAAATAAAGCATATAAAAAGCACGATTATTAGTGGATTTACAATTAAAAGAACACCACGTTATGTTACATGGATTTCAGTAACAACGGAAAACCGCCTGTGAAGTCGTCCGTCGGTTGGTCCCTCGGCTTATTTACATTAATAAGGCGATAAAGACCTGCCTGACCAATCAGATCCAAGATCTGGGATATTTCTAGTACAGGCGGACATTAGTGGTGTGTCATTATGCTAGTATTTCCTGTCACTGTTTAGGTTCCAAGATAAGAAGACTGCCATCTATCTGTCGGTCGGGATATAAACTAAACAACCGTCATGAACAAGTTTTTTTTTATTTTTAAATATCGATACAGTTTCGGCAAATGAAATATCGCAATGCTCAAGTGCATGAATATTTTCTTACACCCCTACGCGTAAATAGTCCTTACCCTTTTCCCTCGAATCCATGAGGCTGATGAGGATGTTATAGACATATGAGCGCTCTTTCAACATCAAGGACTGTCGAAATGAGAGAAAGGAGAAGAAAGTTGGCATATAACAAAAATTGAAAGTGTATTTGGTGAGAATGATTTGCTCCATATATTGGAATTGAATTCACCTGAACATGAACATCCTGGAAGAGGGCTTTTAGAATAGATACTGCTGCACCCGGAGGCAGTGCTGAGCACTTCGCCTGGAGGAACATCAACGTTTCAATTCCACTCATTAACATTTATAAACGTTCTGGAGCAGCCGAAACCTCAGCGTTATTATCTTTAAGTCACATGGAGACAAATAACTTCCATAAAGAACCCGCATTGCCTCATGAAGTCATCTACAGGCTTACCAGAGCTGCGAGTCCGTGGAGGACGTGCGGCGTGATTGCATAGTGATCCTTCAGCCTGTTCTCGTAGAACGCTACCAGGACCTTCACTGTGCAGAGGATTGAAGACGTTACTCTCAAAGATCACCACATCTTCACTTCTACAACGAGTTTACCATCAATCCTTTATTATATCCTTCTCAAGCGTCGCATGATCTACCGGATCGTCCAGACTTATTGACGCAAGAGCCAAAGACATCAACATAAATCCGATATAACCACAAGTTTGTGGACACCTGACCGTAAGACCATAAGATTGGTTTCTATTTAAATCATCTCCACAATTTTGGGAAGATGTTTCGCTAGATTTTCTGAAGATTTTGGCTCATGCAAGGTGAGGATCTATGTTCAATAGAGCTCTATAGCAGGAGATCTTCCACTCCAAACCGTGTAAAGCAGATCTACATGGAGCCGGCTTTGTGCACAGGGGCAATGCCATGCTGGAACAGGTTTTGGGTCTCCTAGTTTAAATGTGAAGGGAAAAAGACCACATCCAAAGAAATTCTGTATAAATGTGTGCCTCTAACAGTTTGAAGAAGAGTCACATATGACTGGAAAAGACAGGTGTCCCAATACTTTTGGCCATATACGGTACAGATGCAAACGGTTGGTGGTGTTTTTTTCCTAATGCAAACACTCGCTCTCCAAAAATTTCATTTCAGCGGCAAGAAAATATCAGATAGATAGATGGAGGGATGGATGGATGGAGACAGACAGACAGACAGACAAATAGACAGACATACAGACTGACAGATAGACAGACAGACAGAGACATGCAGGCAAACAGACAAACAAAGATAGATAGGCATTTAGACAGACAAATAGACAAACAGACAGACAGGCAAATAGACAGAGAGACGGACAGACAGAGAGACAGACAGAGAGACAGACAAACAAACAGACAGACAAAGACGGACAGAGAGAAACAGACAGACAGACAGACAGGCAGACAAAGACGGACAGAGAGACAAAGACAGACATACAGACATCCGAATCAGAATAAAAGTTACTTTTAAACCCCAGAACACACAGAAATTCTGCATTAGTTTCCTGGAGCTCTGGGTGTACGTAGAGGATGAGACAAAAGCTTACCTTCACTCTCAGAAAGGCCGCTGTAGGATTCCTGCAGGACCTCGGAGAGCAGCTGCACCCCTCGGCCACGGGTCTGAGTCTGAGAACTTGTTAAACTTAACCTAAGGAGAAGTGAAACAACCTGTCAAGATACACGCAGACATGTGTTTCACTCCTGTTATGAGATCATGCCAATGTTTGTTCGATCTCACAAAAGTAAGTACACCCCTCACATTTCAGCAACCATTTTAGTATTTAGGACAATACAGTGGAACCCGGTTATGTCGATGTCCTAGGGGGTCGCCAAAAAGCATCGAGGTAACGGATGATCGAGATAAACAAAAATCAAAATAGCGGCAATATATTAACGTGCTTGAAATTTCTTTATGTACATGATGTGCGTTAATAAGTGAGAATGTGCGTGCACGTGTTTTTGGAGGGTTTTTTACACAACAGCGTTGCCGCGATTTGTTTGATGAAGGCATGCTATAAAAATGTACATACGTTTGTTAACAACAAAAGGCATAAGTGCACCTACTAACAGCAGAGATTTACCAGTATACAATACAAACCACCGTCCATTCTCCATACAAACCTTTATTATATTCTCCAACATTATAAACACACAGATCGCTCAAAAAAAAAAAAAAAACAGCGGCTGCACAGTGCCGTCTCACATTTAGTCCACATGTGGAAAAAAGAAAATAAACAGTAACTAAGTTTCTGAAAACTTATGACCATCAGGCTGAAGTAATCCGCACAAACACACAAAGCAAAGTGTCCGAAAAACTTACGTCCGCTGATGCCGAGGGGAGATAAGCCGAGAGAGAGAGAGAAAATAGGAAATTCAAAAATACCGCGATCAAGCGGCACGGCGCCAAGCCAGAAAAAACCGGAAGATCCAAACCGAACCCGAAACCAAAACGAGGGACAGAAAAGTCTCAAACGTGAACGGCCGAAGGGCGTGGCAGGTGCTTTCGGCCGCTTTCTCTGAAGCTCCGGCTTCAACTCCTTACCGAGAGAGCCGTGCTCCTTACCCTGCTCGGGCCGGTAAGGAGTTGAAGCCGAGCGCCGCTCCGTTCATCGCATAACATTTAACAAAAAAAATGCATATGTGCACTTACTAACAGCAGAGATTCACCAGTATACAATACAAACACCTGTAGTATGTGTAAGGTTTGATTTTTCCGCCACTTTCGCGAGTTCTTCTGCGGCTGCACAGTGCCGATCGACATAACTGACGTTAAAATTTCAAATTTTTCCCCCCTTGTGCTCGAGATATCAGGGTTCGACATAACCGATAAAAAATGCGTAGAAAAAGCGAGAATTTGGCGGTTCCACTTCAAAAACGTCGACTTAATAGGGTTGTCGAGTTAACTGAGGGCGAGATAACCGGGTTCCACTGTACTATAGAAATAAGATTTATTTTAGAGTAGTCAGTGTGCAGCTTGTATAGCAGTACAGATTTACTGTCCTCTGAAAATAAGAACATACAGCCATTAAAGTGTAAATAACTGCCAACAAAAATCTTCACTCACTTATGTTTTAATATATTTTTGCCCATGAACATATATTAAATTATTACAAGTACAGTGAAACCCGGTTATGTCTGTAAGTCTGTATGTAAGTTCTGTGAAAGCAGAGAGAGTTCGTGTAGAGAATCCACAGATCCGCGCTATGGAAAGCGCAGCGCTGGGCAGCAACGGATAAACGTGGTGCAGACAGCGTGAACATGGAAAACAGCAGGAGCGGGGTAATCCGGGGGGCCGTTGAGAGAATGCGGAGTCCGAGAAGAAGGGTACGTAGCGGGATACGTATACGCGATTACACAGACCGCCATGAACCAACACATACGATCATGCACAAACAATAATGCACTGCGAGTGTGTGGAGGTGAGGGGCTTCAATAGGAGATGGGATGAGTGAGTGAATGAGAGTCAGGTGTGTGTGATCAGCATGACTGCGACGAGCTCTGTGCGGGCGGGACACGCACGGGAGAAGAAGCAGGGTGCTTTGGGGAATTCTTCGGGGGCAAACTACTACTTCACCTGCGTTCCTTTACTCGTTCTTTCCCCCTTCTTGCTCATGTCTTTCCAGCATTCCTTCCGAGCCTTGTTCCTATTCTTTTCTTCCTTCCTTCTCTGTTTTCATTTCTTCTTTATTCATTCGTTCCTTCCTTTCGATTTTTATTTTATTTCTTCCCTCTTCTTCCCTTCCTTCCTTCCTTCCCCTCGTGTTTATTTGTTAATTCCTTCCTTCGATTCTTTATTTTATTTCTTCCTCTTCTTTCTTTCCCACCTTCCTCTTCTCTAATTTGCTTCTTTTCTTCCTCAGATCCTCTCTACGCAACACCAGGATGGAGACTACGGAGTCTTTAGGTTAAATTTTGCTATGGAGTTGTTTCTTTAACCAACCAGATTTGAGTTGGCGACACGGGGCCATCTAGCAGGCGTCCAATAATAGCGACCTGCACAAGCTTAAATATATTTGTGTGGATTTAATAGCTGTTTCTTTCTGTGGCTGACAGATGAGAAGAAACCGATGTGGTTGCAGATACACTTGTAAGGACATTTACAAGACGGGCTTTTGAAGAAGAGCTGGGCATCGTGAGAAAAAGTCGGTCCAAACAGTTAAGTTTTTTCATGAAACAATTCTACCTGGTTTTTTTCTTTTCTGTAGAATTTGCATAAAAATACACAATTTGCATTCGTTTCAAATCTGTAATATACTGAAAGAAATGCACAACATTGCACAGGGTCATTGTAGGAGGTGAATATCGATGCTTCTGATAGAGATGATGTATGCAGGTGGTGCAGCTGTGGCTACAGTGAAAGGAGACGTGTTGAATTGTGTTCATTGGGTTTCTTGCTTTAGTGATAACATTCATTCTCGCTGGATGAGTTTATGATGGTATTAAGAGGTGGACTGGTTCAGACACCAAGTTGTTGGTGTGATTTCATTTTTATCATCAGATTATTACGATACGATCTCAGTAAATTGTTGAACCCAGCCATTAGGGAGGCACAAGCCAGTGCATTCTTAGTGCCGGTCCCAAGCCCGGGTAAATGGGGAGGGTTGCGTTAGGAAGGGCATCCAGCGTAAAACACGTGCCAAATCAAATATGCGGATCACAAATGAGAATTTCATACCGGATCGGTCGAGGCCCGGGTTAACAACGACCGCCACAGGTATCGTTAGCCGACAGGGTACCGTGGAAATTGGGCTACTGTTGGCGAAGGAGGAGAAGGAGAGGAGGAAGACGTCTACAGAGACGGCAGGGAAAGGAGCAGTGTAGGAGAGTGGAGGTTCGGGTTGGTACTTTAAATGTTGGTACTATGACGGGTAAAGGGAGAGAGGTAGCTGATATGATGGAGAGGAGAAAGGTAGATATGTTGTGTGTTCAGGAGACCAAGTGGAAAGGGAGTAAGGCCAGGAACATTGGAGGTGGGTTTAAACTGTTTTATCATGGTGTGGATGGAAAGAGAAATGGTGTAGGGGTGATTCTGAAGGAAGAGTACAGTAAGAGTGTAGTGGAGGTGAAGAGAGTTTCTGATAGGGTGATGATCGTGAAGGTGGAAGTTGAAGGATGATGATAAATGTCATCAGTGCCTATGCTCCACAAGTTGGCTGTGAGATGGAGGAGAAGGAAAGATTCTGGAGTGAATTAGATGAAGTGGTAGATGGTGTACCTAGGAAAGAACGGTTAGTGATTGGGGCGGACTTTAATGGGCATGTGGGTGAAGGGAACAGAGGTGATGAGGAGGTGATGGGTAGGTATGGTTTTAAGGAGAGGAATGTGGAAGGGCAGATGGTGGTAGATTTTGCTAAAAGGATGGAAATGGCAGTGGTGAACACTTATTTTAAAAAGAAGGAGGATCATAGGGTGACGATAAGAGTGGAGGAAGGTGCACACAGGTGGACTATGTGCTATGCAGGAGATGCAACCTGAAGGAGATTGGCGACTGTAAGGTGTTGGCAGGGGACAGTGTAGCTAGACAGCATAGGATGGTGGTCTGTAGGATGGTTTTGGAGGCGAGGATGAAGAGGAGGAGAGTGAGGACTGAAAGAAGAATAAGATGGTGGAAACTGAAGGAGGAAGAGTGTAGTGTGAGGTTCAGGGAAGAGGTCAGAGAGAGGCTCAGTGGTGTTAAGGAGGTGTTGGATGATTGGGCAACTACTGCAGGAGTGATGAGGGAGGCAGCTAGAAAAGTACTTGGTGTGACATCTGGAAATAGAAAGGAAGACAAGGAGACGTGGTGGTGGAATGAGGAAGTGCAGGAGAGCATAAGGAGAAAGAGGTTGGCAAAACAGAAGTGGGATAGACAGAGTGATGAGAAAAGTAGGCAGGAGTACAAGGAGATGCGGCAGCAGGTTAAGAGGGATGTGGCGAAAGCCAAGGAAAAGGCATATGAGGAGCTGTATGAGAGGTTGGACACTAAGGAAGGAGAAAAGGATTTGTACCGATTGGCCAGGCAGAGGGACCGAGCTGGAAAGGATGTACTGCAAGTTAGAGCAGTAAAGGATGGAGAGGGAAATGTGTTGACTAGTGAGGAGAGTGTGTTGAGAAGGTGGAGGGAGTATTTTGAGCAGCTGATGAATGAGGAAAATCAGAGAGAGAAGGTTGGATGATGTGGAGATGGTGAAGCAGGATGTAGATAAGATTAGTAAGGAGGAAGTGAGAGCAGCGATTAAGAGGATGAAGAGTGGAAAGTCGGTTGGACCAGATGACATACCGGTGGAAGCGTGGAGATGTTTAGGAGAGATGGCAGTGGGGTTTTGACCAGATTGTTTAACAGGATTTTGGAAGGTGAGAAGATGCCTGAGGAATGGAGAAAGAGTGTGCTGGTACCGATCTTTAAGCATAAAGGAGATGTGCAGACCTGCAGTAACTACAGGGGTATTAAGTTGATCAGTCACACCATGAAGTTATGGGAAAGAGTAGTGGAAGCCAGGCTGAGAGAAGAGGTGACCATCTGTGAGCAACAGTATGGTTTCATGCCGAGGAAGAGCACCACAGATGCCATATTTGCTTTGAGAATGTTGATGGAGAAGTATAGAGAAGGACAGAAGGAATTGCATTGTGTATTTGTGGATTTAGAGAAGGCGACGACAGGGTGCCAAGAGAGGTTGTGGTACTAACAGCAGAGATTCACCAGTATACAATACAAACACCTGTAGTATCTGTAAGGTTTGATTTTTCCGCCACTTTCGCGAGTTCTTCTGCGGCTGCACAGTGCCGATCGACATAACTGACGTTAAAAATTCTAATTTTTCCCCCCTTGTGCTCGAGATATCAGGGTTCGACATAACCGATAAAAAATGCGTAGAAAAAGCGAGAATTTGGCGGTTCCACTTCAAAAACGTCGACTTAATAGGGTTGTCGAGTTAACTGAGGGCGAGATAACCGGGTTCCACTGTACTATAGAAATAAGATTTATTTTAGAGTAGTCAGTGTGCAGCTTGTATAGCAGTACAGATTTACTGTCCTCTGAAAATAAGAACATACAGCCATTAAAGTGTAAATAACTGCCAACAAAAATCTTCACTCACTTATGTTTTAATATATTTTTGCCCATGAACATATATTAAATTATTACAAGTACAGTGAAACCCGGTTATGTCTGTAAGTCTGTATGTAAGTTCTGTGAAAGCAGAGAGAGTTCGTGTAGAGAATCCACGGATCCGCGCTATGGAAAGCGCAGCGCTGGGCAGCAACGGATAAACGTGGTGCAGACAGCGTGAACATGGAAAACAGCAGGAGCGGGTAATCCGGGGCCGTTGAGAGAATGCGGAGTCCGAGAAGAAGGGTACGTAGCGGGATACGTATACGCGATTACACAGACCGCCATGAACCAACACATACGATCATGCACAAACAATAATGCACTGCAAGTGTGTGGAGGTGAGGGGCTTCAATAGGAGATGGGATGAGTGAGTGAATGAGAGTCAGGTGTGTGTGATCAGCATGACTGCGACGAGCTCTGTGCGGGCGGGGCACGCACGGGAGAAGAAGCAGGGTGCTTTGGGGAATTCTTCGGGGGCAAACTACTACTTCACCTGCGTTCCTTTACTCGTTCTTTCCCCCTTCTTGCTCATGTCTTTCCAGCATTCCTTCCGAGCCTTGTTCCTATTCTTTTCTTCCTTCCTTCTCTGTTTTTCATTTCTTCTTTATTCATTCGTTCCTTCCTTTCGATTTTTATTTTATTTCTTCCCTCTTCTTCCCTTCCTTCCTTCCTTCCTTCCCCTCGTGTTTATTTGTTAATTCCTTCCTTTCGATTCTTTATTTATTTCTTCCCTCTTCTTTCTTTCCCACCTTCCTCTTCTCTAATTTGCTTCTTTTCTTCCTCAGATCCTCTCTATGCAACACCAGGATGGAGACTACGGAGTCTTTAGGTTAAATTCTGCTATGGAGTTGTTTCTTTAACCAACCAGATTTCGAGTTGGCGACACCGGGGCCATCTAGCAGGCGTCCAATAATAGCGACCTGCACAAGCTTAAATATATTTGTGTGGATTTAATAGCTGTTTCTTTCTGTGGCTGACAGATGAGAAGAAACCGATGTGGTTGCAGATACACTTGTAAGGACATTTACAAGACGGGCTTTTGAAGAAGAGCTGGGCATCGTGAGGAAAAGTCGGTCCAAACAGTTAAGTTTTTTCATGAAACAATTCTACCTGGTTTTTTTCTTTTCTGTAGAATTTGCATAAAAATACACAATTTGCATTCGTTTCAAATCTGTAATATACTGAAAGAAATGCACAACATTGCACAGGGTCATTGTAGGAGGTGAATATCGATGCTTCTGATAGAGATGATGTATGCAGGTGGTGCAGCTGTGGCTACAGTGAAAGGAGACTTGTTGAATTGTGTTCATTGGGTTTCTTGCTTTAGTGATAACATTCATTCTCGCTGGATGAGTTTATGATGGTATTAAGAGGTGGACTGGTTCAGACACCAAGTTGTTGGTGTGATTTCATTTTTATCATCAGATTATTACGATACGATCTCAGTAAATTGTTGATTCTTGGAAAAAAAAAAAAGCGGGTCATGACGAGAATCGACAAACCCACGGTTCGTAACCGATGGTGCTTTTTTTGTCTGTTGAGCGGTGGAGCCACATTCATACGAGATCTTAATCACATCTGCCAAAACTCATCTGTCAGCGATCATCTCACATTCAGTCTAAACCACAAGGCTCTGGTTACTGAGCAGAAATTTGGCAGTTCAAGCCCCAGCATTGCCAAGCTGCACTTCCTGGGGCCCTTGAGCAAGGCCCTTAATTCTCTATGCTCCAGGGGGCGCTGTATCATGGCTGACCTGCGCTCTGACCCACAGCTTCCCAACAACCTGAGATATGTGAAGAAAGAATTTTACGGTGAGGCAGTGCATGAATGATAACTAAAAGCCTCCTTCCTTTCCTTCCTCTCCTTTCCTCATATCCTTTTTTCTTTATCTTTCCCATCTTCTTTCTTTTCTTTACTTCCACCCCTTTTAAATTATTTCCTTTTGATATGTCCTTCCTGTCCTTTTTTCCTTTCTTCAATCCCTACTTCTTTAACTCCTTTCTTTATCCCTTGCATCTTTCCTTACTTCTTACCCTCCATCTTTCCCTCCGTTCTTCCTCCTTTCTTTTCATCCCCTTTCATCAAAACACATCACAACCTCATGCTCCAGTACATCTGATCACATGATCAACTTGCTTGTTAATATCATGAGCAGCAGCTACGCTAATTCCTCTCCACTGCTTCTCTTTCTCTACCCTTCCCGAGGCATCCTGAGGTTGCTCCAGCTCCAGTCACGTCCCACCTCATGAAGATTATGGACCTTCAAAGAGTAGACCCCCAAAACATCCCGAACCCTCTAGAGATGAGGATGTTTTGGAGATGTTTCATGTAGAGTTTGGACACTGGACCTCTTTGAGCATTTGAAAGACTCTGTCATGGAGAAGCTCATGATCTCAGATGTTGAACTGTTTTATGAGCTGCTCAGTAGCTCCTGGTTCCACAACGTCAACTGACTGTATAAGACTGTAGAAAAGACATTACTCATCACGCACTCTTGATATCACCTAAATGAGGATGGGTTCCCCTTTAGAGTCTGGTTCCCCTCAAGGTTTCTTCCTCATAACATCTAAGGGGGTTTTTCGTTGCCACAGTCTTACCTCAAGCTTCATCATCAGGGATAAAAACACATCGTTCACTTATATTCACATTTTTTATTCTATAAATAGGTTCTGTAAAGCTGCTCTGAGACAACATCCACTGTGAAAATCCACTAAAGAATAATCTTGAACTTCCTTTCATTATTCCCTCCCTCTTTCTTTCTACCATGCCTTCCTTCCTTTCAATTCCTCCTTTCCTTCCTTTCAATTTCTTCCTTCCCTCCCTGATTTCCTTTCTTTCTGTCCCTCTTCCTGGTGAACCCTGAGCGCACAATCGGAACGATGCCACTTATTTCCTGTTCAGTCAGATACCAAATGCTTTTTAAAACCAGTCTCATTCCTGATCTTTTCACAAGGTTTGGTGAAGGAATATGAGAATTTGTTGAACACTGTTCAGAGGCAGAAGAAATCGCTTCTACTCATGTTCAAGCTCTCATTCAAAATCACACACTTTGAAAACCCCATTACTTTATGATCAGTCGGTTCATCCCTGGTGAACGGACACTTGATGTACCTGTGTGTGTGTGTGTGTGTGTGTGTGTGTGTGTGTGTGTAATACATTACCCTAGTGCCTCGACCAGCTGAAGGATTGAGAACTGTCCCGTCTTGACACCTTCAAGAAAAACAAAAAACAAATATGAAGTTAATAGGAAGGGCAAATCCCAGGTAAAGTTTAAGCATCCTAAAGACCATCCTCCTGAACATACAGATAACTACAGAGAGTTTAGGATTTAGTTCTCTGGGGCCCCACTGGAGGCCACTTGTGCACTTAGGGGTCTTTGAAAGCATCCACTTTTCCTGCAATGTGTTTTGCAAGACTGTAATAATCTGGTGATCAGAGAGCGCTTCTCCTCCTGCTTCACACAGGATGTGGTAAACCAACCAGCAACATCTTAGGCACGCTTATTCTTTTTTTTCTCACCCGTATTCCTATAATTCCACCTCCTGCGTTCTGATTGGCCCAGACATTCAAACAAACGCGCAAACAACCAATGAAAGAGCGAAAATTCTGAACGAAAGGAAGGCCATCCAATCACAAAGCAGGTGGGGCGGGATTAATCGGAATACGCGTGGAACACACAATGCACGTTTACCAACAAGTTACAGACGCAGCATTGTCTAACTGCAGCGCGTTACGTGTATAACATTCACAACTTCAAGACACCGCACCTGTCGCGATCGTCGTAGCCGAGCTGTCGGCTTGTCCGGAGACGAATTCCTCCAACAGACTGACTAGACTTGCGACGTCGGCAGCCATCGCGAACAGCTTCAAAGCGTCTCCCTCCCACCTGCGCATGCGTAGACGGGTGTTTTTTTAATTTAATTTAATTTAATTTTCAACATAATTACAAATCATTAGAAGACGAAAATAATGCAATTGTACGTTGTTAGATTTGTGATTTATATTTAATAAAAATAAATAAATAATTAACAAGATCCGTTACGTACGAACGGCGGAATCGGAATCCGCGCATGCGCACTAGGTGAAGAGGAGCTGAGGCTGATCAGTGAGACGCTATAGTTAACAGGGAAGTCTGAGGCGAGCTCGCGAAAAAGAACAAAATATATATTAAATACATTTACGGCGAAATAACGATTGAGTTCGACAGCTGACATGGGTGTTAGTTAGGACTACTCGTGAGTGTGGAGTGAAACCGGAGAGGTTTGAGGTAAAACGGGGTTGTTTTTCCTGACAGGAATAACTCCCCCTGTGTGTGAGGAGTCGGAGTGAAGCTCGTCGCGGTGAAGTAAAAGAAAACCTTTTTGTCTTTTATACACAAAAAACTATAAAATTTGACATTTTAGGGCACATTTTAGTCACGAAACGTTGCTAAGTGACACAACTAATGTGACTAGTTTAGCTAATTAACTAAACTAAACTAACTAGTTCAACTAACCCATTTGGCTCGAGCCAAATCTCGCGAGACCAACTTTTTTTCAGAAATAGAAACCAACTTGAAAAAATTGTTCATCCGATTTAATCCGATTTTAGATACTTTATTACTCAATAATAATTACTTAGTAATGATTCGGATCAGACGCAGGCATCGGTGTTAGACGGGTTTTCTATCTACATCTTCATTGTATCTCCAGACCCTTGAGGAAGGATTTCTACTGCAGGACCTGAGAAACTAAGAGAACTTTCGTTGGTATTAGGAGAAAAGACAGTAAAGGATGTAGGGGATCACCTGTACATCTCTTTCAAAGTGATCTCTACCTGTGAAGACGCTTAAATAATCTAAAAAGTTCTTGTAGGTATCTAACCGAACTGAGGAACGACTTAACTAACTCGCTCATCCCGAGTCTGATCTCGCCAGACGAAATATTGCAATTGAACCTGGACGTTTCCTCCATCGTAATATTAAGACGTGATCTTTAAAAATTGATGAAAACGTCGCTTGCTTAAGGAAGACAAGGGCCGAGAAGGTTTAAGAGTCGTGACCTGACTGCGATGTGGCCCCTGTGGATCTGAGCACCATGGGAGGATGTGTGGGGAGAGAGCGCCCCGAGTCCCAAGGCTCGTCCCGCCGAGGAAGAGGCCAGAGGAAACGCGGAGGTAAGACGCCGACGACTTCTGTCGAAAAAGTCAAATATACTGGTTTCGTTTCTCTCACTTGTGAACAGGTCCTGATTTATTTCTGAGACAACCCATTTGAGATGTTTTTCCGGCCTGGAACGCTCGAGTCGGATTGGATTGGACGCGCCGTCCACCGATGAGCTGGAGGGGTGTAGCTTTGTCTTCTGAGGGATTCTTCTGAGTCTTCAGAAGATGGGAAGATCGTCTCATTTTAGTGACTCGGTTCTTTGAAACTTGTCATCAAAATGCAGGAGTCTTATTTTGAGTGGTTTAGTACATTTGATCAGATAGTTAATTTTCAACACCTCTACATAAACGAACTTCAACTACACTTCCCATGATGAAAATATGATCATGCAGCTGATGACAAATGATGACAAACAGAATGAGTAGCTCACCTCTCATCATCTTCTGGTCCATACCGTTTCTTTTGTCACGTGTGTCCCATAATTATTCTCACAATAGCATTTGGAAAACGGAGAACTCTGATCGATTACATTGTAGAGTTTCTAGGAGTGACGTGATAAAAGAACGATTTAGATTTAGAGTCGAGAGATGAACCACTTGATTCTGTTTACGGTACATATCACGGAGATTTTGCAATGTTTTGCTTGTGAGCGTCCAGTAGAAAGTAAACGACTCGCTCTTCTGAATCAAATTGAACGATTAATTTTTGAACGCCCCGTCACGACTTGGCCGCATTCGCGTAATTCCCGTGAGAAGTTAGCAGCTGCACGGCGCTCCGATGTCACACGGGGGATGTTGTTTTTGCCAGTGTAGTTACAACAGGAGGAAAGAAAGACAATCAGAGATATCAGACGTGAGCGATCACAGCGTGGTTTGTGGCCTAAAACGTATGATAGGGTGCAGATCTTTTTCCAGTAACGCTCATCATGGTGATAAGGAGGAATCTAACCTAGTGGAGATGACAAACTCTGGATTCCCGGAATGCACCGCGTTTATATGATGACTCAGTTGTTCCGAGTGAGAGGAGAGGCTCATGATTTAGCCTGAATGTCAGAGTTGGGAAGAATGAAGGATTAAAGCTCTGCTGCATCTCACAAAGTCAGCTCATATCCTCGAAGCCATCCTAACAAAGTCTCACGTTTGTATTTTAAATCTTGTTGAAAGCCCTAAATGAAGTTAAAACGGATCTTTTGGAGCACATCGATAAACCACCGGATGTGCCGTCAGGTTTGGGAAATGCTGCTCGAACTTCATGTCAGCGTTTGCATACATACAGGTTTCCGAGTACCGTGCGAAAGCTGTGTTCTCGATGCAGCTTTAATAGGCCATAGTACGTGAATACGCAGGCCCGGAGGGTCATGACACACTTCTGCTATTTTAGGTGCAGATCAGCATTTTATAAGATGTAGGTTAGAGAGTCACCAATCCAGCCTGGATGAGCAACCAAAGTTCAAACAGCATTAGAGCGAGTAGCAGGACTGCGGCGTTCCAGCTCAAGCACAGTGCTGGTCTTAGTGATGTAGAACATAGAATTCACACCGAGACACAGTTTATATTAGGGATGTAACAGTACACAAATTCACGGTTCTGTACTTCCCTCGGTTTTTAAGTCATGGTTCGTTTCAATTTGGGGAACGTTTAGGGGGAAGAAATGCGAAACATAAAATCGCTTGTTTCGTTTTTTTTTTTTATTTAATTTACGCCAGTTTATTATTATTAACATTTGTGAATATCAACAGTTTAAATTTGTACAAAAAATAAATAAATTAAATAAAATACCTGCTTGGTTTAATAATACAGAAAATGCTATTTTATAATATTATATAAAAATTAAATGTATAAAAATAAAATTATAAATTGGCACAAATTAAATTGATTAAATAAAATGAAATAAATGGAAATAATGTAATTATTACTCCCGCGATGTGCAGAATTGTTGGGATCTTCTCCTCTTAAAGCTGTAAATCAAATGCTAAAAGAATCCATATCGCGAGACTCATAAAAACGTGACACTGCGCTAACTCTCGTTTCTTTTCTTTTTATACACTGCCATTGTTGTGCATGTTTTCAAGTGTAATAATATATATCTTTTTAAATTCGCTCAAAGTGTGAGGTGATCTCGGGCTAAATGTATTTAATATGTTAATTAAAAATAAATGTAATATTTAAAACGAGAAGAAAATGTTTGCTTCCCGCCTCAATGACTGTACGGTTTCGTTACTGCGACTGTCCCTACTAATGCTTATTTGTAGCCCAGCGATGGGCGTTAGCTTCCACACACACGTGCTCGCTTATACACCTGTTCCTGTTTGTTTGGAAATAATATTCTGCCTGATTCTCACACACGTGGGCGTTCCCGTGACGTGAGAGGAAATTTCCTGCCACCAGAACCCGAACAAATTCTCAGGGTTCAAATTTAGATGTAGAATCGAATGCACTAACCGTTTTGAGAACCTTATCGTCCACCGCTGACATGATAAGCGGCATCCTGAACATCTGCACCGGGTGTCTGACCTATAACCTTTTATGCAAGGTCTCTGGCTTTTTTGTTTGTTTTGTCAACGTAAACACATGGCACTTGCATAGTAATACAGCACAGTCGAACATTGGGCCGAACGCAGAGAAGGTTTACCGTGTTTGAAATCTTGGTGCTCGCTGTAACTATCAGATGTTCACGATTTCAGCTTCTCGACGATCAGGTTTTGTTTTATGTTCACCATGCAGGGTTCACTCATGTACACTACTTATATTTACTTTAGCAGGATAGAAAACATTATACAGAGTCTGTCAGAAGTTTGGAAAAACAGTTTCCAGGCTGTTCTGTTTCTATGCAACAATCGAAGAAATGTAACTGTATGAAAATAAATAAATGTCCACGTTATTTTCAATAAAAAATCTTCCCTTAGCGTGAATTCCAGCTTTATACACACATCTGGACAGTTTGTTTCTCCAAACAATCAGCCTCTTGTAAAACTCGCTAAAGGTGTTGTAGTCTCTAGTTGGAGATTTCTTGTTCAGCCCAGAGCAGTTTAATAGGATTTAGGTGCGGTGAGTGGGCAGGCCGTTCCATGATAGATAACATTCCAGCTGTTTGCTCTTTAAATAAAGCTTAAGGATTTTGAACGTTCGCTTCGGTTCCAATGAGCCGCAGTACAGACGGATTTGCTCAAGTATGATATGTTCAAGTATGAAACGATAACCATGTTGGGGGTGAGGCAGTCTGCTAACATCTTCTCTCCTATTCTCTGTCTTACTCAAGTAATTCTGTTGAAGACAAAAATGTCCAATTTGCACTTTCTTTCACTCATTCATTGTCCAATTTTAGTGTGATTTTGTCTTTTACTGAAAGAAAGGAATATGCATGTGCTTCAAAAACCAAAAAAGAAAGTGTTTCCACAATTTTCACAGCCATTGTATGTAAACGAGTTGTTGAGTATTAGTGAAAAAAATCACTTTCTGGTTCGGTTTCAGTTGCCTGCTTGTTTGTAATGTTTGAATTTGCTTATCTAATGTCAAGTCATGCTGATGTGTTCTCACTGCTAGTGCGTAACGCTCTGTACACAACACTCTATCCTGAGTATTCCGGAAACTTTCTTGCTAATAAACAATTGTCATGTGGACAACACTTATTAACATACCTATTAATGCTTAACTATCCCTGATAAGTTTATGGCTATATAGCTATATCTAAGCCATGGCTATAAAAGGACTGTTTGGTGCTGATATCATGTGTTTTTTATTGCCAGGAAAAATCCTTTGTATATTATATACACAGAAACTGTTTAAAGATCCTGAGGGCCTGATTTCTAGGCAGGTTTTTGCTCAGGTTCAGCCTTCTGTCCAGTGCCATGTGTCCACCCAGACCTCATTTTCCCCCAGCTGAAAACGTGAAAATGATATTTCCGTAAGAATAAATTAGTTTAATTGGCGCTCGGTTGTGTAAGAGGCCTTGTACGACGGTTGATGTATCGTGGAAAGAAAGGCGAAATGGACGAACTGTGCATTTTCACAGCGTACAAAACCAAAACATGATTGAACATGCAGAGGATTTGAAAAACCTTGATTGCAGCCCCCAAGCAAAGAATGTAGCTGATCCTTTTCACGGAGCAGTTTGTAATTTTGGTTCTCCTCCCGCCACGAGCGTGTAAACACCATTAAGCTGTTACTCGATGCACAAAACACGTATCGATGTACATGGCTGACTAAGGAAGATTTACTGCTGTAAATGATAAAGCCTACAGGATGAACCTGTATAACCTCGGGGGACATTGTAATACACACCTACAGAAACCAGCCCTCAATGGGTTATCTTTATTGACAACATGGCGTGTGTTGTTTTGGACACAAGATAATATAATCAATGGCAAAAGACTTGTGACCGTTACAGAGGAGTGTTGTGACCTTGGGTGCGTCTCAGGCAGGGAGTCGACCGCTTTAAGTTCTTTCAGTGCACTGGACCATTAACTCCATAAAAATAATCCCAGAATGCACCGCAAAAACCAGGAGGAAAAATAAATTGCAGAGGAAATGCGAGTATCGTGTTGTAGCTACTTGTTTACTTGATTTGATGGGGGTTTTTTTGTTTGTTTGTTTGTATTTGAAATTGGTTGGTTTGACTGATGAGGACATTTGAGCAGGGGAAATTTTAAACTCGAGAACGTAGTCATGTTTCAGAGACAGGGGCCTCCTTACCAGGGCCCAATCTCGTGTACACCATGTGCGGCTTCACGAGGCGCCCCTTCTTCCTAACGCTTACTTTCTCCCTGAGCAAAAGTTTGTGGACAGCCAGGCTTAAGGTTGTGTGCTTTTTGAACATCCCATTTCACATTTGCTCTTATGACCCCCACTCTTCGGGGAAGATGTTCCACTAGATTTTGTGGAGATTAATTCAGCCACAAGGATGTTAGACATTGGTGATGTGAGGAGGCCTGGGGTTCAGTCAGCATGAAAAATCTATCTCCAAACGTGTTCAGTGAAGTTCAGAGTTCTATATCAGAGATCTACCACTTGAACCCATGTTAGGCATGTTTTCATTTAGCTGGGTTTGCGCACAGGAGCATTTTATGCGGGAACAGGTTTGGGTCTCCTAAACCTGCCAATGCCTTCATCTGTATCGTGTAGCATGGTATGTGGGTTGGCAGTGCAATGGTGAAAGCGAGCAGGTACACCTTACTGAAAGAGACACTTAAAACCTGCGTAGACCTTAGCAGCCATTTACAGGGTTTCTGTGGGATCTAAAAATAAGTCTAAAATGTAAAAATCTTATATTAATCTTGTTTTATTAATCTTATGTAATCTTGTCTTGCTTTAAACATTTTTCACCAGGTCTTAATTTCCCTTTGTAACGCTCCCTCTAATGCTCATTGAGATGCTCCCTTGTTTTTGTTTGTTAGTTTCCGTGGTTGTTGTATTTGTCGGCTTTGTGGAAGTGCAAGTTTAGTGCTACTTGGCAAAACCTGCAGAAACCCTACATTTAGCTACATAGTGCTTGTCGATTTTTATTGATTTCTTCTCAATAAGTCAGACTCCATTACGTCAGAGGTTTTTAATCAACGCAAATAATCTCCTAAAGCCGTTTGCTTTAGGACCTGTGCGATTTCAACAGACTGTTCAAGGTGCCCAGTACAAACGAATTCTTTAATACAGCCTTCACTAAAAGTATTGAGAATGACAAATATAAATTTTCACAAATTCTGCTGCTTCAGTGTTTTACAGATGTTTTTGTCAGATGTTACTATGGTACACTGAAGTATAATTACAAACATTTTATAAGTGTCAAAGGCTTTAATTGACATTTACTGGGCGTGCAACAGATAACCCACGGATTAATTGCGAATTTTTTTAACTTGCGGATTAATCTGTATTTTTTTTTAACGATCGCAAAATGGAAGACTTCTTTGCCTTCCTGCCGCTATTGTATTTTAAGCAGTTTTGTAACTACACAGAGCAGTCGTGTTCACGTGAACGGGGGACAGTCAACAACAGCTGCTAACGAAGGAGCAGAATAAATTGAAAAGCCTCCCGAACCATTCAAATCGCATGTACGGGAGCGTTTCCTCGCCCCTTTTTTGCTGATCCAAACAATGATCCAATAATGCCAACACTAAAAGCGTAATGTGATCGGAACCGTGAGTTTTGTGACCTCTAACACTTACATTAAGTTTATGCAAAAGAGCCAATATTTGCAGTGTTGTCCCTGTTTCAAGACCTCTGCTTTTCGCATGCTGTCAATCAATTTCTGGGCCACATCCTGACTGATGGCAGTCCATTCTGGCATAATCAATGCTTGGAGTTTGTGGGGCTTTTTTTGTTCACCCGTCTCTTGACTATTAACCACAAGTTCTCAATGGAGATAAAGTCTGGGGGAGTTTCCTAGTCATAAACCCAAAATTACGACGTTTTCTTCCAGTCCATTATAGACTCTTTGTACCAATTTTGTCATCGGCACGATTAGAGAAGTAAATTAGTGGTCAGGTACGCTTTACTTCCGCTTTAATTCAAACTCGAGCGTCCAGAACGTGTGTACGATTTTTATATTGCACTCTAATCGTAAACCAGCAAACATACTAAATCGAATTGAGCCATACAGGATCAAGATCAAAAGGATGATACATCAGTAGCTTCGGTTTTGAAGTTTTAAAGAAAAAAAGTGCTTTGCAAAACAAAACATCTACTCAATTTTGTAACATGTCGTTGAGGACTAATACAGTTGCGTGCAGTTTGGAAACAATCCCCACTCAGGAAAGTCTTCAGGAAAGAGGCGATTATACTTTCCGTTTTCTGGGTAAATTGACATGCTGTTTTTTTTGCTTTGCTTTTAGAGAGAGAGAGAAACTGGTAAGGTAATGACACAGCTATGAAGTGAGAACAAGAGCTTTCTCATCTCTCGGATGCTCCACAGCATTGCATTGAATTGAATTCTAAACGGTTTCAACGTTTGCATATATTTTTTTATGTTAATAAATAAAGCGCTGTAATTGGGGGTAAAACACTCCAGACCAAAAAAAAAAAATAATTAAAAATCATTTACTTTGATGGTGTTGTACAACTGAGCAGTACAGGGTGAAACGGGCCTTGCTCAAGGGGTCTAAAAGTGGTAGTGCTTGCCCTTGGTCATGCCCTTCCAATTAGTAGTCCAACATCTTATCTACTGAGCTCTTGCCCCAGGGGAAATCCCAGGAGAAGCCTTTACTTAAGCTACCAGGATGTGTGGATCCACTTTGTAAATGCCCTCTCCTGCCGTTCTCCCATTGTTTATTACAGGAGCTGAGCGCTGTAATTCTACGTTTCCTGGTCTGTGTACGTCCAGACCCTTTTCTTCCTCTCTCTCCTGTCTAATGATTCATTTCATATTTCAGAAAGGTTAATACTATATTTCTATACTATATGAGTCCTGCTCCGATCTTCAGTTTTCTTTCGGAGGTCTCTGAGGTTTTGGCATGTCCCCGCTAACTAAGTCTCTTTCCTCCTGTCATGAAGTAGTGCGAAACGAGGCAGCGGGGCAAATCCTGATTACGTGGCTGCACCTAAGCCGCCCACGCTATAAATAATTTGTTTGGATGAAAGGTGACCTTTTAAAACCACCGGTTGTTGCTTCACTTGCCGCCGAGCATCGTAGCATCTTTTCCACAACTCCACACACACACACACACACACACAGACACAGACACACACAGAGTGATATCTTATTTTCGGTTTTATTCCTTCCCATCGACACAGTTTTTGACGTGGCGCTGTTTATCAGCTGCCTCGCGTACGGATGAGAGGGTGTTTAGTTAATGAGAAGAGGGTGAAATACGGTGAAGGCAAGTGGTGGGTGGCAAACTGATAGAGGTTTTCAAATAGTTTTTCCACAGCGGTCGAGCAAATGCAGTGTATTTACCACCGCAACATAGTGTGGGCCCCGTAAACAGAAAGCACAGCCTTCATAACGCACCAGTCGAAAACCGTGGTTTCTGCTGCCACTAAATCAGTTACAAGCAAAAACCGAAGCGTAAATCAGACTCCGTGTTCAGTTGATCTGCAGCTTGGGCTTGGCTGGGTGGAAGTGGCAGAAGTACATTTCTATGTAATTTTGTTTCAGAATCCAGAAAGGTTCTTATTGATTCCCACTTCCCATCATACAGGTGTTTGGGGTATTAGTATGCTTTTTTTCCCCCTCTTTGCTTAAGGAAGGTGTCTTTCTCTGACATGCCTGACTGCCCTTAGCTTTATAAAAGCAAAGCCCACTCTGCAGATAAGCCTCATGTGCTTATGTGTCTCATATGCTCATGTGTTTTTGTCCAGGTAACTGATTTTCAATGATTATATTATCTCCCAGGCCATTGTGGCCGAGTTATCATGTGCAATGGTGCCATTGTTGACCCAAAATAGGGGTCCTGTTGTGTTCTGCGTCGTTGTGCGCATGCCTTATTGTCTGGATAATGGCTTTTGCAGGCTGTGTTTACCCAAAACGCGCAGTTAAAGAGGGAGCGACCATGACTTCCTCAAATAAACAGCTGGAGCTCGTGACGTTCATCCGTGCATTATGGTGACTTTATGTTCCACGGACTGATCCGATGGAAATCTAGTGGATCTTCAGTTGTCATTCTACACATATATAATAATAAGGATTATTATATAAAAACATTTTTTTTATTTTTTAATCTAGGAGCATAATCTTATGGGGATTGATCGGATATAAGTGTAATTGAAGTTATAACGTGATTTTCCACCTCTTCACATTTGTCATGCGAAACGGGAAAAAACAGGCCTCAACAAAAGTGTGTTTTTAATGTTTAATAGTAAGAGCATATAGAGTCTATAAAAAAGCCACTGTAACTGCACTTTTACGGTTACAGGCCTGAGTGGCTGCTGGTGCTGTTCTGCTTCAGAGAATGTTAAAAATTTGTGCAAATCCACAAGGGTGTTGTTAAAGTCAGGTATTGGTGTAGGTGAGGTGAGGAGGCCTGGAGTGCAGGCAGTGTTTACATTCATCCCAATGGATTTCAATCCTTTATGCACAGGGGCTGTACAAATTTACTTTGACCTAACAAATCTATAAACGTCCAGATGCTCCATTTTATTTTCACTGAAAAAAATTCCTCCCTTAGCATGAAGAACAGCTTAATACACACAGCATCTGGACGGTTTGTTTCTTTAAACTTTCTGCTGATATACTTTGCTGTGCCTTTTGTTAAACTCGCCAGAGATGTTCTTCACCAGTTGGAGATTTATTTACAATCCAGTTCATCCCGGTGCAGTTCAGTAAGATTTAGGTGCGGTGTCTGTGTTCCATGATATATAACACTCCAGACGACCGTTTGCTCTCTAAATAACGCTTACACAACTCAGACGTACGCGTCGACTCATCGCCTTGTTGCATGCTGAAGTCGGTTCCTATGAGCCGCAGTCCAGACGGAATCGCATGGTGTATGTTGAAGTGTGGAACGGTAGCTATGTGGGTTCAGGATTCCTTTCACTTTTTCTGGAATAAGTCTCCAACCTTCCCTGTTCCAAAACAACTTCAAACCATTAAGCTTCCACCTGTGGGGGTGAAGCAGTCTGCTCACATCTTCTCTCCTGTTCTTAATCTTACACACAAGTTCTTCTGTACGAGCCAAAATCTCCATTTGGACTCCACAGAAATGTTTTCGAGTCGTTCACTGTCCAATAATTGTTTGTTGTCTCAAAAGACATAAAAGACTTGGTGTTACTCTTTCTCAGCTATTGATTATTTTAGGAACCGAGTATTCTGCTGATTATTCCATCTGTGAATTGAGTAATCGAATATAAAGTACTTTTTCTTTAATAAAGCGCAATGCTAAATACACAATAGAATATAAGACAAGTCTCTTAAAAGACGAGTCGCATACAAGAATATCTGTGAAAACTAAACCCATTTAGTGCATTTAATTGCCATATTACAGTTATATTATTATATACTCTGTGTGTGTGTGTGTGTGTGTGTGTGTGTGTGTGTGTGTGTGTATATGTATGTATATCGGTGTGTGTGTGTGTGTGTGTGTATATATATATATATATATATATATATATATATATATATATATATATATATATATATGTATATATATATATATATATATATATATATATATGTATATATATGTGAGAGAGAGAGAGAGGGAGAGGGGGCAGTGGTGGTCCAGTGTTTAAGGCTTTGGGTTACTGATCATAAGGTCAGGGGTTCAAGCCCTAGCACTGCCAAGCTGCCACAGTTGAGCCCTTGAGCAAGGCCCTTAACCCTCTGTGCTCCAGGTGCGCTGTATCATGGTTGACCCTGCACTCTGACCCCAGCTTCCAGACAAGCTGGAACATGTGAAATTCTGGGGGAGTGGTAGCTCAGTGGTTAAGGTGCTGGGATACTGATCGGAAGGTCGGTGGTTTAAGCCCTGGGATCGCCAAGCTGCCGCTCTTGGTCCCTTGAGCAAGGCCCTTAACCCTCTGTGCTCCAGGGGCGCCGTATCATGGCTGACCCTGCGCTCTGACCCCAGCTTCAGAGCTGGGACATGCGAAGAACGAATTTCATTGTGCTGTAATGTATATGTGACAAATAAAGGCTATTCTATTATTTATATACAAAAATATAAATAAAAATTAAAAAATCTATTTCAGATGGCTTTAAAAGCTTTGTTTTAGTTTAAAATGATCCCAAACTTTGAAAACTTTCTCCATTTTTCATTCTGCAGCATCTTCTGTGTTACCTGTCCAGAGCGCTTCAGAGTTTAGCGGGTGGTGTGCCAGTAATAATGGTCCGTGGGGAAACACATTGCTCCCTGTGTAGTTAAATGGACTAGACGAAGCAAATGATTTGCCTTGATGCTTTTTTTGTATTCGAAGTACTCGAGTTACTCAAAGAATCATTTTAGCCCTAATGCTACTGCAGTACATTACATAAAATCCTTCTCTAGGAATATCCCCATGATCATTTCTAGAAATGGGGCTGGTTATAGAGTAGACTATTGTATATAAAACTATTTACAAATTAAATTAAATTATGATATATTATCATAATTGTATATTACACATGAATGCTGTTGTTTGATTCTGCGTGATGCAGTGATTTATTAATGAGATGTACCATCCTAATTCACACAGCACGCAACGAACCTCTGAAGAAGGATAAGCCCAGGTGGAAGAGCGACTACCCCATGACAGAAGGGCAGCTCCGCAGCAAGAGGGACGAATTCTGGGACACGGCGCCGGCTTTCGAGGGCCGCAAAGAAATTTGGGACGCTCTGAAAGCGGCCGCTGTTGCACTGGAATGCAACGACCACGAGCTCGCTCAGGCGATTCTGGACGGAGCCAGCGTCACTCTACCACACGGTGAGAGAGTCGCGATACCTCGTAAATAGTCATTTTCAGGGTGTGAAAATGCAGATTTTGTCTAAAGTCTATAATAGCATACATCAGAGATTGTAACATAACGCGTTATAAGTTTAAAAAATGACTATTTTAGATGTTAAATAGGGTCTTTATAATCTTATGCGTAATCAAATGCATATTTGAGTCTGAAATTTTGAAATGAAATATGTCTAGGAAACCCTTTGAATATCAATGTCCGTTTCCATCCTTGTAGGATCTCTGACCGAGTGCTACGACGAGCTCGGCAATCGCTACCAGCTGCCCGTGTACTGCCTGGCGCCGCCCGTCAACCTGATCACAGAGAGGAGCGAAGAGGAATCCCTGCCGGAAAACGCAGACGCCCAGACGGCCCCCAAGAAGGAATTCCAGCTCAAGGTGCGCCTCTCGACAGGCAAGGACGTGCGTCTCAGCGCCAGCATGGCCGATCCCGTGGGCCTGCTGAAGAAGCAGCTGCAGGCCCAGGAGGGCATCGAGGTGGTACGCCAGCGCTGGTTCTTTTCCGGCAAACTGCTCACGGACAAGACGCGCCTCCAAGACACCAAGATCCAGAAAGACTTCGTCGTCCAGGTCATTGTGAACCAGGCCGACTTTTAAAGCCAGAAAGAGCGCAGAGAGAACGCAAGAAGGCTAGAGGGCTGCTTTTTGTGCTTTCTTTCCTTTTTTATTTTTTTCAGGAACAGAAAATTGCTGAAATACAAGAATATGATGCCCAGTTCCTGTACATGACTATTTATCTCTGCCTTTTTGTCTTACCTTGCAAAACTTCTGGTTTCTAAACGAAAGAATGAAGACGGACGTCACGTGTCGGATCATCACTTTACCTGGCTGGTTTCGTGTGGAAAGACTAGCGAAAGTAAAAAAAAAAGAAATTCTATCTAGAATTTTCTCTGCGTATAACCACGAGAGCCGCTTTGAATCTCACCGGGTTAAAAGCGATTGTTCAAAAAGTGAACTGGAGGATGAACCGAAAGAGTAATATCTATGCTTGCTTTAGCAAAGTGCCAATATAAACAAGGGTGGGAAAAAAAGCACATAATCTCTTGACTCTGGAAAGGAAAGAAACATACAGAGGATCGTGTCGACCCATACCTCAGTGCTCCTTTTCCAGACGATGTCTCAAGGCTTTTATTTCTTCACTTTTTTAGAATACAGGAGCTTCATTTGCACACTTGCTAATATGTATAAGCGTCTCTGTGTGTGTGTGTGTGTGTGTGTGTGTGTGTGTGTGTGTGTGTGTGTGTGTGTGTGTGTGTGTGGGTGTGTGGGTGTGTGTGTGTGTGTGTGTGTGTGTGTGTGTGTGTGTGTGTGTGTGTGTGTGTGTGTGTGTGTGTATTTGCGCCTTTTAAAATGGGGAAAACAAATCCTATATGCTGATCGTTCCCGAGGTGTGCCTGCGTGTGTTGGCTTCGAAGCCAACGTCTCTTTGATATAAAAAAAAAAACCAGGTCTAATTTTATTCTATTTTTAAAAACGTGGCTGGCCCCACGTACGCCCTCGTTTCAAACCTGTATCCCGTGCGACAATTCAGAGCAAAGGCACAAATCTACTATGCAATTTCTGTTTTTCGTAGGATGACTCTTTCAGTTCACCAGGTTGCCCGTCGCTCTCTAGACCGTGTAAACCGCTCTACTCGACACGTAGAGATATATATTTTAACGAAACGCTTTATGGAAAAAAACAACTCTAATAGATTTGTAAGAGTTGTTTATCTTGTAACCCTAGATCTTATTTGCATCATTTTGTCATTTGGGTTGCGCTTACAATGACGACATTGACGTTCCTCCTTCTTATTTTACCCGGAAAAATAAAATACAAAGAAAACCATAAGCAGTAAAGTAGTTCGCTCGAAAACCAGCAGCATAGAAGGAGGAAGAAAGGGTGCACCAGTATTTAGCAAACACTTTTCAGTGTGGAAACATCATCAGGGTCAAATTACCCTTTTGTTTTGTACTTAATTACACTCAATAGTCCAATTGGTTGTTGTAGGGTAAGATTTTAAAGTGAAGAAACAAAAGGTACAAATTACAAGCCATAAAATTGTATATAATGCTAATATAAGGGTGTGTGAACATTTTTTTTGTTGGTTTGTTTTTGTTTTCTTTGTGTTTGACCCCCTGTGACACTCAATATTAGCTCACTGCCTCCTTATGATCCTCCAAATGGAAGGTCTATAATTTGTATTTTATATATATATATAAAAAGCAGGACTGTCACGTTGTTCTCCCCATCCCACTTCCACCCCAACTGATTGTGCAATACAAATCTACTGTTCTCTAACAGTACAGTTACTTCCTGTTTAGTAAGACACTGTCCTGTCCGACTGAATCACCCCCTCGTCATGATCAGCCCTTATTCATGCTCAGTGTTGTCGCTGTATTTTCTCGTATCTTGCTTAAGTCCGCAACGTCGACTGTGACCTCCGGTCCGCTGATGAAACAGGTCTGATAAGTTCCCTTACAATAAGCAGAATCTAAAACCCTCATGTTATGACAACAGACATCTAAAAGCTTTTTTTTTTTTCTTCTCTCTATTCAGCATTTAAGGTAAAATGCCGAATATCGTTTCATGTTTCCCGATCCTACGCTGTACCACGTTGGTGTTCGTTGTTAAACATGAAGTGGGCAAGCTGTGAGCTAATCGCGAGAACGTCCTCGTCTCCACGAAGGATGTTACTGTACTGTTTTTTTTATTATTCTAGAGGTTGCTCGCAAGCATTCTTAAGTTTGTTGTAGTAGAAAACGGACATGTTCCATCTTGAATAGTGTCTGCGCGAGGTTGACGAATGATTGCGTGTGTGTTGGGGGTTGTTCTCGTTAAATCTTCGAACATGTACCGAAAGACCGTAAGAGCTTCGACGCAAAGCCATGGACGATCCTCTCCGTTTTTCTTCTGACGAGCACGTTTGAAGGCCTCCTTCTCCTTTTACAAGCATCCATAAGCCATCGTTCTCTTCCGAAGCCTGCTGTTGTTCTGGGGAAGAGGAGGATCAGGGGGGGATCAGCGGTGGAAAGGTCACCTTTGAAAGACTGATGAATCTCAGATTAATGTGTATATTGAGAATTGAAATGTGTATGTGGTTCTAGAATGTTTACACGTAAGAATCCCTTTGTGATCATTTATAAGCCTTTTGTTCTTCCTCACAGATATTTTAAGTATCAATAAAATCACTCGAAAAACTTTTTTCTTGTAGATGAGCGATTATTGTCTTATTGGGGGCGTTTCGGGACACCTCACTTTTCCAGCCATATGTGCTTCTTCTCCAAAAAACTGTTGAGAGGCAGATGATTGTAGATGTCATTGGATGTAGCATGAAATCTTTCTTCACTTAAACTTCGAGACCTGAACCTGTTCCAGCATGACAGTGCCTCTGTGTTGAAAGAGAGCTCCATGCTTTACATGCCTTTCGGAATGAATTTTTCATGCTGACTGAACCCCCAGGCATCCTCACCTCACCGTCATCAGTACCTGACTTTACTTACACTCTTGTGGATGAATGAATCTCACACACACACACACAAATCTCCACAAAATCTACTGAAACATCTTTCTAGAAGAGGAGTTTATTTGTAACAGCAAATGAGGAATCGGTGTGGAATGAAAAGTTCAGAAAGCACATTTTAGGGTCAGGTGTCCACAAACATCTAGTGTACTGATATAACCCCAATCTTCTCACCCCTACACTGGCTACCTGTTAAAATTCCAGTCGACTACAAACTATTGCTACTTACCTACAAGCCCTCACTCTCCCTGAGATCTCAAAACTCTGGACTTCTAGTAGTTACTAGAATAGCAAAGCCCACTAAAAGTGGTAGAACATCCCCACATTTAGCTCATAAACTTTGGAATAGTCTTCCTGACAGTGTTCGGGGGCTCAGACACACAAATCATAACCTTGTGCTCCAGAACATCTGATCACATGCACATTATCAACTTGTGCTTGTTAATATCATGAGCAGCAGCTACGCTAATTCCTTTCCACTGCTTCTCTTTCTCTACCCATCCTGATGCATCCTGAGGTTGCTCCAGCTCCAGTCACATCCCACCTCATGAAGATTATGGGCCTTTAAAGAGTAGACGCCGACCCCCAGAACATCCCGAACCATCTAGAGATGTAGATGTTTCATGTAGAGTTTGGACACTGGACCTCTTTAGACATTTAAAGGCTCTGGCATGGAGAAGCTGATGATCTCAGATGTTTTATGAGTTGCTTAGTAGCTCCTGGTTCCACAACGTCAACTGACTGTATAAGACTGTAGTAAGGACATTACGCATCATCACACACTCCAGTGCTCATGTTAGTTCTCACTCTCCAGTGTTTTATATTGTTTTAAAGATTCTCTTGATGTCACCCAAATGAGGATGAGGTTCCCTTCTGAGTCTGGTTCCTCTCAAGGTTTCTTCCTCATAACATCTAAGGGAGTTTTTCCTGCCACATTCACTCAGGTTTCCTCAATCAGGGATAAAAACCACATCATTCACCTTCATTCTTACATTTTGTAAAGCTGCTTTGAGACAATGTCCATTGTGAAAATTGCTCTAGACGTAAACTTGATGTTGACCTTGGAATGAAACCATGAGGGTCTTTTTCTATGTGACATTACATCGCCATCTAGAGTTATCCAAGCACCAGTGCAGCTGAAATTGAGTTTTTGAAAAGAAGACCAAGAAGGAGGTTTATGGATGTGGTGAAGGAAGACATGCAGGTAGTTGGGTTGAAAGAGGCAGATGTAGAGGACAGGGGGGATATGGAGAAGGATTATTCGCTGTGGCAGAAAACTTGAATGAGAAGAAACTACAGTATAAAGTTACAGGATTTAGCAAATGGTTTGTGAAAACCTGAAGATGAGGGATGCTTTCTGGACATCCCAGTCCACACAGAGTCACTATTTGCTGTTATAATAAGCTTCACTCTTCTGAGAAGATGTTCCAGTAAAGTTGAGTACTGATGGGAGGTGAGATGAGGAGGCCTGGGGTGTGGCGGCTCTACAGCAGGAGATATTGGACCACTCCAACCCATTTTAAAGCCCATCTTCATGGATCTGGCTTTCCTGGAAAAGGTTTTGGGTCTCCTGGTTCAAGCAAAGGGATAATTTCATGCAACTGCATCCAAAAACGTCTGATCCAATTGTGTGCAAAGGTCAGTTGTCCCAATACTTTTGCTAAGTATGAAGAAAGGATGTTCCCCATCACCATCGTCCTAGCTCCTTTTCTTTTTATATCTAGTGGGGAGTGAAAAAGAGTCAGAATCCTTGACCAGGTGAAATCCAGATTCATTATAGTGCCTTCATGTTGCATCAGGAGACATTTTTTGTCAAACATTCTTGATGCCACTAGATATAGATACGAGGTTTTGCATTTGGGTGAGTCCAGAATTACTGTACCATTTATATACAGCTGAGCAGATGAGGGTGAAGAACCTGCGGCGATCTTATACTGTAGCAATATAATATGAATTTATTAACAATAATTATTATAGTAATATAATATTAATATAAATATACCAGTAATATAAAATATATGAATTACTATAATCACTATTAAAAACTATAATATTTATAATTATTTATAGTTTTAATAAGTTTAACAATAATCATTATAATAATTTATAGTTATAATTTATACTTTTAAAACTATAAAACAATTATTTTTAACAATGATTATTATAGTAATAATAAATTATAAATTATAATTACCGTAAGTATTTGTATATACCCAAGTGGGTGGATGAAGATTTTTGTACCATACGTAAATAAATGGACGGGTAGATTGTCGTACATGAAAATAGAAGACAGGAAATCAGCCCTATTGCATTTTTTCATTTTTCATTTGAATAGAAATTTTTGAAGCTGTACATCAAACGCATAAGAATCCGTATCGCTGGACTTTTGCAGAAACGCTGGCGATGACGGACCTGCTGGGAATTTGAACTCATAACCTTCCAAGTCCAACACCATATCATATTACGGGGAACATCAGTCTGCGCTGGGACTTAAAAAGTCTAAAATGTAAAAAGATCAATTTTAGGCTATAAAAAGTCTTCATTTCTCTTTTCTTGGTCTTGAATCATTTTCACCAGGTCATAATTTTCCTTTGTAAAGCTCATGCAACATGCAACAGCCAATCAGCTTTCTGTTATTGGAGCGAATCTCTTGGATTGTACCACAGACTTAAGACGGATTTTATTTTCCGGCTTTGGAGAAGTGCAAGTTTAGTGCTACTTGGCTTGAAAAAATAAATGGATTTAGGGCCTGGTTAAGGCCAGTCGCTAACAACATTTGTGATGTAGGACTTACATTTTATTCTTTATGGCTTTAAAAAGTCTTAAAAAGTCACTTTACGACACCTGCAGAAACCCTGAATATGTTCTTACACCTTTTGTATTATTCCTTACATTCCTATATATAGAATATTTTATTTATTTTGAAATAATTATCAGTTCTATTTATTTTCTCTTGTCCTTATATACGACCTTGTACTTTCAAAGCTCATCGCGGTGCCAAAATACAGTCGAATTGAAATCAAAATTCCCATAATCTTCGAGGGAACGATGTAACTTCCTGTGACATGTCCCATGTAGAACATTGTAAAATGTGCAGATTTTTAGAGCAGGTGATGCTTTCAGATTCAGGTTATAATATTGTTCTTGTTATTGTCATGCTGGAACAAGTTTGGACAATCATGCCATGAAGAATGTTCTCCTGGAACTTGTCCTACACTGACATCATGATCATGATACTTTTTTCAGCTTTTCTTCAACCCTGGTGCTAAAAAACATCCCCACAGCATAATGCTGCCACCACCACCACGCTTCACTTTTGGGATGGTACTGGCCAGATGATGAGAGGTGCCTGGTTTCCTCCAGACAAAAGATGAAGGCCAAACAGTTCAATCTTGGTTTTATCAGACCAGAGAATCTTGTTCCACACAATCGGCGAGTTCTTTAGGTGCCTGTTGGCAAATTAAAACATGTTTAAATTAATACAGAAACAAGAATTTAAAAAATTCAATTAAATGCAGTTTTGACATTTGATTCAATATGAATTTAGAGCACTGGGTTTTAAAGATTAGAAAAAGAGTTAGGGTCAGGGAGCATATAGGATGACAGAGGGTTTCAGCCTTTTCCTGCAAACTCAGCTTAATTCTATCGTCTAACCCAAAGAATTATGCTTTTACACCTAAATTCTGGTCCCAGCTCAACATCCATGACCTATTGTTTTTACAAAAAAAGAGAGAAAAGATTGGCACTATAAACAGTAAGATCTCCATGACCTGCTTTTGATTAAATGTTTTGGGCAAAACAAGAAGATATTTCTTAGGAATGGTCTGGTGTTGAAAAACAATTCTCAGTAAATGCAGGATTGAGCAATGCTCTGGGTTTTATGTACGGTAAACCAGGCCACCTCTCTGCAAATGTTCCAGAATAAAAAACTTTCGAAGTGCTTTCTGTCTTACGCAAATAAAAAATAATAATAATAAAGAAATAAATCTGAAATAAAAAACATCTCAAAAACATCCTCCAGTTGACGGTGCGAGTGCAAACAAATCCAGCAGATGTCGCTATAAACTATAAACCAGACTCGACCAATATTTTTTTCATAAAGGGCCAAAAATCAATCCTGATTCGTTTTTCTCAGTTGCTTTGGACCGTTTCTCAGATCAGAAATAAAAATCATAAAACTATTCCACATCGTGTAGTCACTTGCGGGCGTCCTAAAAGCAATTTCGTGTCGATTTAAACAAATTGCAAATGCTTCGGTACATTCATTGGTTGTGTACAACTGTCTGCCGTTTCCAGCAATTGTTATATTGTGTTGATCCAAAAATATTATACTGGTTCTCACATAAATAGTCTTAACCCCAAAACATCTCAGCATCAGTTCATTAAATGCAAAATGGTTAAACCAGTTGTCATAATCTGTCAAGCTTAGTTTTATATTAACTTTTTTGTCTTGAATCAATGAATTGTGCAGAGTATTGAATGGCACTAATGAAGGCGAGTAAACAGCATCAGTTCAACCAATAATCAAATAAACCAAATTTAGTTCTCTAAAACAGGTCTAAATAAATATCTAAAACAAAACTAAATATTTTAAACTTGGAAAAACTTACAATTTCTAAAAATGGATGAAGAACTAGGAAATGAACAAACATTAGTACAGTACATGAATAAATGTGTACATTTGTGCTGTTGAAATTCATAGATGCCATAGAAGAAATTCAGCCTTGTGAATTTTCAGTCATTGTAATCAAAACTGTAGTTTACATCAGGAAACACTGAAACCGTGCGCCGTCATGCTGACAACATGACTGAACATTTTGAAGATCTTGATTGTGAACAATGACAAAAGAACTTCTGATGGCAATGAGACGTTCAATGATACAAATTCTTACTTTTGAAAGATCAGTTAGGGATTTTGAGAAAAGTACAGTCTTTTGAAATAAACTGGTACTCTATGAGAAAGTCAGGTGTGTCAGAGAAGTGTGTGAGGGTGGTGCAGGACATGTATGAGGACAGTGTGACAGCAGTGAAGTGTGCATCAGGAACGACAGACTAGTTTAATGTGGAGGTTGGACTGCATCAAAGATCGGCTCTGAACCCTTTCCTGTTTGCAGTGGTTATCGACAGGTGGACGGACGAGGTCAGACAGGAGTCTCTATGGACTATGATGTTTGCGGATGATATTGTGAGTTGTGGGGAGAGTAGGGAGCAGGTTGAGAAGAGCCTGGAGAGGTGGAGGTACGTGCTGGAGAGAAAAGGAATGAAAGTCAGTGGGAGTAAGACAGAGTACGTGTGTGTAAATGAGAGGGAGGGCAGTGGAGGGGTGCGGTTGCAGGGAGAAGAGGTGGAGAAGGTGGAGGAGTTCAGGTACCTGGGGTCAACAGTGCAAAGTAATCGAGAGGGTGTTAGAGAAGTGAAGAAAAGAGTGCAGGCAGGGTGGAGTTGTTGGAGAAGAGTGATAGCAGGAGTGATTTGTGATAGAAAAGTATCTGCAAGAGTAAAGGGAAAGTTTATTGGACTGTGGTGAGACCTGAGATGTTGAATGAATTAGAGACAATGGCACTGAGTAAAAGACATGAGGTGGAGCTGAAGGTAGCAGAGCTGAAGATGTTGAGATTTTCATATGGGAGTCTCTCCATAATTATTAATTCGTTAAGTGCAGTACCCACACCTTCCACATGTTCATTAAATAAAACATTCATATTCTCTTAGCTACATGTATTTAGCTTAAAAATAAAACAATGTCTAAGTAGAAATGAAGATCTGTATGAATAACATTTTCCCCCCTTTTTTCAAAGGTCATCATGGGCCAGCTTCGGCCCTCTTGCAACTCTGTTTTGAGCAGCTAGTCAAATAACCATCAGGCTCCAAGCTAAAAAAAACATCTACAGTACAACACCAAACCACCAGATGGCAGTATCTGCCAATAAAAAGCAGCGGAAGTGTCCTTGATGTCATTGTTTAATACCTTGTTACTGACGTTGAAAATGTTAGAGTTTTTCACGTTTTTGTCTAAACTGTGGACTGTTTTCAGACCAATTTATATGAGTGCCGTTTTACCGAAGACTCCATTGTGGAGAAAGTCATGTCCTGTTTTTAGTTTTTAGCATATATTTAATAAGCTTCATCAATCAAATCCAAATCAAATTGCTTCTCTGGAAATAAGTCCAGATGGACAATTGGGTAAGGAATGCGTGTGTTTTTCTAGTAGCAGGATGTGACATCATTCTGATGAAGGATCAGCTGGATTTTGATGATAGAAGATGAACGTTCTTTTTTACTCCTGTTCTTAGCTGAATTTATTCCCTATAGCCCTGTAAGTCTCATATAAAGAATACATTTTTGCACATATTAGGAGTATTAAGAATATAAAAAAGGTCTTTCGATTAGGAGAACAGGAGACAATTAGATCATTATTTCATATCAGGGAAAAACTCATTCAGATGGCATGAGGAAGAAACCTTGAGAGACTCAAAAACCCATCCTTGAACATTACAGTTCGGTCACCGTTGAGGTGAATTTATCAGTGATGTTCTATTCTAGTTAGAGATTGTTATTCTAGATAGTCGTTCTGTCCTCTGCAGGCTGCATGAAACGTGTCGAGGGTGGAGTCAAGTGATGCTGTGAATGAAGAGATTTATCAAAGAGTAAAGACATTTTATCAACCGCTGCATCATTATTCCAACAGGATCTTTTCCGGCGATCCTCAGACCCAAAGAACTCCTTATAGCTGCTCAATTTCATAAAAAAAATAAATAAAAAAAAACACTTCACTGTCAAAAGTTTATGGACACCTAACTGAACACAGATACATTTGGATGAGTTTTATGAATTTAGATTGAGATATTAGCTTAGTGGATACGGCAATGGACCTTGGATCTAAAAATGTTGTGAGTTCAACTCCCAGCCTAACCAACCTGTCACTCCTGAGCCCCTGAGCAAGACTCTTAACCCCATAACCTCTCAGTTGGGTGAATGAGATAAATGTAAGTTGCGATGCAGGTAGGTTGTGGCTCAGTGGGTAAGTTTTTATATTTTGGATCGGCTGTATGACTGCGATAACGTGGGGAAAATCACATTTTTATTATTATAAAATATAATTATTAAATAGATTATGATAGGTAGATTATTACATTCTCCTGAATTCTCCTGTGCAATAAGCTAAATAAATATTTCCTTTAAATTCAATTCAATTCATTTTTATTTGTATAGCACTTTTAACAATAAACATTGTCTCAAAGCAGCTTTACACATATAATGTGGTGATAAAAAATGATTATGTTCTTTATAAGTAAGTTTGTCCCTGATGAGCAAGCCGGTGGCGACTGTGGTGAGGAAAAGCTTAAAGGAAGAAACCTTGAGAGGAACCAGACTCAAGAGGGAACCCATCCTCATCTGGGTTGTGGGGTACAGTGATGATGATCAGAAGCAAACTGTAGTCCTGAGGCAATGTAGCAGACTGTTGACATTAACTACAGTCCAAATCCATCCTCAAAGCACTCGTTCTTACTCCGGAATTTCATGGAACCACCCAAGGCGTTGATGAGAAACCGTCCCAAGCTGCACAGAGTGGCCTTCAATTGAAAAATACAGTGAAAGAACACAAAAAGCAAATACGGTCTCGTAGCTCACAGCACATTTCTTCTTTTTACCACAAATATATCTTTTTGTTACATTCCATATCTTTTTATCATTTTTTTTTTCCCTCCTAAAGTCATTTACAATACAATTTGTTGCAGTTTTTATACCTTACTTGTACAAATAACCTGGAAAATATGTAGAACCTGATTAAAAAACCCCAATGGATTGAATCGTGACTTTTGCAAAAGCGTAGTACGCTGTGGAGGAAAAACCTTCGTGTTGGAATGCCTTTTTGTCTTTGGATGCGCCTTTTGGGAGTCATTTTATACGCACTACACGGGACGTTGGAGATCCTGAGGGGTGGAGCAGGAGACATTTGTATCATATTGCTAAGAAAAGATAAGGAATGGTGCTTTATTCTTGTTACTTCACAGTACTTGGGGTCAGAGCTCAAGGTCAGCCATCATACAGCACCCATGGGGCTCAGAGAGTTAAGGGCCTTGCTCAAGGGCTCAACCTTCCCCACTAATGGTTAGAGACTGTATAAAAAACAAATGTATAAACTTGAAAATCAGGTGATGTTCAGAGTTTTGGACAAGACATAAATTCATGATCAACATACATTTATATAACAGAGCATGTGAGGGTCTTGACTGAAGAAATAATGGCAGAAAATCAGTAGTCCTTTGGCTTATCCAGTACACACTATTTGGAATAGGGATCAGTGGACATGGTAAGCAAGGACACAACAGACAAATGAGAACAATGACAGTCTCCATCAGTGAACATCCAACCTTCTGATTAGCAACCGAGACCCTTAGCTACTAGACCACTACTTCTGTCCTTTTCCTTTCACAGTTCTTCTTCAAAATATCAGTCGAATTCGTTCCTTTCTAACCACACAGGCCACTCAGGTGCATGTTCAGTCTCTTGTCATTTCCAGACTCCTCCTCCTCCTGGACTTACTGATGCCAGGTCCACATCTGAACCACGGCAACTAATCTACAACACAGCTGCACAACTTGTTTTCAAGCTTCCTAAGTCCCCCTCCCACCCCCAACTCCTACACTCGCTGGTACAGTCACAGTTTTTAAACATACCTCCTTTAAAGGTTTTTTCACTACGTATTATTTTGTTTTTGAGAAACACGTGTATGTTCCTTTCGTTTTAAATTAAGGCTGCATTTGACCAAACAAATTGATAAATGTCCAGGACTTATTTTCACAAAAAAAAAAAAATCCTCCCTTAGCATGAAGAACAGCTTTGCAGACTCTTGGCATCCAGGCATTTAGTTTCTCCAAACATTCATCTGAAATACTTTGCCGTGCCTCTTGTTAAACTCGCCAGAGGTGTTCTTCAATAGTTGGAGATTTCTTTATATTCACAGAGCCATTCAGTAGGATTTAGGTGCGGTGACTGGGCAGGTAATTTCATAATAGATAACACTCCAGACAATTGTCCAAATAAGGCTTACTGGGTTACCTGATGAGGACGGGTTCCCTTTTGAGGCTGGCTCCTCTAAAGGTTTCCTCCAGAAGGTTTCCTGCACCACAGTTAAAGGTTGGTTGGGGGTTGAAGTACCTGAATCCCCAAGAAGCCACTCTTTAACTGGCTGACCCCAGTTTACTAACATCGCTGGGATATGTGAAGAAAGGATGTGACTGTACGGGTTGTCAGTGGAAATCAACACTGAAATGAAATGCAAATGTTCTCATTAGCAAGCATTCATTTTTTTTTAATTTTCATTGTTGTAATATGACATTTTGGGACTGCCATACAGCCCGATTCATATATCGAAGTCTCCACTGTGGCTGACCCCACCCTTCCTTTGACCTGAAGTAAAAGGTCCTTTCAGCTGTGTGAAAAATAACTCTCCATGCTGAGATAAGACCAGTATGAAATGAGCAAACAGTCCTGGTGTTCTGTGATTTGATGCGGTTTGTGGTCGATTTATTAGAGATCACATCACATGGCAGATTCGCTCGCTTTTGGGCTCGTGTGGTTCAGCTTTAAATGAGAAGAAGGACGTCTGAGGTTAGAATTCAATCGATTCAGGACTCGAGCCAGCACCAGACAAGGACAAAAAGTGAGAACGAAAGATGACGGCTAAGAGAAAGAGCTCAGAAAGGGAAAGGTTATTAAGAGAAATAAAGCCTTAATAACACATTGCCTGGCCTCTGCGCCAAGATTCGTGCAACTCCCACGCTCTGAGCAAACAGTCTGGGATCTGGAGGTCTGAAGGGAAAAAGCATCTATTGATATATTCCAACAAGGAGCTAAGTGTGCTCTGTGCACAGAAACTCACTGGAAAGAGAAAACGAGACAAAAAAATGGCATATTTGGAAATGAATGGGTTGCTGTGTGAAGTATAATAGTAATGTGTGCTACTTAGTAGTAGATACATTGTTCAAGGAACGAACCATCTGCAGAGAATGCGTTTGCAAGAATGAGCAAATCGGTAGAGTTAAAAAAAGAAAAAAAAATTGCAAACTAAATTGCTCATTTTCCTCTTTGGAAAATCTGACCATCTTCTCCACCCATGCTCTTGAAATACTCGCATACCTCAAACTCTGTGAGGCAACCTCTCGGTTTTGTTTGTGCTTTGTGCATTCGCTTGACACCAGCCTATAAAAATGCATCATGTCCCCCTCAATGTAATATAATCTATAAAAAAGCACGGACCAAAATGGGCTTTGAGGTTACAGCTGTTGATGACTAATAACGTTGAAGGATGAAAAAACAGAGAGCTTTACGTCTCGAACATCATTCAAATTGATTAAAAAATCCTCTTTTGTGTCCAGGAGATCTGAGCATGACCAGACATTCATCACCAAACTTTCACCAGCCCCAGAAGTAAATTTAAATTGGAGAACGCACGAAGAGGAGCAAAACGGACATTTCCTGTGTGTACGCTGTGGCTGTTTAGAACATCAGATGTCAGTAAATGTTTTGCGCTTGTGCACCCTGCAATTTTTGGCAAGCACAACTGGATAACTGCCTCCGAGCTGGTAAACATCAATTAACGTTCTGCAAACATAAGCTGAAAATTTCTGCTCTCTGAGCAAGCTCTATTCAGGGTAGTACAGGGTTTTTTTTTTTTTTTTTTTACACACACTTCGAACACCTTTTTTTGGTATCTTTTTATTACTTTTCAGCCATATTTGGTTCATTTCCCAAATTGCACACAATTCTGCAATATATCTTTGGATGCATGACATTTTCCATGTCCTTAAACTAGGAGATTTACATTTACAGCATTTAATAGTCTGGAATTTTTCTGGATTATTATTATTATTAATATATTAATATATTATTATTATTTTAGAATAACTTGCCCAGAAGTCTTGGATGTTTTGAATCCAGATAGAGTTTATTAACAGAGTTTAAGTAACAAAGCCGAGCAACTTTTGCAAACACCACTCCAGAACCCAATCACAATTCCATACATGTCCTTCTGTATTTTAAGACTAAGAATCTTTACCATGTGTTTGCTCCTGAAGGATGATTAATAACTTTCACATACTTATTTCTAGCACCTGTAGGGACAATGTTCTTTTCCTAATATGACTATTTTCTAAGCTTCAAATAGTTGACTTTGTTCTAATCACACTGTAATCAAATACATATTAGTGAAATGTTTTTCTTTTATAAATGTATATCATTCTATGCATTGAATGAATATATTCCACATTAGACGCTCTTATCCAGAGCAACTTACTTTTATATCATTCATACAACAGGGTTGAGGGCCCTGCTCAGGGGCCCAGAAGTGGCAGCTTGGTGTGGCTTATATATGAGCTCACAACCTTTGGATCAAAAATCCAAATTCTATCATCGCATAACTCAGTGATGTTAAAAACCTGGAGTCGGAGCACAGTGTCAACCCTGAAACAGCACCAGTGGAACACTGAGGGTTAAGGGCCTTGCTCAAGGGCCACAAGAGTGATACCGGGCTTGAACCCCCAACCAGCAACCTAGAGCCTTAACCACTGAGCTACCAGCTATTTCCCCAAACCTGTTCCAGCATAATAATGCCCAAAGCTCTCTCCATGAAGATCTGCTTCACAATGAGTGGAGTGGAAGATGACCTACTATAGAGCTCCAACCCCATTGAACATGACTGAAATGTGAATACTTACTGCAATCCAGGCCTCATCATCTCACCTACATCACTACCTGACTTTACTAACTGACTTAAACAGCACATCTCCATGAAATCTTGTGGAACATCTTCCCAGATGAGTGAAGATCAAATGAGGATGAAATGTGGAATGGGAAGTATTAAAAAATAAGCACATAACAATCTTAAGGTCAGGTGCCCACAAACTTTCCATCATAAAACTGTAGAATCGTTTTATGGCTTTTTCACTACAGCGTCTATTAGATGCATATATTTTGTGAGAAAAAGGTTTGAGCCTCTATTTCAAGATGGCTAAACCTGATCTTCTTTTCATTCCTTCCTGTACACCCTCACTTTGATAAGCAGTTCTTCTCAAAGCCAAGCAGAAGCTTTAAAGAGATCTCACTGTCTGGTCTTGCTGCTGATAATGACGGGTGAAAGAAACTAATCTGGTAATGGATGTCCCTGGTTGATGGAGATGAACCTCAGAAGAGCTCGGGGGATTATTGCAATTCCTCCTTTCTTTACCTGGTGTAAAGTTATTCTTTTCCTTAATAATAATGATAATGATGATGATTGTGGTTCAGTTCCAGATCTTAAGACTTAAATAGATTTTTAGCTTATTTCAAGAATAAAATATTGAGGAGCAGATTGCGAAAGATTATTATTGTTTTAAGATTGTTTTTTCTTAGTAAGTAAAGCTTCAAATTTATTACATTAATTTTTACCTGCAAATTGAGATTAATTACCATAAGAGACATCATTTGAGGACTTCTATCTTTTAAGACTTTTAGCTGTAACTGTTTAAAGGCTGCCCAGTATAAAATACTCAATAATCACACTTAGGACTTGTTCATTAATATTATTTATTCCAAATTCTTGTTTCATGTCGACACCAACACATTTATTTACAACCACAATAACGATTTACAAATAAAATAAATAAATAAAAATAAGTATTTATGGCTGTTTTATTCAGAAGTTCAATAATGTTGTAGTTCAGTTCTCAGTTTCTCTCAGAATATCTTTTAGTGATCAGTGTTTAGTTTAAGTATTTTGAGAAGAAGTAAGTAATGATTTCATTTTGTTTTTGCATCATAACTACTGTGTGTTACAAGATTTTGATTTTTAGTTGAAATGCTGTGGCTCATTAAAAGACAGAATTCTTTAATTACGAGAAATTCTCTTGTTCAGCAGCTCTGTTTTTAAAATCTTTTCACACACAAAAAAATTACAAGCTAGTTTTAAGTCAATTAGACTAAATCGACTGCTTGGAAAAAGTGTTTTAATGCTTATTTTAGTTCTTTTCTAAAACCTAGATATGTTTACTTATTTCAAGAAATCTTACTGCACTGGCAGATCCTTTGACATGGTTCTTAAATCATGCATTTGTTTCTTATATTTAGACTTAGTTCTTTTTAGTCTTATCATACGACACCATTATACTATTTAAAACCCTGGTCTGCTTTGTTTTCGATTGAATTTGGCATTGCTTTAGACACACCTTCTTGTTTTTCGAAGTGTGCTGCACAACAGGGCTCGACTGAGACTTCCTTTGCGGTTCTAATGCAATGACCATCATCTGGTCTGCATTACTGAACATTCCCATGTTCCTTCCCTACATTCTCATCGCCTCCCACTCGGACTGGAGTTGCTGAATCGTTATGTGTTGAACATTTTACCTTTTTTTTTTTTTTCAGGCAGCACTAACTAATGGAAGCTCTGGAACCCGAAAAAGCTGCTTGCTGAAAGGCTTTAGCTTCTCAGGTCTTGGAGAAACCCGAAAGAGAGGAACATCTACGACTTCAGATCTCCACAAACGTTTTGTACACACATCTAATTAACACATCCAGGATTCCAGTAGCTATAACATCAATAAATTCCTTCATACAATCCATCCCCCACTTTGACTCTTTGCCATGTCCTCGAGATCCGAGATAATTTTGTGAACTAGTAAATTTAAAGCTATAAAACCTCAACCCTAAGTGCAAACCAGAGCAGGACACATCTAGGATCGCAACATATGCAACAAGTCAGCGTATTCTTTTTCCAGTTTTGCCACACAGATTACCCACAAGGCCCAGGCGGTTTGGCACTGTGAAGGAGAGAGGGGGTGGGAGACGAGAAAGAGGAAGGAGGGTCGGGGGTGGAAGGAGGACGATGGGTTGTTAGAGGAGGGGGGAGGGTTAGGCAGTTTTGCCACGTTTGCATCAAGGCTGAGCAGAAATCTATTTGAGAGCTGCAACAGAACTAAGCAAACGTGGATTTTCTCGAATCTCGAATTGTGTGTGGCAGGATTTTTCGATCTCTGATTGTTTTTCGGTCCTTGGAATCCGAGTTTAGACCCTGACGTGTTAAATACCAGGGACTTTTCTCTTTTTCGTTGACACGCAATCGTCTGGATTGCACACATTTTTGTAACCCAGATAACGTGCAGACAAAACGCACATTTCAGTGTGTATAAATATTTTCCTATCTGCTCAGAGGGCCACCCAAATATCAGGGGGAATAAAAACAACAACACACACACATCACTCCTGACAGGACAAAACATCTCACATAGTGATCTGCCCCTTTATCCCTCGCTCTCTTTCCCTCCCTGCCCTTGATCTTCATGTCCTTGCGATGCTTCGAGAACCATATGTGTTTTCCAGCGTCACCTTGGAGACAAGGGCATCAAAACAGAAGGGGAAAGGCGGGAATGGCGGACAGATGACTTGGTCAGAGAAGTTCAGACGCAAGAGCGGTCGTGCAATAAAAAAAATAAAAAATCAAAGCTATCAGCACATTCCATGCAGCTTGGGGTTTTTTCACAGAGACGAACGAAATACTCTCTCGCTCATGGACAGGGGGTTTGGGCAGCATATAAACAACGGATAGGGGAATTTACAGCCCTCGGTTATTTGTGCCTCCACAGCAAAGAAGAGGGAACCAAAAAATTAAGGGGATTTTCGGACGTTTCGAACGAAGTTTTAGTTTGCGGTCTGATTGCCAGAAAAAGGTCTCGGGTTTGGTAATGTTGTAACCAAATACCAGCTTCGTCACTCGAAGTTCATTAACATTGAGTTCTGCTTTCTTTTCTTTTGAATGAGGAAAAGCAAAACTCAAAAACCTCCCATCCATGATAAGTTTTTTGGAGTTGGAGTGCTTCCATTTTACTGTGCAATCACAGACAGGAAACATGAGTTTCCCTATAGTTAATGCTTAATTACAGTTTTTTTTTTTTTTTTCAGTCATTTGGGTCACTTGATTTCCAGCATCCACAAACAGCACTCATAAACTAAAAGCCAAACCCCAACCTATTGTTGCAAAAGGAGATTCATGCAGTGTTTCAAAACTTCCTCAGTAAACTTCTAACACTTTATACACCTATCAGGCATAACATTATGACCACCTGCCTAATATTGTGTTGACCCCCCTTTACTGCCAAAACAGTCCCTACTCATTAAGCAATACAGCATTAGGTTCTTTAGCAATTTGAGCTACAGGATTTGAGCTTCATCTGTTGGATCGGACCACACGGACCAGCCGTTGCTTCCCACATGCATCAGTGAGCCTTCCCTGCCCATGACCCTGTCGCCGTTTCACCACTGTTCCTTCCTTGGAGCACTTTTGATGAATACTGACCACTGCACACCAGGAATATCCCACAAGATCTGCAGTTTTGGAAATGCTCAGACCCAGATCACAATTTGGCCCTTGTCAAACTCGCACAGATCCTTGCGCTTGCCCATTTTTCCTGCTTTGAACACATCAACTTTGAGGACAAAATGTTCACTTGCTGCCTAATATCTCCCACACACTAACAGGTGCCATGATGAAGAGATAATCAGTGTTATTTACGTCACCGCTCATAATGATATAATGGTGGGTGTATATAGAAATGATGTGCCAACATGGACTGCATTATTACGCAGCTTCTAAAATTGGACAGGGCCTAAAATTTCTAAAATATGTGTTTGGGCTTAATCAAAAGCATCATTATTTATTCAAAAGGACTTCGTATTGTAGACATTACACATAGTCCACATATTATAGTTGAGTTTAGGGGTGTCGCTGAACAAGGATTCGAATAAAAATTGTCAAGTCTTGCCTATAGTTGCTTATAGGGGGAGCTAAATCAACTAAATTGCCAGTGCAGTGAAGTACAACGCAAACATCATTGCACTGAAAAACAATCAAAAATGTATTTAGGGAATTAAAATAGAACAGAATATACTGTATCTTTACAAAATCCCCCAGACATTGTTAAATATTTAAATTACTGCCTCCGAAATGCTTCTGTGTCTGTCACGGATCAGTGAAACTTCAATCTGTCAGAGGGCGGGTTGGATTCTCTCAGACGTTTTTAATCATTTGAGGTTTCTTATTCTACAAATGATTAAAAACGCCTGAGAGGAGGCCAAAAAATAATTTTTAAATCTTTATCTTTTTTTAATATATATAATATTTTATTGATCCCACCGAAAAAAAAAGGTCTTTGCACATCCCACTGATGATAGAAAGCTGGGGTTAGAGGGCAGGGTCTGCTATGATCACCCTGGAGCACAATGGGTAAAGCGCCTTGCTCAAGGGTCCCAAGAGTGGCAGCTTGAGTGATGCTGGTGTTGACCTTCTGATCATTAAACCAAAACCATAACCACTGAGAAACCATCTTCACATGGTTAGATCCATTTGATCTTCATCTAGTTGCCTATATGGACACCAGTGTTGAGCCACCTGACTCAGAGGCCCACCACTGTATGAAGTTTTGAGACTAGCTCTGTTTACAAGAATGTACTTTCTAGGGGAACATCTTCTCAGAAGATTAGAGATTTTTATAACAGAAAATGGAGACTAAATATTGAATGGGGTCATGTGTCCACAAAATGTTGAAACATGAAGTGGTTCCAGTCCTGCAAAGGTCCATGCTGCACACACTGAGCCTCGTTAATCAATCTTTTAATAAGGCTTTGTGTAAATGTCTGTCTAAGCCAAACCACACCGTCATTTTCTGCTGCATTTAACAAAAGGTTTCATGAATAGCGGATTTTCATCAAACTCGGGTGCCTGTGGTGGTCACCTACAAACCGCTTCCCTGACACAGATTATTAACACTTTAGTGACGCCCACAAAACCATGGAGCATGAAGAGAACCATCAGGGTAAATACTGAAGGTGGGAGTTATCTTGATTCACTTCTGTAGCAATTAATTTGAAAAAAAAAAAAAATAAATAAAATATATATATATATATATATATATATATATATATATATATATATATATATATATATATATATATATACACAGTACATATACAGTACACACCTTCTCATTCAAAGAGTTTTCTTTATTTTCATGACTATGAAAAGTGTGAAACAACTGAAAATATGTCATATTGAAGCTTCTTCAAAGTAGCCACCTTTTGCTTAGATTACTGCTTTGCACACTCTTGGCATTCTCTTGACGCCTACTTTGAAGAACCTACAATATGACATATTTTCAGTTCACTTTTTTGTTATGTATATAATTCCACGTGTTAATTCATAGTTTTGATGCCTTCAGTGTGACTCTACAATTTTCATAGTCATGAAAATAAAGAAAACTCTTTGAATGAGAAGGTGTGTCCAAACTTTTGGTCTGTACTGTATATATAATATATATAAACTTTTGGTCTGTACTGTAATGTTGCAGCAAAAGAAAAGTTTAATAGTCAGGCAGATAAATCCAAAATCAGCATAGAAACACAATCCATTAAGATTTAAAGTTGAGGGGTTAATGGGTTTGTTTGATGTTCCAGCTGTGGCAGCTTAGTGATGCTGGTATTTGAACTCATGACCTTCCCAAAAATGCGTGTACCATTCACGTTTACGTCATTTGGCCAACACCCTTTTCCAGAGCGACTTATATCATTTATAAAACTAAGTAGGGCAAAGGGCCTTGCTAAAGGGCCCAGCTGTGGCAGCTTGGTGGTGTAACCACTGAGCTATAATTTTACACGAGAATTACATTTATGACAGTGAGCAGAGGCCTTTATCCAGTAGTTGAGTGTTAAGGGCCTTGTTTAAGGGCCCAGCCACAGCAGCTTTGTGGTGCTGGCATTTTAACTTATGACCTTCTGATCAAAGTCCAGTGTTGTAACCACTTCCAACAAGTATTTGTTCCATTTACATTTACGCCTGTTTTGGCATACAGCCTTATCCACAGTGACTTATGTTTAACTCATTTATACACCTGAGCAGGTGAAGGTTAAGGGCCTTGCTCAAGGGCCCAGCCACAGCAGTTTGGTGGTGCTGGGATTTGAACTCACAACCATCTAATCAAAGCAATTTTTGCACTGAGCAGGTGAGAGTTATGGGCCTTGCTGAAGGGCCCAGCAGTGATAGCTTGGTGGTGCTACGATTTGATCTCAAGACATTCTGGTCAAAAATCCAGTGGTTGTGGTAACTACCGGAAACTGCTAAACTACAATTTCCCACAGATGCCGTTAATGTTTACCAGACCCTCATCCAGAGTGACTCAGCAGTGGCAGCCTGGTGGTGCTGGGATTTGAACTCATGACATTCATCTTAACCACCGTGCTAACCCTTTCACATTCCAAAAACATGCAGTGATCAGTCGATTTGACTGTAGTCCATGTCGTCCCTGTTTGTAGGCTTTACCTGCTGCAGCGAACCCCGAACACAAGATTAGACATCACATGTAACTTAGCGGCGGCGTAAAATAACGCGTAACAAATAAAAGCTTGGAAAATGATCTTTATTGATAGCGTATAAAAAGGAAACAGTTTACTCGCCTTTCACTAGATGCTTACGAAGTTACGTCCATGTCACGATAGCGTATTATTACCGTAAGACGTAATACACTTTTGACTCGAGGCCAATAAAAAAATGTGGTTTGTAGAAAATTGTAATATTGCCTCGTTGCTTATTTAGTTCATTAACGTTAAAAAACATTTTACATGTAAAAGTGCTCATTTTTGATCAAAACACAGGGATATTAAAACGTTTAGGAAATTATATTTAGAGTAGGGGAGGGTACAAGAAAAGTCATATAACAGAGTGAATAACAAGAGAAAAAAAAAAAAAACTGTATAGAAAGTGACTTGTTTGAAATCCTTACATGCACAGTGTGCGGTGGTTTGTACAGCGGACACCTTGTCGTATTCAAGTAACTCACTCGCTCTTGCTTGGGGGGGAAAAAATAAATTAGATACTGTCAACTGCCCTGCAGTTACGATGTGTTCAATGGTGTTACAAAAGGACATGGAGGAAGCACGGGGAAATACAGTACAGTCGTGGGAACTATGGAATATAATACGTACAAATTACGATGAGAAATATTCCCCCGGCTGCATACATGTACATGACGTGATTTTTTTTTCTTTTTTACAAAAAAAAGCAAAGAACACACACCATTTGCAACAAGCTATAACCGGACCAGACGCCGTTTCTAAATGTCGAGCTCCTCACCAGTTCCTCTTTCGCCAGCTGGACAGCTACACTACACTACTGGAGACACGGTGTGACTTGGATTCATTCTTGCACGATCCTGACTTGCGACACTATGACTGACCTGAGAGAGTATTCGGTAAATTCGAATTCGAATTGATAAGAGAACGCCAATAAGAGAACGACCCAAAAACATGCGAGATTCATGCTTCCAGAAATCCCTCCTTTTTTCATTTAGAACCACTGGACAAAAAGAGGACATGCAATCGAACAAAACCTCATAGTTGACTTCATGTGAACCTGATCGGTTGTACTGTTTCCAAATGAGCTTACAGGTAAAGAAATTTATTTTTACAGAATTTTTTTTATTTTATCTAAAAGGCAATATAATGCACTCATAATTGTCTCTGCCACTTGTGGTATATTCAGTAGTTGATATTAGCATCTTTCCTTTATTGGATTTGTTGATATTGTTACAATATATTTTTTTTATTTATTTCTTTTTTTTTTGCTGTCCAGCAACAAAGCACATACTAAAGGCTATCTGACGCTGATAAATATTTTTGTGTGGATTACTCTTTTGGTGAGAGGAGCATATTTCGGCTGGAAAAAAATCTAACTGATGCTCTTATTGTCGGCTCTCAGGGTTTGGGAGGGGGTCGAGCAGGAGGCGGACACGGTGCGGTAGGTGGAGCTCGGTGGGCGGTGGACCCGGGGCCACAGGAGGTCCTCGAGGGGGCGGAGTCTGAGGAAGTGGACTTGCAGGAGGTGGTGCCTGGGAGTAGTCGGGAGGAGGCGGGGGTGGACTTTGTGCGCTGATGGGGGCCTTCGCTGCCTCCTCTTTCACCCGGGTGAAGTTGATGCATCGGCCCTGGGGGAAAGATGAAACAGAGAAACAAGAATGAAGAGATTCAACTGTGGCACATACCTCTTTCTCTCTCTCTCTTTCTCTCAGCCAGACTATTAGCCCTCCACCTCTTTTTAATCAGAGGTGTGCAGCCATTTTACTCACTCTTTGTTTTCCTTTCCTTCTTTTGTCTTTCTGTCTGGTGCATTTTGGCCGAGCTCCTTAGAAAACCACTGAGGAATTCTGTCTAACTTATAAAATATGGGTCATAGAAAAAAAAGTTTAAATTCCTCAAAACCAAATCATTCTCCTTTATTACTTCTACTTATTTTCTTCTACCAATATACAGTGAGGAAAATAAGTATTTGAACACCCTGCTATTTTGCAAGTTCTCCCACTTAGAAATCATGGAGGGGTCTGAAATTGTCATTGTAGGTGCATGTCCACTGTGAGAGACATAATCTAAAAAGAAAATCCAGAAATCACAATGTATGATTTTTTAACTATTTATTTGTATGATACAGCTGCAAATAAGTATTTGAACACCTGAGAAAGTCAATGTTAATATTTGGTACAGTAGCCTTTGTTTGAAATTACAGAGGTCAGACGTTTCCTGTAGTTTTTCACCAGGTTTGCACACACTGCAGGAGGGATTTTGGCCCACTCCTCCACACAGATCTTCTCTAGATCAGTCAGGTTTCTGGCCTGAGCTCCCTCCAAAGATTCTCTATTGGGTTTAGATCTGGAGACTGGCTAGGCCACACCAGAACCGTGATATGCTTCTTACAGAGCCACTCCTTGGTTATCCTGGCTGTGTGCTTCGGGTCATAGTCATGTTGGAAGACCCAGCCTCGACCCATCTTCAATGCTCTAACTGAGGGAAGGAGGTTGTTCCCCAAAATCTCGCAATACATGGCCCCGTTCATCCTCTCCTTAATACAGTGCAGTCGCCTGTCCCATGTGCAGAAAAACACCCCAAAGCATGATGCTACCACCCCCATGCTTCACAGTAGGGATGGTGTTCTTGGGATGGTACTCATCATTCTTCTTCCTCCAAACACGTTTAGTGGAATTATAAACCAAAAGTTCTATTTTGGTCTAATCTGACCACATGACTTTCTCCCATGACTCCTCTGGATCATCCAAATTGTCATTGGCAAACTTAAGATGTGCCTGGACACGTGCTGGTTTAAGCAGGGGAACCTTCCGTGCCATGCATGATTTCAAACCATGACGTCTTAGTGTATTACCAACAGTAACCTTGAAAACGGTGGTCCCAGCTCTTTTCAGGTCATTGACCAGCTCCTCCCGTGTAGTTCTGGGCTGATTTCTCACCTTCCTTAGGATCATTGAGACCCCACAAGGTGAGATCTTGCATGGAGACCCAGTCCGAGGGAGATTGACAGTCATGTTTAGCTTCTTCCATTTTCTAATGATTGCTACAACAGTGGACCTTTTTTCACCAAGCTGCTTGGCAATTTCCCCGTAGCCCTTTCCAGTCTTGTGGAGGTGTACAATTTTGTCTCCAGTGTCTTTGGACAGCTCTTTGGTCTTGGCCATGTTAGTAGTTGGATTCTTACTGATTGTATGGGGTGGACAGGTGTCTTTATGCAGCTAATGACCTCAAACAGGTGCATCTAATTTAGGATAATAAATGTAGTGGAGGTGGACATTTTAAAGGCAGACTAACAGGTCTTTGAGGGTCAGAATTCTAGCTGATAGACAGGTGTTCAAATACTTATTTGCAGCTGTATCATACAAATAAATAGTTTAAAAATCATATATTGTGATTTCTGGATTTTTTTTTTTTAGATTATGTCTCTCACAGTGGACATGCACCTACGATGACAATTTCAGACCCCTTGATGATTTTTAAGTGGGAGAACTTGCAAAATAGCAGGGTGTTCAAATACTTATTTTCCTCACTGTATTTCTATTCGTCAAGTTCGGTGTGAACACTCTTCTATCACTCTCTTCCTGATTCCCCCTGACACTATTAATATTTTAGTGGTTAAGATGTTGGATTTCTGATCATAAGGTCATAAGTTTAAATCCCAGCACCATCAAGCTGCCATAATGTAAGCTGTCAATGTGCTCCTGCTCATCATAAAGATTTATACTTGCATTTACATTTATGCTATTTTTGCAAATGCTCTTATTCATGAAACAGTTCAGGGTTAAGGGCCTTGATCGAGGGCCCAACGGTGGCAGCTGTGGTGGTGTTTCCAACCTTCTAATCATCAACATCTTGACCACTGAGCTACCATTTTTCCAAACCAGTGAACATCCAAGTATAATAGCCATCCTCAATAATTACATTTATTATTAATTATTAATTACAGTCCAAATCCTTGAGTAAGTGAATAAATTCTCCTGGATTGCAGATTTGTACTGAGACTACACTGTTCTTATTGAGCCCATAGTAATGTCTTGACTACCTCTGTATACTGTCATGATTTATAAACTTACTACTTTTTATCACCCTGAAGAGATTTACATTTGACTCTGGTTCCTCTTTGGGTTTGTCCATCATGGAGTCCATCAGATTTATTATGGATCTAAATAGAAATCTACACCTGAATTTCTTCAGAGTTGCTTTAGAACAATGTGAAGTTAAATTGAACCCAAAAACAGAATTGTGTGAATTTGTCCATGATCTCCTGACATGCCTACAATTCGACCCAGCCCCGTAAAGCGCTTTGTTCCTCGTCTAATGATGAAGTGTTACGTGTTTGAAGTAGCTGCTCTGGAACTGCAAATGACCTCATCTCACCAGTCTGCTGATGTGTGTGTGTGTGTGTGTGTGTGTGTGTGTGTGTGTGTGTGTGTGTGTGTGTAACTTGAAGCCACTAATTAAGGTTACGAATGTCTGCCCACTGCTTTTTGACGTCAGAGCTGTTGAAACTTTCTGAAGCTGCATAACTGAGACCCTGTGTAGCTGCAAAGGAGAGCCGGGCCAAAGAGTATGCCTAAAGATACAACCAAAATGAAATAGAAACAAAGTGTGTTCCTCTAAATCATCTACAGAAACTGAATAAATTCCTCATTTCTCAAAAAAATACCAGTGCACGATGGCGAGCGAATACTGTAACTCATTGTATTAATATACATGAGTGTTAGAAGGTCCATGAATCACTAAAATGGCATCTGGCTTTCAAACAATATGCAACTGAAAAACATTTTTGAAGAATGCCTTATGGGAACATTAAACTGCCCTTGGTGGCCTTTAAGTGTGTTCCTATGGCAACCTCTATGGCAACAAGACATATATGCTCAAATACTGCTATGAAAACCAAAAGGATGGCATTCATCAGTCCGGATCGCGTAATGATGGAAATGATTTGTTCACTTTGAACAAAATTTTTATGTGACTCAGAAGAACGAGTCGTCTCAAAGATCCAAAAGATCCTTCTACTACATGAGAAAAGCATCGCAAAATCTCTGTAGGTTGTGTACAGGACACAGAATCAAATACTTTACCTCTCGAGCCCGAGCCGTTTGTTCTTTTATCATGTGAGTTTCTTTAATGTTATGCAGAATCGAGTAATTTATCTCATGAGTCCCCTGGTCCGAGTTCTTTTGTCACGTAGCTCAGTATATACATATTGGCAAAGTTTGTGTATGTAGACGTGTTTTGGGGGATCTGCTTATTGAAAATATAAAATTTTCATTTATTTTTGATCAAAAGAATAAAATGAATAAAAAAAGATTTGTTCATTTTGAGGAACGAGATTCAAAGATCTGAATCAAATAAAAATAATCTAAAATAATCCGATCTTCCTATCGCTACTCGTGATGGCGAAGAAGTACACCTTTTTTGAAGGCAACAGTGAAAAACTTAAGGAAATATGCAATACAAGAACCGCTGGGGTTGTGCACTCTCAGAAGGTAACCTGATACAGGAAATAATGCCAATTTCACTTGTTTTCCATGCTTGGGACAGCAGAAAAAGTAGGTCTGCGCATTCTTCGGCACTCTCGTCATAGCCTGCTCGCTGCGCAGCGGGGAGAGCGATGCCATTTGGAGAAAAGAGGTCGAGGTTTGCTCCTGCTGAATAAAACTCTAAGCTGTTTTTGACAAAAGCCATTGAGCGTGCATCTCTTCCATCTTTTTAAATTAATTGTAACCACTAATCCGTTCCTGGAATTTCGCAGAATGTTTGCAACAAGGCAAATTACCGTGGTTACAGGCAGTTATGGCATAGTTTCCACAATTAATGCCTGGTTTTAAGTAGAACCCAGTGAGCTAAAGTGAGAAGTTTCATTGTTGCACCAAACTTGCACCAAAGCTCAGCCTAAAACGTACGAGGAACGTTCTATGTTCAAACCTAAAGCTTATTAGGTTCAAAGTGTTCCCAAACGTGTTTGATGTGAAGGAATGAGAGCCAGACAGTTGAAAAAAAGATGTCTACAATTGGTCTACACCACTTCGTTTATGGTCAGTGATTTGAAGCAGGTGGCAGATGTTGGCCATGATGTATGCCTATGATATATTTTGAGATGATATATGGAGAGAAGAAGTATAGGGCTAATGTATAGGGGTCATGGAATATGTATTTGGGTTTGTCCAACATGGAGTCCATCAGATTTATTATGGATCTAAATAGAAATCTACACCTGAATTTCTTCAGAGCTGCTTTTGAACAATGTGAAGTTGAATTGAACCCAAAAACAGAATTGTGTGAATTTGTCCATGATCTCCTGACATGCCTACAATTCGACCCAGCCCCGTAAAGCGCTTTGTTCCTCGTCTAATGATGAAGTGTTACGTGTTTGAAGTGGCTGCTCTGGAACTGCAAATGACCTCATCTCACCAGTCTGCTGATGTGTGTGTGTGTGTGTGTGTGTGTGTGTGTGTGTGTGTGTGTGTGTGTGTGTGTGTGTGTAACTTGAAGCCACTAATTAAGGTTACGAAGGTCTGCCCACTGCTTTTTGACGTCAGAGCTGTTGAAACTTTCTGAAGCTGCATAACTGAGACCCTGTGTAGCTGCAAAGGAGAGCCGGGCCAAAGAGTACAGATGAGAAAAACAGACTGGTGAAAGTTAATGACATGCTACGAGTGCTATGAAACACACAGACACACACACACTTACAAACTGCTTTGGACAGTGTAACCTAGACTTTTAGAAAGAAAATAGTACTAAGCTGTACCTTCACATTCATTTCCTTTCATTCCAGTCAAAGATACAGACTGGAAGTGCAAAGTGCTAACAAACGCCTAAAGATACAACCAAAATGAAATAAAAAACAAAGTGTGTTCCTCTAAATCATCTACAGAAATTGAATAAATTCCTCATTTCTCAAGAAATACCAGTGCACGATGGCGAGCGAATTCTGTAACTTACTGTATTAATAGACATGAGTGTTAGAAGGTCCATGAATCACTAAAATGGCATCTGGCTTTCAAACAATATGGAATTGAAAAACATTTTTGAAGAATGCTTTATGGGAACATTAAACTGCCCTTGGTGGCCTTTAAGTGTGTTCCTATGGCAACCTCTATGGCAACAAGACATATATGCTCAAATACTGCTATGAAAACCAAAAGGATGGCATTCATCAGGGTGGGAATGATTTGTTCACTTTGAACAAAATTTTTATGTGACTCAGAAGAACGAGTCGTCTCAAAGATCCAAAAGATCCTTCTACTACATGAGAAAAGCATCGCAAAATCTCTGTAGGTTGTGTACAGGACACAGAATCAAATACTTTACCTCTCGAGCCCGAGCCGTTTGTTCTTTTATCATGTGAGTTCCATTAATGTTATGCAGAATCGAGTAATTTATCTCATGAGTCCCCTGGTCCGAGTTCTTTTGTCACGTAGCTCAGTATATACATATTGGCAAAGTTTGTGTATGTAGACGTGTTTTGGGGGATCTGCTTATTGAAAATATAAAATTTTCATTTATTTCTGATCAAAAGAATAAAATGAATCAAAAAAGATTTGTTCATTTTGAGGAACGAGATTCAAAGATCTGAATCAAATAAAAATAATCTAAAATAATCCGATCTTCCTATCGCTACTCGTGATGGCGAAGAAGTACACCTTTTTTGAAGGCAACAGTGAAAAACTTGAGGAAATATGCAATACAAGAACCGCTGGGGTTGTGCACTCTCAGAAGGTAACCTGATACAGGAAATAATGCCAATTTCACTTGTTTTCCATGCTTGGGACAGCAGAAAAAAGTAGGTCTGCGCATTCTTCGGCGCTCTCGTCATAGCCTGCTCGCTGCGCAGCGGGGAGAGTGATGGCATTTAGAGAAGAGGTCGTGCATCTCTTCCATTAGTAAATTAATTGTAACCACTAATTAACCACATTAAGGTACGTCATTTCTCTGAACATCCAGTTCATTCAGTGTGTGAAGTGTGACATGTTTAGTCAGTCTCTCTCCGTTGTTAGCGATAATTTTATCTGTGAGAAGTGTAAGCTAGTTTGCTCTTTGACGGAGAAAATCTTAGCATTAGAGGAGCGCATCCAGAGTCTAGAGAGAAGTAGTGAGTGTGAGAGCAGTCCAGGTTCTGCAGGGGAAAGTCTGGATGCACTAGGTGAAGTTAATATTCCCCCGACTCCGGCATTAGAGCCCTCGCAGCGGGGCGAATGGGTGACGACTCGGCGGCATACTCGCAAAGCCAAAGCTAACGCTAAGGCTTGCCCACGGGAGCACCATTCCTCTCCGCTTCACGTGTCCAACAGGTTTGCTCTCCTCAGTGAAGCACCTGCTAAGAAACCTGAAAGAGCTCTGGTTTTAGGAGACTCCATTCTGATACACGTGAGATTAGCTAGACCTTTAGGGGCACCAGCAGCACAGGTTATGTGAGCCAGGACACCGGACATAGCAGGTCAGCTTAGATTCTTAGGAAAGCACAGGTTCTCTAAGATAGTTTTTCATACAGGAGCTAATGATATACGCCTTCGACAGTCAGAGGTTACTAAGAGTAATATTATAGAGGTGTGTAAATTAGCGAAGGCAATGTCCGATGTTCTGGCCCCATTCCAATGCGATGTGGCGATGTAGCCTACAGCAGGTTATGGTCGCTGAACTGCTGGATGTCCGAGTGGTGCTCCAAAAACAATGTGGGCTTCATTAATAATTGGAGCATTTTTGAGGGCAAGGCTGGCCTGTTAGGGCTGGACGGTATCCATCCCACCCGGGAAGGTGCTGCTCTTATTTCTTGTAGTATAGGTAATAGTCTCAGAACAGCACTAGTTAACAAGTGACTGTCTAGAGCCAAGGCCAGGGAGCAGACAGACAGGCTAAACCGACCGTCTGCTAGCTGCACAGAGTCGTCACTCAGGATCCACCAAATTGAGACTGTGTCTGTCCCCCGAGCAAAACCAAAATATAGGAATTATCAGAAAGTCTGTTTTAGTAACCTGATTAACATTAAATTAAATAGGACTGAACGCACAGCCAGCAGCTCTGATCTAAATATAGGATTGCTGAATATTAGATCTTTCACGTCAAAAACGCTGACTATAAACGAAATTATTACCGACTAGGAGTTTAATATAATGTGTTTGACAGAAACATGGATTAAACCGAATGAATATGTAGCATTAAATGAAGCGAGTCCTCCTGGGTATAGTTACATACACCAACCCCGTTTAAATGGCAGAGGAGTCGCAGCTATCTATAATAATCTAAACGTCACACAAAAGACTAAACACAAATGTTAAACATTTGAAGTTCTTTACACCAACATAAAATATTCAGTGTCCGAAAGCAGGTCCAGTCAGTCAATTCCACTAATTATTATTTATAGACCCCCAGTGTCAGGAATCCACCTGCCACGCCTCCTTCAGAGGCTGTCATTGCCTCCGCGTGCTCCCAAGCACGCAGCGCAAATCAGGCACAGCTGAAGCGCGTTACTCACTCACTCCCGGCTCTAATATAAACCCCTCATTCACCCACACTCCCCGTCGGTTATTGCACGTTCATGCCCGTTCAAGTGTGTTCCTGTGCGTTTGTGGTGTTATGGTTTCGCGTATGCTTATCCCCGCTACGTACCGTTCCACTCGGACTCTCTCCCTATCTCTCTCCCTTCGCGTGGACCGCGTCTCTTTCCAGATGCACCCGGGATTGTTCTTTCCATAAATCCGCGGACGTTGAACTGTTGTGGGCCGCGCTGTGTGCGCACCACTGGATTATTCCTTTTTCCCCGGACTTCGTTATCTGATTATCCCTGCGAGCGCAGGTATTTGGTTTGCCTCTGCCTTTGTTATGAATAAAGTTTTGTTTGCTGTTACTCCGGCTTCCGCCTCCGTTTCCCGCATGACAGAATAACCGACCCCCGAAGAGGTATATACGGACAAAAAAAAAAAATGATCGGACTACCGTCGTGGACACAGCGCGACCGAACTTCGGAGGTCGGGTTCGCTCGGCCGCGATCTCACGGCAGCCAAGCTCCGCCCCCGGGAAACCCGGAAGATCGCAGCCGTTGCTCGATCATGCTGGTGGTCGTTGTCCCGTTCCGGCTCTCCGCAGTGGTGGTCGCTTCGCCTCGGGCCCTTCCTTGCTGTTCCTGGCTTCGTGGTGGTTCCGGCCGGGTCCCCTTCGACCCTGGAAGACTGGATGGGCCCTCCTCCAAGTGCCCAGGCCCACCGGGCAGTTGGCGGTTTGGGGGCATCCGGTGCCGCCCATTTGGGGGGGGTGGTGTCAGGAATCCACCTGCCACGCCTCCTTCAGAGGCTGTCATTGCCTCTGCGTGCTCCCAAGCTCGCAGCGCAAATCAGGCACAGCTGAAGCGCTGTACTCACTCACTCCCGGCACAGCTGAAGCGCGTTACTCACCGTTCCCGTGTCCCAAGGAGAGCTCCGTTCGGCCCCAGGACCTCCGTGAGTATTTGGCTCCAGCCCAGGACCTCCAAAAGAGCTTGGCTCCATCCCAGGATTTCCTGGAGATCTCCGCCTCACTCCAGGTCTCCGAAGGGAGCCCAGCTCCACTCCAGGTCTCCGACACGAGCTCCGTTCCGCTCCAGGCTCCTACAGAGAGCTCTGTTCCGTCCACAGGCCTCCGTGAGAGCTTCTTTCTGTCCATGAGCGAGCCCGTGAGCTCCTCTCTGTCCATGAGCGAGCCCGTGAGCTCCTCTCTGTCCATGAGCGAACCTGTGAGCTCCTCCCTGTCCATGAGCGAACCCGAGAGCTCCTCTCTGTCCCAGAGAGTCCCCGAGAGCTCCTCTCTGTCCCAGAGAGTACCCGAGAGTTCCTCTCTGTCCCAGAGAGTCCCCGAGAGCTCGGTTCTGCTCCAGAGAGTCCCCGAGAGCTCGGTTCCGCTCCAGAGAGTCCCCGAGAGCTTGGTTCCGCTCCAGAGAGTCCCCGAGAGATCGGTTCCGCTCCAGAGAGTCCCCGAGAGCTCCTCTTCGCTCCTAGGCTTCCAGGAGAGCTCCTCTTCGCTCCAGGTCCCTGATGAGAGCTCGGATTCGATCCAGGTCCCTGATGAGAGCTCGGCTCCGCTCCCGATTCCCAAGGAGAGCTCGTTTCTGTCCCAGGACTCTTGGGAAAGCTTGGCTCCGTTCCAGGGTCTGAAGAAGAGCCCGGTTCCACGCCAATGCATCCCCGGGAACACCTCTGCATCCAAGGGGATCCCGGAGCCCACAGTTCACCTCCGAGACTGCGAAAGGGAAGTCGTCCTGTTGCCCCCGGGCTCCACCGAAGGCGACGGTTCGCCCCACAGTCTCCCTGAAGGCGACTCCACCTCTCAGTGCTCCGCTTCACCCAAGGGATCCCCAGAGCTCTCAACTCAGTCCGGGTCTCCGCTGAGGACTCCGCCCAGCCTCGGGTCATCGCCAGGACTGCCTCTCAGCTCCTGACCACTGCAGGGGAGGTCGCTCAGCTGCCAGTCTCTGCTGAGGGCGTGGCCCCGTTCCCGGTCTCCGTGGAGGGCGTCTCTCGGCCTCTGCTCTCTGTGATGACACCCAGGGCCCTACTCTGATTTTCTAATAGAATTTGCAGATTTCATCACAAATTTAGCTACTTCTTTAGACAAAGCATTAATTATTGGTGACTTTAATATTCATTTTGATAATCAGGAAGACTCCTTAAGAGCAGCAGTTGTGTCCATTCTAGAGTCAGTTGGAATTAATCAGAATGTTATAGGACCCACTCATAGTGGTGGACACACTCTCGATTTGTTGTTAACATTTGGATTAAAAATAAAAAACTTAGTCATAATTCCACAGTCTGAAGCTATTTCAGACCATTATCTCATCTCTTTTAAAATCTGCCTCAGTCATTGCATTTCTACTTCACCACGTTACCGTGTTAAGCGTACTTTCACGTCAGCTACAGCAGCACGTTTTATCAATAATCTTCCAGAAATTACGATATTAGACAGATCTCTGTCCGACCCCGCAGAGCTCGACTGGGCCACTGAACACCTAGAATCAATGTTACGTTACACTCTAGATGATGTAGCTCCCCTTAAGACCAAAATGATCAGGGAGAAAAAATTTGCACAGTGGTATAATGATCATACACGCACCTTAAAACAGAACACTCGAAAATTAGAACGTAAATGGCGTCAAACAAAATGAACAGTATTTCAAATAGCATGGAAGCAGAGCCTCTTAAATTATAGAAAATCTCTTAGTGCTGCTAGATCAGCATATTTCTCCACCCTCATAGAAAATAACAAGCATAATCCTAGATTTTTATAACAAGAAATGAAAGCACTGCGCTAACATGCACACCATCATTAGGTAGTAATAATTTCATGAACTTTTTAATAATAAAATTAAAAAACATCAGGCAAGAAATCCAGACGGTTAATATAAATCCAAATTATTTTACAAGTAAACCTTACTTGTTTTGCTCGACCTTAGTGCAGCTTTTGACACCATTGATCACACTATACTACTTGCTAGACTTGAGAACGTTGTTGGAATAAAGGGAACAGCTCTCTCTTGGTTCAGGTCCTATTTGACTGATCGCTATTAGTTTGTTGATGTAAATGGTGAGTTCTCCACACTCTATGAGGTAAAGTTTGGTGTTCCTCAAGGATCTGTCTTAGGCCCTCTGCTTTTCTCTTTATATATGCTGCCTCTTGGTGAAATTATTCATAAACATGGGATTTGCTTCCAATGCTATGCTGATGACACACAGCTGTATATTTTAGCAAAGCCAGATGAGAGCGATCAGCTTAACAATGTTGAGAAGTGTGTAAAGGACATTAGACAGTGGATGCTTGATAACTTTCTTCTGCTCAACTCAGAGAAGACGAAAGTACTTTTACTAGGACCACATGCAGCTAGAAGTAAACTTTCCGATTACGTAGCATCTCTGGATGGTGTTTTTGTTTCAGCATGTACGGCTGTAAAAGACCTTGGTATGATTATTGACCCTAGTCGTTCCTTTGAGTCTCACGTTAATAATATCACCAGGATCGCCTTCTTTTACCTTAGAAATATTGCTACAATTAGAAATATGATGTCGTTACAGGATGCAGAAAAACTAGTTCATGCTTTTGTTACTTCTAGATTAGACTACTGTAATGCTTTACTGTCTGGGTGTGCAAATAAGTGCATAAATAAGCTTTAGTTAGTTCAGAATGCAGTGGTGCTGGCTATCTGTTGGTTCCTCAAATAATGAAGACAGGGGGCAGATCTTTCTCTTATAAAGCCCCACAGTTATGGAACAGCCTTCCAACCAGTGTTCAGGACTCAGACACAGTCTCAGTGTTCAGGTCGAGGTTGAAAACGTATTTATTTAGTCAAGCCTTTGATCAGTAGATTTTTTTCTTAGGTAAAGGCTCAGATCTGGAGGGATCATGGATATAGAGTGTTTGGTGAACTGGGATATTTGTATGCTTTCGTCCCCTCACATTCACACGTTCACTCAGGTTTGTTGATGGTGGTGTGGTGGGTCGTCTCTTATCCCAGAGATCCCTCATGTCTGTGTTACCTTCTGGTTCTCCCTTTTAGTTATGCTGCCATAGCGAGTCTTGCCGGAGTCCAAACTGCACAGTGACATTACTTTCATACAACAATAAGGACACTTAATAATCCATATCCTTCTCTTCCTGTAACGGGCGCTTTGAGGATGGACTGGACTGTAGTTAATGTCAACAGTCTGCTACACTGACTCAGGATACAGTTCGCTTCTAATCATCATCACTGTACCCCGCAACATTGTATATCTGCTTCAAATGGACATTCGGTGCAACCCAGATGAGGATGGGTTCCCTCTTGAGTCTGGTTCCTCTCAAGGTTTCTTCCTTATGCCATCTCGGGGAGTTTTTCCTTGCCACAGTTGCTCATCAGGGACAAACTTACTTACTAAGAACATATTTACTTTTAATCACCACATTATCTGTGTAAAGCTGCTTTGACACAATGTTCATTGTTAAAAGCTCTATACAAATAAAAATGAATTGAATTGAATTGAATTAATCCGTTCCTGGAATTTCGCAGAATGTTTGCAACAAGGCAAATAACCGTGGTTACAGGCAGTTATGGCATAGTTTCCACAATTAATGCCTGGTTTTAAGTAGAACCCAGTGAGCTAAAGTGAGAAGTTGCATTGTTTCACCAAACTTGCACCAAAGCTCAGCCTAAAACGTACGAGGAACGTTCTATGTTCAAACCTAAAGCGTATCAGGTTCAAAGTGTTCCCAAACATGTGTTTGATGTAAAGGAATGAGAGCCAGACCGTTGAAAAAAAGATGTCTAGAATCGGTCTACACCACTTCGTTTATGGTCAGTGATTTGAAGCAGGTGGCAGATGTTGACCATGATGTATGCAAAATATGATATATTTTGAGATGATAGATGGAGAGAAGAAGTATAGGGCTAATGTATAGTGGTCATGGAATATGTAGGAGGGATGTATGGAATGTCATGGAATGGGTCCTGAGTAGAGGTCTATAAGAGGTCCTTAGTAGAATATCTCTGGATTGAGATTGAAATGGTTTGGTCATGTGCAGAGGAGGGACATGGGGTATATGAAATGGTAGAAGAATGCTGAGGATGGAGCCAGCAGGGAGAAGAGAAAAGAAGAAGGTCAAGGAGGAGGTTTATGGTTGTGGTGAGGGAAGACATGGAGATGGTTGGTTTGAAAGAGGCAAATGAAGAGTACACAATGGTATGGTGACGTATGATCCGCTGTAGCAACCCTTAAAGGGAACAGCCAAAAGAAGCAGCAGAAGAAGAAAAAGAAGAAGAAAAAGAAGGAGAAGAAGAAGAAGAAGTACAGTGTCTCTGGATAATAGGTTTGAGTACTCACGTGATCTCCAGGCTGTGGTCTCATAAGTGAAACTTGGTCATAACCTCGGCGAAACAGAGCCCAAATTGCATCCAGTTTACCCTGGATATAAGAACATAAGTACATAAGCAGAGAACATTTTAAATGTTTAATATTACACATATACACTTTGAAACACACACACACACACACACACACACACACACAAGGAAAAAAGACTTAAACTAGATATTTAGTGAATGACAAGTGAGTTTTTCTTACCCTAATTGGGGAGTACCACTTCCTGTTCTGAGTAGCCTTCTTGTACCCGTGTTTTTTAGGCTTGGGTTCGAAGGGTTCGTACTCCTGCTCAGGCATTTTCACAACTGCATTTTTGGGTTTCTCCAGCTTGGCACCCTCTTCAGTGGAACCCTTCCCTCCCCAGCGGACCTAAAGCGTTAATTGTTGCAAAAAACGTAAAATGTCACAAACTGCTCCTAGGACCTTATATACATTTGAGCATGCAAATGTAGCAGCTTAGCGGTTTAGCCATTGGATAAAATGGTTGTAAGTACAAATCCCAACCACACCAAGCTGCAACTTCTGGGCCCCTGTTTAAGGCCCTTAACCCCATAGATGCTCAGATGTATGAATGAGATAAATGTAAGTCACTCTGTATAATGACAACAGTGCCAGGGTCCTTGAATTCAATCATGAGCTTGCGTTAGTGACAATGTAGAGTTTCACATTACCATTGACAGTTCTCCATGTTCATGTGGGTTTCCTCTGGGCTCACCGGTTTCCTCCCAGCCTTCAAAAGCATGCCCGGTGTTGAATTGGCTACAGTTATTCCCTCCTTAGTGTGAATTTGTGTGGAAATGGTGCCATGTAACCGAATTGTTCATACTGTATGTGTATTGTTTGAGACCCTGACTAGGATTACTGAAGAGCAAAATGGCTCCTGTAGACATCTCATAGCATTTTCTATATTTTTTACAACCTCTATATGATGTTCAGACTTAGCATAGTTTTATTACAGGCTTTTGATTTTGGTTTATGTGAGAGTCTTTAGTTTCTTGGATCCACATCATGTATTGTCAGTGATGGTCCTAATTGCTTCAACTCTATAAGCAGTCAATTACACGAATGCAATTTCCTTCACCTCCATTCGTTTTATTCCTCCGACTCCTCGTCCGCCGTAGTATGATGCATCTACAGTTGGCCATTTTTTCTTCGGCATGCCGTCCTCGTCGTCAGATTCCTGACAGAAAGAATGAATGAGACAAAATTTCAATGTTTGAAACAAAACATTGGACCATCCCACCAGCTGCATTGTGTATTTTAGTATATGGACGTAGCTAGCACAATCTATAGATATCAAACACTTCATTACAAAATCACTTAAACCTTTTGAGCTGGCTTTTGACACCGAACTCTACTCATAAAGACTGCACTGTACATTAACATATCTCCATACTGTACACTTACCTCATTTTCCATGACGCTTTTACTGTTACTGTCTACTGCTGCATGTTCTTTCACTGGTGCACAAATTATTGCATTCTACCTCATATGTCCTTTTTTGCACTCTTATGGTCACTTTCAAATAATAAATTCTGTGTTTATATAGTATTATTGTAATATATATTGTACCTTTGCACTCATATAATAATATATTTGTATATTTATATATTTAGATTTATTTATGTATATTGCTATTTGCAGTTCTGGTTAGATGCTAACTGCATTTCATTAGCCCAGTATTTGTACTCTGCAAAATGCTAATAAAGTTGAATCTAATCTAATCTAATCTAATCTAATATAATATAATATAATATAATATAATATAATATAATATAATATAATATAATATAATATAATATAATATAATAAGTACTTTTAAATGTCATATAATTGAGACAGTACTTTGTATTTAGTATTTTGGACAGAAGTAAGTAAACCTCTTCCATTAGTGTCTTTAAATGGAAGAAAATTGTGCAGAACCTCTATTTCCACTATTTTCAGCATTTTTTAAAGAAACTTTGTGGAAATAAAAATGACTTACTGGTTGTGGGGGTGGAGGTGGTGGGGGCTCTTTAATAACCTGCGGATGTGTTACAGATAAAACAAGCATTTTTAAACAATCGTGAACAAAAAAAATCCCAGTAACATTATGCCATTATCATTTTAGAGTTTAAGTGAAACTTTATTTTCATACTAGATACAGGAAACAGCATTTATCCTGAACTTTACCTACAGAGATCCACTACAGACACAGAATCCAGACTTCTAGTTGTGTTTTTTCACTTGAAATTAGCCATGACCTTCTTTTTTATTGCGATCTCTGACACCATGAGAGAAGTTAGATTAAAAAAAGCAATTGTAGACTTACTACTGTGCAGCACAGGGGCCAGAACCACCACATGAACAACAAGGCCAACAACAGGAACAGGACCAGCAGGGTAATGAGGAGAATAGTGCCGTCAAACTGCCAGAGAAAATGCAGCACAAAATGAAGTGTATTCTCAGGAATGTTGTCATTCCTATGCAATGTCATTGTTTACCACATTTAAATAATCACTGGCAAACCGTCTGTACCCTGACCCGGTCTTATCATTAATAACAGGGAATAATGACTGTAGTTAGAGGTTTGTGGAAAAAACACCACACCCCATTTTTAAGCTAGGAAGACGTGATATACTCCATCATGGCGACCCCTGCTACCCCCTTACATTTTCTACAACCATTTTCAGGAGATTTCAGGGCTCGTTAATCTCTAGAGCCCTTGTGGTTTGGCTGGAAAAAGAGCAAAGAGAAGAAGAAAAGAACTCACTGTGAGGGAAAAAGACCCCTCTGGCAAAATGTATCGAAAAAGAGGAGGCTCTGAGAAGAGCAAAAGCAGGAAAGTGGAAAATGGATAAAGAAAGCTTGTTATATAAGGGTTGCCAAACATTCTTTTAATGCATACTCGACTGATAGCTTTAATATATTACCAATCAGTTACCATGCACTTAAAAAACATCTGTCAGCAATACCAGTCTTTTGTGGGTGTAGTTAAATGTGATGTGTACTTACACACTCGGTTGTGGTGATGTGTACGGAGCTGGTGATAAACGACAGACCTTCATTCATGCTTACTTGCAGGTATACCACCCTGATGCAGACAGAAAACACACGATTTGTTTGAAAAACAGTCACAAATATGCAATCTTTTCTTTTTATACAGTTCACATCTGCTTTACCGAACAGTAGAGTTGTTGCATTCAAAGTTATTTTGGATGAATCCATGAACAATGAAGTGAAAGTTTAAGGGTTAAACAAGCACAAGTGCACTTGACCACCATGGAGATAGAGGCCTGCTGATTTATTAAGGAAAAAAATTGTCCCAACCTTAAGTCACATGACTATTTAATTTGCATGTATCAGTCTGGAAAGGGTGATATAGCCATTTTTAAGGCTTTGGGACTCAAGCAAAGCACCGTGAGAACCATTATCCACGAATGGAGAAAAGTAGAAACAGTGGTAAACGTTCCCAGAAGTGGCCGGCCTACCACAAGAGTGCATCACGACTCTTCCAGGAGCTAATAAAAGAACCCAGAACAACATCTAAAGAACTGCATGCCTCACAAGATCAGTGTTCACGATTCAACAATAAGAAGGATACTGAGCTAAAATGGCATCCATGGTAGAGCTCCAAGGCAAGTTCCAAGGCTGACCATAAAGAGCACAATGCCTTGTCTTATATTAGCCAAAAACATCTTGATTATTCCAAAGACTTTTGTAAAATGATGAGACTGTTAGTAAGGTTACATCTGGCATAAAACTAACACCACATTTTATAAATACATCATACCAATAGTAAAACATGGTGGTGGTAGTGTGATGGCCTGGGGATGCTTTGTCACTTCAGCACCTGGACGAGTTGAATTGATCGATTTTGGGCTCTACCAGAAAATCCTGTAGGAGAATATGCGGCCATGAGTTCCTGATCTTAAGTTCAAGAGTGCTTGGATTATAAAGGCAATGATCCAAAACACACCAGCAAGTCCATGTCTAAATGGCAAAAAAAAAAAAAAAAAAGGTTTTGGAGTCGCCTAGTCAAAGTCCCGACTTAAATCCAATTGAGGTTCTGTGGCATAACCTTAAACAGGCCCTTCATGCTTGGAAAACCCTCCAATGTGGTTGAATTCAAACATTTCTGCAAAGAAGAGTGGGCTGAAATTCCTCTACAGTGATGTTCCCAGTTAGCTGGTTAGCTGCTAACCACACAACCGGTAATTAGGTTTAAGAGGCAATTATTTTTTCACATAGAACCAGACAGGTTTGGACAGCTTTTTTCACCTTAATAAATGTAATAATTTAGAAACTGCATTTTGAATTCACTCAGGTTATCTTTATATACATTTTTTGATGATCTAAATAATTTACGTCTCACAAATATGCAAAAAAGATTTTTTATTAGGAAATACTTTTTCACAGCACTGTACTATGTAAATGAGATTGAAATACATATACTTGGTAGAACTCAGACTTTTAAACCCTCCTGTAATAATAATTAGATCTATCCATAAGGCTACATAGCATGAAACAGGATTAAAATCTGATCCAGAGGACAGGAAATAGCAAAAGGAATGAGTTTAATGTTAAATAAAGCAGTGAAAAGAAGAACTGTTGTGACGATAAAAAGCAAGGTACTACATGAACTCCTACAGGAACAACACGCTCCTGAGGTACCAGTGACCAGTGTTCCTGTCTCTTTTCGAAGTCCTACCTCTAGATGGAGATCTCTTCAATTAGAGACCACCCTGTGCACCTAAGGATGATTCTACATGAACAGCTTAAAGATCCATAAAGGTGCTGAGCAACTTGAGAACTATGAGGCTGAATTTGGATTGGAATTCATTTCGACAGTCTGCTAGGACGGTTGAGGATCACAGTTTGCATAAACAGTTCTGCATTTCAGCACCCTCACTGAACAGCACCTCAACAATGATAGAACTGTAATAAATGGACATTCGGTGATGAGGATGTTTCCCATTTGAGTTTGGTTCCTCTTAAGGTTTCTTCCTCATGATGTCTCAGGGATTTGACACTGGCTCACTCATTAGGGACAAACTTATAGGCATTAAACTTATACACTATTAAATAACTTTATAAGCTATTTACCACTGTAAAGCTGCTTTGAGACAATGTACATTGTTTAGAGACTTATAACGTAGCAAGATTTTTTCAAAATGGAAATGATCTAAAATAAAACGATATTTGTGTGAGCAGGGCAACAGTCGCTTACAGTAATCACAAGAAGAGAAGCCGAGATGGATGAAGAATCCAAAAACCGTTGTTGTTTTTAGAGCGAAATATGTTAAAGTAGGGTCAGAGAGTTTGTGGAAAACCAAACATGCAATTAGTTTTCCTGCAGGTCGATTCTAGAAAAGTACAGGACAACAAGGGAGAGATGCTATTGACTGGGGTGAGAAGGAGTTTTCTTTGTGTTGCTTTGGCATACGAAACAAAGATAGAAAAACTAATTAAAAAAATTACAAGCTCAGTTTAGGTAAAGCTAAGAAGGAGGAGTAGAAGAAATGGAATAAAGGAATGTGACCCCTAGCAGGCATAATCAGTGTGTGAGTCTGGTTCCTTCTCTTAAACGGGGCTACTTACTTTCCGACTTCATCTATACTTGGTGCTGGACACAGCATGTAGGTGTCTTCTATATCAGCAGGATGTACATCTATAAAATAATGATCAGAATCGCACTAAAAACCTGAACACACAATATAATAACTCATAACAGGAAGTACATGTAAAAAAAAAGTCTCACTTAAGGTCTCCGTATCGTTGATCTTGAAGCTGCACATCACCTGTTCGATTTTTCTGGCGTGCAGAAAGCCGTTGCCCCGAACCACCACTTGGAACGACTCTAAAAAAGGAATTCGCCATCAGTATTTTTATGACGTCAGATTCACATTTGGACAGTTTCACGAATTTCACCAAAACGGCATGTTAAAGCAATCAGCAGCAGAGGCTCAAACCACAATGATGTAATGTTCCTCCTGAGGAAATGCCTCTTCCAGGTTCTTTTCTTATTGTTATAAGCTAACCTGCAATTTTATAAATTCCCAGTTTCTTCCTGTTAATTCCCATGGAAAGATTCCAGTCTTCAATGTAGAGTAAATCAGGTTACAAAGAAATCCCATGGGAGAAGACTCAATAATGTCGAACTGTATTAGAAAAACGTTGTGCCCTTACCTCCTGCACATACACTGGAAGGCTCAACTGCCAGGATCTCAATGCAGGATTTCCTGATGATCTGTTAAAATTAAAATAATGACAAGTTTGAAAAGTGAAAGCATTTGCAGGACCAAACCACTACCAGCACTACTGACATATAACGATGATACATTGAAGCTGCTTGTGGACGCATGTGTTTTTTGTATGCGTTCATCTGCCTTTCATTTGGAAAGGATCTCTTGTTTACCGAGTCGATCACGCCTCGAAGAGCTTGGAATCCTCCTGTCACGGGAAACACGTGCTCGATGGTGTCTGCTATGGTCGCAAGCTACAGTAAGACAAAAAAAACCCACTGATTTGTGAAGAGGTTTGATCAGGGGCCCTGTCAGGTTCCATGGATATTTCAGTCATTATGCAAAAGCAAAGCAGGAGAAGAAAAAATCAAGTTTTACCTGCGTCTCATTGAAATCCTTCACGCCGACACAATACACGATGGCGCCCAACGTTCTTGCTCTGGCAGCCTGCGACAAAAACAACCACAGACAAACATAAACCATGTCACTACTGGTATTCCGATGAGAGTCAAAAAGCACGCAAAAAAAATGACACAAGGTGTTTTTACCTCCTGTTGTGCAGCTATCAGTGGCTGCTCGTTGAGTTCCCCATCCGTTAAGGCGATAATCACACTTGCTTTGCCTAAAAAACGTGATATGAAGAGATTAGTAGTGTTTATTATAAAGAAATCTGGAATTCTAGAATCAAGAAGTTTCACAGAGGGTTTGAGCAGAACTCACCAAAATTCTCCTGATGTATTTGCTCATTTGCCTGTAAAAGAAAACACACAAACAAACACACACACACACACACACACACACACACACACACACACACACACACACTTATTTAAACTAAAAGCAGTATAAGGATGTATATATACTTATTAGTCGCATGAACATTTATTAGTGCGTTAACGCAAATTGTTTATATTTAAACGGCACACATTTTTTCAAAGTGCGATTCATGCAGCACGCATTTCTGTTTGACCATTCTGATTTAAAATATAAATACACAAATATAAGAGCTGAAAGTAAAACTGCAATGCAAAACACATTTTATTCACGTCCTAACTTTACTTAGATATTTCAAAAATAAACTTAAAAAATTAAATACCATCCATGTGGAAACATAGCAAATGTTGGTGTTTGGTGTCCTGATGATTTTTCATAAACACCATAATTACTTTAAGAACCTATATCTTAACTGATAACAATAATACAATTAATTGCGATTAAATATTTGAATCGATTGACAGCCCCTGTGTGTATATATATATATATATATATATATATATATATATATATATATATATATATATATATATATATATATATATGTGTGAAATATACATAATTTCATTTATTCTTTTTTATTCATATTTCATGTATGTTTCTTTTTCTTATTGTCTAAAGCAATATCTGGTAAATGTATAAAAGTTTGATCTTTTCTTATCTTATCTTATTACAGCACAGTAAAATTATTTCTTTGTATATCTCAGTCATGTTAGGAACCTGGGTTCAGTCATGATACAGCACCCCTGGAGCATCAAGGGTTAGGGGCCTTACTCATGGGCCCCAGGAATGGCAGCTTGGTGATACTGATGCTTAAATCCTTAACCACTGTTAAGGATAAACAAATGTTTGAGGGAAAAGTCAGTGTTTTAGTCAATACCCTAAAGTTCATTCATTTTTTTCCCTATAACAGGTATTGTTTGGCCTTCTTCTTTTGCTTCACCCGTGTACCAGTGTATGGCTTTTTCAGTTATTTACATAACCTATTTTTTCCATTTACAGTTCATCTGGAAAGTATTTACAGATCTTCACTTTTAACACATTTTGTTATGTTACAGCCTTATTTTAAAATGGATTAAATTCATTGTTTTACTCAAAATTCTTCATGCAATACCCCATAATGACAATGTGAAAGAGCTCCCTTGCATCCTGTTTCCACTTATCATCCTTGAGAAGTTTCTACAACTTTACTGCAGTCCACCTGTGGTAAATTCAGTGAAATTGACATGTTTGGAAAGACACACACTGGTCTATATGAGGTCCCACAGTTAACAGTGCATGTCAGAGCACAAACCAAGCCATGAAGTAAAAGGAATTGCCTGTAGAGCTCAGAGACAGGATTGTATCGAGGGACAGAAACATTTCTGAAGCATTGAAGGTCCCAATGAGCACAACGGCCTCCATCATCCGTAAAAGGAAGAAGTTTGAGACCACCAGGACTTTTCCTAGAGCGACAAACTGAGCGATTGGGAAGAGGGGGCTTAGTAAGAGCGATGACCAAGAACCCAATGGCCACTCTGAAAAAGCTCCAGCGTTTCTTTGTGGAGGGAGGAGAACCTTCAAGGAAAATACCCATCTCTGCAACACTCCACCGAACAGGCCTTTATGGTAGATTGGCCAGACAGAAGCCACTCCTCTGTAGAAGGCACATGACAGCCCACCTGGAGTTTGCCAGAAGGCACCTTAAGGACTCTCAGACCATGAGAAACAAAGATTGAACTTGCTGTGGGGATGTTTTTCAGCAGCATGAACTAGGAGACTGTGTGCCAAGCTTGTAGCATCATACTTAAAAACATGAAGCTGGAATTGGTGACAAAAGTTTCTTCAATAAAGCATTGAGCAAATGCTGTGAATACTTATGTACATGGTATTTTTATTTATTTTTGTAATAAATTTGCAAAGATTTCAAACACACATTTCACGTAGTCATTATAGAATTTTGAGTAAAATAATCCATTTTGGAATAAAGCCGTAACATTACAAAATGTGGAAAAAGTGAAACGCTGTGAATACTTTACGGATGCAATGTACATCATTCCGCTTATAACTTACATTACAGCAGCTATAAACAGATATTCACTTACCAGCCTGTTTAAAAATAATAATAAAACCTTTTGGCTGGTACTGAAGACTCCTTCCATATCAAGTCCATAATTATCTCCTTCTAGGGAACTACAAAAACCTAATAGGAGCTTTCATCCAGAGCTGCTGTTACAGCAAAGATCTCAAGACCTTCTGATATAGAAATTGAACTACGAATCTTACTGTGGTATGAACTCTATTACAGTATTTACAGAATGAACAAAATGAACAAGACACCTTCTGCAGACCAAGGTGCATGAATGTATCTCCTCCTGGGATTTCCTTCCTCAGGACGTTTAGGCCTTTGGTTATCTGGTCCCTTAGAAAGAAAAAAGGTAGTATGAACAAGAGAAAGGTTCGATCTCAGTGTGTTTGGTCTCAATACGATCTATATTATAACATCTGGAATTATTTACACTCTATAAACCACATTAGGTTCAAGTTTTTGTGGGAATTCAGTTGTGTGTATAGTTGTAATAAAACAGAATCAAAAACCTATAACACAGTGTGCATGTATACAGTACATGTACAAATATATGTAACATCACTTACATTCCACAATTAATGTATGTATGATGTATGCACTTTTTTCTCATGATTCCCAGTGGGGTGAAGTCTTTGAGGTGTAAATAGACTTTGTTTCTGTAATTTTATGGCTACTTTCTAGTTTGAGTATCAAATATATAAACAACTTTTACTCTCTACACAACTAAATTAATGATATACTTTTCACTTCACTATATGTTTATTGATGATGAACATCACCACTTACATTCTGCACCTCTGATATTGAGATATCATTAAGGCTTAACACGCCCCTACCCTCATCTAAGCAACTTTTTTACCTTTGCTGGCATAATTTTCAGTCCGAAAAGAGCAATAAATTGCAAAAAAACTTTGAGAACCAGCTTTTGTTGAATTTCAAAGCCCTCTCTGAGTCTGAGCATCAAATCACAGTCAGCTCTGAATATTTGGTTTGACTTTATTTGAAATTATTTCATTTTATTTCTTCCTTGTATACTAAATTCTTTAACTTGTTCTTTCTTGTTACACGATACTGTCATTTACTGACAGTCGAAACTGTCGCTTAATTGCCATTTTTTGGACCTACTTGTTACATTCTGACATGCTGAGGACTCTGTTGTGTTGCTCTTAATGTTGTCAATGTTGTAAATGCAGTGTTGATGTGTACAATTTGATTTGGATTTTAGGAAATCAAACCTCACAAATCAGTTTTTTTACCTCTTTACACCTCTGATAATTGTAGTTTGACAAAACAGTATTCTCAGCACTCTTTCAAATATTTACTTAAACCCCCTACTGTGTTTTGCTTCTCCGCTACCTATGTCAGGTGACCCTCAGTCTCGCCAAAAAACAGATGTCGAACCCCATGAGTCACATACACTACCCTTATACTGCTTTCCTTCTGCAACAACACCAGCAATCGTTTCATTTTATTGTTACTGAATCCGATACCTGTTTTCTGTCAATTTCATTATCGTGTTTCCTCTGGTTGAAAACACAATGAAGGACATCCGAAGCAAGGGGCTAGAATACAAAAGAGAAATGTTAATACTTATATTAATACAATAATCTCAGATTTATTTCTATATCCTACAAAGGCTGTAAAATCCCTACATTACCTGGGGAGTATTGATTAAAAAATATAAATAAAAGCACAGAAATTCGCATATACCTGATAAATTTCTCAGCCAAACTCTCAACAAAAGAGTAAATCTCATGCCAGTGGTGCTTCACACTTCCTGACCTGAGGAGAAAAGAGGTCCATTAGTGTATGTGTGTATGAAGTTCACACTCCTCGCTGGACAGATCAATTAATTTCTATCTTAATTTCTCGACTAAAATCCTTCAGGACGAAAAAAAAAAGCATGGAAAATGGCACCTCTTCTCTATAACAAGGCCCCCCTTTTTTGCCCCATTTTGCCCCCTTTGTGCTTCAGGCAATGCAATAAAATCCTTGTGAAGGTTGAACATTTCCTGAACTCTGTCGGAGGCATAGATGATTCATTAATGACACACGGGAAATGATGTAATTGATTCTTGTAATAGGCGCCAACTTTCTGACTCAGTCGACTTTAGAGGATCTTTACCTCAACAAAAATTTCATCTTGATGTAACAAAGTCTGGACACCAACTGCAGACTTTTAAGTGAGTTTATTTATAAAGTAGAAGATACAATAGAACCTCACAGATGAGTTAATTGTTTAGTTTTAGCTCAAACAAGTACGTAGCGTAGGGTAAAAGCTTGCTAATGAATCGTTTTCGGCTTAAAACTCAGGAAGCAAAGACGCAGTCTGATTCATCTGATGAAAACGTGGTTAACGTGGAGCGATGAATGGCAAATGAACGTGAAGCTCGGTGAATAGCAAATTCAACGGGTCAGACGGAGGACTCGTCACCATTTTCAACTTTCGCTTTCCTAACCTCACAATGCAGCCTGTTGATCTTGGACGGATCAGACTTTCGGAGGTAACAGCAATTCTGGTGCCTAGCTAGCACTTTTCTCACCTGTCCAAACAGTGTTTTGCGGGAGGAAGTGGCCATTTTCATGTGAGAACCTTGATGAACTATTTTGTGGCACAGTTGCTTTAATCTAAATTGAATTAAATGTTTAAACAGCGCTTTTTTTATTATTATTTTCCGAAGATATCCGCCAGTCACAACAGCCTGATTGAAGTTTTCCACATACACTAGATGTATTTATCTGGACAAGATAGTATGATAGACAAGGCAGAAAAACAGTGAATTCATTGATGAACACAATTTAATACAATTGATGCTTCAAAATGTATACATAGATTTACACACAGTATATTGGCTGTGAAATGTGTTACTTGAAAATTTGTTGATTCAGCAAAGCTAATTAATGATGTCACCCTGTAGATTTCACACTGCTCCATTACTCTATGGAACCCAAAACGCAATCCCTATCTGCATTTCTAAAGAACACTTAAATTAAAGTGTCGTAATATATAACAACAGGTAAAAGAAAAACAACTTGTATGCAACCTAATTGAAGAAGAGACCTGACTTCATGGATATCTTGCTTTCTAATCCAGTTTCAGGCAAACCTCCAAAACAGCACACAAAGAAATGACGAATGAGTAGTTTAAGCTTTGTGCAGAGTCAGCACTACACTAATCCAGATCATCCCTCTTTCAGGCCCCATAATGGCTTAAGAAGTGGTTATGATCATATATTCCTGACACTGTGGCAAAAAATAGAACTGCAATCTCATGTTAGATTATCTAGAAGTATCTCTTCGAATCTGTCTGTTAACCCACTCGAAATGAGGAAGTTTCGAGTGGGAGCTTTGAAAGCCATGTTTTAGCAGACTATTTTCTTTTTTTCATTGTATTTCCTCACTTTCAACCTCTCCATAAAAATCTGTAACAGTGTAGTAATGTTTTAATGGTGCCAGAGCTAACGGCTCCTCCATCCAAGCCCATCATCTGGATTTTAAGGTGTCCTAGAAAAACAGTGTGTCGGGAGTGAATTTACACGCTGCAGCTGCTCCGAACTGCTTGTCATTACCCGCATGATGCAACGGCCAGGTTCAAGTGAAGAATGTTTGCTGGATAAACAGATGAAGTTCACTATTTTGCCGTCGGGACGCACATGAAAGGGACGTCTGCTGCACATAACGGCATCGTTAAAGAATTACTTTCCAGAACCAAAAACCCTGTGGAATACAAATTTGACACGATGGACATTTCCAACAAAGAATCAATCCAAAACAGTTGCATTAGCAACAGCAAAACCGGCTAAAATGATATCTAATTACTGCCCCAAAAGCAATACAATACAAACTGTAATAAAAAAATCCTAATTCTGCTGCTAAAAAAATAGCTATTGCTTATTTGTGTTATTTGTGGGAAGGTGGTTAAGATGTTAGACCTCTGATCAGAAGGTCATGAATTCTAATCTCACCACCACCATTAAGCTGCCTCTGTCAGGCCCCTGAGCAGGGCTTAAAATGAGAATTTTAAGCCTTGCTCAGGGAACAACACACTGTTTTTCTATTTTTTCTGTTTTTATCTCTTTCTTTTACGAGGTGGCATCAAAATGTTTCGAGACTAGCTCCTTTTTTTACAAGAAAGTACTTAATTTATCTATGTTTACACACTATCACCTTTAAAATAGTCCCCTTGCACAGCAATACAGCGCTCCCAGCGTTCCTCAGCAATCCTGGAAGTCTTCTTTTCTAAGCGTGTCAAGCACCTACTGTGATTTCTTTGTGCTGGATCTACATCTTCGGGAACATGTTCAGAATAGCAGCTGTTGCACAGCTCCTGGTGTACACAGGACGATGTCTTTTGGCACAATGGCTTATGTAGGTCGGCGCTCCCTGTGACTGTGCATGCAGCCTTGTGCTGCCATCTGATAGTTTTGAAACTTTTTACGATACCACTTTGTATTTACTCTGAAACCAGAATCACGTTTTAATTGTTTTGGGATACTTCATTTTTCCATTCTTCATAGATCTCCAGGAGCTAGTTTACTATGATCAGGGTCGTGATGGATCCAGACTGTATCCCAATGACATGAAGCATGAATTCAGCCTGGAAAGGATGCCATTTTCAATCACAGGGAAACATATACACATACTCCTACACCCAAAGACGATGGATCTTCTGGTAGAAGTCATCCATAAATTGGATCTCACACACACACACACACACACACACACACACACACACACACACACATGAAAGAAAGGTTTTATGAGCCTACACTTGTGTGTAAGCAAGTTTGCTAAATATCACGTTTTCCAAAACCTTGTAAAAGAATTGAGATCCTTCATCTGTTCCTGTATCGCTCATCGAAGAACTATGTAGACCACAACATTGACTGATCCACTCACGCCTCCAAAACAACACCATTTTCGTTTTTTGTGTGTACATTTGGGAGTAATAATTAGCATTTACACGCTAATAAAATGAATTTCCACATGCTAATGTTTTTCATTATTTGATGGTCGAAGGTCAGTTCCAGAACCCTACATGTGGCCATAATGAAGGAAACCTATAAATGAAATATACTTAAACACATGAATTTTTTCAATAGAAAACCATGAATAAGCGAACGAGGCTTCAATAAAAGAAATACTTCATCTCTTCTCTTCTCATCTCATCTCAACTCAGAACTTTTTTTTAGGACGAATGCTGAGCTCGGACACCACAGACATTTCCCATGTGGCATCAGAATCAGAGCCAAAAAAGTAGGCCGTGGATACTGACTCAGATATCCTGCAAAACAAGATCCTGAGAAACGAAGTCGTCTCGCTCGTCCCTGTATCTCAGATGAAGTGTGTGTGTGTGTGTGTGTGTGTGTGTGTGTGTGTGTGTGGAGAGAAGAAGAAGAAAAAAACAAAACCTCACAAGGAGATTGCTATGATGCATATTCAGCACAATCCTGTTTGTGTCATTACACAAAAACAAGAGGGACGGAATCACACTGAGTGCCTAGACTCTTTCTTTCTTTCTTTCTTTCTTTGCATGTACAGTACTCCTTGTCTATCTATCTATCTATCTATCTATCTATCTATCTATCTATCTATCTATCTATCTATCTATCTATCTATCTATCTATCTATCTATCAGCATGCAATCATTGTCTTTCTTGCTTTCTTTGTTTTAGCATGCAATCCTTTTTTTCTTTCAATCAATTTTCTTTCTTTTAGCATGTAATCCTTGTCTTTCTTTCTTTCGTTCTTTCTTTCGTTCTTTCTTTTTCTTTCTTTCTTTCTTTCTTTCTTTCTTTCTTTCTTTCTTTCTGTTTTCTAGCTTCACTTGAAATATTGGTAAATAATCTTGAACAAATAAGCACCAATAAAGGTCTGAGTCAAAACAGCTTACAGGTTAAAACCCCCAAGAAATATGGAACAAATGAACAAACAATTATCAATGTTCCTTTAGGACAAAAGAGACAAAAAGATTAAAGACTTACTTGTCAAGGACAAAATACAAGTCGAAGGCACCTTGACAAGACCTTTCCTGGTCCTCTTCTTGTCCCTCTGCCACCCCAGTGATGGCGAAGAGCAAAATCTCCAAAACGACCAGTGCGAGAAACATCTTCTTCACGGAGCCCACCATCCTCACTTTCAGTCGCGCAAATTAAAAAAATTATAAAAAATTAATAATAAATAAATAATTTTTTTTCATTATCCCCGAGACGTCTAGTGAAAGGAAAAAAAACCCATATATGTATACGAAAAAAGAAAGGATGAAAAACACAAAAAAATATAAGTCCGACTTTTGCTCTTATTAGATTCCGACAGAGGTTTCCAGGTGTTGCGCTTCTGCTGCGAAAAGCGTAAGCGCCTTTTACTTGCGCAAAAAATCTAAATAAGAAAATGACACCATTAATTATGAGAAAAAGAAAAAAGTAATATTATATTCAAATAAACAGTGTTAAAAAGCTTTTTTCCATGCTCAGGACGCAAGCGCGAAGCAGAGACGTGTAGCCCCCTCAACACACTGAGTCCAGAGGCAGGGACTTGGCAGCAAGAAGGAGACCTGGTGTCATATTTCATCCTTTGTAGGAAAAAAAACTTTTCTTTCAACATGAACACCACCAGTAGCCTGAGAACTGGTGCTTTAAGAGTATAGGTTTTAAGGCAAGTTTGCAAATGAGCAGATTTAGAACCAAATCATTTTCTTTACCAGACTTTTGCTTCTTTTAAAAAAATTAAATAAAAATTATTTTTTCAATCTCCAATCCAGGAAACCTTCCATCTGTAAATTTTACAAAATGTTTACAAAATCTGGCTGTAAACCACTTTGGGTTAGACGTGCTCTGTGGCTTTCTCCTGTACACAGGGCAGGTTCTAGAGATTTGGAGGCCCTAGACAAAATTCCAGAAACAAATATAATTTCTTCCCCTATTAATTTAGACAAAGACGATTATTTTATATACTTACTTTTTATATACTTATGTGGTCATCACTAAAAAAAAAAAAAAGAAAAAAATATTGAAGGTCAACTAGACTGGTTCTTCTTCTTATACCTTAGTCATGACCAACCAGCTGTGACTGTTGTTTTTATTGATCAACTTTTACTTTTTCTTGAGTATTTTAAAACCCTGCCATCTCACTGCACAGTCGATCAGCTTGGATACAACATGTCATCCATACGTGCATTTAAAGCCTTAATGCCTCAATAAACTGGCTGCAGATAATGAGCCATCTTTAAATGCTAACGATGCGAATCTGCAGAATAAGGCTCTGTTTATTTACATTTATTACATTATTATATTATATAATGGTTTGAAAGAGGTAGATGTAAAGGACAAGGAGGTTATGGAGACGGATGATCCACTGTGGCGACCTCTATTGGGAGAAGCTGAAAGAAGAAGAAGAAGAAGAAGAAGAAGAAGACATAATTACATTATATTACTATATTGCGTTGTAATACAAAAATACATGATGACAGCTCACATTGCTGCACCATGAGCTGCGCTTTTTTGCGTGCCTGTTCAGCTTTTTGTTTAAAACCCCCTGAGAGATCGTTTCACCGGCATCAAGTCAGAATGTGGAAAAGTTGAATTTGTTCTGCACTGCACACAGTCTCACTGCATCCAGAGGAGGAGGACCCACATTTAAACAATGATATTAACTGGTTCCACTTTTGTGACATTTTTTTATTTATTGGACTTATTGTGCTGTCTTGATTGGTGAACTAGTGCATATGTTTGTAAGGGTTATGGGGATAAATGGGGAGGGTTGCGTTAGGAAGGGCATCCAGCGTAATATTGTGCCAAATCAAACATGCGGATGATCTGCTGTGGCGACCCCTAACGGGATTTAAAGGTTTAATGTCAGACAATATTTTCACGGACCGGCCTTTAAGGTGTGCTGGATAAATACAACAAAATAAAATGATATGAGCATAAAAACTGGTATTTTCTAAATATAATTGTTAGGAAGTTTTCCTATCCGGGTCGAAGAACCAAATAAGAATTTTCACTATTTGTGTGCGCTAATCAGGTGATTGTACTCACCCCAGCGTGTCAGTAAAAACACGGTACAGGATTCAGAACAACTTTACTGGGTATAGAATTAATTGAATATGAGGTGATTCTTGCTATCTTCTGTTAGCTGCTGTTTGGTAGGTTGCAGAATCCATGCTAAAAGGCCACTGCTGAATGACCACTGCTGAATGGTCAGTGCTGAGTGACAGGTTGCTCGATGTCGAATGGCCACTGGTCAATGACGACTGTTCTGGCCTTTTATACTCTTGATGGAGGATGGTGCACTGTGATGTTATAGGTTACTTGTCATTGCTTGGTATACTGTTTGTCTGCCTCTAGTGGTAAAGCGTGGAAGTACAACTGAATAGGAATCCTTTCTTACACTGCCGCCCCCAAATATATCAAATCAAATCAAATTTATATACTTTATATATTTATATACATGGCATATTTGCTCCTAAATCTAAGTTAAAAGTCTGTCGGTTTGATTTTGGTGTCTTCCTCATCTGCTATCTCTGGTAGATTAATGAGATGGGTAACTGGCCGTGTGTACAATCGACCTTTAATATTGACCTCTGCAGACCTTACTTGTCCATCTGCTCCAGGGAATGTCCTTAACACTCCCCCAATCAACCAAAGGGCTCGTGGTAACTGGGGATCAACAATCATAAAACAGACCCAACTGCAAGGTTTTTAGTCTCTGCATGCAATTTGTGTCGTAGTTGGAGATTGGGTAAGTAGTGTCTCACAAAGCTTGACCAAAAAATGATCAGTGAGAACATGACTTTGTCTCCATCTACGTCGTCCTATGGATTCATCGGCAGGGTATATCACTTAAGGGAAAGTACTGTCTGGCCACCCCATGAGCAGAAGATTTGGGGTAATTGGGTCTAAATCTGCTACAGTGGAGGAGACATAACCTAGAGGTTTGCTATTAAGGATTCCCTCTATCTCGATAAGTACTGTTTGAAGAACTTCTTCTGTTACTTTTTGTGCACCTACTACTGTACGGAGGGCATTTTTAAGAGATCGGATCTCCCTTTCCCAGCTGCCACCAAAGTGAGGGGCATTAGGTGGGTTTAACCGAAATTCAATCTTTTGTTTGGCAAGATGCCGTTGAAGTTCCTGGCTGCAATTCTTTAAGGCATCTCTTAACTCTCTCTCTCCACCCTGGAAGTTAATGCCTTTGTCAAATATCAGTTATGAGGGGGCGCCTCTGTGTGCTATAAATCTCCTCAGAGTCATAAGGAAGGAATCAGTGTCTATAGCTGTGAGAAGCTCAATATGTACACATCGAGTTGTAAGACATTTTAAGATTATTCCCCATCTTCTCTCCAGGTGTCTGCCTATTTTCATTTGGAAAGGTCCAAAACAATTCATACCAGTACTGTAAAAGGGTGGTTTGTGAAGTCCCAAGCGTGCTGGAGGAAGATCAGCCATTTTATGGGTCTCAGGTTTAGCCTTCCACTTACAACATTCCATGCAGTTATGTTGGGATTTTCGAATTGCTTCAGGACCTCTTAGTATCCAGTGGTGAAGCGTGGAAATACAACAGAATAGGAATCCTTTCTTACAATAAAAATAAGCGGGAATCAACTGTCTTGTTTTTTTGTTAATTTTGCTCGCTTGGGGGTTTGAATTTAGTGGTAATGTATTATGTGTTAGCGGCCGGAGCCCCTTTAAGAAGGTAGCGGATGTAGGCAAAACATGTGACCGAGGCATCTTCACATGCATCAAGAGTGAGTCATAGACAGATGTGGCAGAGAGAATCAAGTAATTTTCCAAAATAAAACATCATTCAAAAACAGATAATAAATAAAATGGAAATAATGTAAATTATGTCTACTTTCTGTGCAGCCCGGTACCAATTGACCCACGGACCGGTGACGGTCGACTTCTATTTGGTTTAAATTGTTCTGAAAAAAATATATATAATTGGCATTGTCATTAGTTATTTATAATAAGGTTTTCTGATATTGACATTTGTGCCACAGGCGATTTAGTTTGTAATAAGATGATAAGAATCTTCACTTTCCTTCAGACTGGGAAGAAACAGGGGCAGGGCCGAGTTTATGTTATTTGCAGGATACTGTGTGGTTTGGAATATTGAATTTAAGTGACAAAACCCATATATTTTACTTTTTCTTCTTGATTTTTCATGAACACAACTTCATTTTCTTCGGCTTCTGGGATAAAAGTTGTTTTTTCATTCAATCCTTTATTTTCTTGACCTATCAAAATAATAAATATTACATGTAAACATGTGTCTATATGAATATTTTTTAGGCTGTAATGTTCTGTGTCTGATGATGGACAACTTCACAATATGCCCAAGAGCTCTCCATTCTCAATTATATTTAAATAAAATCAACTGGATTCGGACAATTTGAATTTTTCAACAAGAGGAATCTAATAACAAGCCTAAATATTATTTTACACATTAAATCCTGTCCATAAATTGTTTGCTTGTTCAGTAAGTAAATATTTATTTAATTATCATTTACTTATATATTACTTATTATATAATATAATTGATCATATTTAATAAATAATACTGATTCTTTATTTATTTTATTCTTTATTCTTATTTACCAATGGTGTGTTAGAACCCTTGCTCACAGTGGGCTACTCTATGCATTTAAGGTGGAAAATCAAGTCCATCTCTACAGTGGCCAGTTATTAGCTTAATGATGGTGATGGCAACCTGCATGAAACATCAATCCCATTCACAAGAAAGAAAAAGTAGGAGAAGAAAAATCATTGGCCTCTTAGGCCTTCTGTAATATAAACTGAAAAATAACCTGAATAAAACTGAAAATTAAATTCAGTTAGCCTGTATTATGTAATTGTTGTATTTCCAAAGACAAGACCATAAAGTCATCTGCCATATCTGAAAAATGTAGGATTTTTTTTGTAAGATTTATAATATATATATATATATATATATATATATATATATATATATATATTTATAATATATATATATATATAAGGTATATGTTATATTCATTAAAAAATAATGATTATAGATAATCACTGATTATGTCAGCAAAAGAAAGTCTTTTCTCATGTTGTATTGTTTTTTCTTACTGTTGATGGGCAGCATGGTGGTGCAGTGGGTAGAGCTGAAACACCCCACATTTCAAGGGTTCAACTTTGATATTGAGCTCAGATTTAAATCCCAAACCTTTATGTTTCATCCAGCATCTTCCCAATTATGAATATGTTTGCATAATGCCCTGTGGTTGGATTGGCACCCTATTCTGTGTATATTCCCCTTTCCATTATTCCAGGTTATTACACTCCAAATCCACCTCAACACTGACCAGCACATGCCTCCCATTCCCACTGCCCTGCTCTAAGCACAAAAGCTATGATGTAAAATAATACTCTACAACCCAGTGGTGTCCTCACTAACAGGCTTTTTAATTATTTTTTCATTATTGATTGAATATGTCTGACAAAGTCAGTCTTATTCATACAGCTGACTTTTCATGACCTTTGGACCCAAAGTCCAATGCCTTAACCACTAATCTATGCTCATACAAATACATCCTCATACAGAGTCTATTTCTCCTGAGAAGATTCTACAGAAAAGCTCTCCCGATGGTCTTCAAGCATCCTCTCAAAACAAAAGGCATGAGGAAGTAAGAAAGTGCTGTGCATTGCACAAACCACTCTACATCCTGCTATGAACTTCCGCTGGGCAGTCCTCATTCAGGACAACAATAGCTCGTTGACCGGAATGAGAAAATAGAATGATCTTCCTTCAATCATTTCAGTCTAAGCAGCTGGGAACAGCTGGGAAAGCAAACAAAGATCCCTGTTGGAGGACAGAAAAAAACATGGGTAGCCATTTTCATTGGGAAATGACCTTAAAACCTGTAAAAAGAAAAAGAAAATTAGGTTCCCCTTCAGGAACGAGACGCTGCGTCGAAACGCTATGGGAACGTTCGACGCAGCGTCTCGTTCCTCGGGGAACTAGGGTTAAGGTCGTAACCTGAGACGTTCCCCTTCAGGAACTTGAGCTGCGTCGAAACGCTATGGGCGTTCCCATAGCGTTTCGACGCAGCGTCTCGTTCCTCGGGAACTAGGGTTAAGGTCGTAACCTAGAGACGTTCCCCTTCAGGAACTTGAGCTGCGTCGAAACGCTATGGGCGTTCCCATAGCGTTTCGACGCAGCGTCTCGTTCCCTCGGGGAACTAGGGTTACGGTCGTAACCTAGAGACGTTTACACTTCTTAGGTAGCCCATCATAGAAATCGCTTGCTTGAATCCCAGCAACACGAAGATGCCACTGCTGAACCCTTTAGCAAGGCTCTTAACCCTTAATTGCTCAAACGTGTTAATGAGATAAGTATAAGGGACTCTGGATAAGAAAGTCTGCCAAATGCTGTAAATGACATCCCGTATAGATCCCCATTACACTGTGTTCTTGAGGTGGAAAAATGATGCTCTGTCTATAGAAGTGGGACCAACTCATAATTCACATATTCAGGTCAAAATCCCAGATACAAACAAAAACTGTCATAAAATTTCTTTAGCATTGAATTAACTGTAATTATATAAAAAAAAATTTAAACAATGAAAAACTATTCTTTATTCCATTACATCGCATTTTCTAGCTAAACTTGCATACTCATTTACAATCAGTATCACAGTCAAAATACCAGTTACGATTGTTTTACTTACAATTAGTAATATGAGAAAATTACAAATATTTCAAGATTTGCGTGGCAGTAAAATGTAGCAGCATATATGCGGTACAATACATTGGGATCCTGCCAAGATGTACGCAATCTCCCGCCTTGTAAGATGCCATAATCTCGCCAGAGTTCAACAGAGATCAGTTGTCTCGGTTATACAGCGCATATTTTGTTTTTGGTGTTAGGTGTTTTGGTGAAACAGAGCAGGAACCGGCGCTCGTCCATGTGCCCCCTGCTACATACATATATACTGTAAAGTTTATACGGTATGGTACTGTAAATTGGTTACATTTTGTAACAATTAAATGATTAACAAATTACAGTATACTACCCTATACTGATCACCATTCTTTAAGACCCTGATGTAGGCTAGGCAATGTCTCGGCTCACGATACTTCCAAGTTACGATGGTGTCATCGGAAAGCATCTATACCTTAAGTCAAGAACTAGCTGTAAAAAAAATAGCGTAGACCACTACTGGAGCACATTTGTATACTTAAATGGTGCTTTCAATCGCAGGTATAGTTTTGGTACAGGCTTTATACAAGTCACCCCAGAAAGAATCAGATGAATATGCTCTACAGACAGTAATAATGAACTATTCTATAATGCTATCTATAATATTGTAGGTAGCACTTTGAGCAGCAATAGCACACCTGCTAAAATGAGCACTGTCTTAAATGGTAGAGCTTCCCACTGAGTTGCCTTATTTTGGCCAAATTTTAGGACAGTCAATGTTCCTCAGTGTAAGAAAACCAACACCCTTTCAGAAATGAAACTGCAAGCCTCACATTAGTGAGCTTGAGTCATGGGCTTGAGCTTGAGTCATGGCTCAAGTTTGCCTGCCAGGGTCAAGGCTTTTCCAACAAGGTATCCGCTCCCATATCTTCTGGCAACTTATAGACTATAAGATGACTAGCTAATTCCACAACTGGCTAGCAGCTGTAATGCAATCTAAGCAGAGTGCATCATATATGGGAGTAAGAACAAAGTGGTTTTAAGCTGTCCTGGGAGTCCAGTGACACCATGGTCTTGATTTCCACAGGCAGAAAAAGAAGAGTATACAAGAATTCCGATTTGGCAGAGATTCAACTAAATTATGAATTAATCAAAACTACGGAGGGTAGATTTTGGACAATCAGGCCAAGGTAGCTCCAAGCCAGACCCTTAGCACACTAATTTATTGATTCAGTCTTGTCCTGTCAAGTCCATCACATCTCCACATTCAGCACACACTGCATCTTTATTAATGGAAGAAAATCTCTGAAAAAAATTCTAACATTTATTTGAAAAGGTTATGACCAGACAGGTTCTATGATGGAAGTTACTTTCCGAACTGCCATAAAACCCAACAGGGGCAACTGCCCTCCATGCAAAAATATCCCCTTTGTAAGAGCTGGACAAATTTAAAAGCCTTTGCCCAGGACACTGGCAGGCCAACTAAGCAATGCATTTGTTTGGGAGATAAGAGTTGACTTGGGCAAGTGGCTCAATTCCCATCTAACATTACTAACTTTACTACAGCCAGTTATGTTCCTTGTTATATTGCTGACAGTACCCTGATAACACCACACTGATGATGCAAAAAGAGAGTAAGCTAAGTCAGAATGTCAGGAGCTGAAAAAAGTGTCAAAAGGCAGTGTTCTTAATGTCATAGAGGCTGTTAAATTAGCATACAGATGGCTTTGGTTTAGGGAGCTGATCAATGGTAGTACTCATGGTATTTCTTGCTATTACCCATGTTGAGGACTGATTAATTTAACCTTATTAATGCCAAAAACATTACCCAGAATATGTTAATGCATTACTATGGGTCTAAACATATGAATATATTCCCAAATCTTTAACATCTTATACTAGTCTTAAGAGAATATTCAGTAACACATTATATTAATTCTTTTTTCTTGTTTTCTCGTAATTCCATAGTAAAAGATGTTGAAGATTAACCAAATTTATATTTATTACTGGGTTTTATATGTATAAAACCCAGTAAGTAATGCATTAACCCATTCAAGGTGATTTTTATGGCATTATTAATATGTTCAACATTGGATTCAGCTATCGTGACCCAGCTAGAATCAAGATCAGACCTCAACATGGGTCCTAGCAAGACCTACCATGGACACAACCATGGATCACCCCTCCTGAACCAAAGACGTTGGCAGAGATGGCAAAAACACACACACATCCTGAACTAGAAGTACAGATTCTCATGTTTAAAAAAACTTTGGTAAAAGTTGAACTACTGACTTCACTTTTCCACTCAAGTTAAAGTAAAGATGTTTGGGCTTTTCCTTGTACTTAAATAAAAAGTAGCCATTACTTACTGCCTGTTTTAGTGTCATACTGGTACCTGGAGCTCACATCATATTAGTATATTAATACAAATGAATCTTGAATGTTGTTAAATAATGAATGTATCCCGACTGAACAACCACCATAGAGAACACAAGCAGAGAAAAGATGATGATAATCAGGAATGTCTCTGTTCTCAGTCATGTTTACATCCCTGACCCCCTCTGTCTCATCCACATTAACCTCAGACTTCTTGTTGCCTTCTGCCTTGCTTGTTAGCGTCATAGGCTAGCCTACGTCTCTGGTGTGTGAGAGCCAGGAAATGATACACCAGCGGGAGGTTGAAAAAGTCGCACAATAACAAGAAATAGGTTGAACACTGAAAATGTTACGCAATGAGAAGGAAAAATATTGTCACCAAATAGATTAAAACTAAAGTAGCGAGCCTAGTTTAAAAATGTAAGAAGTATGAAGTACAGATATTTGTGGAAAATAAAATTAGTGAAAGTAAAAAGTTCTTCATTATTTCCCATCTTTGGCTGTTTGTAAGCTCGTTCAACTATGATGAATAGCTTGAATTTAATTTTGCAGCCCCAATGATATATTATAATGCTATAAAATATAATACATGGCCTCTTAGGACTTCCGTATTATACAAATTCGCAAATCATATGGTAGCATAGTTACTGGCTGGTCCCAGACAATAGTTTTCATTGTTATTCACCTTTTCTATTAACTTGCTTCTTCAGTTTCCCAGTCAGAATGGAATCTCAATCATGAGTATCAATGTCCATCCTCAGTTTATTAGCCACCTGCCCACCCTACAGGGTAGGGGGTAGGTATATTATGCAATATATTAGTGTAGCACATATCTAGCTTTTATTCATAAAATTCTGTGCACACACACATGACCAATCCTAATGTTTCCACTTATTTTACCTTTTGAATGTTAAGTATCTTAGTTGTTTCGTTCTTTAATGTTCTCAGGGTCCTCCGAGCCACCAGGGGGCCCGAAAGGAAACTTCAGTGAAAGTTCAGTAACCGCCCTGTACCTACCACAATGCCATATCTTTTAGACATTCCATGGTTCTTAGATTTTCCTGAGTTGAAACTCCAAACCTCTGGAAGCTGCTGGACTGATTCATACCATGTAGCAGGCTTTTCCTTTATTTTAATAGAATTGTTAGTTGGATTTTTATCCAAAAACACAACTACTAATAAAAGAGGTATATATTATTATTATTTTATTTATTTATTTTTTACTGTTGTCACGTTGCACTCTCAGTACATAATTGTGGTGTAGCGCCATCTTCTGGATGTATTGCTGTTTCATATTATTTCCTTATGTTCACAATATGCGAGGTTATGAGGTCTATAAAAGATTATTGAATCATGTGATTCTTCTTTCTTTTTCCTGCTTGGATGCAGTTCAGCGTTCCCAAATATAAATAAGACACTAGAATGTGCTTTCGTATGGAAGTTGTAAAAGGCCAACCTACCCAGTTGTTTTCTCGTTATTGTGACTTCGTTTTCTTGTTATCTCGACGTAACAAACATTGTTTCCTCGTGATCAGTACTCACTACTTTTTCGGCATAAGAGCATGTTCTAGAGGCAGCATCATGGATAATAACCATGACGCGCCCGCTCACACAAATGGTTATGGTTATTATTAGAACACGTTCTTATGTTGAATACAAAAAAAAAACCCTAATGAAATAAAATTATAAAAATGTATAAAATGAAGTCATGATCACGAGAAAACAAGTAAGAAGGAAATTATAATGTATGGACTCTTGGGACTTCTGTACTTTTGAGACATTCCAGACTATACATGTTTATTTAATTCTGATCAGATTAGCATGTGGATGTTACAGTGCAAAACAAAACAGACAGTACTTATTTATGGTTCCACATATATAAAATGAAGTACTATTTTAATCATTTCCAACATTTATTTGTGTATATTTGTGTAGGCCATGAATCTCTAATTAGATTCGGCTTAAAGAAAGGGACTACAGAAGGTTTTAGAAGTAACACACAAGTAAGCACAAGTAAGTACAATGGCTTTCAGTCTTTGAACTCTTCCCCCTTTCTGACCATCTGGCTGTACTAACATCTCTAGTTCCAGAACTTCATTTCTGCCCTAAAAAGTGCTTGTTGAGTATACCCTTAGCCACATCCAGGGCTTCACTTTCAGGCACTGAAACGTGAGGTGCAATCCCGGTTCCCTCCCAGGCAGGACCCTGAGTAGTGTCTGAATGGCTGACGGGTATCACCAGAACACCATCACCGTCGCTAACTTGGAAGGTTTTCGGCGGCTGGCAGGAGCCTTGGGTGAGTTCGCCAACAATCATGGCACGGCCGAACTTCTTCATGATATAAACAAATTCCTCTGCTGCACCAGCCGTATTTCTACTAGTCAGGATCAGTAGGCCTTTCTTGGAACCGTATCTTCTGCCTGAGAAAAGGATGGGTGTGATCATTTCAGGTATTGTTTCAGAGTAAAAAAAAAATAATACAAAATTCAAATATGCCCAACCTGTCAACTCGGGAAGGGTGACGAGTACTTTTGTGGTGCCCGAGGATCTGTCGTACAGTTTGTCCAGCACAATCTGCATGTCTTCGTCAAAAAAGTAAGAACACAATCCTGCGATCGGGTTGGTGGACCCTCCGAAGTTGTTCCTTCAAAAAAAGAGTTCTCATAAATAATTCAATATCAAAATTACAGAAATACTGGCCATATTTTATATAGCATTACATTTACATTATTTGGCAGACGATCTTATCCAGAGCGACTTACAACCCAGCAGTTGATGGTTAAAGGCTTTGCTCAAGCGCCCTGCAGTGGCAGCTTGGTGGTGCTGGGATTTGAACTTGTGACCTTGTTTCACCAGCTACTGGGTGGAAGCCATAATAGAAAACGAAGGTACATTTACATTAATTTATGTAATAATTACAATCAAAAGTATCCATTCGACTCCAGTTTGAGTTTCTTCAACATCTCATTACATTGAACTTTTTACATTTTATTTATATTTATTTGCTTTGATGTTTAATTGAACAGCAATGTGAATGCCTTCTTCAATCCAAGTTTACATTCCCAGATTTTTTATGCTTTTAAATTTCTGCTTCAAGGCAAAAAAATGTTGTTAAAGGACATGGTCTAGATGCTTATGTGCCTGAAAAATTCAGCAAACTCAGAGATGATTTACCCATAGATCATTTGCATGACCTCAATCGGGAGCTCAGACGATTATTTAAGCATCAACAATGATGTCAACCCTAAATGCAGTTCTAAACAAATCTACATCATTAAAATTTTCAGTACATTAATAAAATCAATTTCTTTTACACATCTGTACATCTAGAGAACGGGCAAAACAAGGGTATATGTACCTTAGATCGATGATCATAGCATCAGTTTCTACTACTTTGTTCCAAACGTTATCCACGATGATCTGAGCGACCTCTGCGACTTGCGGAAAGTCTCCAAACATGTCAAAGCGCATATAGCCGATGTTGTTCTCAAACACTTCGGTGCGAAACGTATCTTTGATGAGTGGCACAAGCTTTTAGGGCTTGAGATCTTTATATACAAAAAATAAACCAATTAATTCAAACATAGACATAATATTACATCATTTATATATGTATAAAAGTCGGTGGAACAAACATTTAAACCCAGTATATCACTTCTTACCATTAGAGGAGGAAGAACAGGAGGGTTGTCTGTCATTTTTAGGCACTTGTCCCCTGACAGTTCCAAGAGATCAGCTGAGAGCTTTGCTTTCAGTTCATCCCTCGAGGAAATCATGCTGTATTCCCCACTGGCTACTAGCGCCTCTAACTTTTCCGCTACGTTAGCAGCAATGTTGTCGAAAGCATAGTTTTGCGCAACCAAAGTTGCTGCCAATTTGACAATTGCAGGGATTTCGGCACGAAGTTTAATGATCGTGAGTGCGGTGTTAATGGCATCGTTGGCATCAACTTCAACGTTTGGTGCCACTCCTACGACCTCCCAGCTTTTGCCAGTGATGGGATTGGTGGATTTAGCGACAGGTACAGAAACGTAGAAATCGGTATTGCTAAGATTAATCTGATCAATTTTTACCGATCCTCCAGCTGTATTTTCTCCAACAACGGTAGCTCGTTTTAGGTTTTTTAGGCAATAGGCAACATCCTCTGCAATCCCAACAGTGTTCCTGCTAGTTAGAATGATCAGAGGTTTGGATGTTCCATATCTTTTTCCCAATAAAGTCGGCATGGACCAGAGCTCAGTGGTAATGTTTGAAGGACGATCGTACACCGAGTCAATATGGATAAGAGGCTCAGGATCAGTGTAATAGGAAACAATATAAGGGATTCCAGAGAGTTCCCCACTAACAGCGTAACGAAGGTCCAGGATCATGGCCGATGTAGGGAGAACTTTGTCCCAAACATGCTGCAGAAGAAGTGGCCCAATCTTCTGAGCGATCTCTTCCCCGATAATGTGTTGAATCTTCAGGTAAGCGATATCGTTTTCAAGGACCTCTACATTCACTGTGCTCTTAACCACAGCCACCAGGTGCTCTGGTGGGATGTCATGAACTGCTGGAGGTGCTGCTGGAATGAAACCTGGATCATATGTGACCTTCACTCTAGGATCACCAGTTGTACTCCTAACCCCATCTGTCAGTATACGGGCAAGTATACTTGGATCTTGGATGTTGAGGATCTCGGTGATGCTACTGGCGAAGCTTAGTACCTCTTCCATACCGAAAAGTTTTTCTGGAGAGCAATAGTTGTCCAGAAGCACTTTAGCCAAATCTGTAAAAAGTGTGGATGAAAAATTGCAGTAAGCATTGTTGCTAAATGCTAACAGTATTGCTAACAGGACTAAACCTTGAGCCATGTTGTTTCAGATTGTTGCTCTCAGGGACTACAGTGATGTCAGGTCTGGTGAAATGCTCGTCCTGCACATGGGTTTGTTAAATGAGATTATTTTTACAGTCAGCTTTTTTGTTAGAGCACACGTAAGAGGCTTTTCCTTGCAATGAACCTTTAATCTCATTAGCTCAGTTGCCTTAGTGAAGCAATAGCAAACAAATAATACAACCCCAATTCCAAAAAAATTTGGGACACTGTGTAAAACATAAATAAAAACAGAATGCAATGAATTGCAAATCTCATAAACCCATATTTTATTCACAACAGAACATAGATAACATATGAAATGTTTAAACAGGAAATGTACCATTTGAAGGAGAAAAGAGGTCATTTGTATTTGATTGCTGCATCACATCTCCAAAAAGTTGGGAGGGGGCAACAAAATCTCAGTCATGCAAAGAAGGAGGTGTGCGTCAACATGATCTAGAAACGCTGCCATTCTTTCTGGGCTAAAGCTCATTTACTGGGGCAAAGTGGGACAGATGAAAAAAAAGTGCTTCTGGATCATGTTCACGCGTGCCTTATTCTTGGCGTGATAGAGATTTAACCTGCATTTGCACCTTCACAATACTCCATACTAGAACTGTGTTTGTATTGTTTGCACATATTTGCACATTAACATTTACGGTGTTTGAAAGATGCCCCAATCTAGAGCGATTTACAATGAAGTCATTTACAAAACTGAAGGGTTGAGGGTTACAGAGTTTCTATAGTCCTGTGTGAAGGCCTGCTTAACTTTAATTAGTTTGATGCTGTAATATGTAACAATTTTGTTTCTTTTGTTACATTATATTGTGTTCATGAAAAGCTATTTGACTTACTTGAAAGACAGATTGCTCATGTATTCTCCAACCCTGATTAACAATATCTTGTTTGGAAAAGTATTTGAGTAAAAGTATTTTGTTACTGTACTTATGTCATTTTTGGCTACTTCCTAGTTTTATTGAGTATCAAAGCTATAAGCAACTTTCACTCTCTACTCAAATATATTTATTCTTCAATAGATTAATAGATTCAATTTTATTACTCCACTGTATTTTAATTTGCAATGAGCTTCGATAATTACATTTTGCACCTCTGTTGAAGATGTCATTAAGGTGCAACACCCCTATGCATATCTCCACTCTGCCTGCACTCTGTTCTTCCCCTACCTAACACTCTCTCCAACCCTTTGCACTTTTGACCCAGGTACTTAAACTCATCCACCTTCACCACCTCTTCTCCCTGCAACTGCACCACTCCACTGCCCTCCCTCTCATTCACACACTCGTCCATCAACCATTAGACCATTGAAAGCCATTAAAATCTGCCCCAATCACTAATCTTTCATTCCTAGGTACACCTACCACTTCATGTAACAAACTCCAGAATTTTTTTCCTTCTCCTCCATCTCACAACTCACTTGTGGAGCATAGGCACTGATGACATTTATCATCACTCCTTCAACTTCCAGCTTCACGTTCATCAGTGTATCAGAAACTCTCTTCACCTCCATTACACTCTTACTGTACTCTTCCTTCAGGATCACCCCTACACCATTTCTCTTTCCATCCACACCATGATAGAACAGTTTAAACCCACCTTCAATGTTCGGTGCCTTCTGAACTTCTGAACAATGTTCTGGTCTACTGAACATATAACATACCTACCTTTCTCCTCTCCATCATATCAGCTACCTTTCTCCCTTTACCAGTCATAGTACCAACATTTAAAGTGCCCTCCCAAACCTCCACTCTCCTACACTTCTCATTTCCCTGCTGTCTTTGTAGACGTCTTTCTCCTCTCCTTCTCCTCCTTTGGCCACCAGTATCCCAATTTCTACTGCTACCCTGTTAGCTAACAATATCTCTGGCGGTCGTTGGTAACCCAGGCCTCGACCGATATGGTATGGAACTCTGGTTTGTGATCCGTATATTTGATTTGGCACGTTTTTTTTTTCGCTGGATGCCCTTTATAACACAACTCTCCCTGTTTAAGGCACTAAGAGTGCACTGACTTGTGCAACCCTAATAGCTACGTTCAATATGAGTCAAATACTTAAGTATTGTTCAAATCAGATACTCGAAGACATTTACTCAAGTTATATTGGAATTGGTGAACTTTAACTGAATGTAATAGAATACGTTTGCAGTAAGGTATCTGCTCAAGTAGGATTTTCAGGTATTCTTTGCTGTCCAAAAAGCCAGTGTAAAAGGATTTGCAAATATAAAGCCAGATTTGAGTTTGTTAATGTCTTTGTACATTGCCTTTTTACCAGTCCCAAAGGAAGAGATTTACAAACATTAAGGTTTGATACACACTATTTTCTGATTTATTATTACACTATTATTACACTAAAATTATTATTTTGGATGATTGACATTGTGTATCACTGTACATGTTGCCATTAAAATGCACTCAGGAAACCATAAAAAAAATACAATAAAATGCTACAGAATTGCTCAGACTTATTGTGGCCAGCTGCTTCTACATAATACTGTAGAAGATTTACGCAGGAACTGAAAGCCCTTTGTCATTTGATGCAATTCCTCTTTGCAGGCTGTTAATTGGCGAATTGTGCTCTTTATCCCGTCTGATCTTTTAATACCTCATCTCTTATTCAGCGCCATCTGCTGATTCCCTGTGGCCAATGGAAAGCCAGAGTCTTACCTTCAGGAGCTTTGACCTATATACAGATACTTGGGAATGGAAAGGGGATAAAGTGCTAAGAAGCATCAGGTTTACACAAAACATAAAAGTCCACCTCGGAATAGCCAACGATACGATACATTAAATATACATATGAAGCAGCTTCTGGTGTGATGCGATACGATTCACTCCATTACGATGCAGTGCGATCTGATTTCGGTTCGACACAATGCGAATCAATACGGTGCAAAGGAAAAAATAACATGCTATGCAATTCAATATAGTACAGATAGTCTGCTTTTATTTCTTTGTTTTAGACAGACAGCAAATCATCAATTTACTTAACTGCCTTCTGATTTCTAGGACAAAAGACAAAAAAAAAAAAAAAGAAAGAAAAAAGATATAAAACCAGGCGTTCTTTTACTGTTTCATCTCCAGAAAGATGCAGCTCTACCTCTGCCATGTTAATATATATTTTTTGCGACTCTCAGGACACGCCTCTTTCGCCAGTGTTGTGATACATCATATATTTATGTAGCAGCAGTGGTGCCGAGAGAACGTGGGAGGAAACAGCGAGAAGAAATCAACCTACATAGCATATATTGTTCACTTTCTAACTAACAAAATGTATAAGTATAGTGCATCTACTAATAATTATATATAAATATATTATACACACACACATTTTTTATATACATTTACATTTGTGGCATTTAGCAGACGCCCTTGTCCAGAGTGACATACAAAAGTGTTTTGAATCTCTAGCAATGAATAAATCCACACTGGTATGCTAGATTACAAATTTAGGATAAATCAGACTACAACTCTTGAGTTTTTTTTGTTTTTTTTTCAACAACGCACAAACAACAACTTGGAAAGTGTTTTTCTGCAAGAGGTAAGTCTTCAACCATCGCTTAAAGATAGCCAGGGAAAAGCATTAGTGAAATATACTTACCTCTACCCCTGAGAGAAGGTGGTACCAGTCAAGTATATATCAGTATATCAGTGTATATATATATATATATATATATATATATATATATATATATATATATATATATATATAATTTTTTTTTACTGATGCAAATATCAATGCATCACATGGATCTTACATCCCTATTAAATGCACCAAATAGGGTAGACATAAAAACTGTATAAATGCAAGCGTGGATAAACCGAAAAGAAGAATTCCATAAGAGATGCTTGGGATTAAATAGATTTTATTATTAAGACTTATTTCACTGCACATCAGAATCATGTAGGAGGCTAATATCTCCATCTAATCCCCTCTTTGCTCAGTAGAGGGCGCTAATTACATATTCTCCAAGGAGCAACACACACACACACACACACACACACACACACACACACACACACACACACACACACACACACACACACACAGAGTTTTTAGTGTTTTAGTATAAAACTGGGTAAATAAATATAACTTCATATAGTGAATGATTAATTTAACATGGAATGGTGCGACACTGGGATTCATTACTGCATAATAAGTTTTGGTGAAGGTCAGTTTAGTGTCTGTCTAGATTTGCATGTCCTCCAGGTTCTTCAGTTTCCTTTGCCGTCCCCCAAAAATATGCCAGGCAGTGGTCTGTCTACTTAAAATTGCCCTAAGTGTGAATGAATGGGAGAATATGTGTGTGCATGGTGGACTGTATTGTGTATCTGGATTCGATGTGACGCTGTCCAGCGTGAAAATCTCACCAAAGATAATGAAAGTCAATTAAAATCAGCACCACCATGCAGCCATAATAATCCAAAGTAATAAAAGAAGGTAAAAGGCTATGGTGTGGAATTCAAGGCTAATGTCGAATACATAAACATAACAATGCAAATTTTTCCCCCCTATTTTTTAAATGATTGAAGTGTTTTAATGCTGAATGGACAAATGATATTTAACTTAAAGCCTCCATTTAAAAAAAAAAAAAAAAAAAAGAGCAAAAATAAAACATGAGCAGCATAATCATAGTTAGATTTTTGTTTTCTTTCTCACTACCTACAGCCGCATTTCGCCACTTTCATCTCCTCATAAAGATGCCTCACGGTGATAATGCCGTTCTCTTGGTACATAACGGTTAAAGGGTCCAGCTTTGTCGGAACACAACACGCCTTGTTGGCTTTTTTCGGGTTGCTCAGGTTGACCAAAGTTTGAATGATTGCATGCTTGGAAGGGGTCACATCTTCTGTAAGAGGAAAGCTGCACACGCCTTTACATTCGTATGCATCGTATTCGGGGGGTGCGACGATCCATTTATCCCATCCGATATCCCTAAAATTGACTTTCAGGGAGGTTCTCCGGCAGTAGTTCTTACCAGCGTGCCTCTTTGTTCTTTGATGGTGCTTTGTCTCATCTTCGAAGGCGTCCGTGCTCCATAGAAACTTCTTGTTTTCGTGAGTCATCATCTCTTGCACCTCGTTTTTGGCTTTGAGTTTGCGTTTCTCAAGGTCATTCGAAAAGGCGATTAAAACAGGCGAGGTGGCATTCGCCAAACCCAGGAAGATCTCGTAGCCTTCGCCTTGGAAGGCTGCACAGCCTTGACTCTTCACCTCGACTTCCAGTTCGCCTACTCCATGCTGCGAATAAAGCCAGCTCTGAATGGCACTCGTCACATCAAAATCCTCCCATGTGTGCCCCGTGTCACGGATGTCCTTCCTGTCCAGGAGATGCGACGTTTCTTGTTTTTTTGTCTGCACCACGTTATAAACGTTAATGGAAGTCAGACTGTCTTCGCAGGATGAGTGATTTCTTCGCCATAGCATGAAGAGTCGGAGTTGGATCACGGTGACCTCCTCATAGCGGGGGATTGAGACATTGAATCGGAGCCTGTGTGAAGATTTATTCTCACTGATAACGGTCACCTCTGTGGAAGAAATAAACCAAACGATAATAGCCACGCCAATGTTTCAGTACTAGGAATTTCACAAGATCATAAATGATTACAGAGAACAGAAAACTCAATGTTTAAGGAATTACTGGTATAATAAGGGCCCTAATATATGAGATCCTACAAAAAAGGACCTTAATATAGCTCACTAATACATAAAGTTAATTGTGTGCCATTCAAAATGTGACCTTACCTTGTACGACAAAGCTGCGTATGACAACCGAACGTTGAACCGAGGACATATCCGAGGCATACTTGTTGTACAGCTCCATCATAAATGGAGGAGGTTGAACTTTCCTGTCTTCCTCAGGAACCCCCGACAGCTTCAGCATCTTCAGAAAGTTTGCTTTCATAGGCTCCGAAAAGCTTTCCAAGCTGTCTCGCTCCTCTAGGCCATCCTCTAGGGCGTCCTCCAGAGCGTCCTCCAGAGCGTCCTCCAGATCGATCTTTCCGTCTTTTCGCCGAGTGGCTCGGGTTATCGGTTTCCCGTCACAGAACCAAATCGAAATGAGGCATAGGTGAAGCCAGAAATAACGAAATCCCACATTGTTCTCTAGCTCTGCGCTTTACATCTGGCTTTTTCAACGTCGAAATTTCACTCTCATACTCGTACATTAAACAGCGCATGCTTGAGATGACCGAAGCAACAGTTCGGCTCTTCTTATCTGGACAATTGATGTTGTGTTTTAAGGTTTGTTATCCTTCGGGGTCTTGTGGTTAATGAAGTTTTTGTAAACATTTCACTGACGTTAGCGAGGCTAATGAGTGCACAAGGATACACAAGAATGTTGATCCCCCTTCAGGGTCAGCTGTAGAATTTTTGACTTTGCTTTCTTGCCTTTTGATTTTTGATCCTTTGGTCCATTTAAGTAAATAAAAAATTCATATACAAAAAAAAAAATACATTTGATGAAGAGCAAAGGTCAATTAGTAATCCAGATCCATTTTTATTAACTTTTTAATGCTTTCTTTTTCCATGCTTTGAATTCATGGATTTGGCCAGTTGTTAGGTTCATGGGATTAAGGACATTGGCCTGTGTACTGTCATACCAATTTATGTTTTGTTTCCTAATCACATAATTGGAATGGAAGGACGGGTTCTGTGTTCAAAGGAATGTCCTCGTAAATATAAGGCTATGAATAGACTACAAGCTCAGATAAATGAGAAATTGATAAAAAACTGAACATATAATCTGCAGATTTGGCAGATGCCCTTATCCAGATCCACTTAAATTTATCTCATTCATACAACTATGCAGCTAAGGGGATAAGGACCTTGCTCAGGGGTCTAGGAGAACTTTTAAAGTCCAAAGTCCAATACCTTTACCACTAAGCTACCATTTTCCCCATCTGAATATATTTAATTAAAGAAATGAATTCTATTCATGAACAAATTGGAATACAATTTATTTCATGACTCCTCCCACACACCATACACACATCCACAGAGGTGTGTATGAGTGCAGGATCCTGCCTGAACCAAGACTATAATATAAATTGGAGTTGCATGTGTGCCACTGTGTGAGTCATTTCTCTTCTTTAACTGAGTTTTACTGGTTTCAACCCAGTACACCACACACACACACACACACACACACACACACACACACACACACACACACACACACACACACACTGGTAAAATGAGTGTAAAAAAAACTCAACTCTAAACTTTATAGTATTGGATACTGAACGTATGTTTTTTTTTTTGTTTTTTTTTCATTTTACCATACATACAAATGTACACAATTCAATGGTTTGTAAATATTTTATGGAATACCCCTATGACCCATTCTTTTTTGCTGTCTGTCTGTCTGTCTGTCTGTCTGTCTGTCTGTCTGTCTGTCTGTCTGTCTGTCTGTCTGTCTGTCCGTCCGTCTGTCCGTCCATCCGTCTATCTTTCTAAACATTATAGATAGATAGATAGATAGATAGATAGATAGATAGATAGATAGATAGATAGATAGATAGATAGATAGATAGATAGATAGATAGATAGATAGATAGATAGATAGATAGATAGATAGATAGATAGATAGATAGATAGTCTTGTTCTTCACTTTAATAATTATAAATGGTTTTTGAAATTGTGTCAAACTCTCTACTTAGACCAAAAATCTAGAAATGGTGACTGGAGACCACTCTGTGCAGCGGGAAATGGATCCACATCAACATCAACAGCCTAAAGATTCATAAAGTTACTGAGCAACTCGATGATTTTGAGGATGGATTTGGACTAAAATGAATATCAAGTTTATTACAATGGCTCAGGACCACAGGTTGAATGAACAGCTCCCATCACTGAACATTTCAGCTCAACAATGATGGAACTGTAATGAATAGACATTCAGTGTTGTGGATGAGGACGGGTTACCTTTTGAGTCTGGTTACTTCCTCAAGCTATCACAGGGTTTTTTTTTTCCTGTCAAAGTCGACACTGGCTCACTAAATAAGGACAAAATTACAGTTATAAGAAATAAACTTATAGGCACTACATTTATAAAGGCTTTAATACTACTTTATAACCTCTTTAGTGCTGTAAAGCTGCTTTGAGACAATGTCTATTGTTAGAACAGCTCTACAAATAAAAATTAATTTCATTAAATATTGTTTCAATGTAAGTGTTCATATTTAGATATTCAACTGGACCTTCTGAATTTGGAAAAAGGCACTAGGTGGCAGCAGCATTGCACCACTCCAGTGTCCAGGCGTCCTCTGGTCTGAATACATTTTCTGATATGAAGCAGATCTCCCAGAGATGAACATGTGTATCAGGTATTGATCCATGTATATCCATGTATAATACATTGTTTCGTGCTATGTTTTGAATCAAATAAGCATTTTCTCACAAAGCATTCGTATATTTTATTGTTTAATCCACTTCTATTTTTCCTATGAAAAGAATGATGTTAGGGGGCTATAATGTTTGCAAAATATTCACGAGATGATTTCGCTGCTTGTTATTAAATTCTGAGTGAGATTTCAGAAGGTTTCTACAGTTTTTTTTTCTGTATAATTTACATCAATAAAAATTAAAAAATAAAAACAGAAAAAATAAAAACATCCTGTAAATACACACAGCATCATTCTACATAGGTCTTAGATTCATTCGGTGCCACCTAGATAATTAGGAGTCTCAGGGAGAAACTTTCCTTGTTCACTAGGAATAAACTTACAATGTATACACTCTTTTATACAACTTTATAATCCACCATTGAGCTGTGTGTCAAACATGATCACACCTGATCTAATATATCGTTTGCCTTCCTGGTAGCTTCTGAAGGCTTGTCCGTGGTCTCCGGAACACCAAAACTCCCACTGCATTCGCGTTTATCGACACGCGCAGGTCTCCACAGACATGTTAGGGTAAAGCTTGAGCACCATGTTCCTGCTGGCATCAAGAAACAGCACAGCGAGTTCACTCATTTTCTCAGGAATGCAGCAAGGCTCGGGGACGCCGGGAACGATCCCGACTGCCCTCACGATGCTTTGGATAGTGGCGTGGTTCGAAGGACGGACCACCTGGAGATAGAGATGTGAGGTGAGAGTTAAAGGCTTGTTCAAAAATAAATATTAGATGCAATATATTGCTGGATTAAGTGTAAACTGAAGCCCTGAGAAGATCTAGAATGATAAAGAGTAGTGTCAGTGTTAGTTCTCTCCATCATTTCTTGAATCATCTTTAATATTTGCAAACCAGTTTCCCTACATTTCTCAAAACAATTTGTACAAACAGGAAAACACACAGGATTGCTTGCAAAAGCCTGTACTTTTCTCAAAATTCTTCAAAAGTAAGTATTTGTGTCAATGAACATGTCAAAACCATCTAATAAATGCGAGTGAGCGGCATTAAGATCAACCAATGATCAACTAAAATATTCTCTAAAACAGGTCAATGCTGGATCTCATGAAGCTTTAATTGGCGACAGACGGAAAAGAGAGAAAACTAGTACAGTAAAAGGGTGAATCCTGTCCGGTCTCTTAAAATCAATATCCCACATATAGTAATGTGTACGTTTGTGCTGTGGAAATTCATAGAGGCAATACAGAAGAAATTCAGCCTCAGTGGAATCCAAACCGTAGTTTACATCAGGAAAGGACCTGTTATTCCTAACAAGTCCTTTAGTCATTGTTCACACAACAAAATGTTTGGTCATGTTGTCAGTATGTCCTGATGTAAACTACTGTTTAGATTCCAGTGTACACAAATGTACACTTTACTGTATGTGGGATATTGATTTTAAGAGACCGAACACTTTCTTTTTCTGGTTCTTCATTCATTCATTCTTCATTCATTCCGAGATTAACCTTTGACCTGTTTAGGAAAATATTTTAGTTGATCATTGATTGATCTGATGCCGTTCACTCACCTTCATTAGTGACATTCAAGATTCCTCTTCAGAATTTATCAATTCAAGACAAAAAAAAAGGTTAATAGAAATTTGACAAATTATGATAACTGATTTAAACATTGCCTAGATGTTATGAGGATTAACTTTTTTCTTAGTTGCTTTGGATTCACATCATGTGAATAGTCTCTTGTGCTTATCATAAAAACATTTCTCGTTGCTTTGATCAAATTGCGAATGCTTTGGTACATTTATTTAATGGATTGTGTACAATTATATGCTGTTTCCTACATTATCAGTTGTTTATGTCGTGTTGATCAAAATATATTATTCTGGTTTCACCTGAATAGTTTTTACCCCCAAAACATTTCAGCATCAGTTCATTGCATAATTCATTGAATGTAAAATGGTTAAACCAGTTGTCATCATCTGTCATCTAAAATTTCTAATAAAAATTTTTTTTTTGTAAATGTGACCGAAACCAATGAATTGTGCAGAATCTTGAATGTCACTAATGAAGGCGAGTGAACGGCATCAGATCAACCAATGATCAAAGAGTCCTCTAAAACAGGTCAAAGGTGAATCTCGTGAACCTTCGATTGGCGACTGAGCAAAACACAGAATTACAATTTCTGAAAATGGATGAACAACCAGGAACAAAAACACTTGTACAGTACAGTAAAAATGTAAATCCTTTCCGGTCTCTTGCAACCAATACAAATCAAATAAACAATCAAATAAATGCAGTTGTGCTGCTGAAGAAATTCCTCCTTTTGTTTAAATCAGGAAAAAGTGAAACTGTGCACAGTCATATTGACAACATGACAAAACATTTCGAAGATCTTATTTGTGAACAATGACAAAAGGACTTGTTATTCTGAAAGCATTCATTTGTTCATTTGACACAAATTGGTTTGCAAATATTATGGATGATTTGAAAAATGCTCCAAAGCAACTGAGAAAAAACAGTAATCTAATATATTCTTCACTACTAAATGTTTAGTTCGGGTCTCACCTTGGGCATGGGGAATCCACAGGTTCCAGCACAGTAGTACGCATCAAACGCTTTGGGAGCCAGAATCCACTCGCTCCAGCCGATATCGGCGAAATCCACTCTCAGGTAACGCCTTGCGCATGCCCGTGGTTCACTCCACTGCTTACGCCGAGCCTTTTTCATGGTCCTTTTATCGAAGCTCAGTTCCCGAGTCACACTTCCTCCTGTCCGGACTTCAGGACCTTGTCTCGCAGAGTGACTCTTGGACGAGGTTTTGGGTTTTAAAGCAAAGTAAGTGTTGTACCATAGTTGCTTGTTTTTCTGATCGTCATACTGGAGGTTGGGAAGGAAATTCTGTAAGTGCTCTGCTTCTCGTCTGATCCTGGAGCTCGGAGTGACCGAGGGTGGTCTGTTTGCTCTCTCTTTTCCCACAGGGCTGTATCTCTGTAAGCTCATAGCGATGCTGTTCGGTTCATTTATGGCCAGGTCGTTAGCAAAAACAAGAATATAAGGCAAGATGGAAGGTGGGATGCGATCCTGTGGCTTCTCTCCAGAGTCAAGTTCCACCAAAAGTAAAAGCTCATTTCGAGCACGAGCCCATTGGACAACCGAGGACACGTCAGACATCTGCCAGTGTCCTTTTTTATGAGGAGACAATGTGACGTTACCCAAAAAGGCTGGGAAGGTTGTGTTTTGAGACAGCCCTCGAAAACCAGCTTTAAAGGGGTCAAAGGTGTTGCTTGTGACACGAGGAGCCTCTGGAACGTCGGCAGCTCAAGGGCCGGTTGTGCTGCTTGAGGAAATGTAGGCTTGCTGAGAGGATCACCTCTGACTCAGGCATGGAAGTCAGATTAAAGTGAAAGATGACACTGGTGTTGAAGGACACTGAAATAAGTGATAAAAAAACAGTGAGTAGGGTACAAACTGTTTTCTTTTTTTTTTTTTACAAATTCGATGTGTTCATGGTGGCGTTGTGTTAAAAATTAGACACTGTTACACTGAAAAGCTCATGAGCAGAGATAAACAAACAATCAAGCAAAAACATTTACTGTGCAAATAAATAATGCAAATAAATCTCCTGTGTGTAGTTTGTGCATTTGTTTGAGGTGAACACACTTTATAGTTTTCTCAGTTGCTTTGGAGCATTTCTCAGATCAGTAATGAAATTCTTAAAACTACTTGTTCAACTTCAACATCATACACCAAAAAATCAATTCTTGTGAATGCTTGTGAATTGTGAATGCTTTTGTACATTAATTTCATTGATTGTGTACAATTGTTTGTTGTTTCCTACATTATCAGTTGTTTATGTTGATAAAAATATATTATACTGGTTTTCACCTGAATACTCTTAACCACCAAAACATCTCGGCATCAGTTCATTGCATAATTCTTTCAATGCAAAAAGGTTAAACCAGTTCTCATCATCTGTCAATCTTAAATTTCTATTAAACTTTTATTGTAAATGTGACTTAAATTGATGAATTGACTAATATACAGGGCGAGTGAGGAATCAGATCAACCAATGATCAACTAGTTCTTTAAAACAGGTCAAAGGTGAATCTCGGGAACCTTCAATTAGCGACAGAGCAAAACACCGAAAATACTGAAACTGTGCGCCGTCATACTGACATGACTAAACTTTTTGACGATCTTGTATGTGAATAATAACAAAAGGACTTGTTATTTTCATGGCAATGACATGTTCATTGAAACACATACTTACTTTTGAGAGATGAACTGATGATTTTGAGAAAAGTAGAGGCTTTTGCAAGAAATCCAATGTGTGGTGCTGTTTGTACAAATTGCTTTGAGAAATGCACTTACTAGTTTGCAAATGTTAAGGCTGATTCGGGAAATGCTGCAAAGCAACTGAGAAAAACTAATTTGTGCGAAAGTGTAAGAAATGTATAAATTGCATAAAATTGTTTTTTTTTATAATATTACAACATAGTTATGTTTAAATATATATAAAAAAACATTGTAGAGTCACTGTCAATAGTCAATATTAGCACAATATTGTTCAGTTATTGTCTAAAATTTCTTCTTTAAATATTACTTTATTTTATTTTTCCTTTTTTTTATATTTGTAACTTTATCTATCTATCTATCTATCTATCTATCTATCTATCTATCTATCTATCTATCTATCTATCTATCTATCTATCTATCTATTATACATACATATATACATACATATCTATCACACATATATGATATGTACAGTCAATGTCTAACATTTGTTTAATTATTACTTTGTTATTTTATTTTGCTAGTTTTTATAGGTTTCCCACCATCTATCTATCTATCTATCTATCTATCTATCTATCTATCTATCTATCTATCTATCTATCTATCTATCTATCTATATCTATATATATCTTTATCTATATCTATATCTATATCTATCTATCTATATATATATATATATATATATATATATATATATATATATATATATATATATATATATATATATACTGTATAGAAAGAGAGCGAGAGTGACACACACACACACACACACACACACACACACACACACAGTATATAAAGTGTTTTACCCTGCACTGCTTGGAAGCTCCTGACCGTGTTCTGGTCCCGGTGCGAGTGTCGCTCCTTATTGAATTGATGGTACAGTTTGAACATGTGGACACTCCTCATGTCTCTCGGCGCGTCCTGCTCCGGTGTTACCGAGTCGCTCTGCTTCACTTCCACCAGGTCCAACAGCAAAACCACGTGCAGCGCGTGCAGGAACTTGAACCGCATTGTTGAACGCCGAAGGGTCCAGCAGAACAGTCCAGTCAGGTCGGAGAACCCAGGGTGGGTGGGGGGGTGCTGGCTGATGTTCCTGCAGTCCAGGAGGGATTGTTCCTACGGGCTCGCGCGCAGCATAAAGTGCTTCTTACACTTGTTTCCTCTCTCTGCACGAGACCAGAGGAGGAGTGAACATATGATGGCAGAGTGACACATGAAAAAGTCTCATTCAGTTCTCTCATTCATGCACTCATTTCTCATCCATGCACTTATTCATTCATGCACTCATTCCTCATCCCTGCACTTATTTATGCACTCTTTCCTCATTCATGCCCTTATTCATTCATACACTCATTCCTCATTGCTGCACTCATTCATGCACTCATTCCTCATTCATGTGCTCAGTCCTCATTCCTGCACTGATTCATTCATGCACTCCTTATTTATGCACTTATTCATGCACTCATTCATTAATTCTGCACATATTCATGCACTCATTCTTCATTCATGCACTCATTCATTCACGCACTCATTCTTCATTCATGCACTCATTCATTCACGCACTCATTCCTCATTCATGGACTCATTTATTCATGCACTAATTCCTTAAATTATTCCTTCATGCACTCATTCATTCATGCACTTATTCTTAAAATATTATGTCATATTTCATAGATTTTTTACTTAAACTTAAACTTACACATGGACGAAATAATAATAATAATAATAATAATAATAATAATAATAATAATAATAATAATAATAAAGCCTGTATATATCCATTAAAACCCTGCATGCTATTAAATAATTTAAATAAAAAATGAAAGAGTATGTTTTATTACCTTTGTAAGGAATATTAATATAGACAGACAGGCAAACAAACACAACCGTGTTCACAACTGCAGTACACTTCGGATTGTAAAAATGATATAATTTATGATGAGTTACTAAAACTTTTCCTTTCCATATAAAACTTTTCTCTCACGTTTTTTATTGTAATTATTGTACACAAAAATCTTTGGTGTGATGGACAGTTTTTCCATGATTTAGAATTTTTAATTTTTTGTGAGTACTGGCACCATTTTTCCAATAAAGAGAGCTGAAGCTGTTAGCGCAAATCTCTAAACACGTTTTTATTGCACGTTGCATTCCTGTGAAAACACGTCATGCAGAGCCTCAACACGAAGCATACGTTTCAGTATGATGGCTAATAGGTTGGAGGAAATGGGATTGGAGGAGATGAGCTAGATGTGAAAAAATATACGATCCAGAGAAATACTTTAGTTGCTTTAATTTGAAGATTAGAAGACATTTTTCGTTATTTTTTTGTTCAAGAATCAAACATACATTTACAAGACACCCTTATCTAAAGCAACTTACATTGATCTCATTTATCCAACTGAGCATTTAAAGATCTTACTCAGGAGCGGCAGATGGTGTGGGTGGGATTAGAACTTGTGAGCTTCAGCGCTTAAATCCAATACCTTAACCACTAAGCTACAACCTCCTTATCAGCCATACTAATGAACCCACTGAAGATATCTGCTAGGAGGTGATATATATTAGGCAGCAGTTCACAATGCTGGTGCGTTTGAAAGCCCCTTAGTACCTACCACAAGTGGTCCGAGGAAGAACAATTGACTCATTGATGCATATGGCAAGTGAAAACTAGCTAACCTGGTTTAATCCCACAGAAACACTGTTTTTTATAGTTTTTTTATTTAGATGCTAGCAGGTCTTAGAACCCTGTGATTATAAACCCAGCTGGAGTAGAATTTAAAAGGATCTTGTCACATAATGCTTATCCTCTTTTGCATTCTTTTCTCGTTAAAGTGCTGAAGTGCTGATTATAATACTTGTCAATAACACTCATCCTATTGCTCTTGTTAAAATATTTAGTCTGAGTGTATGAAAATATTTAACTATTATTAGTAAAATAAAGTTATGAGGTGGCATCAAAAAAGTTTCGAGACGTATTTATCTAAATTTACACACTTTCACCTTCAAAATAGTTTCCTTGCACAGCAATACAGCGCTCCCAGCTTTCCTGCCATTTCTGGAATGTGTCCTAAAAGTCTTCTTTTCGAAGCATGTCAAGCACCTTCTGCAATTCACGCTGGATCTCTGCAACGGTGTCAAAATGGCGACCTTTAAGCTGGATCTTTGGGAAGTGGGCGAAATTCACAGGAGTAGAGTGGGTGCGGAAGTGATATCATGTGGATCGTTCTCCGACGATTCATCATGCACAAGTTGCCGAAGGGTTTCCACATTTTCAAGGGTTGAGCTTGTCGAAGGTCTTCCTGATCTCACGTTGTCTTCCTGATCTCACGTGGTCTTCCAGTGATGTACTTACGCTTTTGAAGTGCTCGTGCCATTTAAAACACTTCGAATGACTCGTTGCATCATCGTCGTATGTCAAACATATGTAATTTTTTATATATATAAAAATTACTTTGTGGCAGATTTGCCCAGTTTAATTCAGAATTTCATGTTTGTTTTTTGTTCTACAGTAACTTCTTGTTCATGATAAAATTGCAGTCGTGGTAATGCACGTGGTCACAATAGCACTATTAATTTTGAAACCTTTTGATACTACCTTGCATTTTTTTCTACACTTTTATTTCAGGGGGAGGATAGTGAGCTGTGTGTCTTGCCAGGGCTTATCGGAGTTTGATGAAGGAATATGATCAGTGCCCAAATTGTTTTGCACTAGCATTTACAGATCCTTGACTGAAAATACTACAGAACATGTATTTATATTATAGCACAGTAAAAGTCTTTCTTCACATATCCCTTCAGTGTAAGGAAGCTGGGGTCAGCCATGATGCAGTATAATGGGTTAAGGGCATTGATCAAGGACCCAAGAGAGACAACTTGGTGATAGTGGGGCTTGAACCTCCAGCCTTCTGAGCAATAACGTCTCCAGGTTACGTATGTAACCCTACTTCTCTGAGGGAATGAAAAGCTGCGTCAAAACACTTTGGGAATGCCCCGCGTTGTCCATGTTCTGAATCACGTGTAAAATCCGGCCAATTGGCAAGTCGTGACGTCATCGCCGTGCGACGTTGCATAAACCAGGAAGCTATAAAATTGCTGAGCAATGGTAACAGCATTAGCTTCTGAGAAAAGAGAAGGTAAGCGCTTACAGGGATGCAGGGAGTATGGCTCGAAGACACATCGTCTCGTTCCCTCAGGGAACTAGGATTACATACGTAACCTAGAGACATTCCCTTTCAGGAACTCGAGCTGCGTCAAAACGCTTTGGGTATGAGTATTCCATCACACCATACTGACCAGTCCCTGCCTAGTGTGTCTGGGCACCACCAGCATGCAGGACAGAGGAGCCAGGAGTGGCTCTGATGTCGAGGTCGTAAAACCCGACAAAGGTCACAGGGGTGGACCAACCCGCAGCGTTACATATGTCTTGCAGGGGCACCCCCACGGACCAGGCCGTAGTACTCTGGGTCGAAAGAGCATTGACTCCAAAAGGAGTGGGAAGACCAGAGGACTCATAACCAGATGAAATCGCATCCACTATCCATCTGCTGAGGGTCTGCTTATTGGCCTGAAAACTTTCCCATTAGAGCCATAGCAGACAAAGTGCAGAACCTGGTGAAAAAGCATACACTTTTAAAACTTCAGTGGCAATATTGGTGGCATAGGCTGATAAAGTCTTATGCAAACATTCACATCTCACTCAACCCATATATAAGAGTTGACACATTGGTTTACAAAACACTAGATTTTAGTATCCATATCTTTATGGTGACACATTTATTTTTGGCTCTTAAGAAGATATAATGAGCAGCGAGATTCTACAGACAGCTATGGGAGCTATACTTTAAGCTACGGGAGCAATAGTGTGCTGTAAATTATCAGCCTGTTAACAGTTTCACCATCAAGCCCCATAAAACACAGGGATCTGACCCACAGAGGTGCAGGATCCAAGTCAGTTGACTGTACAGGCTGTGGGCATGGCAGAGGTCTTTACAACATATCCTCTTGAAAAAAGTGGAGTAAATTTTATCCGATTTAAAAAATATGATACATTTATTTGGAGACCATGGAGGATTTCATGGGTCCACATAAAGAGCCTAAAGATCCATTATGTTTTAAGAACATTGATGATTAATTTTGATTGTAATTAATATCAATAGTCTGCTACAATAGTGTAGGACTACATTTGGCATGAAGAATTCTGCATTTCAGCACCCATTACGAAACATCACAAATCAACTATGATGGAACTGTAATAAATGTACGTTCAGTGTAGATTGGAGGTTCCTTTTTAAGTCTGGTTCCTCTCAAGGTTTCTTCCTCATGTCATCTCAGGAGGTTTTTCTTTGCCACTGTCACCAGTGGCTCAATCATAACCTATAATTTATTAATTTTAAAATGTATTTTCCTATCCTATTCATCTCTTTAAAGCTGTTTTGGGACAAAGTCCATGGTTAAAGTGCTCTACAAATAAAATTGAAATTATATGAATTGAATAAGTTGGCTAGAAGCAACATACTTCAGTAGATAAGGACCAAGATTTAAAAAAGAGGTTCCTCCCAATACTGGAGCATCGAGAGAAAATTTCATCATTAACGTTTTTAAAAGCAAATCTTTAATACAGATTATAGTGATGGTTCAATTCAGATAAAGCCAGATCTGTTTTTGGTATTTACAGTATGCCAATAATTGCATCTGTTTTTTCTCTGAAAATGACAAAATCATCTGGTGCCCTCATAATACTCATGTTTTACCTGTAATCCAAGGAGGTGTTTTTTTGAGCCCAAATGAAATGATTAGGTTACTCCTTTTTCTTAGCACATAGACAAAGACTTGGACTAAAACATCTCCTAATTTTCCAGGTATGTCAGCCTGGGGCGTTTATCTGAACTAAACGACAGTGTGGATTTTGGCTTCTCACCAACTTCCTTTGCAATTTGGGTTCCTTTTTGCTGGCTGGGACTAAAACGGCTATTTGGGTTGATTTCGTTTGGAACGTCCAAAAGCCATGAAAGCCTCGGTTAAGTATTTTCCTGTGCCAAAATATCCCTAACACAATTTTCATCAGCATTTTGCTCTCACCTCATGCTCCCTGACCGGTTCTCGTCAAGTTGTAGAAATATCCAAACAGAAGCTGTAACACTGCAAAGGTAAATAAAGAGTTAAATATACGAGGTGGTATCGGCAAGTTTCGAGACTAATGTTGCTAACTGGTACTATTCTTCCCAAGTGCGTAACCACGTCTCTGATTTCATCAAGGACAGCAAGTTAGAACAAAGAGCAAATTCTATGTAAAAGAATGAAAATCTGCATGAAATTAAGCAAATTTGCTAAAGACACATTTGACATGGCATACGTTTGACATAACGTGATACTGCAATGAGTCGTTTGAGGAGTCGTTGAGTGGCACACATGCTTCAAGGGTGACAGGACTTCAATGGAAGATAATAAGAGATCAGGAAGCACAACCCCCCAGCCCCCAACTATCAAAAATATCTAAACCATTCAGCAACTTGTCCATAATGATCATCGGAGAACGATTCACATGATCTCACTTCTGCACCAACCCTGCTCTCCAGATTTGGCTCCTGCGGACTTCGCCCTCTTCCAAAAGATAAAGATCCGGATCAAGGTCGCCGTTTTGACACATCTGTTGAGATCTGGTGCGAATCGCAGAAGGTGCATGACACACACCAGGACACGTTCCAGAAGTGGCAGGAAAGCTGGAAGAGCTGTATTGCTGTGCAAGGGGACTATTTTAAAGGTTATGTGTAAAAGTAGATTAATAGGTACATTATTGTAAACAGAGCTAGTCTCAAAAACATTTTGAGACCACCTCATATCAAACCACATCGAATTAATAAAAAAATATAAAACAATATAAAAAAATAATAGCAGTCAGGTTCAATGTAAGAATTTCTGACTTTTTCTTGCTCTCTACAGGCCTGGTTTCTTTAGATCTTTTTCTAGTCTGCCTGCAGTCAGTAGCTTTGACCTGGCTCTGCATGCTATCAGCTTTAGGGATGAAAAGTGGATCATCCATCATCAGGGTTTAGACATTTGGTCTCCATAACAAAAGCAATGAGGTGCTCTCACCAGCCTTGTGGCACACCATTTGTCCAGAAAGAGACGTTGCATCTACGCAACTGCAATTACCAACCATTGGAAGACACTTCACATAGTTTCTCGAACCACATGTCCATGTTTTCACTCACAGCAACAAACGCTTTAATTCATTGCATTTTTTTTTTTGTCGTAATCAGTTTTAGACGTTACTGACAAAGATGAACAATGATTTTTTCCTCTCAAAGTGAGCTCGAACCCCATCAGGAAAGCGTTCTGTCGACATAAGCATGATGTATGCATTGCAGATGGCGGTTTGCTGAAAAGAAAAAAACCTATATTACAGTATTACAGATGTGGATTTGAAGTTAGAAATGTATATTCCTTCCTATAAACCTTATAACTGCTACTGCATGCTATTACATTGACACTATACATGAGCAGATTCATCAGTTTTATAAGGAATTACAAAAAAAGACAAAAATCACCAAGCATGCTGTTATAGGGAAATAATGCCATGTGCAGCCAGATGGGAAGGGGATTATTTTCCAATAATCCTAGCATTCCAATAATCCCAAAGTCTTTTCTTCCTTTCAGTGAGTGCAGTTTTTAATTTACATCTTGCTTTTTGAATGGAGTGAAACACCTGCAGTAAAATTTTGCTTGTTATTATATATATCGGTGCACCGGCATAAAAGTTAACGATGTCATGCATTGATTTAAAAAGATTGTTCATCAGATACAAGTTGGCATGTGTTTTGCAATGCGTTGTTTCTAACATTTTGTGTTGTGTTTGTGTTAACAGTTTGTGTTGGTAAAGACCGATTCATTCATATTTAATCATTAGTAAATGAACTTTTATTATTCAGAAAGTGACCAATAATTTGTAACCAATATTTTCTATGTAGATTATTATATGTATTATTATTATTATTATATTAATTATTATATGTATTTACTTTTTTATATTATATTATAATATTATATTTATATGTAGTTCTCTCAGCACCACTGAATATAAAATACAGTATCACAGCACTACGGAGACCGAGGCTTGTCCTGAGAGTCACATAAAATACAGATTAACAAGGCAGAGGTAGAGCTGCATCTTCCTGGAGACAGAACAGGAAAATAACTGATAACTGTTTGTGAAAGGGCCATGCATTAGAAGTCAGAAGGTACTGAGTAAATTGATGATTTGCTGTCTGTCTGAACCAAAGAAATAAAAGCAAACTTCCTATTCTTCTTCTTAAAATATGTATTTACCACTGCATCATTTTCCATATTCCTCTTTCTAAGGCCATACCTACCCATCACCTCTGTTCTGCTTTAAGTTTATCAACCTATCAAAAACGCTCTTCCTTCTGGATCACCCCTACACCATTTCTCTTTCCATCCACACCATAACAGAAGTTTAAACTCACCTCTAATTTTCTTGGCCTTACTCCCTTTCGACTCCTGGACACACAACATATCTACCTTTCTCCTCTCCATCATATCAGCTACCTCTCTCCTTTTACCAGTCATAGTACCAACTCTCAAAACTGTGGAGATGACAGTGGACTTTAGGAAATACCCCTTAACACTACTCCCCCTCACAATATCCAACAGCCCTGTGTCATTTGTGGAGATCTTCAAGTTTCTGGGCACTACCATTTCCCAAGAGCTGAAATGGGAATCCAACATAAACTCCAACAGTTTCTTTCCTCAGGCAATCACCCTCATTAAAAACGCACCTTCTTTTTTTTTTCCTGCCTTCATATCTATAAGTACTGCCTTATCAGAACTGTCAGTCATCACATCATCCGTATATGTTACACACACCGTTACTGCTGTATATTGTACAAGTTCTAAAGTAACTCTTTATTGTACCTGATGCACTACTGTGCACTCTCACACTTTATGTACATTATTGATCTGTCATATACTCTGTATTCCTATTTAATACTTGTACTGTCTCACATTGTCTGTTTTGTCTTGTCTTGTCTGTTTTGTCTTGTATAGTCCAAGCTAAATGTATAGTGTTATTTATGTCTGTAATTTGGTGAATCACTAACAGCTGGAACCAAATTATTTTTGTGTGTCAACACACTTGGACAATAAACCTGATTCAGATTCTGATTTAAAGTGCCCACCTAACCCGTCACTCTGCTACACTTCTTCTTTCCCTGCTGTCTCTATAGACATCTTTCTCCTCTCCTTCTCCCTTTTTAGTCAACAGTAGCCCAATTTCCACTGATACCCTGTTGGCTAACAATACCTGTGGTAATCGTTGGTAACCCGGGTCTCGACCGATCCGGTATGGAATTTTGGTTTGTGAACCGCATATTTGATTTAGCACATTTTATGCATGATGCCCTTCCCAAAACAACCCTACCCAATTATCCGGCCTTGGGACCGGCACTAAGAGCGAACTGGCTTGTGCAACCCTAATGGCTGGGCTACTATCTGTACCATTTTGAATTGCACAGTATTGTATTTTTCCATTGCGTTGTATTGTGTTGAATCGCATCGTGTTGAATCCAATCAAAATCGATTCACACTGCATTGTAATGGGGTAAATTGTCACATTTTTTTTCTTTTTAAATATTATATTTACATTTTCAGGTATCATGATCACATTAATGTAAATCTATCACTTGAATTACAGATGGCACCCAACAATTTCTGAAACCCTAACATTGCAAACAGTCGACCATTTCCCTAATACCAAACACAGCCTTTGAACAGGACACTCAGAATAGTGTGGTCTACAGATGTGCGCTTGCATTTGACACATCTCAAGGACCATCTGGTCCTGCTTCCTCTTCTTTTCAGCAGCCAAACCAGTTACTGGCTCCTTGTCTGTTTATCTACGCTTTCACTGCAGTGAACGTGACTGGTCGTAGGCCAGCGCACTCCTTCCTCGCTGTTATCAATCATTTCGAGGGGCTCTCGAACAGGAAAGCCATTTTCCCATCATCGTTTATTCGGCTAGACCATTACACTTCACATTAATGGACCAAATGGCCTGACACTGCTAACAGACGCTACTTACTCCTTCTCCCCCATGCCTTTTCATTTCACTGAATATAAATCAGCTTCTTCAAGAAAGTCATTAGCAACATTTTTTTCTTCCCCATCCTTTTCCATGAGCTCTTCACAATGGTTGAACAAGCTCGGTGAATTGGACAGGAAACCAAATACGTAAATGTGGCAATTTTCCCACTTCTTAATAATAAAACACGGCAATTACTCGGTGGTCTCATAGCGTATCTACCATGAGTTAATTGTTAGAAAGGAAACACTGTAATGATCTCTGCATTAAGGGACAACAAACCGCAACTTGGCATCGGTGGCATTGGGGGTATTTAACTGTTTCTCACAGCTCAATCAAATGTGTCTGCTGTATTAAAAGATTCAGTTCATTTTATTTTTATTTGTAGAGCGCTTTTAACAATGGACATTGTCTCAAAGCAGCTTTACTGACTGAAAATGGTAATAAAGTTGTATAAAAGAATGTATAAAGTTAAGTGCCTATAAATTTGTTCTTAAAATTTTATCTGAAATGAGCGAGACAGTGGTGGCTGTGGTGAAGAAAAAACCTCCTGAGATAGCATGAGGAAGAACCAGACTCAAAACCCATTCTCATAAGTATGGCACCGAATGGCCATTCATTACAGTTCCATCATTGCCGAGGTGTACTGTTCAGTAATGAATGCTTCAGTGTTGAACTGTTCGTGCATTGTAGCAGACTGTTGATATTAATTTCAGTCCAAATCCAACCTTAAATATTTTAGCTGTAACTGGTACCGATAAAGATCTAAAGAAATAAAGTTGGAAAAAACATGGACTACAAAAAGTCTTGCAATTGAAAGCTTGAACTTGGACAGAGGCACTGGGATGAATCTAATATCTATAACAACCTAATCTCCCCCCTTTACAGTCCATTTAATATAACTATTCTAGTTCATCTTCAATGGAACTAGATTATTTTTAATCCTGTTCATTCTCGTCACGCCTGAAGAAAATCTCAGCATCTTCAACTCTGCCATCCCCAGCTCAGCCTCCTGTCTATTTGTCTATGTCTCTAAACTGTACAACAAAGCAGGTCCTACTACAATCTTATAAACTTTCCTATTTACTAAGGCAGATACACCTCTATCACAAATCACTCCTGCTTTACGGCACTCTTCACCTCTTTAACTCACCCTCCATCATTTTGCACAGTTGACATCATGAATTTAAATTCATCCACCTTCACCACTTCTACTCCTTGTTGTAAAAGTAGTACTGAAAGAACAGATTAAATGGAGACAGATTGTGACTCGTGCCATCCTGTGGCATCTAGAGAATGCTACAGCTCCAGGTGTGACCCACCTCATGAGGATTTCAGACCTTCAAAGACAAGATTCTGACCCCGTGAGGATGCCGAGCCATTTAGGGGGGCCCCCCAGTTCCACTTCATGAAGATTTCTGCTATTGGTCTTTGAGGATAAACAACCTCTTACGTAATCAATACAATACAAAATAACATTCTACACATGCTGTTTCTTTATCAGTGAACATTTAAAAGCTTGGGCATGGAGAATTTGGTGTTGAATCTATAATTATCTCAGATGTTGAGCTAATTTATGAGTCTGGAGCTCCAGGTTTCACATCTCCAGCTGACTGTATAAGAGGGTGGAAAGTTGATATTTCTCTCTCTCTGGTTTTTGTAATGTTTTAATGGTATATATTCACACTCTTGGGGTCACCCAGATGAGGATTGGTTCACTTTCAAGTCTGGTTCCTCTAAGGGTTTCGTCCTCATGTCAGCTAAGGGAGTTTTTCCTCTCCACAGTCGCCCCATGTTTGCTCATCAGGGATTAATACACATCAGTTTAAATATGTGAAATCAGTCATATGTGGTTCTTCCTGTTGCACAAAGTTGGAGGCACACAATTGTACAGTTCGACTTTGAATGCATTTGGCAGCATGAAGTTCTTTTGCACTAGGAGACTCAAACCTGTTCCAGCATGTCTATGCCCCTGTGCACAAAGCCATCTCCATAAAGATATGCTTTACATTGGTTGGAAGTGTGTGAAAGACCTTGAGTAGCCTGCAAGAGTGTTCCAACACTATTGAAAACCTTTGCTATGTATGGGAACACTGACTGCACCCTAGGCCTACTCACCTACATCAGTACCTAACTTTACTTACACCCTTGTTGTTGAATGAATCTACACAAGCACACTCCAAAATCTAGTGGAGCATCTTCCCAGGTGTTGGAGGTTATTATAATAGAAAATGGAGACTAAATGTAAAATGGGATGTCCACAAACTAAATTATGGTCAGGTGTCCACAAACTTTAGTGTGTTTTTTCTCAGTCCCCTGTATCCTCACATCCTGAGGAATTTCTCAGTGCATTCCAGAGCCAAGTGACAAATGACACATTTATATTGAACACTGACTAGCAGCATTTGTGAGGACAAAACTGTTTACATCACACAGGCAAGTTTTGTTTCACTGTACGATTAACACCTGGACACCGTCCTAAACTAGAAGTAAGGATTTAGAATTACGAATCATTATTTCATAAAAAAGAACATATTAATAAGACATCTCAAATTGTGATTATATTTAAGCTGAAGTTGAAATAAACCTTAGCACTAGTGACTGACACTAAGGTGTGTTTGGGAAAGAATGGAGGACAATAAATAGCCCCAGGGTGGAAAAATAGGACGTAGTATAGTGTGTAATGTCTCTCCACATTCCCACTTCGAGTGGAAATAATGAGTGAGTAATCATAAAATAAGGAAAAAATAATACTTTATTTAATACAGGACAGTCTCATGGCATTTTGTGATATAATCACAATCTTTAACCTGTTGACTCGTGTCCATGGACCTGGATTTCCCTCTTTTTTCCTCCGTCTGGATCCGTCTCTGTAGCAATAGGCAGAGGATCATGGTCAATGGTGACAGAAATGCCAAATGTAATCTTTTACCCCCTTTTTTATAGAAAATTTTATAGAAATATTTTAGTAGAAAATATACGGTTAGTGTAAGGGTTACTGTTATACTGTACTAAATGTGTGTGTCTCTTATTAACACAGACTCCTTTATTAACCGGAAGAATATATTCACTGTATTTTGACTTGAAGGAACCACTGACGATGGTTTACAAATGCGAGAAGCTTACCGAATATAAAGCAATAAAAACAAGGATAAAATCTCCTGCTTAAATATTGATTAATATTGCTTTTATACTAAAAAATCAATAATAAACAAGAAAAGAAAAAAAAAAACAGTCTGTGGTATCTAGTGGCAAAAAGAAAACTTTGGCGAAGGCACCAAAAATACTTCCTGTCGAAATACATTACATAAAAAGTCGTCCTCAGTGATATGAAAAGAAGGAAAATTCTTGTCCATAAACATGAATCAATAGATTACACTTCATGACTATATCATGAAATGCCGTGAAACTGGGCTGCACTTTACCATTCTACTCAAAACTTATGAAAAGTGTACATATTAAAAACAAAAATGGCAGATAAATTTCCCCCTTTAGCTTTGTACACTTACTTAAAAAAACATTATTACAAAATCTTTCCTTAGCATGAATAACAGCTTTACACACTCTCAGCATCTGGACACTTTGTTTCACTAAAATACTTTGTCAGTCCTCTTGTAAAGAAATCTCCAACTAGTGAAGATTTCTTTACGAACCGGTTCATCCCAGAGCAGTTGACTGGAGCAGATGGACCTTGCAGAGAGTTTCGAGACCAGCTTGTCCCTTTCTCCAACCTCATCTGCTCAGTCCAGCTTGCGTTCGCAGGCTTCGGTAGCACGCCTTTCAGTGTTTTCTTCCCCTTGCGATGGCAGCATGCAGCTCCGCCTCTCTTCCCCTTAGGAGGGGAGGGGGGCCGTGCTTTGCGAATCAGAGGTAGATGAGCTCATGGAGGTTGTGACATGTGCCATGGATAAGCTCGATCTAACTTTGCTGGCCGATGGGCGAAAAGCCCCTACGTCCAGCAAAGTCGACAATTGCTTACCATGTCGCCGTCTACCGTTCTTTCCAACCTGCACACTGAGGTGTCCAGGTCCTGGGCAAAGCCGTTTTTTGGCCCGCCCCTTTAGCCCCAAAGCGGCGTTATACTCAAATGTCCTGGGGCTGAGAGATCATGGTTATGGCGCAATGTCCCAGGTTCAAGAGACGCCAGTGAGCAATCTCTCTCCGGGCCTCGCTTCCTCACTTAAGACCCTGAAATTATCCACCAAGCCCCTGCATTCTATATCAGTGCTGGTGCTGGTCAGGCCACTGGATGCCTGCATGCCATGGCGGTGTTACAGGCTTATCAGGCCAATCTGCTGCGAGAGCTAGACATGGGAGGCATCTCGGGTGGCCAGGTGCAAGAGCTCCACCACCAGGAGGCACAGAAATGAAGTGTCACAACATGCACTCCCCCTGTCAGGTATCTGGCACGGGGCTCTGGGTGGAAGCCCTGGGAAGTGACAGATCTGAGGACTGACATGGGGCATACTGGGGATTTGGTCGTGAAAGGGGGAACTGCACCTCGTGATGATGTTGGTACATCGGTGTGACGGTGTGATGATGTTGTACATGAACACGTTGCATCCAGACATTCACACGAGTGCTTCAAGATAGACATAAAGTCAATTTTACAGAAACACACCCCTATGATGAGAAGTGAGAAAGGTTGTGTAGCAGCATGTGGCCGTAAAATACGCCAGTCATAATCCTTGCATATTTGCTATTAGATCGATGCAGCAAAAAATATCTTACAGGTTCAGGTTCAGGTTAAATGCCTCTGAATGAACCACAAAACTTCCAGAACAATGTATTTTTGAAAGACAAGATTAAAGTGTAACAAAGTTAGTAGTTTTACCCCTAAGTCCTACCTGAGTCAATCCACTTTTTAATACTATCATTCGGATGCCACAGCTACAGAAACCATTGATATTATTGAGGAACGCAGTATAACAGAGTGCTGCATCACAGACAGGAATCTTATGCAGTTACAATGAATGTCATTAGCGAAACAAAAAACCCAATGAACATAATTCAACAAGTCTCCTTTCACTGTAGCCACAACTGCACCACCCACATACATTATCTCTAATAGAAGCATCGGTTTTAACCTCATAAAATGACCTCGGGTTTTCCCTGCATTATTTCTGTTCTTTATGGTTTTCCTAGAAATTTGAAATTATTAAATTATGTTTTTTTTCTGCAAATTTTACAGGAAAGAAAAGCAAAAGTGTAAAAGTTTCTTGAAAAAGCTTAACAGCTGTTTTGAACTGTTTGGGCCGACCTTTCCTCATGATGTCCGGCTTTTCCTAAAAAGTCCATCTTGTAAATGTCCTTTCAAGTGTATGTGTGACCAAATCAGTTTCTTCACTTCTTGTCAGCCATTGTGGAATAATAAAAAAACAGCTATTAAATCCACACAAATATACTTGAGCTTGTGCAGTTTGTTACAGGTTCCGACTAATGCGCTCTTTGACAGAACTCAAAATATTGGAGTTTATAATATCTGGTTTATTTACATATATTTTACACAATGTGATTGTTACAGAAACTAAAACAGTTCCTGGCAGCAACAAAATGTTGGCCTTTTTTATGATATGTCTCAGGCTAGTGTGCCATTTCCTTCCTGAGAAATATTCAGAAAGCGTTTCTTTTGTGAACAAATGTTAAAAACCATTTCATTACATGTTAACTCTGGACCTGGTAATGATCTGATAATTAGAAGAATTTTGGCAATTTCCTCCAGCATTCAGACCATGATTAAATCTATTAAACAACGGAGGTCATATAACTTTCAGCAGGAATTGCTTTGGGTCCAAGATTATATAGAGTGGTCTCAGCTTAAAAAAAAATATATTTTTTTGTTGAATGTGGTTAAGGCTTTGGGGTACTGATGGGATAGTCTGGGATTAAAATCACAACACTGCCAATCTGTTGGGCCCCTGAGCAAGGACCTTAACCTTCTTGGCTTTAGTGGCACTGTATCTTTTGGAAAGTTAATATTTGCAGAATAATATCTGCAAAATAGTGTTTCGGAGTAATCAAGGGTTCCCAAACTCATTAGCATTTGAATCTTGAGTCATTTCTTGGTGCTTTTGTAAGGTGGGATGTGGGCGGTTCTCGAACTTATATCAGTAATGACTCCTTTATGTTTGATGGTTTTAGGGCCGGATCACCCCTGGACGTCACTTATACTACTATGAAGGATTAGTGACTCACATCAAATGCAAAGATGCAGCAGAGGGACCGGAACACACCAATCTCTTTATTATATTCAATTAAATATTGATATCTAAGCTCTCAGTATGAGCTGATAAGAAACTAAACATTGCGATCTTTAACTGTTCTAATTGTTATAAGTATGTTGTTTTTGGTATGTTAAATGGCATGATGAAGGCAGATTTTATTCGCAATAAAACAAATTAGCAATGTAAAAAATAAGGACCATGTTCAAAATTGAGTCCAAGCATAGTTTCCGTTAAAAATGACGTACATAATGATACACTGCATCTTGCTCACAGTCATTTCCTGCCACTGGTTCTATAAAATCCCAAACTAAAACCCGAATACAAGGGTGACAAAATGAGTAAAGAAAATGTGGAAGCATTTACCTGTCTGAGGTTCACAAAATCCTACAGCTTGAAGCAGATCCAAGATGAGATTTCCTCTCTCTCATGATTTGCTCCATCTGGTGGATGTGCAAGTCCACAAACCAGTTTGGTGCTACACAAACACACTGGACAAGAGAATGCATGAAGGCTATGCATTTATTTTTAATCAGAGCAAAAAACCCAGTCTTCTTCAGTCACTACACTGCAGTGGTGGCCATGTATTTTAACAACAGGACTTGAGTGGTGTCCTACCTGAACCAATCCGCCTCTTATTACGTTAATTATGACGCCATGGCTATAGAAACCATCAATATTCTAAAGAAACGCAGTATAACAGAGTGCTGCATTAAAGACATGAATCTCATACAGCCAGAAGACTTCTTTCACTGGAGCCACAGCTGCACCGCCCATATCGTCGTCTTTCGTGTAAATTCTAAAGGAGTATAAATGGTTCATGAGAACGGTAATATTTTAAATTGGTTTGGTCGATCTTTTCACATGATGTCCAGCTTTTCTTGAAAAGTCTGTCTTGTAAATCTGCAACCAAATCAATTTCTTTACCTCTGACAGACGTTGTAGAATGAATATAACAGCTATTAAATCCACACAAATATAATTGAGCTTGTGGACGTGAAAATGCTGGTGTAATTGGATGCCTGCTAGGGGGCCTTGAAGTGGCCAAATCAAAATCTGATTGGTTAAAGCAAGAACATGGAGTTTATGCTTAAAAAGTCTCTCTTACAATCCAATCAATGGACGTAAAAAAGCAGACATTACTTGACGCCTGCGAGATGGTCTCAGTGACTTCAGCTCGCAATCTGATTGGTTAAAGCAATAGCCTTCAAGCAACATGGATTGTACTACACCTGCAGTGCTGACCTCGGCAACATGTGATGTGAAAACATATTCATGGACAAAAAATATATTAAAACACAAGTCACTGATTCTGATTCAGAGCTTTATCCCAGTAGAGAAGGACTTGCTGGTCCTGATGACCTGCCAATTCTACTCTGCATGTCCACATCTAGCTGGTGTCTGTGACTGTATGCCTACCATTCATTCCATATTATATTATCAGCACAACATCTTCAATACAATCTTAGATATAAATTTTAATACAACCCTGCATTGATCCAGTGCATTCAAGCTAACACGGACTCCATTAATTTGTGCAAAACCTGAGTATTTCCATTAGAATAAATACGTTGGTGTGTCATATAAATTGTGCATCAACGGAATGGATGAACCTCAAAAGCAGTTTGCACAAAGGAGTTAATATGTTCAAGATTAAACATTTAATTCAAATGAAACAGTTAATAATTACAACTGTAAATGTTTATCCTTATTATGAACCTATATTTTAAACCATGTGGACATATCCTATATCAGATATCAGACTGTGACCAAAAAGCACATTAATCCAGATATGGTGTGGATGTTTGCGTAGTTCGGGATGTGTACATGCTGCATGTTTCAGTTAGAAGTTGCTTTTGGTCACTGGGTAGATTTACTTTGAGTTTGATAACCAATGTAAGCACAATTAGAATTGAAATGTGTGAACTTGTCTGGCAAATGTGGAAGTGGGATAGTCAGTTTTCTCTCTCTCTCTCTCTCTCTCTCTCTCTCTCTCTCTCTCTCTCTCTCTCTATCTATCTATCTATCTATCTATCTATCTATCTATCTATCTATCTATCTATCTATCTATCTATCAGCATGCAATCCTTGTCTATCTTGCTTTCTTTGTTTTAGCATGCAATCCTTTCTCTTTCTTTCTTTCTTTCTTTCTTTCTTTCTTTCTTTCTTTCTTTCTTTCTTTCTTTCTTTCTTTCTTTCTTTCTTTCTTTTAGCATGCAATCCTTTCTTTCTTTCTTTCAATCAAATTTCTTTCTTTCAGCATGTAATCCTTGTCTTTCTTACATTCTTTCTTTTATCATGCAATCCATCCATCCATCCATCCGTTTCTTGACTAAATGAACTGACAAAGAAGGAAAATGCATCATATACACTCTGTATATATACAGTAATATACTGTATATTTTACATTGTTAGTGTAGGTGACAAAAAGTGTAACATTAAAAATCCATGTCTTTAATAAAACATATACAGTCTATAGTGTATAGTATATAATCCACAGCATGTTCCAAGAGCACAGAATGCTGATAATCAGTTTTTTGACGCTTCTAGTCACGAGCTTGTTAGACACGGTTAACACTAGCCTGTAATATGGTGTAATTATGTGCCTCGTGGCAGGGTAGGTTGTTGTTCTGACCCTGCAAACCTATTTGCCTGGCCAATAAAATATTCATTGGAGAAAAGGAATGCCACTTTACGGCTTTCCTTCTGTCTGTGGTCAGCTTCCTGTGGAGACCCCGTACAGCACTCTATTCTTCGAGCAAACAAAAGAGCCACTGTTCAGATGTGTGTTTGACAAACACAAGGGGGTGCGATGCCAAGAGCTAATCAGTCCCATTTACACAGAGTTACTTTACCAAATAACTGTGCATCTCATTAACATTGTCAATACTGAGTCTTCTAATAATTAGTCTAAAAAGAGACGGGCACTAAATATTTTCTAATGCAATCATTTTTTTTTTAGTTCTTCAAATATTTATTTCGAACTGCTAAGAAGAACTTTGTGTTCCATATATATTACACAATGTATTTTTGGCTGCTTTTATACAACTGATCCAAAGGAAAACCTTAAACATTGAATTTAATCTGTAGTTGATATAATTTTTTAGAGCATTTTTTATGGACACACATTAGATAGATTGGATGGAAGAAGATTAAACAGTTTGTGACTGGAATGTGAGGTAGATGATGTTGTTTGATCTCTGCAGACATCTATATTGTGATGTAGGTGGTCAATAGGAGGTAGCTGGATGCCTATGATGCATTAAGTGGTTTTCATGCTGTTTGCAGGGTTTTCTGTTTTGAAGCAATACCTGGTTTTTCTATTCCTCAATTTAATCGAATGAAATGGAGGATGTTGTTATCTGTCTAATCTCTATCTATCTATCTATCTATCTATCTATCTATCTATCTATCTATCTATCTATCTATCTATCTATCTATCTATCTATCTATCTATCTATCTATCTATTTTTCTATCGATTTATCTATCTACCTATCTCTGTCTGTCTGTCTGTCTGTCTGTCTGTCTGTCTGTCTGTCTGTCCGTCTGTCTGTTGACAAAATCAACAGACAAAGTAGGCAAAAATGCATCATTATATACACACACTGTATATATTATTTTATTTAACATTGTTTATTGTACACAAAAGTGTATCATAAAAAATATATATATAATGCCGACACTGCACTGTGATCACAATGTAAATTATTGCTTGAAAAAAAAGCTTGTAGTAACAGATGTGAACCATAAATTTGAGTAAACTCAATAAAGAAATCAGATGAGAAAAAGCAGCGAGAACAGAGTTGTATGGAATGTGTCTCTGGTAATTTTGGCATTTTCTTCCATTCCTCAATTGTCTCCAACTCGAATGTCGACGAGATGGAGGATGTTGGTGCGCAGAAATTTTCCGGTCATTCCACAGATTTTCAATTCGATTTCAATCTGTGCTTTGACTCGACCATTTTAAAACAAAGACCTCCTTTTTTTCTTTTTTTTAATCCTGTGTTTTGACAGGTATATTCACTATAATTGGAGACGTCTGGCTGACTGGAAGTTCAGGTTCTGCTCAAAATTGTATTTATATTTAGCTTAATCCATTTGCTTGTGATGGCAACAAGCTTTCCAGGTCCTTCTGCTGAAAAAGAAACCTAGGCCATGCTGCTATCACCAGGGTGTTCGGTCACAATATGGTTTCACCAGGTTGTTATGATGTATTTAGTTTGCTTGAATCATCATGATTTAGGCCAAATGGCACAAACAAGTCTTGTTTGACTTTTTACCATGGCTTTTCTGAGAAATGGTTTCTTTCTGCTCCTTCCTCCATTACAGCCTGATCTGTGAAGAGCTGATGATGATCTTATTTCAGCTCTTCCACTTCATAATAGTTGAATCTGATCTCTAAGCACCTGACCATTTGATTGGAACCACGTACAGCTAGAAAAGTCAGGAGTCCCAATATTGTTGTCAATAAAGTGTATTTAGTTTGCGCTCTTGAAAACTACTTATTACTTATATAGACTTTTTGGAGGGACTGTACATGTAATTGGTTGCTGTATTGTGGAAATAAAGCATGAAGCATGGCTACTCCAGTGAGAAATGATAATGATGATGATGATGATGACGGTGTCGATTTGATGCTCTGGCAGAATTTTCATTCAGTTTTCTAAAATTTTTTTAATTTGGAGCCATATAATTTTTTTTTTTTTCACTTAATTTCTAGATACATCCTGCTTACAACAGTAAGTCACATATATCATAGAAATGTAGCAAGATTTCATGTTAGCTAATCCTCCAATTCTGATTCATGTTTATTTTGAGCTTTGTGCTATTTTCAGTCCGCAGAGTAGAACATTAGTCCCAACTTCAACACTCTTCTTTCTTTTCTTTTCTTTTCTTTTCTTTTCTTTTCTTTTCTTTTCTTTTCTTTTCTTTTCTTTTCTTTTCTCTACGCACAAATGAACGGTCATCGGCTCTGCGAGCTGTCAATCATTTTTATGCCTTTCATGACATTTCTTTTAAGCTTAATACGAGGATAATAAATTGGCAACAAATAATAATAAAAAAATCCTAACATGATAAATAGCTTATGTGACAGATAAGGCTTTCAGACTACAGTCTCACAGTGAGGATCATGCAGCGGATTTTTAATTTTTTTAGAATTAGTCTTTGAGAGAGAGAGAGAGAGAGAGAGAGAGAGAGAGAGAGAGAGAGAGAGAGAGTAACTTGTTGTTGCATGTTAAAACAGACCACTCCTGATCTGCTCCGAACAGAACCTCGAAGCCAAGAGCTTTTGGAAACCATTTGGTTGCCACCCAGTAATGATTTATATAATGTAGCTTTTTAAATACTTATTATTGATTTAGTTTTCCATTGCATAAAATATGTAAGTGGAAGTTCCTGAGTTCGGATCTTTATTTGCTTCTGGGACGCCTCTCCAGTTCGTTCAGAGAGCAAGCCTGTTGGGACAGTAAGATCTCTGTTGTCTGGACAAAGCCAGTGTTTGCCTGCTGAGAAGTTGTCTTGGCAAGGGCAAGCATTTGTCCCCCCCAATCGCGATGTCATGCTGTCGCTTTATTTTTTTTTAACCCCGTTATTAGAAAGAAAGCAACTTCGCTTAATGGCGTATCCACAAATCCACAACATCAAGATGACCTTTCAGCACACTGTTTGATGGCAATCATCTGATGTGTTCAAGCCAAAGAGATTTGGAAGGGTGCCAGGAAATGCTTTTGAAACAAAGAATGAAGTCAACAGTACATTCAGAATAACACACCAAAGCAGAAACTGTGATTTTCTTCTTCATTTTCTTCTTCTGCTTTTCTTTTATTTTTTGGTGCTATTAAAGAACCTATAGTGTTTTTATACATTATATGTACAAATGATTGGTATGTACGTTTTAAACATCCCATTTCACGTTTAGTTTCCATTTTGCTCTTATATTATTATAAGAGCAAAATGGAAACTTGTGGGAAGATGCTCTACTTGATTTTGGAGTTTTGGAGATTCGTGGAGATTCCTTTAGCCTCAAGAGTGTTAGTAAAGGTGCTGAGGTAGGTACAGTACAGCTTGAAAAATCGAACCCAAAGGTGTTCAATAATGTTGGATTTCTATAGCAGGGGATCTTGTGCACAGGTTTGGATCTCCTAGTTCAATTGTGTGCGTCCAACAGTTTGTGTCAGAACCACATAAGCCTGAAAAAGTCGAACGTACCAACTCTTTAGTCTGTTGAATATATATTTCAGCTGATATAATGTATATTTTCTTTTGCATTGTTTCACTCATTGATTACAGAACCTTGCAGTCTTCCAAACCTCATTCTGTAATGCCTTCCCTTCCCTTTACTTTCTCAGCTAGCGAAAGTCGGAGGAGGTTTGACGACTCATCAAGATTACAGACTACAGGTGCTGTGCGCGCTGATGAGAATAAATTAGCATAGCCGAAGCCTGTCCGCTTCATTTTACAGTGACGCTGTGCAGAGCGGTTTGACACTGGCTCAAAAGTGCGCTTTCTGTATTATCTGTGGTGTCACGTGTTTCACAGAACGATTCACAATGCGGACAAGAGATTCAGAAAAAAACAGTCGAAGTCGGCGAAAACATTGCAGTCATGGTCCGAAATATGGTTATTTTGAATAGATTATTAGAGAACATTTTTTAGATTCATTTGGTTTAATGCGTAAAACATTGCAAGATCTTTATCGACACAGATCTTCGTTTATAGTTTAATATTCAACACTTAACATTTCTAAATATTGTGAAAACATAAATGAAGTAAACAATGGCAGCTTTCATTTCAATAGAATACAGTAAAGTATGTGTAGTAGAATGCGACATTTTGCAAATCAAGTTTGCGAGGAAAAAGCTTGGCAATATCTATATCTGTATGTCCATATTTTTGCATGTATGTGCACTTTTCTTCTCATATACAGTATTTACCAGTGGGGGGGGAAGGGGGTTTGTACAATTATTACTCTACCAGAATAACTGAATTGTCAGTAATCAGCAGATGTACAATAATGTCAGCATTTTTACGCTTTTTGATTGGATGGCCGTAGAGCGCACCAGTCAGTACTCGCAACCCGCATCTTTAGTAAACTGCACAAACTTAAATATATTTGTGTGGATTTAATAGCTGGTTTTTTTTATTCCACAAATTAGTCACAGAGGAGAAGAAACTGATTTGGTTGCAGATACTCTTACAAAGACATTTACAAGACAGACTTTGCAAGAAAAGCTGGACATCATGAGAAAAGGTTGACCCAAACAGTTTAAAACAGTTGTCAATCTTTTAATGAACCATTTATACTTTTGTTTTTCCCAGTAGAATTTGCATGAAAACAAACAATTTGCCTACGTTTCAAATCCCCAAGAAAACAGTAATGCATCGTAAAATATGCAAAAAAAATTACACAGGGTCATTGTACGAGGTTAATATCGATGCTTCTGATAGAGGTGATGTATGTGGACAGTGCAGTTGTGGTTACAGTCAAAGGAGACTTGTTGAATTATGTTTATTGTGTTTCTTGCTTTAGTAATGACGTGCATTCTTGCTGTTTGAGATTCCTGTCTGTGATGCAGCATTCTGTTATTCTGCGTTTTTCTATAATATTGATGGTTTCTGTAGCCGTGATGGCCATAATGATGGTATCAAGAGGTGGATTGGTTCAGGCAGGACACCACTGAAGGAGTGGGGGTTAAAATGGTATATACACACACTTTATTTTTGTTACTATATTCAGACTATTTATTTAATTATATGGTTTGTTACAAAATACAAGTTGCAGTAAAATGTAAGCCTGGTTGGCTGCTTGAAAAATTATTATGCATTATATAAAATAAAAAAAGGTAGTTTCAAATTGTATAAAAATATTTAAATGTGCTGAAAGGGATGCAGAAAAGTACAAAAGGGATGGAATGCAATAAAGTGAAGATTCCATGACAATAGCAAATAAAAAAAATCACCAAAAAAAGGCATGGTGCTGAAATACAGAGCGATCTTACATAGACTTCCATAGACTTTTGGGACACTTTGTACAATATAAAGACCATTAATGATAAACATTAGATTTTGAATATTAGAATGTCTAAAATGAAGTTGCATGCTGATTTACTAATGCAGTTTAGACTCGACATGATTTGAACAATTTGTGTATTCCTAGATGTAAAAAAAAAAAAGCTCCTGGCTACAACATATACACATTTTACATTCCATGAGTGCTGCTTCACGTTTGCTGCCAAATAAACCAACTGTCAAATAAGTGGGAAAAACAAAAATCTGTACTGGTATGACATGTGCACTCGAGCTCCGAGTTGAAAAAATTCTACCTCAACAAAACACTCAGCATGTCTCAGACATGTCAGGATCCATATTTTTGTTACCAAGCCACCAACGCTGAGCTTTTCCAGAAAATGGGGGGCCGTGTAATTGAGAAAACAAAGTGCATTTCGGAGCAGTTTGTTTTTAGGGAACAGCAGGGATGGATGTGTTTGTGTGTGTGTGGGTTGGGAGCTTTGCCAGGGTGGAGGCCTGCAGTTATTCTCCTATGCTGAAAAAAGCTTTACAATTTCAACAACGTTCGCCGATAACCCAGGCCCACCACAGAGCCTGATTCTACACACACTCACTGCAGCACCATACAGTACATTCTATGGGATTCCTTAGTATATTCTATGGGATTAAACCAGTATATGGACAAAAGCTTGTGGACACCTGATTATAAGATATATATTATTTTTGAACATCCCATGGGGAAAAGTATTTAAATCGTTACTATGCAACTTTGACTCTCTACTGAACTACATTTATGATTCAATAGAGACTTTTTACTCCACTATATTTTAATTGACAATGAGTGTTGCCAGTTACATTTGCACCTCTGTTGATGTTGTCATTAAGGCTGAACACTCCCCTACCCACATCTGAGCAATGTTTTAGAGATACTGGCCTCATTTTCAGTCCAAAAAATGCTCGAATGTAAGTTTTATATATAATAAAAATAATGGCACTTTGCTCCATCAAATCACAGTCAACGTTATTTGGTTTTATTTGAGCTATAATTTCATTTTATTTATCCATTAAATACAAATAGCTCTTCTACTTTGTGACATTATACTGTGATTTTAATTGTTAATTTAAGATCCATTTTTGCAAGATTGTTTAAATTCTTTGTCTGTTTGTTTTATTCTGGAATGTTGAAGAGTCTGTTGTGTGGTTGGTTAATGCAGTGTTGAGGTGTACAATTTGATTTGTATTTTAGGAAATCGAATCTCACAAATCAACTGTTTTATGGATTTTTCAACATGTGCCTTGGTGTCGAGGACTAGTGCATCTTTGAACCTACACTTAATATGAGACAATACCCAAGTGCTGTTCAAATCAAATACTCAAAGACTTTTACGCAAGTCATATTGGATTGGTGACTTTTTACTTGACATGGAGTGCGTTTTTCAAAAATTATGTATGATTTTCAGGTACTCTTTACACCTCTGGGGCTTGTGGAGATTTGTGGAGATTCATTCAGACACAAGGGTCTTAGAAAAGTCAGTGCAGTCAGAGTTCACATTCATTCCAAAGGTGTTTATTAGGGTTCATTAAGGCTTTATAGCAGGAGATCTTCCTGGAGCATATGGTTTTGTGCACAAGAGCATTGTAATGCTGGATCAGGTTTTGGGTCTCCAAGTTCTACAAGAGAACGGAATATTTAATGCACAGAACTTTGGTTCGATTTAGAACCCAACACCGAATTCAGCTCTATAATACAAAAAAGTCTAGATCATTGATTCTGTGTGTTTTTCCAAATGCTAAATAATCTGCAAAAGCTGTATAGATGGAAAAAATTCAGAATCAAATGCAGATTACATCTCTTAATGTGATATTTATTTTTTTACAATCAGGACTGAAGAAGAAAAACAAGAAGAAAACAATACCACTTCACATAATTATCTCTACAATACGGTTAATAAATCCTTGATGAAGGATCTGGAAAATGTACAAAATCCTTCCAGCGTTTAGTCTAGAAATTGTTTTTCTTCGTCTGGCCTCACCCTCACTCTTCAGCCTGAGCAAAACTCGAAGCGGCACCGTCAGAGATTGAATCTCATGGCAAACAGCGAGAAAGCGGTTGTTATTTCAGTGATGTCATGATGGAATTCTACCTGGTTCTCTATGAAGAGTGAAGTGGAGGATAACTTGAGCAATGGTTAAGCCACAATGTATTGCTTTTTAAAATATTCTTCTTTCTGGAAAAGATTCATTTTAAAGTTGAAGCCCACGTAATGGACACTTTTGAAATATCAGCTTTTTACCAGGTTTAAATCTTTATTGTGTGTTTGATTGGATTGTGTTTGGAATTCTGTAAAAGGGTTTTAGACAAATAGCTGGAATGAGGAGAACAAGGTGATTTAGAATTAGCAACCCAAAAAACCCAATGCAATCCCTTGACTAATCTGATAAAGCTGCCCTAACATCAGAAATGTCCTAAATATATAATCAGAGATTTCGCTTTTTGTCTTCATCGTATACAACATGATCTAAAATCTGGTTATGATTATTATATAAACTCTGTATAGCTTTGGAATTTAAACCAAAGTGAAAAGACCACATGACTAAAGAAATGGCAGCTTTCACTCAGGGTTCATCTCTTTCAATCCGAACCACCTGATTTGAAGCCTGAGCACGAGTGGAAGTAACTCGAGGTTCCAGTTTGAACCAACTATGATTTTGTGACCTAGCTGCAAGCCAAAACATCCACTTGCAATTTACGCTCCAGCCACTGGCTCTGGAACAACATGCCGGCTAATTTGCACCATCTGCTGGTGTTTGACTCGTGCGATAAACACATCCTGTTGCGGTAGCTGAGAAGTGGAAGTGCGCCACTTTTGAAACACATGAAACGAGAGGCTTTTAGAGCTACTAGCAACGCTGCCCGGATAAATGACATTTTTGTGGCTTCCCAAGACCACACACAAGTACTGCAATAATCAAACCCTTCACAGGAACACTCAGAGTTGGCTCTTCAGACGAGCAATGGAGCCCTGAATGAAAACGTGACAGTTGTATGAAGCCAGATCACAGAGGAATCTCAAGCATCTGTTTCGGAATTAACCGGATAGAAACGCTCCCCTGAATTGTTGAGGTGACCAGGTCATCGTGTGGATGCGCCATAGTCTCTGTGCCATTAAGGGGAACATCTGCAACGAGTCATTTCAATGAATGGCTTGTGATAACGCTGATAATGCTGAGGTTTGTTATACAGTTGTTTGAAATGAACATAAACTTTGTTAGTTTGGAGAAAAATGAAGAACATATTTCAGGTCTTGGCTGTTTATTAATGAAGGAGTGATTTATGAGCATGAGGAGTGTCATGTCACTTTTTAGAGAACGTTTCCTGTGGAATGATTATAGAAGAGCTCTAGTCATAAGAAACAATGTGGAAGTCCAGCTTCCCCTTGAAGCCTGAAAGCGTAACTAATCCTTGTCCTCTCTGTCTAGCTGGGAGTTCTGCTGTTTCTGCTGCCTCATCCAAATACACATCTATAAATATAGCTTCTCTCACCCTTTCTATTTATACACCGATCAGGTTTAACATTATAACCACCTGCCTAATATTGTGTTGTTCCCCTTTTGCTGCAATAACTGTCCTGACTGGTCAACCAATTAACAGATTTAACTTCTTTAGCAATTTGAGCTACAGTCTGGTGGATTTATTTTCGAAATATATTTGAGAGTAGTCAATGTGCAGCAGCAGCACAAATGTCCTCTCAACCTAATTCAACATACAGCCACTTTGTCTAAATAACAGGCAACAAAAGTGAGTACACCCGAAGTGAAAGTCAACATTTTGTAAGCACCATTGTTATGTAGCACTGCCTTAATCCTCCTGGGCATGGAATTTACCAGAGCTGCACAGGTTGTTGCTGAGATCCTCTTCCACTCCTCCATAATCAAATCACGGAGCTGCTGGATGTTAGACACATGCCGCTTCTCCACCTTCGCTTGAGGATGCGCCACAGGTGATTAATAGGGTTTAGGTCTGCAGATATACTTGGTTACTCCATCACCTTCGCTTTCAGCAAGGCAGTTGCCATCTTGTCGTTGTGTTTGGAGTTGTTATTATGTTGAAAAACTGCTGTGGTTATAAAGTTGTAAAAAAAAGAGTGTATAATTTGGGGTAAAAAAAACCCCTTTGTTTCCTATAATTGTTAAAAGTTTGAGTGAGCCAGTAAGTGAGCCAGTAACAACTGTGGCAAGAAAAAAACTCTGTGAGATGACATGAGGTTGAGGTGTGCTGTTGATAGGTGCTTAAATGCAGAACTGTTCATGCAAACTGTAGTCCTCTACCATCGTAATAATCTGTTGATATTATTTACAGTCCAAATCCATTGTCATAGTACTTCAAGTGACTTCATGGATCTTCAGGCTATTGATGTGAAACAATTGAAGAAAACTTCATTCAGAGGTTGTCTCCGCTCAATGGTGAGGTCAAGGCTCTGAGTTACGTTCACTGTAACTGGCTTTCCTGTTCCTGGATCATTTCAGAAACACAGGCTTTGTTTGCTAGGCTAAGGAAAAAGTCCTTGTGCAATAAATTGCCAATTACTAATACAAGATCCTGCAGTAAAAATAAAAAAGCTCCTGGTAGATCTCCATGGGAGCATTTCTTAGTGTATATTTTGGGGGTGGGGTGGGGGTGGGGGGGGTTGATCGACATATATAGAGCATGGGTTACTTTTGCGTAACTAATACTTTTCTGATTCTGCCCTAATAGCAGCCTTTAAATCTGACCTACAATCTGGTCTGTAATGTATATGTGACAAATAAAGGCTATTCGGGTCTAATATTTTGGACTTTAATGAGTCTATTATCGATTTTCCATTTATATATTTATTTATTTGCATCAGTAGCAGAAACATATTTTCTTGCACGCTTGATAGTTTATTCCGAATCATTTCTGATTTTGTCTTCGAATCTGAATTTAAAATATATATACGACTGCACAACATTAAACAGCTAAAATGACCATTATTTATCTGTCAGTTTGATTGATTGTATTTAGTGCTCACAGAGGAATAGTTTAGAGGGGGAGAGTTGAGGAAAAGGATCTGAATCTGTACTTAAAGAAACACTGCAAAATCTCTTATACAAGATTCTTCCAGGGAAAAAAAAAGAAGGCGACATAACTAGCTTCTCTGCGTAATAAAATACTAGGCACAATATTTGGGGAAATGAGGAGGATATAAAATGTGGGTCATTAGCTAGAGCGTAAAAATATAAAAATTAATTCATAATGTATTGTTGTAGAAGCATTTCACAACAGAAATTTTTTTATGTTTTTTATGTGAAACATAAAAACAAAAATGTTTCTAGATCAGAGACTTACTCAGACAGGGAATGGGATACACGTAAAGACCATAAACTGGTGTAAAATAATGCCAAATATCTATTTATTCAAGGTTAATTTAATCCTGATACATTCTTTTAGACACAGTTCTCTGTCATGGCGCCTCAATCATTTCTGCAGCTCACATTTTTATGTCCTTATGAGCAGCCATGCGAGAGCCTCACACCATATGGAAGCAATGGACTGTGCTGTGAATAACTGCTTCATTAAATGTAGTATTTTAAGGTCCCTACAGCTCAGTTCACTCTGTTTCCCATTCAGCCTGAAATCACATCACATGCAACACAAAGGTTTTTCTTCTTTTTTATTATCATCGTATCCAGAATTTATTCTAACTACCAATTCTTTTTATCCACAATCTGTTCCGACGGTCTCTGCCAGTCGAATCTATTCTGGTTAAGACATTACGTCAAAAAAATCACTGCTCGAATGATAAAAACAAGCCCCTAAAATATAGTTTTTTTTGCTTTTTCCACATGAAAGTGCAAAAGGTAAGATGGGCTTTGAAGGCTTTCCGGTGCTGCTGTTTTCTTTTACCCGAAGCAGAAAGGCGTATGATGTGGATTTCCTCCCAAACCACGGTGGTGTGCTAAAGCACTGAGACTGGACCGGACCGCACACGACAATGTCAACACGCTTGGGTCTTGTGCCAGCTGTGTACACACTTGTTCATACACTGAAACATACGCACAATCTAATACACGGATATTGAAAACAACGCACACATCCACACGTCCGGATTTCGATCTTCTCTGGTTCTACGTTTGAAGAATTGCCTTAAAAAAACAGCTCCTATGCACTACTTTAATCACGGCAGACCAATTAAAACATCAACAAGACGTCTGAAATTTTCTGCTGGCCAGAATTGCAAGGACATCACAAGCATTACACTTATAAAACCGTGTGCGCCTGTCTGGAGAGCATGGTGTCATTAGAGCAGTGGAAAATGTGAAAAGTTTCTCTCCTAGAGCATTATAACTTCAAGTATTTGTAGCTGAGGGACTTTTATTTATTCCCCCATTCTCCAAGATCCTACACACAAAACAAAGAGGTTTTTTTACTTGTCACAATGTTAGGAAGTGTGGATAAGAGATGATACACTGCCTCTGAAAAAAACAGAGCTTAAGGGCCTTGTATTCATGTATTTATATATAAAGTAGAAAAATATTTAAATTAAGGATTTAATTTTTTTCATGGTACTTCATCATCTATAACTTTCTATAACATTTTAAACAATATTGATTTTGGACAGTAAAGCTCAGTGTCTTCTTTTTTCTTCTTCTTCTTTCGGCTGCTCCCATTAGGGGTCGCCACAGTGGATCATCCGTCTCCATACCACCCTGTCCTCTACATCTGCCTCTTTCACACCAACTACCTGCATCCTCAGCATCCTCCTACCAATATAATTCATGTCCTTCCTCTGCAAATGTCCAAACCATCTCAATCTCGCCTCCCTCTCTTTGTCACCAAAACATCCTACATGGGCTGTCCCTCTAATAAACTCATTTCTAATCTTGTTGATCCTCGTCACTCCCAACGAAAACCTTAACATCTTCAGTTCTGCTACCTCCAGCTCCACCTCCTGTCTTTTACTCAATGCCACTGTCTCTAAACCATACAACATCGCAGGTCTCACCACAGTCCTATAAACTTTCCCTTTCATTCTTGCAGATACCCTACTATCACAAATCACTCCTGTCACTCTTCTCCACCTACTCCACCCTGCCTGCACTCTTTTCTTTACTTCTCTAACACACTCTCCATCACTTTGCACTTTGCACTCATTTACACATATGTACTCTGTCTTACTCCTACTGACTTTCATTCCCCTTCTCTCCAGCGCATATCTCCACCTCTCCAGGCTCTTCTCAATCTGCTCCCTACTCTCACCACAAATCACAATATCATCCGCAAACATCATAGTCCAAAGAGACTCCTGTCTGACCTTGTCCGTCAACCTGTCCATCACCACTGCAAACAGGAAAGGGCTCAGGGCGATCCTTGATGCAGTCCAACCTTCACCCTGAACCAGTCTGTCGTACCTACTGCACACTTCACTGCCTCCACACTGTCCTCATACATGTCCTGCACCACCCTCACATACTTCTCTGACACACCTGACTTCCTCATACAATACCACAACTCCTCTCTTGGCACTCTGTCGTACGCTTTCTCTAAATCCACAAATACACAATGCAATTCCTTTTGTCCTTCTCTATACTTCTCCATCAACATCCTCAAAGCAAATAAGGCATATGTGGTGCTCTTCCTCGACATGAAACCATACTGTTGGCTTCCACTACTCTTTCCCATAACTTCATGGTGTGACTGATTAACTTTATTCCCCTATAGTTACTGCAGGTCTGCACATCTCCCTTATGCTTAAAGATCGGTACCAGCACACTTCTTCTCCATTCCTCAGGCATCTTCTCACCTTCCAAAATCCTGTTAAACAATCTGGTTAAAAACTCCACTGCCATCTCTCCTAAACATCTCCACGCTTCTACCGGGATGTCATCTGGTCCAACCGACTTTCCACTCTTCATCCTCTTAATCGCTGTCACTTCCTCCTTACTAATCCTATCTACATCCTGCTTTAACAACTCAACATCATCCAACCTTCTCTCTCTTTGATTTTCCTCATTCATCAGCTGCTCAAAATACTCCCTCCACCTTCTTAACACACTCTCCCCACTAGTCAACACATTTCCCTCTCCATCCTTTACTGCTCTAACTTGCAGCACATCCTTACCAGCTCGGTCCCTCTGCCTGGCCAATCAGTATAAATCCTTTTCTCCTTCCTTAGTGTCCAACCTCTCATACAGCTCCTCAAATGCCTTTTCCTTGGCTTTTGCCACATCCCTCTTTACCTGCTGCCGCATCTCCTTGTACTCCTACCTACTTTTCTCATCATTCTGTCTATCCCACTTCTGTTTTGCCAACCTCTATCTCCTTATGCTCTCCTGCACTTCCTCATTCCACCACCACGTCTCCTTGTCTTCCTTTCAATTTCCAGATGTCACACCAAGTACTTTTTAGCTGTCTCCTCAACAATCCTGCAGTAGTTGCCCAATCATTCAACACCTCTTCAACACCACCGAGCCTCTGTCTGACCTCTTCCTGAACCTCACACTACACTGTTCCTCCTTCAGTTTCCACCATCTTATTCTTCTTTCAGTCCTTACTCTCCTCCTCTTTTTCTTCACCTCCACAACCATCCTACAGACCACCATCCGATGCTGTCTAGCTACACTGTCCCCTGCCAACACCTTACAGTCTCAATCTCCTTCAGGTTGCATCTCCTGCATAGCACAAAGTCCACCTGTGTGCACCTTCCCCCACTCTTATACGTCACCCTATGATCCTCGTTCTTCTTGAAATAAGTGTTCACCACTGCCATTTCCATCCTTTTAGCAAAATCTACCACCATCTGCCCTTCCACATTCCTCTCCTTAAAACCATACCTACCCATCACCTCCTCATCACCTCTGTTCCTTCACCTACATGCCCATTAAAGTCTGCCCCAATCACCAATCGTTCTTTCCTAGGTACACCATCTACCACTTCATCTAATTCACTCCAGAATCTTTCCTTCTCCTCCATCTCACAGCCGACTTGTGGAGCATAGGCACTGATGACATTTATCATCATCCCTTCAACTTCCACCTTCACGATCATCACCCTATCAGAAACTCTCTTCACCTCCACTACACTCTTACTGTACTCTTCCTTCAGAATCACCCCTACACCATTTCTCTTTCCATCGACACCATAATAAAACACTTTAAACCCACCTCCAATGTTCCTGGACTTACTTCCTTTTGGTCTCCTGAACACACAACATATCTACCTTTCTCCTCTCCATCATATCAGCTACCTCTCTCCCTTTACCCATCATAGTACCAACATTAAAAGTACCAACCCAAACCTCCACTCTCCTACACTGCTCCTTTCCCTGCCGTCTCTGTAGACGTCTTCCTCCTTTCCTTCTCCTTCTTCGGCGAACAGTAGCCCAATTTCCACCGGTACCCTGTCGGCTAACGATACCTGTGGCAGTCGTTGTTAACCCGGGCCTCGACCGATCCAGTATGAAATTCTCATTTGTGATCCGCATATTTGATTTGGCACATGTTTTACGCTGGATGCCCTTCCTAACACAACCCTCCCCATTTACCCGGGTTTGGGACCGGCACTAAGAGTGCACTGGCTTGTGCATCCATAATGGCTGGGTTTCAGTGTCTTCTTTTTTAAGATATTTAAATTGTGTATGTAGCCAAATTTTATAAAGGAACTGTTAACATTTAAAATTAGGTAGGGCATTTTCAGCTGTCAAGTCAAGTCAAGTTTATTTCTATTGCGCTTTTCACAATGGACAAAGCAGCTTTACAGAATTTAACAGTTAAGGTGAACGATTTGTGTTTATCTCTGATGAACAGCATCAGCGAGAAAGGAAAAACTTCCTTTAGATGTTATGAGAAAGAAACCTTGAGAGGAACCAGACTCAAAAGGGGAACCCATCCTCATTTGGGTGACATCAAGAGTGTGATTATAAACTTTTAAACAATACAGAACACTGGAGAGTGAGAACTAACATGAGCACTGGAATGTAAGATTATGAGTAATGTTCCTTCTACAGTCTTTTACAGTCATTTGAGATTATGGAAACCGGAGCTACTGAGCAACTCATAAAATAGCTCAACATTTGCGATCATCACAGCTCCAACACCAGCTTCTCAATGCCAGAGCCTTTAAACACTCAAAAAGGTCTAATGTCTAAACTTTACATGAACTAGGATCCAAATGACGCTGGTACATCTCTAGATGGTTCGGGATGTTTTGGGGGTTGGCATCTACTTCTTTAAAGGTCTATAATCTTCATGAGGTGGGACGTGACTGGAGCTGGCGCAACCTCAGGATGCCTCGGGACGGTTAGAGAAAGACCTGTGAGTCCCAAAATCTGTGGCGAAGACTAACAGGTTGAGGGCATCAAGATTGGTAGCTTGATGATACCAAAGCTGAAACCCCTGACCTTTTGATCAGTAACTCAGTGCCTTTGCCACTGAGCTACCACCTCCCTACAACAGTCAGGCCCATACTGTGTGTATTTTGACAGAATTTCAATCAATTGTGCATTTCAGGAACTGTAGCATTTTGTTTTATCATTCCTCTATTTTTAAAAGTTGGAAAGTAATCAGACAAATGGACACAATTACAAAATAATACACAATATGAACAAAAGTATTGGAACATCTGACTTTTTCAGCCATGTTTGCCTCTTTGTCAAACTGTTACCACTCTTCAAAGGCACACACTGGTATGTCAGATTTTCCCTTGAACTAGTAGACGCAAACTTGTTCCAGCATGACACAAAGTGCACAAAGCCAGCTCCATGAAGATATTCTTCTTATGGGTTGGAGTGGAAGATCACCTGCTATAGAGCTCAAAACCTAGTGAAGACCTTCATTAGTACCTGACTTTACTGTGGGTGAATGAATCTCCACAAATCTTTTAATCAGTAACCCAGAGCCTTAACCACTGAGCTACCACCTCCCTACCACAGTCAGGCCCATACTGTGTGCATTTCAACAGCGAAATAATTTGTTCATTTGTTCAAAGCACAGAAACTTTTCAACTGTTCATGAAACTGTCATTCTGCTTTTAATTTTGTCTTCAGTAAATAAAAACTGGGTTGACTTCAAGACACTGAACTTGACCATTTAAGAACATCTATTTCTTTGCCTGAGGCTTTTAAATAACTTTTTAGATTTTGTGTTATTGATCTGCTTTGGGAAGCACCATCAGTTTCAGTTTTTCAGCATTTTTTTTTACTGAATTTAAGCAGGAAGTAGAACTCTGTATAGTTCAGAATTTATCCTACTATTAAAAGAAGCTTTATTATTAAAAGAGAAGTGGCCCAGTCTCAGTAGCAGCCATACATGCCAATGCCATAACACCAATGTTTTTTTATGATAATGTGATCATAAGCCCTTCTTTTCCTTCTCCATATACTATTCCTCCTATATTTGTGCCATTCATCTGTCCAAATTGCCTTGTTCTAAAACCTAGCAGACTTTTTATAATGTTTTGTAGGAAAATCTAATCTGGCCTTTCTCTCGTCACAAAGCAGCTTTACAGAATTAAAGCTAGTTTACATCTTGATCTAAAGCATCTGCATTTACATTATTGCAATAAATATATTCAGCTTGCAGCAAGTCATAATTTCCTGTAAGAAAATTTTCAGGCATCAAGAAAAGAACCGAAAACATACAGGTAACCCCCCCAAAAAAAGACTTCATCATGGAAAAAAAGTGGAAGGTTTAAGACTGGATTAGTTAATAACTAGACCTTAATCTATATCAGAAGCATTTCACCTGACAACAATAAATAAAAAGAACTTCAGTATAAGCCTAGAAAAGTATCACCAACCAACAAGAATTGGGCTGCCATCTTGAAAAACAAAATATACGCAATCAAATACTAATTGTTATCTACTTCGGTTCCAAAACTTACTTTTTTTTTACTTTTGATAATGATGGTGGTGGAGAGCTCCACATGTCCACCACATATTATGTAATATAAATGTAAATAATCAGGCAATTATCGTAAATTAATTCAGAAATTTGAGAGGTGTCTACTTGTAGCCACTTGATGTAGGTGCAATGAAATGTTTTAGTTGCTAACTAGCTGGCTAGCTAATATTCACAGTATTAATTATTATTATTATTATTATTATTATTATTATTATTTTATTTTATTTTTTTATTTTTTTATTTATTTTTTGCTGCATTTAGCAGATGCCCTTCTCCAGAGCGATGTACAAAAAATATAATATAAATATAACTTTTGAATTCTACAAAGCAAACTTGGAAAGTGCTAATTTAAGTGTTTCAGGAAGAGGTAGGTCTTCAATCATTGCTTGAAGATAGTCAGGGACTCCGCTGTACGGACATCTAGGGGAAGTTCATTCCACCACCTCGGTGCCAGAACAGAGAAGAGCCTTGAAGTATACTTACCTCTCATTCTGTGAGAAGGTGGTACCAGTCGAGCAGTGCTGGAGGATCTCAGACAGCGTGGTGCAGTGCGAGATGTGATGAGGTTACTGAGGTAAGATGGCACTGGTCCATTTTTTGCCCTTGTAGGCAAACATCAGTGTCTGATACGTGCAGCTACTGGACTGCTTCATTTGATTCAAGGGAAAATATAAACATAGAAATGGCTCTTACACATTATAAATACATTACAAGCATTAGTATATTGCGTGTAATTGAATGTAATAATTTAAGAAGCGTGTACATATATATTAATTTAATAATAATATAATATATGGTCCCAGATTGTTTCTAGACTGTTTAATGCCAAATGTAAGAGAGCCAAGCATGCTACTATTTGGGCTTGTCTTAACTGAAACCATCCAGGATCATTTACAGCATTTACAAGGCAACATGCACACAAATGGGGTCCAGATGTGCATTTGGGGTCTCAAAAACACACAGAAAGCTTTTATTTATGAGTGGAGGTGAGGGGTTACTTTGCACACCAGTGAAGTAGTTGTCACCATGCAGAACCTCAAAAGACAATGGGTCGGCACTATTACCCTGGGGAACAGCGCTCTTTTTTAGCGGGGTGGGGTGGGGGGGGTGTCAAATCGTATTTTAGGAAAGTTGAGACGTGTCACAGTCACTAGTCAGCATTTTTTTATACAAAGCTGTCTTAAAACTGTTGGGATTTGAGTTGCCGCTTTACTGAAACTATGGTTTGAATGTGCTAGCTTGAAGTTAAAAGTCCTTCATTGTGAAAACAAGACTGATCAGCGATGCAACAGAAAGTAAGCTGTAATCTTAGAACATTTTGTGTTTACATTCATGGTATTTGGCAACCAAGCAGTTGATGGTTAAGGGCCTTGCTTAAGGATCCAGCAGTGGCTGCTTTGTGGTGCTGGGTTTTGAACTTGTGACCTTCCTTGTGACGCCATAAACCTAAATGCTTATAACAAGCTATGATCACAGCTCAATTAAGCACCATCTCTGGATGCTGTCAGTTCTTACTTTACAGCTTTGTGGTGTTGGTATTTGATCTCATGACTTTCCAAAAGCTTAACCACTACTACTTCGCCATTATCTTTTGGGCCTTTGAAGCTGAAGTTGACTTTTTTTCTTCCAGAACTAAAGGTGCTACTTGTTGTCAGTAGGCATTCCATTGTTTATTAATTGCTAGCTCGAGTCGTATGGGCTACTGTCTTTGTTTCTCACCACCACCACAAATGTTGAAGTACTCTTTTGTATAACCAACAACTACTGTATAAAAATGTTTTATTTGGCAGATGTTTGATTTATTTTCTCACTTTTCTAACCTCTGAAAAACGACAATTATTTCCACAGTCAATACAATAAGGTTTTTATAGTATCTAATGGTCATAAAATTGGAACAAGCATCATGTATAACATTTCACTAAGAAACAAATCATACCATATTTATAACATTTGGCAGACGCCCTTAACCAGAGAGACTTAATTCAATTTAATTAATTCATTTTTATTTGTATAGCGCTTTTAACAATGAACATTGTTTACTTACATTTATCTCATTCATACAACTGAGCAGCTATGAGATTAAGGACCTTGTTTAGGGGCACAGGAGTGCCAGCTCGGTGTGGCTGGGATTTGAACAATATTTGGCTCCAAAGTGCATTGCTTTAAACACCACCTCCCTGTACTATGCCATACTCAGGGAAAGAGCATTGGACAGAGATAATCCTGGGTTGCCAGGTTTAAAATAACCTATGACCACCATGTTCTAAAGCTGCATTCACACATACTGTACAAAGAATTGCTAGACTAAAAAATGGGGAACTGTTGGAGAGCTCAAGATCTCTGAGGTAATGTTTGGTGTTCTACAAGGATCTGTCTTAGGCCCAATTCTTTTCTCTTTATAAATGCTGCCTCTGGGTGAAATTATACATAAACATGGTATTCGTCCATTGCTATGCTGATGATACACAGTTGTATATTTCAGCAAATCCAGATAAGAGAGATCAGCTTAACAATGTTGACGAGTGTGTAAAGGACATTATACAGTGGATGCTTGAGAACTTCCTTCTGTTTAACATGGATAAGACAGAAGTACTTTTACTAGGACCACATGCAGCTAGAAGTAAACTTTGCAATTACGTAGCATCTCTGGATGATGTTTCTGTCTCAGTGTGTACAGAGCTCAAAGACCTTGGTGTTATTATTGACACTGGACTTTTCTTTGAGGCTCATATGAATAATATTACAAGGATCGCCTTCTTTTACCTTAGAAATATTGCTAAATTTAGAAATATTATGTTGTTAAAAGATTCAGAAAAATTTGTTCATACTTTTGTTATATTGAGATTAGTTAAGACTACTGTAATGCTTTACTGTCTGGGTTTTTGAGTAAGTGCATACATAAGCTTCAGTAAATTCAGAATGCAGCAGCAATAGTCCTTACTAGATGTTGAAAATATGAGCACATCACCCCTGTTTTAATCAGTCTACACTGGCTCCCAATTAAATCTTGCATTGATTATAATATACCACTACTGACGTAAAAAGAGCCGCAGTATCTGATTGAACTTCTGTACCATTATGATCAAAAGGTGCAGGCTTTTTGTTGGCACATTAAATTATGAAGATTACAGCAGGGGGCAGATCTTTCTATTTTAAAGCCCCACATTTATAGGACAGCCTTCCAATTTAGTGGTCGGGACTCAGACACAGTCTCAGTGTTCAAGTTAAGGCTAAAAACATTTATTTAGTCAGGATATGTGTATGCTGTCATCCAATCACTCACACGTTTACTCAGGTTTGTTGACGGTGGCGTGGTTGGCCGTCTCTTATCCCAGAAATCCCTCATTTCTGTTACACCTTCTGGATATTTCTTATATTTATGCTGCTATAGCGAGTCATGCCGGAGTCCCCAACTGCAGAGTATCAAACTTTTATACAACAATCAGAATACTTAATAATCCATATATTTATCTCCCTATCTCCCTATGACTCTATGCAGCTGGGGATGATTTCTCATCAACGGCCTGGGGATCCATTCAATTACAGAGCAACATAGGAGCTTTAAGGATGTATTTGTACTGCTAAAAATGACTCAGGACTACAGGTTGCATTTGGTCACCACCATTGCACACCTTAATATTGTTTAGCTGTAATAAGTGGACATGTTGTGCCACCCAAATAGGGATGGGTTCCCTCTGGAGTTTGGTTTTTCTCAAGGTTTGTTCCTTATGCCACCTCAGAGAGTTTTTCCTTGCCACAATCGCCACCAGCTTGCTCATTAGAGACAAACTTACAATTATAAAGAACAATCTTATACATTTGCATTATCTGTGAAAAGCTGCTTTGAGAAAATGTCCATTGTTAGAAGTGCAAATAAAAAATGAACTGAACTGAATCACAGCACCAAAAAGACTAGAGAAACAAATGTTCTAGATATAAAAAGCTTTAGAGCTGATGACATCTGGTAAAACAAAGAAAGCCACTGACTGACAAAAGTAGTAACACCTACTGACAACTTCATAGTACAGTAACTAGTGAGTTGTAGCATGTCTGAACTTAGTATAACGCTCTATAAAGCCCACAAAGCGTTCCAGAGTTTGAATAATTAGATTTAGGCTTTGTTTAGGGTAAACAAGAGCCCTTGTTTGAATCCCTTAATTTTTGTACCAGTCAGTGGCTGTAAAATACCCTTAGTGGCCTCACCATTCAATAAATGATTTTCTTTTGACCTCCTGAAAATTATTATTAAAACATTTCTAACAAGTCTAGCTCAGTACCAGTAGCACAAACACCTTAAAATGTAACCTTCAATATGAAAGGACCAAGATGATGATGGAAAGTAGTAGCACAGTGGTTAACGTATTGGAAGGTCATAAGACCAAATCCCAGAAACACAAAGCTGCCACTGCTGGGCTCTTGAGCAAGACCCTTAACGCTCAACTGCTCAGCTGTATACATGAGGTAACCAAGTCGTTCTGTATAAGGGTGTCTGGTGAATACCTTAAATCGAAATGATGTAAGAACTGGCAGCAGCTAGAGATGCCACTGTTGGTGATTAATTAAGTTTTTTGGGATTGCAGCTGTTTCGTGTTATAAGCAGTATAAGCTGTCAGGCGATTCATTACATTTTACCTCAGTCATTTAATATTCAGCCTGCCTATTGAAACCGTATTATATGACACAAAATGAGCAGAAAACTAAAATTTATATACTGAAAAACTAAAGTTTCTAGCAATGCACGGTTTAAGTAAAGACTTATGGGCTGTGTTGTGAGATATATATTTATATATATATAAATATATATATAAGATACATAAATATATATATATAAGATAAAACTAAATTAATTAAAACAAGGGCCATTAAAATAATGTAAAATGAATCTCATCTCATAATTCCTAGCATATTTAGGAATATAGGCTGAAACATCGGCTTTTTATTTACAATCTTTACCTGAAAGACAACATGGTCTCACTGCCTGAGATTTTGCCTGGAGATCACATTTGTAAGAGTTAACACATCAATATCTAGACATCATGTTGGATGGTATTTAATGGAAGAAAGGTGTCACTTGACTTGCTCTTGAATGCTCCCCTGAGCAGTCGCTTTCTTTATCTGATCCATTAAACATTTGAGTGCTCCTGAAATGGTGGTCTCCACAGCAGACTAGCTAGTTTCCACATTGAGCTAGTTCTGGGCTTTGGGAGATTCTCATCTGCAAAACATAGCCTAAATAATATACTTTAGGTCTGTAAACACTAAGAACATCAGATCACTATACAGAGATTGTGTACCCAATAACAAATGCAATTCACAGATATAAAGTCTCAAGTAACCGTTTAAGTTGTGTAATTCCTTGCAATTGCTCAACATATACAAAATGCACTTAAATGTGTCTTATTGGTGAACATGCAAGTATACTAGGATCACTGCAAAGAGCAAGCTCAAGGTGTGTGGACTGTCCTGCCTTACCCAGTGACCCATTTATATAGGATAGGTCTGGCTTGACCGCTAACATGCATGAAGGACCCATTAACAGCAGATGCAAACAATTGGCCATATTTATCGTCAAATACAAGTCAAAAACATCCAGAATTGGAGAAAAACACCTGAAGGTCAAAGCTTGCTATGATTATTAAGCAGTCAACCAGCACACACAATGAACCATAAATGGAATAATAATAATGGCTAAGCCTGAGTTGTGTAGGAGCAATAATTTAGTTGTTCAGATAGAAAATAGAACCAGAGGTTAGTGGTTATTGCTTTTAATGGTGTAAAAGTGTAAAAGTGGTTAACAAATAAAATGGCCGAACTCACAGTTGAGGTGACTAAGATTAGATGCACACAGACAAGAGAACATGGACAGTACCAAAGAAATTAACATAGGATAAAAGGACTACTCTAGGCTAAGCTATCAGAAAATACAAGGGGTGGCACATGTCCCCTACCGTGTCTAAACAATGAGACCGAAATAGTGAAATACAGCAAACAGCAACACTAGCAAACAGTGTCTTATTGGTGAACATGCAAATATACTAGGGTCACTGCAAAGGGCCAGCTCAAGGTGTGTGGACTGCCCTGCCATACCCAGTGACCTATTTATATAGGATAGGTCTGGCCTGACCTCTAACATAAACGAAGGACCCATTAACAGCAGAGGCAAACAATGGGCAACATGGGCAATGCCATGGGATTCAGCGGATTCACTGGACCAGTAGCAAATCAGCCAAATCAGAGAGACTTGGAAGTGGGATTCATGTGTCCACAAGTTTGGAGAATTCTAAACATTCAGTGAGTGCCCTCTAGTGGAACTAAATAGCAAAAGCAGGAAGAAGCCCTACTGACTCAAGTGACTCGTGTAACTCTGATCTGTTCAGAGAGAGAATCAGAAGGATTTGAACCTGGAAATAGATTTCTTCTTTCTCCAGCTTTTTTTTCTCCGTTTTGTAAATGTCCTTGTAAAAATGACAATAATCATTAGATTTCATTTGATTTGAATTCTAGTAAAGTAGCATGAGGATGTGTGTGTTCTTTTAATAGGAACTTCTGGAAGTTTTTTTTTTTAAGTCGCTCTGGAAAAAACGCATCTCTTTTTAACACTGTAAAAGTAATAAAAAATTAGCTGACAATGATTCCAGATAGAAATGGCCGGTAGTGTTTTTTGTAACCACTCCTACTTGTATTTAGAAACAAATTTGTTTACATCCAACTTGAGGATCAATGTCTGGCCGATATTGATAGGATAGGATTTTGATTGCATAGGATTTTGATTTTGAATAAAAATATTGATGCAGTGGGGAAAAAAAAAAGATTATCAATCTTCACCAGTTTTCTGTGTATTTTCATATAGACCACCTGCTATGCTCTAAGCATTTACCACTTTCAAGGTAATTCCATAGAGAATGTGGGAAAAATAACCTTATGAACATGATGCATTATTTGCACATTTCAAGGCTACCCCATGTCATGATCTGGAATGTGATGATTTACTGTGGAATGTCTGAGAATTGGCTGGAAAAAGAAAAGAGCTGATTATAGGATGATCTCTGTGAGAAAGGATACAGTATTTACAAAGCACCAAGAACAACAGCAGTTTAATTAAGAGGTCCTGAAGTGAGGATTTAGAAAAATGTCTTGGAATTTTCCTGTCAGTGTATTACACCATTAGGGTTGAACATTGTGAACAAAGTAAAAAATATTTTTTTTTTTAAATAAAAACAAATAGGGGTCTGAAGGTTGGGAAAAAGTTGTACAATATTGCATTTAAAATTAAGGAATAGAGAAGTTTATTTCATTAAATGACACAATTTTAGTCTTTTAAATAAAACCTGAGGAATATTTTTGTATTATAATTTTTCTGAACAATAAAAATGTTGAGGGTAAGCATGCTGATAAATAGGCTTACAACAATTCATAATATATTCAATTTTGCAATAATGGATTGTGATTTCTGCCACCATCACAAGACTGCAGGTGAGGCAGGAAATTTGTGTCGCATACAGCAAAAAAACTGCTAGAGTTGAGAACTTTTTTACTTACTTGACATTCGGAGTACATGTCGATTCATCCAAATAATCCAATCAAATGTTATTTATATTTCTATTACTGTTGCATGCTGTGTAGCTAGTTTGTCTGACAGTCTTTAAATCATACTAAGTAATTGTAAACTATTTCTTAAAGACACTAAAGTGAGCAAATGTCTAGTGGATGCAATGCATTTCTTACTGATGTCACTTTATTAGAGCTAGTTTTAGGGTCTTAGCGTCACCTAGTGGTCCAGAAATATAATGACATCCATATTTCTCTGCATTACCAAAAATAAATAAATAAATTGTGACGGGATATTAAGCCAAATAACAAAATGTAAAGAAAAAAACACAAAGTGGTACATAAGTGGCAAATCCTGTTTACTCTGGGGAATATTAGCATTATGGCATGTACAGGAGGCTAACTCTTAAACATTGCTTCATTCAAACGACTGAGAAAACATGCTAGTCGTGTTTAATTACACTGATATTAGCATTTGTGCTTAAAATGCAGCAATATACAAGACATTTGTTTTCCCATAACAAGGTAATTTTAGTTCTTTTGCACAAGTTTTAACTGTTAAAAAGACAAGCAGTGACTTGAGGCTCGAGGAGATAATCGTGCATGCTTATTGGTAATGCTAGTAATATTCATATATGAGTGAGGGAGAAAGTACACAAACCATGTAGTTGAGTTAAAGTAGAGACACATTTGGTAAACTATTACTCCAGTAAAAGTAAACGTGCTCACTTTTAACTTCCACTTGAGAAAAAGTACAAAAGCATTTTCTTAAAATGTTCTGCTTGCCAGTGAACTGATGCTGAACTGTATGTTGGTGCTAAGTACAGTAGATGCAACAAAGCGGCAATCAAAACAAGTTTAAAACAGAGCGAACGCTCTATCCTGATTCGTGACTTGCTGCGTGCTTGATCATAAATAAAAAGACAAGACAATACAAAACACATAACCCAAGATAGTGCCGACCAGTAGACCTACTGTATACTCTGATTATACAGAACTGTTGAAAGAGACCTGTAAAAACTATAACTGGGAGGATATATGAACAAACACAATGCAGTGCAAAAAAGAGCAGTAGCAGCAGTCAAGAGGTGCAAAAAAACAACAAGTAAGCAGTGTAATACAGGTGTGTAATATATAAAGATTATATACAGTCATGTGCAGTGCAATTTACAGCATTAGATAAGTATATAATAATAAACTGAAGATTTTGTCTGTTTTCCTGTTTGTGCATTTTGATGGCTAGGTCATTATTTTCTGAGCTTCCATATTGACATGAGCTTCCTTCCAGTTGTCGTTTCAGTGCTAATTTTAAAGAAAATGTCTCGCTTATGTATACATTTGAGTTTCCTTCCAATCAGATTTTAGCCGTCACATCACATTGCAGAGGTCAAAATCTGCCATGAGGCCTTTAAATCAACAGTGCTGGTGACTGTGGCGTAAAGCACGTGTTGATTAAACCAATCAGAGTTTAAATGGGTGACACCGGACCATCTAACAGGTATCCAATAACCTCTGCATTTTTACGTCCTTTGATTGGACGGTCAAAGAGCGCACTAGTCAGAGCTCGCAACCCGCATCTGTAGCACACAGCTTAAATATATACACTTAGATTTAATAGCTGTTTTTTCATTCCAAATTGGCTGACAGAGGAGAAGAAATGTATTTGGTTGCAGATACACTTACAAGGACATTTACAAGACAGACTTTTAAAAAAAACCTGAACATCATGAGGAAAGGTTGACCCAAACAGTTTAAAATAGTTGTTCATCTTTTTCATGAGCTGTTTATTTTGCTGAAGAATTTGCACATAATCACACAATTTGCCTTTATTTCAAAACCCCAGGAAAACTGGAATACACAGAATAATCTCTAGCATCTTCTGCTAGAGATGATGTATGCGGGTGATGCAGTTGTGGCTACAGTGAAAAGAGACTTGTTGAATTGTGTTCACTGGGTTACATGCTTTAGTAATAATAATATTCATTCTCACTGTATGAGATTTCTGCATGTGATGCAGTGCTCTGTTATACTGCTTTTCTTTTAATGGTTTGTATAGTTTTGGCATCTTAATGACTGTATTAAGAGGTGGATTGATTCAGGTTGGATATCACTGAAGGCCTAGCGGTGAAATACATGGCTCACTACAGCTAACAAAAAGGTTTTTGTTGCTACAGTACATAACCTGAAATTACCTATAAATATTAAATAAATAAAAATAAGCCAGTAATAAAAAAGACTTATGTATGATAATTATTATTATCAGTAGTAGTAGTAATAGTATTTATACCTGTTAAATTCACATTTTACATTGATATATTTCCCAAACCTCAGGTCAGAGTGATCACTTATGGGAGAGATTTTCCACAAATCTCCAGTGGGAGATTTTGTGAACTTTTCCCTGCGAGTGGTAAAACATTAAACAGAACCTGTAAGTGCTGTATGATTGGTCTAAGCAGAGTGAGTTTAAATAATCCTAAGAAATATAATGCTTTAATGAAAATGTTATATTTTAGACTGTTAAGAATGTTTTCTATTTCTGTATAGAATTTTATTGTATATTTATTTTGGCACAACACCCTGCACAGGAGCAGTGTACTGTATATACTGTACCTCACAAAGTGAGTACACCAATCACATTTCAGCGAACATTTTAGTATCTTCTCAAAGGACAATACTATAGAAATGAAACTTGGATATATTTCAGAGTAGTCAATGTGCAGCTTGTAAAGCAGTACAGATTTACTGTCCTCTGAAAATAACTCCACGTACAGCCATTAATGTCAAAATAGCTGGCAACAAATGTGAGTACACCCTAAGTGATAACAGCTGTACATCATGTAACAATGCAAAGCCACATGTCCTATTCATCATGTTCATCAAAGAAGTTGAGTCAGGTGCAGAAGTTGTCTTCAAAAACAGACACATGAGTGCTTTAGAGGTTGCAAAAGTGGAAGGTCCGCTTGTCTGTGCTCAGACAATACGCCAAACACTGCAACAAATCGGTTTACATGCCCGTCATCCCAGAAATAAACCTCTTCTGAAGCTGGTTCACAAGAAAACCCGCAAACAGTTTGCTGAAGAGAACGTGTCCAAGACATGACATGGCAGCCTATAGCAATGTTCTTGTCCTCTTCTGATCTGCTCGATTAATCCTGACACCCTACAGGCACTGGCTCACTAATTAGAGATAAACTTACAATTATAAGAAACAAACTTACACATTCGTTTGATCTCTGTAAAGCTGCTTTGAGACAATGTCCACTGTTAAATGCTTAATACAAATAAAAATGAATTGAATTAAAAGGACAAAGAGTTGCTTCCGCATAATAGATGCTAGCTGTGTTAACAGTGATAGCCCATGATGAGGATCTGCTTGACCTTGGTGAAACCAAGCAGTTTTGAGGAGCCGTGTGTGTTCTCAGAGAGCGCTCAGGATGTCAAGCCGGTTGTTTCCACATGGCTGTGCTACTCTATCATGCATACATAATGAGTTCCTGTGAACCAGGTTTAATTTAAAGTAGATAGGGAAGTTTTGCTGGCTCTACTCCATTTTGCTTTTTATCCATTTATTATAGATTACCCCAGTGACAATGAAAGTGTTAAAGGGTTTCTCCACATTTGCCGACTGGACAAACTATTGTTAAGGATGATTTTGGAGGCGGAGGCATTTGAACTAGGAACCCATGTGCTCCATGAATATGTTCTCTACATGGGTTGAAGTGAAAGATCTCCTGCTATGCATTTCTGGCCTCAACCCTATTAGGATAAACTGGAACACCTACAGTACACGGGTACCTCACTTTAGTAACACTCTTGTGGAGATTGGCCTCCAGAGTGGAGGTTCTGAGCAAATGAGGACTAAATATGGAATGGGATGTTCGAAAAACACTTAGCAATCTTTTATTATCTGTGCAAAATGGATTGCTCATAGTTTTTTCATCTACAATTAGAAAGAGTTGTATATAGCAACATGTTTGATGTAATTCAAATAAAACCACTATTCATTTGAAATACCATGTGCTTCTGAAACTGTGCCAGCATCTGTTCATAACCTTCCCCCTGATTTCTCAGCACTGCTCTTGATTTCTCAGGATTCTCAGCATTAGATGATGTTGACACTGTGAGAACATGCCAATGTCCTCCACTATCACCATCTCATCACGATCCAAAAATAGCATCATTTGGGACAACGGTAAACAGAACATTTTGTTTCTTTGCTGATGGTTGTGTTTTTATCAATAGAACATAGTTTGTGTATAGATGGCACAGTTAGTAATCCATGCACTCTGTGTTCCTTCTAATCTCAAGGTTTAGCAAGATTTAAATTTCTATTATTCTCACTTATTTGTACAAATAACACACAACACACACATTTGTAACAACACACACACAAAAAAAAAACACCACAAGAGCCATGTTTTAATCCAATCATCAGATTTTTCATGTCCAATATACACAATAATATCTAAATCTTAACCTAGGAGTTCTTTTGTTCATTCTTATCTATACCATGGTTGGTCCAAATACTCGATTCTGATTGGGTGGAAGGCCAAGTGTGAGCTGAACATGGGTTTAACTCATCAGTGCTGGTGACTGACCATAGAATAACCAAAAAACTAAGTGCATTACACCAACTCCACATCAGGTGGGTTTCAGCTCTTTGCATCATGCTTTACATTTTTGGAACGAACACAGAGCCGTAGATTATCTCATTTAATTCTTCTGTATGAATACGCCTATACCAACATCCTGAGCTGTCTGGGAGAAGACTTCTCCAGGCTCCTCTCCAAGCCTTGAAAGCCATGCAGTTCCTCACCCAAGGCTACCAGCAAGCCATCTCCGGTTGATGAAGCAAATCTTTTTTGTTTGCCATTGTGTTAATTTAATAGTTTCACAACTATTTTTGATTTTTACACTAAAATTTAATTGATTCATTGGTACTCTAAAGACCTGGGAATAATCTATTAAATATATATTTATTAAGGCATTATTTGTTGAATGATTATGATCCACCATTCCAACCATGGGCTTCCAAATTCAGTTCCATGACCCATTTCCTTAAATATTCATTGCATGTTTTTGACAAAAATGCCATATTCTGGGTTTTAATATACTTTATTATATACATGGTATTGTAATACAGCTTGTTTTCTGTTCCTTAGGTCCATATTGGATATTTGCAGAATAAGAAAGTGGTTGGTCTGAGTAAGCTTGTGAGGTAATGATGCAGTGCATGCACAAACATTCAGTTCGTAAAAATGTCTCATCAGAGTGACAGTCCAGAGAAGGAGTAGGCTTAGACACAAAGCCTAATAATGCATACTATTCAATCTGGAAAACAAACAGCCAAATGAATAACTGGCACATCTGAGAAAATTCCCATTGGCTTTAATTCACCTCTAATACCCTGTCAAATCCATGCTATTCCCAGTGATTAGAAGGTCGGTGGTTCAAGCCCCAGTAATGCTAATCTGCCTCTAATGGGCTCTTGAACAAGGCCCTTAACGCTCAATGTTTCAATGTGCCATGGCTGTGTAATATATATATTAGGACTGTCAGTTGATTTAAATATTTAATCACGATTAATCACATGATTGTCACGAGTTAACTTGTGATTAATCACAACTTTTTTATCTGTTACTTTTCTAGTTTTTAATACTCTAATCCACATGGACATGGACAAATATGGATGCTTTATGCAAATGTATGTTTATTATTAGTGAAACCAAACTCAACCTAGAGCATAAAGACAAAATATTCTTGTAAATGTTTTTAAATAATTATAGCATTTTAACTTATGTAAATCAGTACACCAAACGGAATTTTACTACGTTTTGACATGGAAGGTTTTAATTGTCGATGTGTGCATCATGCCAGACTTTGGTGCCTAATTTTAGACTTGACGCATCAGTGAAACAAATGTTTGTTTTTTCAAGTGATTGAAATTTTTTTTCCGGTGGAGTTAATTTTTTTTATATCTAATCTAATCTTTTTTATTATTATATTTATTATATCTATCTAGTAAAGAAAGGATGTAGTGAATAAATGTGTGTGTATATATATATATATATATATATATATATATATATATATATATATATGTAAATAAAAAAACGGTAGGTTCCCTGGTGGTCTAGTGGTTAGGATGTGGTGCTCTCACAGACTAAAGAAACCTTTATTTTATTCAAAGCATATGTCAAAACGAGTGACTGTGGGCAAAAACAGACCAGGTTAGTATATCTAACTTCTTCTCTACATTTTTTTCTCCCTGCAGGATTGTAGAAATCTACAGCCGCAGACTGCAAGGTAACGACGCACGCTGACGTGAATGCTGCATGTTTGATGTTCCAAATCTAAGTGTAGAAATAACATGCTTTTTATTCTGTATGGGTTCCTACAAATATTTCTGCCATTGTAGTGCAAGAGCGTCTGATGGAGCAAATCACCACTGCTATATTGGAAGCCCTGGAGCCAGCAGGAGCAGCAGTCATCATCGAAGCAGCATGAGAGTCCTCAGTTTAATCATATATAATTACACAAATACAATATGTGGTGTTTTGCACAGGTTTCAGTCCAATTTGTATTATTCAATATTTTGTATTTTTACAATATGTAATTGAAATACAGGAAAATGGGAGGTGTATCATTTGATTTACGCTATTCATTAGATACTTTATTTTCGAACAAAGGGGTGCTTTTTATTCAGGACAATACTTAATGGAACCTAGACCTAGAAAAGGAGTTCTTGAAGTTTCGCTGCAAATTCTCAAATCCAATCAATGTCTGGGCTTTTAAACAGGACCAATCAAACACAAACAGGTTTAGGTTTTTACCCGATACAGTGTAACTCTGGCAGGCAGCCTAAAGACAACCCTCAATTCAAATGTCTTATAGACTGGAACAGGACTTTTGTTCTAGGAATGGTCCAGTTTTGCAGTCTTTGCTGATAAAAAGCTTCCTCACAGCACTATGCTGCCACCACCATGCTCCAGTGTGGGGATTGTGTTCTCACGGTGATGTATTGAATTGTATTTTGTTCCATGGCCAAAAATCTGAATTTTGGTCTTGTCAAAGCCAAGAGTGATTTGAGTCATTTGGGAAATTCTGAATGGCATATCATATCACACTTGTGCCATATTCAATCAATTTAATAACAATGGATTCAATGGTATTCCTCAGAATGCATTTATGGCCTTAGATTTAAGGCAGGGTAAATCAAGCAAATTCTGCGTTTTGTTGCAGTCACATGTGCATGTTCATGCGCAGCGTGCAAAAGATCAACAGCCGTACTGTGACCAGCACCTTGCTGGGAGCGTTCAGAGATGACCTGAGGACCCGTGACGAGTTCCTGGCCCTGACTAAGAGCTAGTCTCTCACTGCTGCACTATTAAAATGCTTTTACAGCTAAAAGAGCAATAACATTAACGTCTTTCGGCATCCACACAACTTACAGTAAATTGTAACACTTTGCACTTTATTGAATAATCCATACATTTGTATTTGAAGCACTGTTGCCTTTTGAAATGTAGTTTATTTTATAGATAAACCTTAGGATCTTTTCATTTACAATACAAGAAGGGGCAAATATTTTATTATTATTGATTTACTACTAACTTATATACATTGCCCTTACATATATTAAGTTGCTAACTAATTTAAATTATAGCCAAAAACTGATTTTTTTAACAAAGTAATTTCACTACATATTTTTTTGTAAATATCTAAATAATAAACAAATGTCATTATTTACTGCCACTTTAATAAAATCATTTTCATTCTTCATATTTGATTGGGTCTGATCCTTTTTGATTGATTTATTGAATCTGTAAATATAAAAGTCCACATAATTTTTTCTTTTTCTCTTTCTTTTTCTTTTTTCTTTTTTTTGCTTGAATAAGTATAGTGTTGATACATTAAAAGTATATTGTACAAAAAACAAAAGAAACACATTGTGAACACTGTTAATTGCATTTCTTGAACATTGTTAGCTGTTATTGGGGTACTTTTTACCCATGTCCCTGTGGACACTTGGTAGAATCTAGACATCTGCTGATTTTTTTGCCCATTCTTCTTGGACAAAATCCCTGTGGACACTTGGTAGAATCTAGACATCTGCTGATTTTTTTGCCCATTCTTCTTGGACAAAATTGTTCAAGCTCTGTCATGCTAATGGAGACAAATTAAATGAAGAACAGGTATACTTTGTTTTTCCAGTTTGTTCTGTATTGCTTCTTGCTTGTCATATACTGAACATATCCAGAAACACGAGAGACAGAATGCACTGGTTTCCAATAAAAGAATCATCTCAGTGATGAGTGAAATTGTCGATGTGTAACTGTAATAAACCCTGACAAACAAAACAAATAAAATTAAAGTATCCTGAACCAAAAAATAAAATTATTTTGTGAAAAAAGTATATTAAAAGAAGAAGAGTTGGTTTTACATCAAACCAAACAATACAAAGCAGTTAAACAAAACCAGCTGAATTTATCTTAAGATGCAAAATCATGGACTGTAACTGTCACAAGAATTTTCATAGTAATGGCAGGATTGTGTTAAAGTGCTACTGTTTTCTGGATAGCATCCAGGGCATCCGAATCTGCATGTCATCATGGAAGTACAGTCCTTCTCACGCTCAGGGTCGCTTTGGGCTTTGTTATTCTACTTTTAGTTTCTGTTTCACAGCCATCACGAATGTGCAATTCTATTTTCTTGCCTATGAAAGTACTAATACAATGAGGTTCATGTTCCACCCAGAACAGTGCTCATTTTATCACAATCTTGCAAAAAACTCACCCAAGAGCATTTAAATACTGTTCTTAAACACCCTCTTAAATGTCTGTTATTAAACTCTTTGTGACTACCGCTTTTAACAACACACTGCCTTACTCCCTAGTGTTCCACTTCTAATTACATGATCCAGTTAATCATCTAATTAAAGCCTTTGCAATCCGTCACACATACCCACAGCATTCCCAGTGTCGCCCAAGATCTCATAGGTCTTTTATCACACCATAGTTATCTTCCTTTATCCTCAGATTCTACTTAAGTTATTGTATATTTTTATATATAGTATATTATATCTATACTGTAAATATATCATCTAATTTTGCCAGTGATGCCTTTAATTTCTAAACTAAACTTATAAATTACACGTTTTTACATTTAATCAATATAATATATTGTTATGTAATATATGGGATGTAGTAGTGAAGGTGCTGTGAGAATTGAGAATGTTATAGAGCACAGAATTCAGGACACATTAAGAGTCTTGTCTATGAACTCACCAGGCTGATGCTCTTTGTAACCTTTCTTCCACCTTTAAAATACGATAAGCTGTTAAACACAAAGATATCCCTAGGCTTTGGGTTAAAGAATAGAAATTTAAGACTTTTTTTAATGACTGAATCACTATTCAATTGATTTTAATTGAAATTTCAAATTGTATTTTAATTGCACTTTTAACAATGTACATGCAAACAAAGCAGCTTTATAGAATTAAACAGATTGCAATTATACATTTTAGCATCAGAAATGACTTCCTATAAGATTATCCTCTATGAGCAAGCAATTGGTGGCAAAACTCCCTGAGATGATACGAGGAAGAACCCTTGAGAGGAACCAGTTCAGTCCAGTCAACTCATTATCAACTTTATCAACTGTTCAATGACACTTGAATGCAAAACTGTTAATGGCTATTATAGCCCAAATCCTTCTATATTTATTACAGTCAAAAGCCATTTTTATGGTTCTTGATTTTGACCATCCACAGTAACCTCATCTTCAGCAGCAGCAGGTAGTTTAAATATGGAACAGAAAGAAATGGACAGGATCACTATAATAGTAGAATTCAAAAACTACACTTAAAAGAATTCCAGGAATGCAGACTCAAAAGCGCATATATGGCTAGAATTCTTTAAGACTGGAGAGTTCAGCCCTTTCTACAGCATGCAACATTAATTTTGAGTAAAAGTTTAGTATGATCATTTCTCAAATTTAATAAACCATGTCAAGTTTATTCTAAAATTTTGCCTTACCGATTTTTATTTGAATTATTTTCACAATTTGGTATCTGCATAAGCAGTTATAGTTATAGTTATAGTTATAGTTATAGTTATAGTTATATTTATAGTTAGGTCAGCATTCTTGGAAGTAAAGCAAAACTGTAAAGTTGGTGTCTGTCTCCATCTATCATAAGGTGGGTCTCCAACAATAGGTGTCCAAATAAAATTGGATGTGTTCATCATGAGGACTAAACGTAACCTTGTTATTTAATCTAAAATCATCATTTCCTGGAACCATCTAAAGTGGAGCTCTGAAACATGTTTTATTCCTGGAAAAGAAGGGTGATGCTCACTTCAGGTGACCTGTGGTGGATGGCTAAGTACGAAAGTACGAAAGCAGATGTGCTGCAGTCACTCCTAGGAAATAGAAGTTGAAGTTATTAATTTTTTTTTACAAACTGGAAGCACCTTTGGGTAGAGCCACTGCTCCTCCAAATAGAGAGAAGCCAGCAGAGGTGGGTCAGCCACTTTAGAAGTATTCTCCTGGACAGCTCCTGGTAGGTAGAGGTCTATCAGGCATGTCCCACTGGCTGAAGATCTTTTAGTGAAGTTATCTTACACTTCCGAATCAGGTCAGTCTGTATAAAGATATCAAGTTGCATTTACAGAAATGTTAATGATAAAATGAGATGATAAATGAGATTTGTTCAGCTGTTGTTTGTAACATACCTGCACACTGAGGACATGGACTTCAGACAAATGATGTCTACACCCAGTTTTTGGCGTCATCATCACCGACATTGACTCCTGCTTGACTGTTTATAAAATAGAGGCCATTCAGGTCTGAAGGATGTAGTATTTAGTTCTAAATTATGGCAACAAGTTACTAAATTCTTCTTCTTCTACTTCCTATTCTTTTGGCTTTTCCCATTAGGGGTCGCCACAGCGGATCATCTGTCTCCATACCCCCCTGTCCTCTACATCTGCCTCTTTCAAACCAACTACCTGCATCTTTCTCTACCCATCTCGAGCCATCCTGAGGTTGCGCCAGCTCCAGTCACGTCCCACCTCATTAAGATTGTGGACCTTTAAAGAAGTAGATGCCGACCCCGCAAATATCTAGAACAATCTAGAGACGTACCAGTGCCAATTGGATCCCACTTCATGTGGAGTTTGGACACTGGACCTACTTGAGAGTTTAAAGGCTCTGGCATGGAGAAGCTGGTGTTGGATCTGTGATGATCGCAAATGTTGAGCTATTTTATGAGTTGCTCAGTAGCTCCTAGTTATATAACCACAAATGACTGTAAAAGACTGTAGAAAGGACATTACTCATAATCTTACATTCCAGTGCTCATGTTAGTTTTCACTCTCCAGTGTTCTGTATTGTTTAAAGACTATAATCACACTCTTGATGTCACCCAAATGAGGATGGGTTCCCTTTTGAGTCTGGTTCACCTCAAGGTTTCTTCCTCATGTCATCTAAGGGAGTTTTTTCCTTGCCACAGTCGCCATGGCTGCTCATTAGGGATAAATACACACTATTTACCCTAACTCTTAAATTCTGTAAAGCTGCTTTAGGCAATAAATAATGCCATCTGGAGGCCGCTCCGGACCCAAAATGGTGCTACTTTCACTTTGTAGCCCACCTTACGCAACATATGGACATCAGAGCAACCGGTGTCCTTGTGTACCACCGCCGAACACTCCAGGAACACAGAAACAGCCCCAACAACACAATAAATGATGATATGCGGCATAAACTACTCAACCTTAGCGTGCTTCGAGAAACAGGCCTCCAGACCTTAAGGTCGCCTGCTAAAAGCTAACCCTAGCCGGCCTGCTCTTCCATCTATCCTGCTGGCAAATGTCTGCTATCTGAACAATAAATTGGACTACATCAGACTCCAACAAGCTACTCGTCTTTGTGTTCACTGAGACGTGGCTAAGCTACAGAGTTCCGGCATTTAGCTGGGCGGGCTAGCTACGTTTCGTGCCGACAGAAATGCAGCTCTCTGTGGTAAGACTCGCGTTTATGATTGTGATGTAGACCAGTGATGTAGACCTTTTTATCTCAGCATACTGACCTCTCAGCAGGTGTTCAGGATCCATGTCTGCTCTCCAGGACTGCTTTAAATGCACTGACTGGGACATGTTCAAGAAAGCTGCAACCAACGGTGATTTCATCAACTTGGAGCAATACACGTCAACAGTGACCAGCTACATTGACAAGTGCATTGATGACGTGACCATCTCCAAGACCATCACCACACGCTCCAAATAGAAGCCATGGATTACCTAAGCTAAGGCGCTGCTAAAATCCAGAGACTCTGCCTTCAGAGCAGGGGACAAGATGGTCTTAAAGACAGCAAGGGCCAAACGCGCACATGCCTAAAGAATCCACGGCCACTTCCAGGACAGCGGAGACACCCAGCGCATGTGGAAGGGCAGGCGATCACAGAACGACTTCTACTCCAGTTCGAGGTGCAGAACAACATGGCTGTGAGGAAGACCATCCCCCTATCAATGACCAGGTACTCTGTCTAACCACAGCTGAAGTGAGGAAAACTTTATGCAGAGTTAACCCACAGAAGTCTGCTGGAACATTCCTGGCAGAGAGCTCAGAGAATGTGCAGAACTAGCGGATGTCTTCACCACCAACTTCAACATCTCTCTGAGCTGCGCCGTTGTTCACACGTGCCTCAAGATGACAACTATTGTTCCCGTGCCGAAGTAGTCTACAGTCTTCTGCCTCAATGACTATCGTCCTGTCACGCTCACACCCATTGTGATGAAGTGCTTTGAGAGGCTCGTCATGAGGCACATTAAGACCCAGCTTCCACCCTAACTGGACCCCATGTAGTTCGCATATCATCCAAACCACTCCACGGATGATGCCATCTCCACAACCCTTCATCTAGCCCTGGCCCACCTGGACAAGAAGGACTCATATGTACGAATGCTATTCAAAGTCTTTGGCCCAGCATTCAACACAATCATCCCTCAGCACCTGACTGAGGAGCCTACTGGGCCTGAACACCTCCCTCTGTAACTGTATCCTGGACTAGGTGAACTTATACTTAACAAAAACATTTTTTTTCTGATTCTGATATTTGCACTTACATAGAATTTGTTTTAGTGGCCGAAGCTTCCAGCTGCACAAGTAAAAAGGTAACAAAAAAAATAATAAAAGTATAAACGCTATTTCATATTTTTTATTTAAAAAATAGAGTAGTATTGCACATAAATGTACAGATTTAGATTAGTAAAAGTGGTATTGCACATATGTTTTATTTTATTGCACAATAAAGAGAGCATTTAAGTGTTCTTGAGGTAGATTGCCTGGGGAAGAAACTTTTCCTGTGCCTGGCTGACCTGGTGTTTGGTGCTCTGTAGCGCCAACCTTTTTCTCACTCTGGATGTTTACAGTTACTGCAGTGTGGGCAGAGGAGCATCAATAATCCTTTTAGCAGTTTGAAACGTCCTCTGTAGTCTTCTGATGTCTGATTGTGTATCTGAGCCCAAACCAGACAGACATTAAAGTGCACACAACAGACTCCATGATGGCTGAGTAGAACTGTTTGAGTAGCTCCTGTGGCAGGTTGAACTTCCTCAGCTGGTGAAGGAAACATCCTCTGTTTGGCCTTTTTAACAATGGAGTAAAATTTATTAATGTAATTGTCACACTTGAGAGATGGTGGTTCCCAGGAAGCTGAATGACTCCACTGCTACCACAGTGCTGTTCATCTAAGGTAGTTTTCCTTGCCACAGTCACCATGGCTGCTCATCAGGGATAAATGCACATTATTCACCTTAACTCTTTCAATTCTGTAAAGCTGCTTTGAGACAATGTCTGTTGTAAAATGTGCTATAGAAATAAACTTGACTTGACTTGACATGAGTGGGGGGCATACATGAGGTTTCTCCTGAAATCCTCAATCATTTCCACTGTTTTGGGCATGTTAAGCTCCAGGTTGTTATTACTGCAGCAGAAAGCCAGCTGCTGAACCTCGCTTCTAAATGCAGATTTATCCCCATTGTTAATAAGGCCAATGACTGTAGTGTCATCTGCAAACTTAAGAATCTTGACAGAGGTGTATGTAGAGATCCAGTCGTTGGTGTACAGGGAGAATAGCAGCCGGGAGAGAACACATCCGTGAGGGGCAGTAGTGCTGATGGTACAGCTGTTTGACATGAATTTCCCCAGTTTTACTAGCTGTTGCCTATCCGTCAGAAAGCTGGTAAACCACTGACATGTAGAGCTCGGAACAGAGAGCTTGGTTAGTTTGGCCTGGAGGAGTGTTGGGATGGTGGTGTTGAAGGCCGAACTGAAGTCCCCAAACCGGATCTTCACCTAAGTCCCAGGTTTGTCCAGATATTGCAAGATGAAGTCCAGTCCCATGTTCACCGCATCGTCCACAGACCTGTTTGCTCAGTAAGCAAACTGCAGGAGGTCCAGCAAGGGTCCAGTGATGTCCTTCAAATAAGCCAACACCAGTCTCTCAAATGACTTTATGACCACAGATTTTAGGGTAATAGTGCTGTAGACATTAAGTCTAAGGTTTCTTTGGGATGAGGATGATGGTGGAACATTTAAAGCAGGTAGGCACTTGACCCAGCATGATGATCGTTAGAGATCTTGACCTTTGAGATTTGGTCAAGATCTCTTGGAGCATGTTGCTGCCAAATTCGTCCCGAGGCTGCTGACCCATGAGCAAAAGGAACATTTCTAGAATGTTTCTTTATTTTGGTGGAAATCATTAAACCTACACAGGTAACAATGAAATTGTTTTTAAAATTTAAGTAATATTTAAAAAATTACAACCAGATTATGATGATGCATGTTACTTAATAAAAATATGCTTTCAAAATACCTGGTTTTATAGGGCATCCTGGACCAGCTGCCGGAATACTCTGTCTAGAGGAGGAAGCAGACAGTTATTTTGGCGCTGTTCACAGTGCTGAAGCACCACCAGCAGATTGGGTACCTTACAGACTCTTCTTCGCACATGCTCAGTAAAAGGCTGTTCAAATGGTACAGGACAAATGAGCATTTCTAAAAGAATAGGATGTGTTATTTAAATAGGAATATAGTCTTACAGCATTTAACTAAACCCCACAGTCAAACATGGAGGTAAAAGCTTCTTGGTTTAGGGTTGATTTGGAGCAGGGAAGGCTGGAGACTTATTTCGGAAAAAGTGAAAAGAATCCTGTGTCTCATTGGAACTGACTTCACTATAAAAGACAACAAGCCGAAGCATATGTCTATACTCTGTAGTCCATAATGCTATTTAGAGAGCAAACAGTCAGCTGGAGTGTTATCTATCATGGAATGGCCTGTACCACCTTCAATGGTGCTTCCTGGGCTACATGACAACTTTCACATTACCAATTGTGTGAAGTATGCTCATAGGTGTTTCTATTAGTTATCTCACTTATACAGCAATTTGTGTTAAGGGTCTTGCTCATATATCCAGCAGTGGTAGCGTGGGATTTGAACCCATAACCTTCTAATCAGACATCTTATCCACTGAGCTACCACATCCCCTCAAGCCCAATGAGGTCTGTCTGAAATGCAGTAACTGAAACCTTTAAGAATATTTTTACACATTTCCAACTTTCTAAGACATTTCCCAGCCTATAGCTCCTGGGTCACATGACAAAGAAGACACAAAAAAGCTTACCTTCTCTATGGCCTCTTTGCTGGAAGAGGACAGAGGGGCAGTCATCTCAGGAGAGGTAAAGGATGCCATGTTTTCAGAGTGGTCACAGGTTTTTGAAGGCCACACTACCGCTAGGTGACATCAAAATGGAGCCAGGGCTAATAATAATGCACCGATTAGCAGGGCCTAGAGAGTATAGCACAGCAGGGGGAATATTTGGTGACTGATTTTTTAACATGGTTTGACGTGTCTGTCGAGAAGATCTGGCACAGTATCAATGGTTGAATTGTTTTACTGGTAATGAGTTTATTCATGACAATCCCTTCTTTTTGAATACATTCAGTGTTCACAATGTACATTGTCTCAAGAATGTAAGCATTAAAGAACAAAATTCACTTATATTTAAATTAAAGTGTGTTTATCCCCAATGAGCAAACCTTTGAGAGACTTTGGCAATAAAAACTTCCTTGGATGGTATGAGAAAGAAACCTTGAGAGGAACCGGACTCAAACGGCGAACCCATTCTCATTTGGGTAGCATTAAGAGTGTGACTATAAATGATTAAAACATCCCAAACACTGGAGCATTTTTTCTGGCTGATCATTTGACCATCACAAAATAATACATGTGGAAAGCAAGTGACAATGTATGGCTGTGATTAGCAATCTAAAGAATTAGCATGTGAAGTTCAATGGCTAGAGGATATTGGGAAAATTTTGGTGGATTCTGGAGGTTCTACTTCCAGGGATAGGGTATATAATATTCCAATGCTTTATTAATTTTTTTTTTCAGAATACATATATATATATGGTATGTTTAATACAAATAAATGTTTTTCTCATATTAATTGCACTGTAATTATACGTGCTTTCAATTTCTTAAATCTTAATTTATTGTATGTCTCTATTGTTGTCATTTTTGCAGCTTTGTTTGGGATGCTTGTTATGGTTTCTGCTGAAGTGAGGGTTGCCCACACCTCATCCTCTTCCAGAGGAGACCCTCGGAACTCCAGCACCTTCAACAGACTCACAAAAGTACTCATCCTTCCTGCAAACTTTTTTAATAAAATTTTTTCAGTGTAAGCTTTTCTTATATGATTATAATAATTATAAAATCATTACCATTGCTACATTTGTGGTGGTCATCTTTTTAAAAATTTTTTTTTATCTGAATTAAATTACCAAGATATGATGACATTTTAGTGGCACGTAAAAAAATAAAATAAATAAATCTAAGATTAGAGGAATAAAGTCAAAACAAAACAATTTATTTTAATGTGGCACTAAAAAGCCATCAAGATCAACCTTCAGTTGCCAGTCAGTAGCAGAAGTGAGGAGACCAGACTACTGTCAGTTTTGGGTGGGCCCTCTCTTCGGCTCTAAGAAACTTGATGATCCTTGTCTTGTGGTGGCCCTTAGTGGCATTGATGGTTATGCCTTAAGCACTTGGTCATAGTGCCAACAATAGTGCCAGTATTTGAGGGCTTTTGGGCAGCTGCTAAGGAGATGTTCTAAGGTTCTAAGGATTGGACATTTGTCCCCAGATGTGGAGGTTTGCAGGAGTCAGTAAGACATCATAGACCGTTTGGGCTAATTCCCTTATAGGATGGAAATCTGCTTTCCAGATATCGGCCCAGGTAATCTTATGTGAAAAGAGGAAGGCCAAGGAGGAGATTTGTGGATGTGGTGAGGGAAGACATGCAGGTAGTTGGTTTGAAAGAGGCAGATGTAAAGGACAGGGGGTATGGAGACGGATGATTCGCTGTGGCGACCCCTAATTGGAGCAGTGAAAGAAGAAGAAGAAGAAGTTGGTTTGAAAGAGGCAGATGTAGAGGACAGAGTAGTCTGGAGACGGCTGATTCGCTGTGGCGACCCCTACTGGGAGCAGCCGAAAGTCAAGTCAAGTCAAGAAGCTTTTATTGTCGTTTAAACCAAATACAGCTGACGCATTAGACAGTGAAATTAATCAACTTCCCTCCAGAATCCTGGTGCTACATACAACAACAATCACAGAAAACACAGGGCTAAGGACTAGTAAGTGTCCTCGCCACATAAAGTGCATCGTGTGCAACCTGGTGCAAACAGTGCAAACAACACAAGACAGTGTAAGACAAATACACAAAACACAAAATAGTGCTGCGAAGAAGAACACACACACACACACACACACACACACACACACACACACACACACACACACACACACAGAGACCTAAATTATATATATATATATATATATATATATATATATATATATATATATATATATATATATATAATTTTATAAATTTGTATAAATATACAAATAGCATATATAATATATAAAATGTATAGACAAACAGACAAACAAACAAATAAATAAATAAGATTGTCAGCTATCAACTCAAAATCTTATTACATCTTTCACAAAAAAAAAAAAAAAAAAAACGCCAACGAGAGCACAGAAACTGCCTACGTCACCGCAACGCATAACTGAATGACGTTCTGCGCAAGTCTCAGATCCTGGCCTGGGGACGGAAACGCAGCGGGCTCCAGGGTTTTGCGGCTCCAACGCGGAAAAATATCTGGCGCACTAAAAATCCAGCGTCGTTTGTGCCCGGTGAAGGAACACAGCAGACCAGCACAGATCTCTGGACTTTCCTGAACATCTACGGGAGTGTAAGTAGGAGTAATAACGCCGTATTTCAGGACTTTGTTTTTTTTAGGCGAAGGGTAATAGAATAGTTGCAGTAGGAGCCAGGCTGAATCCCAAACGCCTCCTTGTGTCCTGTATAAGTACACTACTAAGGGCTTCAGAAGAATGGCTTGCTCGCTCTTAGCGCACTCGGTGTGAGTGCAGGAGGAAGCCGTTTGGGACGGGGCTACGGTGAAAGTGTTGTGAGCTAGCGGTTTAGCAGGAACACAGCTCGGAAGTGTCAGGACGTGTGTGTGTGTCTGTGTCCAAGCTCAGTGACACACACTGCACTCACAGCTCAGGTCCAGGAACCCTGTATGAGGACCATGACGAGCTGTGATTCAGTTCAGTAGTGTGTTTCTGGTGGACCAGGTGTCATAAGCCAAAAATGATCTCCAACATGGCTCCTGATGTGTTCAGGAACTGAATGTCTCTGATCTTTGGTCTGGACATTGTCCAAAATTCAAAAGTATATGGGACAACCAGAAAACTGCAGAACAGGTCACTAGTAATGGGTGTCAAATGTTTGGCAGTAAACACACATACACACACACACACACGCGCAGAATGTATGCAACACAACCTGAAATACTGGGCTTTTTAGATTACCCATGATTCATCTGGTTACCTCAATGAACTTTTCTTCTCCTGCACCTATTTAAAGAAAAAAAAATCCTGCTTTTTTTGCTCTTCCTCAGGAGTTTATGCTTGATACACACATTTCTGCACACAATTGACTCTTGCATCGCTTGGAAAAGGTTCCATCCATACTCTCTTTCTCATGGTCTTCCTTTTATTTCATCCATCTTCTCCTGGTCCTTCTGGTCAGATCTGCAGAAGAGTCTGTGCTCAGATCAATCCGTCCCCTGTGAGACGCAAAGGGTTAATCGATCAACCAAACAACTGAGGTGCGTCTTTTTATATTTATTTTTTTTTTTTGAGGAAACCTGAAACATATGAACGATCTGAATTTAGCTCTATTTAGATGATTGATCAGATTGGAATGGTTTAGGTATACGTCTTTTGTTTTTCCTCAAACCGGGTCGACCTGTTTTTTTTTTGTTTGTTTTTTTCCCCTTCCCGAAGAAGGAGGTGTTTCAGAATGTCCTGCTGCACTATGCTGGATTGACTGTAATGCAGGACGTGCAGAGTGCAGTACATTACACTACATTATCTCCTAGATCTTAGATCCGATCACCAGATCTCGAGCCAAGTGTAGATCAGGAAGCCTGCAGAGTTCAGAGCAGTTTTATTTGTAGAGCTCTTTTAATGTCCCAAAGCAGCTTTACAGAGATAAAGAGGCAAGAAATTGTGATTTTCTAGACAGAGTTAAAAGTCGATAAGGAAAACCTCCCCAACATGGCATGAAAAAGAAACTCCCTGAGATGAAGAGGATCCAGACTCGTCCTCATCCTCAACACTGAATTTCCATTCATTCTTTACAGTTCTGTGTTTGGCGCTGTTCATGCAACCTGTGGTCCTGATTCGTTGTAGCAGACTGTTGATATTTATTCCAGTCCAAATCCAGTTTAAAATTTCTTGAGTTGCTCTTGATGGATCTTTTAGGCTGTTAATGTGAAACCATCCCAAGCTTCACCGAGTGGCCTCCAACTTCGTCCAGGGGTGAATCAGGCAGATCTAAAAAGAAGAGAAGGGACATGACCAGTGATCACTGATAACTCGGGTGCATGTTTAAGAAATAAGGATTAATCAGTATCCTTATTGGCATGTTGGAGTTTTCGTTGGGAGTGACGAGGATGGACTGGAGGAGAAATTAGTTTATTAGAGGGACGGCACATGTAGGACGTTTTGGAGACAAGCTGAGGGAGGCGAGATTGAGATGGTTGGGACATGGGGTAATGCTGAGGATGGAGCCAACAGGAGGGAGGAAAAGAGGAAGACCAAGGAGAGGAGGTTTATGGATGTGGTGAGAGAAGACATGCAGGTAGATGGGTTGAATGAGGCAGATGTAGAGGAAAGGGGGGGGAATCAAGACGGATGATCCGCTGTGACGACCCCTAATGGGAGAAGCCGAGAGAAGTAGTAGTAGTATCCTTATTGGTGTATAAAAAGTTTAAGACCCTGTATAGTGGTTTAAGGGTGTAAGTAGGGACTCTTACCATACTTACTAAAACACAGAGTCAGAAGGTAACACAGCCATCTCTGGGATAAGAGACCCCCCCACATCAACAAACCTGTGTGCGAGTGTGGGGACGACAGAGCAGCAGCGGTGAACTGTAATGAAGTAAATGTAATTCGTTACTGTTTTTAAGTAACCTTTTTACATATCTGTACTTTACTGAAGTCCAATATTCGACCTTTTAATCAACTACATTTTGGGAAATCAGCCATTCCTTTTTATTGATGAGCGGATAAAACACGCAGCAATCCACCAATCAGGGTCGAGCGTGCGCTCTGTTTAGAGCTTGTTTTGATTGGCAATTGATGGTATCTACTATCACCAACGTACAAATCAGCATCAGGTCAACAGCAAGCAGAACATTTAGAGAGGAAGAAATGATGGAAGAAACTCCAGAATTAAATCCACCACAACACCCCTGGCCTCATTTGCACGATTTAATTTTTTTTTTTTTTTGAAGAGGCTCATGATGATAATAATAGATAATTAATATTATTAATATCATTCTATTAATAGCGTGTGCTGAGAGTAACAGAGTCTTTTCACATAAACTGAGATGAAGAAACAATAATAATAATAATAGGAACATTTGTAGCCATAAATCATTCAATACATCAATACATTGGATACTTAAGTACATTTGAAGGCAAATACTTTTGTACTTTTTACTTAAGTAAAAGTTTAAAAGGACACTTTTACTGGTTGAATATACTAATACTATACTAACTAATACATTACTCAGTGTATCTTAAACTTAACTACACGGTTTGTGTACTACCTCCATCACTGGTTCGCAGTAGTATTTTACAATCGATGCGAGATTTTATTGGGTAATCCGTCATCGACAATAAACACTGTCTTTTTTTCTTTTCTTTACGGCATCATTATAATGCACATTTCGATTGAATCAATGAGTAACTTAATTACATATAATACTGTATTATATCCATGTGTCTAGCTGTACCGTGCTTTATTGGTCTTTGATATTTTCTGTTTAATTATAATTTTTTTAACCCAAGGGTGAGGTAAAATCTAATCTAAGTCAAGCCTGGACTGTTACAGGACAATCGGACGAGGTAGGAAGGACAGGGAGAATGCAAGAAACACAACAATAGACAACTAGGAGTAGCAGCGAGTTACCTTAAAAGGCAAAAGCATAGAAAGTAGACTTGCGCACAAACACACTCACACAGAGGAATCGAGTGAAGGGTGTGTCTTCATTGATTTTGGAAAAGCTGTGTTAAAGAGGAATGTGTCAGCGCTGTGACGGATTGCGAAACCGGCATCTCGGTGCCAGTCGTGCAGGCGTAGCTGCACCGTTATCGACTTCCCTCGACTGGATGAAGCGCTGCGAGTTCGTTCAGAGGAACGTTTTCATGTCGAGAAGGAGAGCTGAAGGTATTCGCATTCGAGTCCGTGTTGGTTCGCGGGCAGCGTAGGAAGCGAAGACGGTTGTTCCAGGCTTTTTGTGCAGCTTTGCAGTCTTTAAAACTAACCAGTTTCTCCACATCGTGCAAACTCCGGCTCCGGACGTGCGCCAACAGGTTTGGGGAGGATAAATACCTGTACTGCACCGACTGACTGTTATTGCACTGTTAATGCTCGGAAACGCAGCCTAATTACAGCGTTGTACAATTGCGCTGGGTTTAAAAACACCACAAAATCAGCTGTTACGCAACCGAAAGCATAAAATAATGCACGTTTAATAGAGCTGTAGCGGTAGACGTATTTGTACCAAACCTTTCCGGTAGAAGCCTTTCTAGAAAAAAAAAACTTGAACCGAACGCAGTCCTTTTTACGTGCGGAAGTTTGAGTTTCCTCACATATTAATTGGCGGATCGTTTTTTTTTTTGTGTAATTATCGTCATTTATTATTATTAACCTTTATGAACATTTAACAGTTTACTAATCAAATACCCGGTTGGTTTAAATAAAAAAAAATTATCGAATTAAAATAGATAAATCATACTAATGCAAAAACTTTATTATACGGATTAAATTAAGTAATTGATTAAATAGGCAAAGATTAAATTGATTCAATAATAACAAATAAATTCAAAAATTTAAGGGTTTACATTTTTTTTTATATATATATATATATATATATATATATATATATATATATATATATATATATATATATATATATACATGTAGTATTTAGTACTTAATTGTTCCACTTATTTCAGCATATTTCAATAAATGTCTTCAGTCAAGAAGTTATTTGTTTATTTATTTGTAAACGAATGAATTCCTTCCATCATTCCCTACTAAATTCACTCCCTCGATAGGTGGAATTGTGAGGAATTTCTTATTTTATAGGAAGCTGTACGCAAAACTTGAAAAAATATGTAACGCTGGAGTGTCATAAAAAGTTACCGATGACAGAAAGTGGCAGCGATTTCGTGTTTGCAGTCCGAGACTTCATACCTTCATGAGGGAACTCGGATTTTAACTCCGTACATTTACTTTTACCTCAGCTAGTTCCTCGCCTAGTTCCTCACCTAGTTCCTCCCCTAATGTACCTGGAATTAGGCAGGTAATGTATCTTCTCAATGACTTTGTTACATTAGTATCTTGGAGGAAATAAGTGTTAGCTTTTGTTCTTGTCAGATTACTTGAGATTCGAAGTAGCACAGAACCCATTTCTGATATTACCTGCAGTAGTACCTTCTTGAATTTTCAAGTGGAACATTATCCGAATCAGAAACCTTTATCGATCATATAGGGAAATTGTTTGGTTGCCGTTGCCCACAATAAAAGGTCAAAGTAAAGATTACAAATAGAATATAGAAATGTAAATATACACCATACAGATTTGTGTATCTATTAGAGCAGTTAAAATGTGGTGCTTTAAGTACAGTTCTCTCATACTGACCCACTGGATGTTCAACATGACACCTCATGGCAAAGACTCTCTGAAGATTTGATTATTAGAATTGTTGCTCTACACAAAGATGCCTCGGCTATAAGTAGATCTGAAACACCCTGAAACCGAGTTACAGTACAGTGTTCAGGGTCATACAGAGGTTTTTCCAAGATGGATTCCACTCGGAACAGGCCTCACAAGGGTAAATTAAAGAAGTCGAGTCCTCGTGCTGTGTGTCAGGTGCAGAAGCCGCATCAGAAAACCAGATGCGCGAGTGCTGCAACATTTGCTTTAAAGGTAGCAGAAGCGGAAGGTCCACTTGTCAGTGCTTGGAGCAAGACCCTTAACCCATTGTAGAAATTGAATAAGTCGCTCATTTGTTTGTTTTCCAGCATGTACGAACAAATGGTGGTGGAAAGATTCAAACTCTCTGAGGTATTTTCTTGTTGAGTAAACAAGTTTATATTGTTTCCTTGGACATGCTCCTGCCTCTGCATATACTGCAAACTCTTGTGTCTGCCAAACCAAACCAAACGCGCACCCAAATATAAGCCGCACCCACAGAATTTGACACAGATTTTTGTTTTGAACATAAATACGCTGCACCTGTCTATAAGCCACAGGTGTTTACACTGAAACTAATGAACTTTACACAGGCTTTAACGAAAGACAGTGACTGTTACACGGCTTGTATCTAAACAGTAGTCTACCAAGAAAGTCATTGTTCACTGTCTTCCTCCTTCCTTTCACCACAATTTCTCTCGAGAGTTTTTCTTTTGGCATCGTCGTGCGTTTAAAAATCACCATCGGTTTTTTCATGCCTGGTTGTTTTTAGCGTGACGAATGATTCGCATTTCCTGTAGACAGTGCGAGTGAGCGGCAGGTCAAACGTCAGAGGAACCTCATCCATATTTATGATGTGATGCGGCCCGATTCAGTGGGAGCGCATCTGATTTAATATAAAGAATTTCATTGGTTCACCTGAACCCGTTCTGGATTTTCATTGGTCTAATGTATTGGGGCTCAGTTTTTTTGGCTTGAAGTTTGTGAAACCGGGAAAAACCCAGGAAAAATCCATAAATTAGCCGCTTCATTGTTTAAGCCACGAGGTTCAAAGCGTGGAAAAAACTTTATTTAAAAAATGTATAATTTACTGAATCATGATGTGCTAAATTAGTATATTAATTACATTAATAAATATTAAGGAAAATAAATTGTGCATTCAAACTGAAAATAATTAACACTTACATCCAAAATGAACAGCATGTAGCATCCGTGGTTCACCTCTAGAGGCCACATTTAAGTCAAGTACAGGAGTGTACCTTGTAAGTAAACAAAATGTAAACAAAAGGGTTTTTGCAAAAGCAGCATGTAAAACAGTTTTTAGTAATGAAGTGATATAATATGGGTGGCACTTAAGACATGGATGTGTGAAGTGAGTACAGTTGTGTGTTGAGTCCGGGTTGTACAGATCAGTGTGAGTTTTAGTTCAGTTCTGTGTTGAGAAGCCTAATTGCTTGAGGGAAGAAACTCTTACACAGTATGGATGTGAGGCCCGAATGCTTTGGAACCGCTTCCCTAATGACAGGAGGGTGAAAAGAGTGTGTGAGGGATGTGTGTGGTCGTCCACAATGCTGTTGGCTTTGCGGATGCAGTGTGTGGTGTAAATGTTCATGATAGAGGGGAGAGAGACTCCGATGATGTATAACGCAACCTGGAAAAACTACCGGTATGGACTTTTGCCAGTAGTCCCAGCAATTGGCAAAACCAATAAATCGGTTGACTCTAGTTACTACATTCAGTATATGTTTTAAATGAATCGAAGAAACATTTAAATTGGAATAATTTGAGGCCATAACACAGCATTATAGTCTGACCCCTTACAAAATCATAAACAAAACGTCTACTTATATTAAATTCAGTTTTTATATATATATATATATATATATATATATATATATATATATATATATATATATATATATATATATATATATATATATACATACACACACTCTGTGACAAAAGTATTGGGACACCTGACTTTTCCAGGCAAATGTGGTTCTTCTCTACAAAAGTTGGAGGCACCCAGTTGTATTGGACGTCTTTAGATGCAAGAATATTACATTTTCCCTTCACTTGAATTAGGAGACTCAAACCTCTTTTGAAATGCTTTCCATGGGTTGGAGTGGAAGATCTGCTATAGAGCTCCAACTTTATTGAACACCCTTGAATGTGAATGCGGACTGCATCCCAGGTTTCCTCACCTAAACTCCATCAGTACCTCACTTTATTCACTGGATGACGGAGCACAAATCTCCAAAGAATCTAGTGGAACATTTTCTCAGAAGAGTGGAGCTTATTATAGGAGCAAATGAGCACTAAATGTGAAGTACACAAACTTATATATCATGTAGATGATTTTTGGTAGCTTTGGGGTTTTTTTTGTTTGTTTTTTTTTCTCTCCATCAAACCCTCTCAACCCCACACTGATATTTGTTTCTATCATCTCTTTCAGATCAGGTGTCGTGGGATCGATTTGAATGCCCAGCACACAATTAGCCCACGCATCACCATGAACAGGAATAAGCGTGAGAAAGAGTATTACAGTATAGATGTTGGAGATTCCACGTTCACTGTCCTGAAGCGCTACCAGAATCTAAGACCCATCGGCTCCGGGGCACAGGGCATCGTCTGGTGAGTGAGGTCAGCTTGTTAAAAAAAATGTTACAGGTCTATCCGGTGTTCAGAAAAACCGAAACCTTTTCTTTTTGTTTTTGTTGTAGCTCGGCATACGACCACATCTTGGAGAAAAATGTTGCTATCAAGAAACTCAGTCGCCCCTTTCAGAACCAGACCCACGCCAAACGGGCGTACAGAGAACTGGTGCTCATGAAGTGTGTCAACCACAAGAACGTAAGCAACTGTTTTTAAACTTTATTGCAATGCATGTAATGTATACATATATATCTTATATAGTGTCAAAATGTTGGACAATCCTGGTTTTTAAGAGACACACACATGCATGTTCTCTTTGTTTCTATGCAACAAATTCTGTAATGTAGCACTATGAAAATTGACTTTGACCAAACAAAACTATAAATGTCCACTTTATTTGCATCGAAAAATTCTCTTAGCATTAAGAACAGCTTTAAACACTTTCAGCACCTGGACAGTTCATTTCTCCAAACATTCAGCTGAAATTGCCGTTCCTCTTGTAAAACTCGCCAAAGTTTACAAGTTCTTCACTCGCTGGAGATTTCTTTATGATCCCAGAGCAGTTCAGAAGGATTTAGATGCAGTGACTGGGCAGGCCATTGCATGATGGATAACATTCCAGCCAAAAATGGTTCCAATGAGCTGCAGTCCAAACTGAATTGCATGGTGTTAAAGTGTGGAATTGTGGCCAAGTTGGTTCAGAAATTGTTTTCACTTTTTTTGGAATAAGTCTTCAACCTTCCCTGACAAGAGAAAAACAAAACAAAAGAAACATGCTCATGATTTTTTTTTATGTCTTGTTTAAGCGGAATGCTTTCGAGATAATTATTTTATAACGTTATAATCATCAAATGAACACGATTAACTGGCACGATTCACTGCACATTATCGTTCAACGTGTAAAAGTGCAATTCATCGGTTTGTAATTGCTGCTCTGGATTTCAGCCGAGAATTGACTGATTTGTGAGATAAGAGATTTATTAGGCTTCAAAAAGCTAAATAAATAAACAAAAAGTGTATCATGTTTTCTATAAACTGATTCCTTGTGTTTTGCAGATAATCGGACTCCTGAACGTTTTCACGCCACAGAAAACACTCGTAGAGTTCCAAGACGTGTGAGTTTTTTTATTTTTGGCTCTTTTGGCGAGCCGCTTTGTTATTTACAGCCACTCGAATTTCAGTACAATTTTACCTCCAGAAAATGGAATATATATTAAGAATATTTCAGATTTAAACCTATGTGGCTGATGTATAGTGTTTTTTCTTTTTTTTTGTTACATTTCTAAACCACTTCCCCAAACTCTCTGGAGATTTGTACACTGTTCCCCCATTCAGAGTATTAGATGCTCATTACAGCACATTGATTGTGCGTTCCCTCAACTGTTTCTTCCTTGGCTTGGATTTAGGTCTGGAGACATTACCTTAATGGAATGACTGAATCCACTGCTAAGTCTTAATCTTTTGCTAGCCACTAAGCAGTATGTTAACCGTCCTTTTATGATCAGGATCTTGATTTTCTTTCGTTAGTAAACAAACATTATTGTTATTTACTCATTGTGTCGAAGGGTGCGAATAATTCCGGATAATCCCCCAAATGTTTGTGTATGCAGCAGAAGGTATATGATGCGTTTGTGTGTATGTGATACCTGCAGTTACCTGGTCATGGAGCTGATGGACGCTAATCTGTGCCAGGTGATTCAGATGGAGCTGGACCACGAGCGACTATCCTATCTGCTTTACCAGATGCTCTGCGGCATCAAACATCTGCACGCAGCTGGAATTATACACAGGGTGAGTCCGTTCAAAACTGAGTGGTCCACTCAGATCCGCTCAGCTTGTCCAATACTTTTGTCCACATAAATGTAAGATGATCCAATACTTTTGTCCATATAAAAGCCAAGTGTTCCACTACCTATGGTTATATGAATGTCAGACGGTCCAGTAATTGTTTCCATATTATAAATGTCAAGTTTATTTCTTTAGCACTTTTCACAATGGACATTGTCTCAAAGCAAATTTACAGAGTTTAAATATTAAGGTGAAGGATGTGTGTTTATCCCTGATGATCAGCCTGGATGACTGTGGCAAGGAAAAACTTTCTTAGATGTTATGAAGAAGAAACCTTGAGAGGAACCAGACTCAAAAGGGAACCCATCCTAATTTGGGTGATATCAAGAGTGTGAATATTAATCTTTAAAACAATATAAAACACTGGAAAGTGAGAACTAACATAAGCACTGGTGTGTGTGATGATGAGTAATATCCTTTCTAAAGTCTTATATAGTCAGTTGACATTGTGGAACCAGGAGCTACTGAGCAACTCATAAAACAGCTCAACATCTGAGATCATCATAAATCCAACATCAGCTTCTCCATGCCAGAGCCTTTAAACACTCAAAGAGGTCCAATGTCCAAACATTGAGAGATGGTCCAATACTTTGATCCAATGCTCTTTTCATTCCTCTCCCCTTGCAGGACCTGAAGCCAAGTAACATTGTGGTGAAATCCGACTGCACGCTGAAGATCCTGGATTTTGGCTTGGCTCGCACAGCTGCCACTGGGCTCCTCATGACCCCCTATGTGGTGACACGCTACTACCGTGCACCAGAGGTCATACTAGGCATGGGGTACCAGGCGAACGGTGAGTGCCAGCTGCTGTGGCTCGGTCTAACCTCGCAGCATATCTAATAAATTCCTCTTTACCACCAGCACTGAACATCATGAAAGGGTGAATGATGCATTATTGGAAAGTGTCTCTTTTAGTTGCTCCCCTGGTTCATGTGGTTCGGTTCCCATGATTTCTGCATGCCCTCTGCTTACAGGATTCGCCTGTCTCAAACACTCAACATTAAACAGCAAGGCAGAAGGAGTTCCTGATCAGGTTCTCTGTTTAGATAAAAGAGAAAATATAACATAAAATGAACCTGATTTTCCTTAAAAGCTGAGCAATATTCTGCAATTTGACACAGCAGTTTCAGTGTTACAGAGTCAGCCGAATCGCACTCGCATGGCTCCTGCTTATTAGATCCGCCTGCCTCAAGAACAGCTTTTGAGTGTGGGATTGTAATTAGCTGTAATGCTCATGCTCTGTATTTCTAAGAGTCCATCCTTCAAAATGACATGAAATTAGACACTGATTCGACTCAACATTTGGACCAAAGACGGCTTTCATCATGAGATAAAAAAAAATGTGGACAATATTCAGTACACTGCTAAAACGTGGATGCTTTTGCTCATACAGTATGTTCTGTTCTTCCTCTTTATGCTCCATATGATTTAAGTGGATATATGGGCTGTGGGCTGCATAATGGCAGAAATGGTCCGCCACAAAATCCTTTTCCCAGGAAGGGATTGTATCCTTGTGATGGCTCGAACGTTGTTGTATTTATTTTATTTTATTTTTGGTTTTCTTTTTTCCCCCTTGGTCGTCATCCAGTGCAGCTCTCCTGTACTTGATGATTGTGAGCAGCTTTTAATCACCAGGAAAAGATCTTTGTGAGTGTGTGTGTATATATATATAAATAAAATTAGGGCTGTTCAAATTAACGTGTTGACACAAATTTATTTTAGCAGCACCAATTTCATTAATGCAGCGATTAATTATTATTTTTTTATTAAAAGATTGTAAATTTTTTTAATTTCATTAATGCAAACATTTGTTTGACCATTTTTTTTTTAATTGTCGAAATAAAAAAAACCTTTCTTTACTCAGATAATATATATAAATATATATAAATATATATATATATATATATATATATATATATATATATATATATATATATATATATATATATATATATATATTTATATTTATATTTGAAGTATTTGAACACCGCTATTTTGCAAGTTCTCCCACTTAGAAATCATGGAGGGGTCTGAAATTGTCATTGTAGGTGCATGTCCACTGTGAGAGACATAATCTAAAAAAAAAATCCAGAAATCACAATGTATGATTTTGTAACTATTTATTTGTATGATACAGCTGCAAATAAGTATTTGAACACCTGAGAAAGTTAATGTTAATATTTGGTACAGTAGACTTTGTTTGCAATTACAGAGGTCAAACGTTTCCTGTAGTTTTTCACCAGGTTTGCACACACTGCAGGAGGGATTTTGGCACATTCCTCCACACAGATCTTCTCTAGATCAGTCAGGTTTCTGGCCTGTCGCTGAGAAACACGGAGTTTGAGCTCCCTCCAAAGATTCTCTATTGGGTTTAGATCTGGAGACTGGCTGGGCCACGCCAGAGCCTTGATATGCTTCTTACAGAGCCACTCCTTGGTTATCCTGGCTGTGAGCTTCTGAAGAATGATGCTACCACCCCCATGCTTCACAGTAGGGATGGTGTTCTTGGGATGGTACTCATCATTCTTCTTCCTCCAAACACTTTTAGTGGAATTATGACCCAAAAGTTCTATTTTGGTCTCATCTGACCACATGACTTTCTCCCATGACTCCTCTGGATCATCCAAATGGTCATTGGCAAACTTAAGACGTGCCTGGACATGTGCTGGTTTAAGCAGGGGAACCTTCCGTGCCATGCATGATTTCAAACCATGACGTCTTGGTGTATTACCAACAGTAACCTTGGAAATGGTGGTCCCAGCTCTTTTCAGGTCATTGACCAGCTCCTCCCGTGTAGTTCTGGGCTGATTTCTTACCTCCTTTAGATCATTGAGACCCCACGAGGTGAGATCTTGCATGGAGCCCCAGTCCGAGGGAGATTGACAGTCATGTTTAGCTTCTTCCATTTTCTAATGATTGCTCCAACAGTGGACCTTTTTTCACCAAGCTGCTTGGCAATTTCCCCGTAGCCCTTTCCAGCCTTGTGGAGGTGTACAATTTTGTCTCTAGTGTCTTTGGACAGCTCTTTGGTCTTGGCCATGTTAGTAGTTGGATTCTTACTGATTGTATGGGGTGGACAGGTGTCTTTATGCAGCTAACGACCTCAAACAGGTGCATCTAATTTAGGATAATAAATGTAGTGGAGGTGGACATTTTAAAGGCAGACTAACAGGTCTTTGAGGGTCAGAATTCTAGCTGATAGGCAGGTGTTCAAATACTTATTTGCAGCTGTATCATACAAATAAATAGTTTAAAAATCATATATTGTGATTTTTGAATTTTTTTTTAGATTATATCTCTCACAGTGGACATGCACCTACGATGACCATTTCAGACCCCTCCATGATTTCTAAGTGGGAGAACTTGCAAAATAGCAGGGTGTTCAAATACTTATTTTCCTCACTGTATGTATATGTGTATATATATATATATATATATATATATATATATATATATATATATATATATATATATATATATATAAAATGAACTCCTGCATGAAATACATTTTAATTGCTAAACATTTGTTTTACTGATGTGCCAGGTTTCAAATTAAACACTAAAATACACCTTGATTATTGTTCTTATTTGGCATATCACTTTATTAAGTAGAGCGTTACCGCCACCTACTGTGAGAATAGATCAAAGACTTATCCCTGTTACTTGGACCAATGAAAGCCACGGTGCACACATCTGCCAATTAAAACCATCTGTTTGGAAACAGCAAAGTTTCATTTGGTGTCCTGATGATTTGTGTCATTTAAAGCATCATAAAATACTTGAATACATTTACAAGAATATTTTGTTTGCATGCTGTATGTTGAGTTTGGGTTTCACTAATAATAAACACACATTTGCATTAAGCATCCATATTTGTCCATGCGCATGTTGATTAGAGTATTAAAAACATGAAGTATTAATTTACGGTACATTTAGAACATATGAAAATGTACGATTAAGTTGCAATTAATCACGAGTTAACTCATGACGGTCATGTGATTAATCACAAAAAAATATTTATCTGTTGTCAGCCCTAATATATATATATATATATATATATATATATATATATATATATATATATATATATATATATACACACACACACACACACACACACACAGTAAGCAGGGGTATATGAGCAGGTGAGGTATGAAGGCCTGGTATAGCAGAAGATCTTCCACTCTAACCCATGTAAAGCATATCCTCATGGAGCTGGCTTTGTGGACAGGTTTGAACCTCCTATTTTAACCGAAGGGAATATTTCACGCTCCCGCATCCAAAGACATCCGATGTACATTTTGTCCACAGAACATTCCAGACCTATAGATAATCGCCATATCCGGGTCCTGAAGAACATAGTTACACCAGGCCTTAATGTGAACCTCTCACTCGGATATTTTTTCCTTTGAGGGTGATGTGTGTGTGTGTGTATGTATGTATGTACAGATGGTCCCCGAGTTACGATGGTTCGACTTATGATTTTTCGATCTTACGATGACGAGAGCGATACGACAAAATTGTGAAAATATTAAAAAATTCACGAAACAGGCAGCAGCGTTAGATTATACGTCTGATGCGCAGCTGGGATGAGCATATCTCTTGCCCTGTGAGATGCCTCAGTGTGTGTTGTTTTTTTTTTTTGTTTGTTTTAAAGACTAATTTTACTGATAAAAGCATTTCTTCTAAGCACCTTCTAAGTTTCGTGCTGGTAGTGAAAAAAAAAAAGAGGAAAGCCATCAGTTTAGGGCAGAAAATAAAAATTTGATTTCGGCATGAAGCAGGAAAGACTGTCACAGTCATAGCACCATCTTCAACTTACGATATTTTTGACTTACCATGGGGTCAAGTAGAGGACTACCTGATTTTTTATATATATATATATATATATATATATATATATATATATATATATATATATATATATATATATATATATATATATATATATATATATATATGTATATATATATGTGTGTGTGTGTGTATATATATGTGTGTGTGTGTGTGTGTGTGTGTGTATATATATATATATATATATATATATATATATATACATACATACATACATACAGTGGAACCCGGTTATGTCGATGTCCTAGGGGGTCGCCCATCGAGATAACCGATGATCGAGATAAACGAAAATCAATATGGCGGCAATATATTAAAGTGCTTGAAATTTCTTTATGTACATGATGTGCGTTAATAAATGAGAATGTGCATGCACGTGTTTTTGGAGGGTTTTTTACACAACAGCGTTGCCGCGATTTGTTTGATGAAGGCCCCCTTCGGCGCCCCCTTCAGCGTGGCAGGTGCTTTCTCGGCCGCTTTTTCTGAAGCTCCCGGCTTCAATCGCGCACATATAGTGCTCGTTTAGCATCATCACCAGCTCCTATTTAAACTTGCATACTCTCATTGTCCGTTATTGTTGGTATATGTTGGTTCACGGCGGTCGTTGTTATCGATCATGTGTATCCCGGTACGTGCCTTCCCACCGGCACTCTCTCAACGGCTGCTCTTTTCTTCCCAAAGCGCATCGCGGATTCCCCCCCGATCCTGCCGTTGTTCATTCTATGCTTTTTCTGCTCATCCCACGTTCAGCGCCGCGCCCCTACCAAGCGCGGCTTTCGCCTCCTGTTCATCGCATAACATTCAACAACAAAAGGCATATGTGCACTAACTAACAGAGAGATTCACCAGTATACAATACAACACCTGTAGCATCTGTAACGCTTGATTTTTCCGCCACTTTCGCGAGTTCTTCTGCAACTGCACAGTGCCGATCGAGATAACCGACGTTAAATGGCAAATTTTTCCCCCCTTGTGCTTGAGATATTAGGGTTCGGCGACATGAAAAAGACATAACCGATTAAAAAATGCTTAGACAAAGCGAGAATTTGGCGGTTCCACTTCAAAAACGTCGACTTAATAGGGTTGTCGAGTTAACCGAGGGCGAGATAAGTGGGTTCCACTGTATATGTGTGTGTGTGTGTGTGTGTGTGTGTGTGTGTGTGTGTGTGTGTGTATATATATATATATATATATATATATATATATATATATATATATATATATATATATATATATATATATATATATATATATAGTACAGACCAAAGGTTTGGACACACCTTCTCATTCAAAGAGTTTTCTTTATTTTCATGACTATGAAAATTGTAGATTCACACTGAAGGCATCAAAACTATGAATTAACATGTGGAATTATATACATAACAAAAAAGTGTGAAACAACTGAAAAATGTCATTCTAGGTTCTTCAAAGTAGCCACCTTTTGCTTTGATTACTGCTTTGCACACTCTTGGCATTCTCTTAATGAGCTTCAAGAGGTAGTCACCTGAAATGGTCTTCCAACTCTGGGAGTTCCCAGCGATGCTTAGCACTTGTTGGCCCTTTTGCCTTCACTCTGCAGTCCAGCTCACCCCAAAACCATCTCGATTTGGGTTCAGGTCCGGTGATTGTGGAGGCCAGGTCATCTGGCGCAGCACCCCATCACTCTCCTTCTTGGTCAAATAGCCCTTACACAGCCTGGAGGTGTGTTTGGGGTCATTGTCCTGTTGAAAAATAAATGATGGTCCAACTAAACGCAAACCGGATGGAATAGCATGCCGCTGCAAGATGCTGTGGTAGCCATGCTGGTTCAGTATGCCTTCAATTTTGAATAAATCCCCAACAGTGTCACCAGCAAAGCACCCCCACACCATCACACCTCCTCCTCCATGCTTCCCGGTGGGAACCAGGCATGTAGAGTCCATCCGTTCACCTTTTCTGCGTCGCACAAAGACACGGTGGTTGGAACCAAAGATCTCAAATTTGGACTCATCAGACCAAAGCACAGATTTCCACTGGTCTAATGTCCATTCCTTGTGTTCTTTAGCCCAAACAAGTCTCTTCTGCTTGTTGCCTTTCTTTAGCAGTGGTTTCCTAGCAGATATTCTACCATGAAGGCCTGATTCACACAGTCTCCTCTTAACAGTTGTTGTAGAGATGTGTCTGCTGCTAGAACTCTGTGTGCCATTGGCCTGGTCTCTAATCTGAACTTATCCTCCGCAGCAGAGGTGACTCTTGGTCTTCCTTTCCTGGGGCAGTCCGCATGTAAGCCAGTTTCTTTGTAGCGCTTGATGGTTTTTGTGACTGCACTTGGGGACACTTTCAAAGTTTTCCCAATTTTTCGGACTGACTGACCTTCATTTCTTAAAGTAATGATGGCCACTCGTTTTTCTGTACTTAGCTGCTTTTTTCTTGCCATAATACAAATTCTAACAGTCTATTCAGTAGGACTATCAGCTGTGTATCCACCTGACTTCTGCACAACACAACTGATGGTCCCAACCCCATTTATAAGGCAAGAAATCATACTTATTAAACCTGACAGGGCACACCTGTGAAGTGAAAACCATTTCAGGTGACTACCTTTTGAAGCTCATCAAGAGAATGCCAAGAGTGTGCAAAGCAGTAATCAAAGCAAAAGGTGGCCACTTTGAAGAACCTACAATATGACACATTTTCAGTTGTTTCACACTTTTGTTATGTATATAATTCCATATATAATTCCACATGTGTTAATTCATAGTTTTGATGCCTTCAGTGTGACTCTACAATTTTCATAGTCATGAAAATAAAGAGAAGTCTTTGAATGAGAAGGTGTGTCCAAACTTTTGGTCTGTACTGTATATATATAATATATATACACACACACACACACAGCCCATCAAAATAAAGTGTCACACACTTTATTCAGTCTTTCCACCGCCTCTAGGTTTGATGATGGCACTCCCATTGGCCTGAGGCATCGTTTCGATAAGCTTCTGCAATGTCACAACATTTATTCCCATCCAGAGTTGCAGTTTTTTTTAATGAAGATCTTGTATTGACTATGGGAGAGTCGGACCTCTGCACAAAGTCTTCTCCAGCACATTTCCAAGATTCTCAATAGGTTTAAGGTCTGGACTCTGTGGTGGCCAATCCATGTGTGAAAATGATGTCTCATGCTCCCTGAACCACTCTCACAAATTGAGTGAATGAATCCTGGCATTGTCATTTTTAAATATGGCCGTGCCATCAGGAAGGAAAGAATCCATTGATTGAATAACCTGCTCATTCGGTATATTTAGGCAGTCAGCTGACCTCATTCTTGTGGCACATCACCAACTGCAGCAACCCCCAGATTATACCTTCTGAAACAGATTAACATCTTTTTCACGACCACAGGACGTGTTTTCTGACATGGTTGTTTAAAGAATGAGAAGCTTCTCACTGCATCAGGTGGGGTTTAAAAACTTGTTGCCAGCTGAAACATAATCATCCATGCAGTAATTATCTAATGAGAAGCTCTTACCTATTTACTTATAAATCCAGGTGGGGACTTTTTTTGGATGGTCAGCATAAATATAAACTTTCTTTCGGCTTTTCCCGTTAGGGGTCACCACAGCGGACCATCCGCATGTTTGATTTGGCACATGTTTTTACGCTGGATGCCCTTCCTAACGCAACCCTCCCCATTTATCCGGGCTTGGGACCGGCACTGAGGCTTGTGCAACCCTAATGGCTGGGGTTGGTTCCCTGACCGGGGATCGAAACCGGGCCGCAGGGGTGAGAGCGCCGCAGGGAACCTTCAGCATATATATATATATATAAAAATATACAGTTTGTGTGTAAAACAAATGTTGCATGCCGTCTTATTTTTTCCTGTCTTACCATCACGTCCTCATCACTTTTTCCGAACCCTGTTTGTTTGTCTGCAATAAATGTGGGCTTTCATTTGCAATCTGTATTATTTTTCTTTTTTTTGTGCTTGTTCTTAATTTGGTTGTTATTTCATTTTTTTTAGTTGATGTCTGGTCTGTTGGCTGCATCATGGCCGAAATGGTCAGAGGCAGTGTGCTGTTTCCAGGCACCGATCGTATCCTTACCTGAACTTCATTGTTGTACCATTTGTGTGTTGGTATTTTCTGTCTTTATATTTTTGTTTTTGGTTCAATCCCAGTCTATGTTCTTGTATTACTAGTGAGTGGGAACTACGGTTGGACGGTTTATAGTGAGTATGTTCACTGACCCTTGGTGTAGACTACAGTTTTTTTTTCAGTGTAACTGGTTAAGACAGTCAGTTTGGAAGAGAAGCATGGAAATGACCCAGTAATAACATTTAGAGACAGTTCCTTATACATGAGGCACAGGAAAAGGAGAAACAGGGCGATATTGGGGGATGGCATGGCAAGGGCTCCTCACCAATAACAGCCTCGATATTCTCTGGCGTGTATGCGGTTTAAACACCACCTGGTGACTTCATTTTTTAAAGCTGAGCCCATTTCTTCGGGACACAATCATGGCGTCCTAACCAGTAATGACGCAGAGAAATCCCTTTGCGCAACACTCACGATCACTATTCCTGTAAGTCTTTAATCTTAAAAGCAAACCTCCTCACTGCTCCATGGTTAACTTAGGAAAAGAGGTTCAAAATGAGCCCTCACTGGTTTCAAACAATCACCAAACTCCTAGTTCCGAAATTTCCCGTTTCCCAACGGCACAGAAAATGCCATTTAGTAGATAATGCACCCTGAACATTTCATCATGAACTCAAAAAGTTTTCAGTATTATATGGAGGAAGACCATTAATATTAGATGTTTCGATCTCTAATGAGCAAGCCAGAGGTGACTCTGAGACTAAAACCTCCCTGAGATGACATGTGGAAGAAGCTACTATTGAAATTGTAAGTAACGTAGCATGAACCCTGCTGGTGCAGAGGTGAATTATACACCAAACTGTGTGTTTATTGCATAATTAAATGCATTGTGATTTACCTGATCAAGTGGTCAGAAAAAAGGTGATTGTGTATGCTGGGAAATTCCAAATGGGAGGAACCAGACAAAAAGGAAACCTCTTCTGGAAAAAGAATTGCTTGCTGCTCTATTCACCATATTTTCAGGTGCCAAAATATTGTGAATATATGACTTTTGTTGCCAGAAGTAGGACCAGCTAAAATGTCCAAGTTTGTTGCTTAGTTTTTTTTATTGAATTTTTTTTCATTCGGGATAGCATGGTTAGCTAGAGTACGTAAATGGAACCATTTCGTATGAACTGTACAACACATATCGATTATCGTAGGTTTTGTATACTATAACAGTTAGAATAGCATTGATTGTTATTGCAATCTCAAGGGTTGGGAGATCTATTTGTTGATATGTGTCACCAGTTCTCGAAGTTGATGTGTTGAAAGCAGGAGAAATGAGAGGATTTGAAAAAAACAAAGAAGGAAACTTGCTTTTTTTTTTTTTTAGGGTCAGAGCGCAAGGTCAGCAATGATACCGCACCCCTGGAGCCCTTTAGGTTAAGAGCCTTGCTCAGTGGCCTCAAAAGTGGCAGCTTGGTGAAACCAGAGCTTGAAACCCTGACCTTCCGATTAGTAACCCAGAGCTTTAATTACTGAGGTACCACCTCCTCAATTAGATGAGGGCCAAACATCTAGACGTCAGGAACGACTGCACCTGCCAAACAGTATGTCTTGTTGAATGTTCTTGGAGTTCAGTGGATACCTACCAAAGCAACATGGTCAGGGGCACACAAGGCTCATTGATGTGGTTGGAGAGTTAATGGCCATCTGGTCCAATACAAAAAAAGAGCTGCTGAGGTGCTAAAAAAAAGCTAAATCTGGCGCCGATAAAGAGTCAGAACACTTACAACTCTGGAGATTTTAAGCGACTAGGGTGTCCATGCAGATCTTGTGCACCACCAAATATTTGAGTAAAGGAAGAAGGTGGCTTGGTCATTTTCTTTTACATCATGTAGACAAACCAGGTCTGGGGATACCATGACACCAGGATGCACTATGGGATGAAGGTGGAGGCGGTGTGAAGTTCTGGGCAATGGATTGTTGGAAATCTTTGAGTGGCAACAATATTCTTCAATGGCAGAGGCCTGTTTCAGCTGGATAATGCTCCCGGATACAAACATAATTCCTGAATAGTTAGATAAACATTGCATGTCGACCTCAAAATATCTGTCAAATGAAGCATCTGTGGGATGTGCAGGACAAACAAGTCTGATCTGTTGAGTCTATTAAGCCAGATACCACAGCACACCTTCAGAGGACTTGTGGAGTCCAGGCCTTAACAAGTTCGAGCTGTTTTGGTGGCACAAGTAGGACCTGCATGACATTAGGTGATTTTAATATTATTGCTTGTATCGTATACAATACTGGGACAATTAGGATAGTTTGGGCTGGAATCTTTTCACGCATGAATTAGCTGTTCCAAGACTAATCCCAGCCAAACAGTACGCTTGCTCACATTTCCTCTTTAACCAAGCGAACTCTAGATATTGACCAGTGGAATAAGGTGATTGAGCAGTTAGGCACACCGTCTCAGGAGTTCATGATGAAGCTGAACCAGTCTGTAAGGACCTACGTGGAGAACAGACCCCGATACGCAGGGTACAGCTTTGAGAAGCTTTTCCCCGATGTTCTCTTCCCTGCTGACTCTGACCACAACAAGCTGAAAGGTAAGAGTTTAAAACCGGTCCCAGCATGCACCAGGTTAAATAATATGAACTGAGAACTAGTTAAATATAGGGGCTTTACACTGCTTTATGTTTTAGAATCATTGTTTATCGTATTTTTCCTCAAAGCCTTCTAGAGGTACTTCTTTGCAGACAGATTATACAAAGAAAATCCATAAAACTTGACCAAATTGCTTTTGTCATTGTCTTGTGCTTTTAACAACCTGCAGCAAGCCAAGCTCGAGATCTTCTGTCCAAAATGCTGGTTATAGACGCATCCAAGCGGATCTCTGTGGATGAGGCCCTGCAACACCCCTACATCAACGTGTGGTATGATCCAAGTGAAGTTGAAGCGGTATGCATTCATTCTTTTTTATTCTGGTTTGCTTAGTTTTTTCCTGAATGAACTGGCAGATTAGCATATAATAGATATTTTTTAATGACTGACTGTTCTATTAACTGAATAATCTAATAACTGATTGACCAGCTGACTGACTGATCTACTAATTAACTGGCTGATCTACTCACTAACTGACTGATCTGATGAATGACTTAATGACCTACCACCTGCTGACTAACTGATCTACTGACTGACGGCTTCACTGACTTATCGATCTGCTGACTGACTTCTCTGACAAACAGACTGACTGACTGCTCTACTGACTGACTGATCTTCTGATTTACTGACCTACTGACTGATAGACAGATTTTCTAATTTCCCAATTACTGACTGACTGACTGACTGACCTTCTGACTAATTAGTCTACTGACTTACTGATATATTGACAGACTGACTGACTGGTCTTCTGATGGACTGACCAAGGTACTGACTGACTGATTCACTGACGTAATGACTGGCCTGCTGACTGACATACTGTCTGACTGATCTATTGACCGACTGACTGACATACTATATGACTGATGTACTGACTGGCTGGTCTACAGATCTACTGACTGGCTGAATGACTGATCTACTGTCTTACTGATTAATGTATTGACCTACTGACTGTTTGACTAACTTATATACTGACTGTCTGGCTGAGTTCCATTGTAGAGTCTAGCTCCCCTGAAAAAAGGAATATGTGCCCAGTCAGATTTAAGGAGGGAAAGCTGATCTAAACATAACTACTGGATTCTCCATTATACTATACATATAATACATTTTAAAAACATTCAATTCTTGTTTCTGGGTTGTTTTTTTTTTTTGTTATTGTTTCAGCCTCCACCGTTGATAACCGACAAGCAGCTGGATGAGAGGGAACACACTGTAGACGAGTGGAAAGGTGACGATTTTTATTTTCAGCTGTAGCGTTCATGAGAAATAAAGAAAAGTGGAACTTTTATTGTGAATATTTGTCAAACCGAAGACACAATAATAACGAAAGGCTCCAAATATTACTTTTTTTGATCAAATGACATCAATTTCAAACTTCAGTAAGTGTTTGTGGTCCAAACTCTAAAGTATCTTTTGAAACCTTCTGCTTCCTTATCAGAGCTGATATATAAAGAGGTGCTGGACTGGGAGGAACGCTCGAAAAATGGCGTCATCCGCGGACAGTCGGCTTCAGTAGGTAAGTTTAACCCCCGACGATCTACTAGTGGAACTTTATATGTTCTAATTCTGAACTGTCCCATGTCTCTACTGGCTAAGGGGGCATTGACGAAAAAAAACGTGTGTGTGTGTGTGTGTGTGTGTGTGTGTGTGTATATGTATATATATATATAGTATCTCGGATAAATCTCACATTTCAGCAAACATTTGAGTATTTTTTTCTCAAGAGAAAAATATTATTATAACAATTTAAAGGATATATTTGAGAGTAGTCAATGTGCAGCTTTTATAGCAGAACAGATTTAATGTCCATTAAAAATAACTCAACATACAACCATTAATGTCTAAATAACTGGCTACAAAAGTGATTACACCATAGGTGAACATGTCAAAACTGTGTCCAAGGCATTAATATTGTGTGAGCACCGTTGTTATGTAGCACTGCTTCAATCCTCCTGGGCATGGAATTCACCAGAGCTGCACAGGTTGTTGCTGGGATCCTCTTCCACTCCATAATTCCTCCTCCATAATGACATCACGGAGCTGCTAGATGTTTGACACATTGCTCTTCTCCATCTCCTGCTTGAGAATCCCCACAGGTGCTCAATAGGGTTCAGGTCTGGAGACATACTTGGCCACTCCTACACATTCAGCTTCCTCATCAAGGCAGTTGTCATCTTGGCATTGTGTTTGGGGTCGTTATTATGTTGGAAATCTGCAGTACCATACTTGAATGTAGGCAAAAAAACATTTTTTTTTGGTTCTCCTCACCAGGGCGTCATCACACAAGCTGGACACCATCTGGGCCCAAGAAGTTTATCTTAGTCTCATCAGACCACAGGACATGGTTCTAGTAATTCATGCTCTTGGACACATTGTCTTCAGCACAAGGACACAACTTCTTTGATGGACCCTTGTGGGGTTTGTTCCAATGGAACCCGTCTTGAAAAACCTCTGTATGTCTCCGGCCACTGTACTGTACCTCAGTTTCAGGGTGTTCCTGATCTTCTTATTGCCGAGGCATCTTTGTGTAGAGCAACAATTTTAATTTCTTTACCATGAGGTTCCATGTTAAACATCCAGTGGTCAGTATAAGAGAATTGTACTCAAAGCACCACATTTTAACTGCTCTAATACAAGATACACATTTGTATGGTTCTTTCAAGCAGACAAAAACATAACCATGATAGATAGGACATGTGACTTTGCCTGTTTACATGACAGCTGTTATCACTTAGGGTGCACTCACTTTTGTTGCCAGCTATTTTGATAATAACTTATGGCCGTATGTGAAGTTATTTTTGGGGGACTGATTATCTCTTCATCATGGCACCTGTTGTATGTGGGGTATATTTGGCAGAAAGTTAACATTTTTGTACGTGGGGGGCGAAGGCTGACCCGTGTGGGGCGATCCACCAGAAAAGATACTGTATGTCAAATTGCTGAAGAAGTTAATGCTGTTGATGCTCGACGAGTCACGACTGTTTTGGCAGCAAAAGGAGACGAACACAATGTTAGTCAAGTGGTCATAACCTGATGACCTGGTGACCATAAAGCTTTTATACTGGTGCATATCATCTACTGGTCTAAATCTTTTCCTATCTTTTGATCATTCGATCTCATTCTCCTTTCCCAGGCCTTTATCTTAGCTGAGAAACCCATTCATATCCTGTCTTTGGTTAGAAAGTCTGCTGCTTTTTCCATCCAGTTTTCAGCCTAACGCATTGCTTTATTCCTTCTTTCTAATTCGTAGCACAGGTGCAGCAGTGAAGAGCGCCTCCTAGCACAACTCCACATCTTTACTCATCCTCCGTGTCCACCATCCTCGCATTGTCCTCAGGGACAAAAAGCAGCTTGGAGACTTTGCGCTCCTCTTCCTCCATCCGGGCCAGTTGGCTGCTGCAGTTGACCATCACCCCGTTCTTCTCGCCTCCTCGACGTTCCTCCATCTATTTTTTTCTTTAAGACTATTTCTTTTTTAGTCACAGGGAAAAAGTCCAGAGGAAGGTGGGATTTAATTTTTTATTTTCCTTTTAGAGGCACCTTAAGAAGCTTTTAAACCAAACCAGCATTACTTTGGTTGCTTTCTTTTTATAATGGGGACTCGAATTTCAGGTCAGACTGAACCTATAGCCGCATCTCCTCCACATTCAATTGTGCGGTAAACTTTGAAATGGGTTGAAGATGCTTTGAATATCAAGATCGCCATGAGTTTAGCAGAGTGGCATTCCTCGTAAAAGTCTCGGCTCTTCTATTCTGGGACTAACTTCGAGTTTTTCGAGAATTTCCAGAATGCCTGTTCGATACGCAAAAACTTTGTCACGACGTAACGCCGAGATCAGGTCATAACGCGTTTATTCAGCTCTTTCACAACGATTTTACGACGGCTTATTTATGATAGGCATTTTAACCTACTTTAACATGTCCTCTCTTTCTTCTTCTTTTTCTTTTTTCGCGGTTGATTTTGCGACTTTATCGACGCCATTGTGTTCCACAGAGGCCTCTGTATGTGATTTATACTGTGCAGGGTTCGAGGTTATAATCGAAACGACAGTAAAGGGTAAATTAAAGATGATGATGATGATGATGATAATTAGCGGTCTTTAGCGCTTTGTACAGCTTGGCCCCCGGAATGCCATAAGGCTCATGTCAGGGTTATTTACAAAATTTTTTCTTATGGTAAATATTAGACAATTTGTGAAACCATATTTACAATTTAAGGTCATATCGCTAAATGACACAATGCATTCTGGGTATTCGGTGCCAGCTAGAAGGTAAACACGATCGATTGCGGTGCATTATGGGACTTTGAGAGTGCACTGGGAGTTTACACTGGGAGATTCCAGTGAAGCGTACGAATAGATGAGAAGTTCTGAGAAGAAGATGGCGAAGGAATAATGTAGGATCAGACTAATACAGTTAATACCTTGGTACTCTTCGGGAATTCTTTCCAGAACTCGTGCTGAAACTGACGAGTTCCCGAACAAGTCTTTTTTTAACAAAATGCAGTTCTATACTGTATAAAGAAAATGCTTAAAGGCATGATTTAGGCTTAAAATGCACAGAAAGAAAAGAGGACGCCATGACACCGTTCAGACTCTTCATGCATGTGTTTTACCACGAGACTAAAGCGCTCATGTGACGAGTACCAGGGTATTACTGTATTTCATCGCTCACATATCATTATTCAAATCCGCCATCAGTGTAACCTCTGGATGCTATCGTTACTGCGATTTTTATTTATTTTTTATTTTTTTAAACAATAACCTGAATATTCACACCTCCATTAACCCCCGTTCACGCCAGTCAAGCCGACAGTGACGTGAGCAGCACGAACATCAGCCGGGGAATAGAAAAAGACTAAAATTAATATTCCTAATAAACGTGAAAAGAAGACACTGTAGTTGTAGACATTACGTGGAGGGTTTGTTAAGGTTGAATAAAATCTGTATATAATGTTAGTTAAGGAACTCTTTCAAGAAAGTGTTACCATGATCCTTTTTTTCTTGTGAAGGTGAATAGGTTTGATGTTTTTTTCAGCACAACTCCCCCGAAGCGTTTCTTGCCCCTCGTTTGGTAACTTGGCACCAGGTCGATGTGATCTGCAGCTCGAGCTGTAGCGAAGTTGAATCCTAAACCTGGAGTTCTTTTCATGTCTCTTATGAAAGTGCCTGTCATTCGTTTGCAGAGAAAAAAAATCTTGGAAGAACAGATTATGGTTTCGTTTGATGTTCGGATTGTGTTTTTTAAATTTTTTTTATGTAGTGCGATCGATTTGAAATGATGGATGGGTAGATGAAGTGATGGATGGGTAGATGAAGTGATGGATGGATGGCGTGATAAAGGGATGGAAGCAGAACGTATCGATGTAGTTTGTGAACGATGACTATCCATTTGGTAGGTTTGAAGAAAAGCTCATGTCCATGTGGTGCTGAAGGTCTTCAGTCTTGTTCCAGAATGTAAAAACGTTCTTGATGGTTCACGTACGTGGTGACTGACAGGAAGTACCGAATACAGGAAACGATGTGAAGCGGCCAGCTGGCGAATTCTCCGCCTCGTTAATGGCGCAGGTTTCGAAGCGTTTTTTTTCCTGTTTGTTTGTTTTTGCAGTTAGATTTCTGTTCTTTGTCACGTTTTTGTTCAAAGTGCTCTTATATTCCTTTGGCCAGCATTTAATCATTTTCTTTTCTTTATGAATGAAATTCGCTTTTTTTTTTTTTTATTCTAATGTGATTATGCAATCGCATTACAAACACCTTCTAATCCTGATTCAAGTACACCTTGATCAACTACCTCACTCTAAATTTCTACAACTTCCTGTATTTTTTAGTTGCCCATTAGGTATCCGGGATGTGCGCATACAAATTCCTTATTTATTTATTTGAAAGTTTGTCGATAGTTCGGGAAAAAAAAAAAATGTCTAGTTTTGTACAGTATGTATATTTCACGTAGTAAAAAGGACTGTAATGTACAATTTTTTTTTTTTTTTATTTTTTTTTTTTTATTTTATTTTAAAAACAGTTCATGTGCAATACCCTCTGCTCTGTGTGCTTACTTGTAACTGTATCTAGCTACAATATGTTAGCTGTGTGTTCCCCAAGGTAGAGAACTGTTAGGTACTGTCAAATTCAGTTCACGTCAAATTTCAGCTCGAATGAATGAATTTAGATTCTTTTATTGTAACTTTTTTTTTTTTTATTCAGTTCTTTATTTTGTGTCACAAAAACTGATGTGGAACTAGGCAGAGGTGTATGATGTACATGGATAATGGATTGTTTAAGGCTGAAAGACTTTAAAGTAAAAAATAAAATAAAATCCCCAAAAGCCTACTGGTGTAAGCTGGGCTGTAATTTTTGTGAGCAATACTGGCAATGCAAAATCCTGACTCCGTGTGCTAATTATTGCATATGGACGTAACTCAGAAGTGCACTACTAGAATAAATGCACTGGGAACGCACCAAGCCAATGTTTAAAAACATGTACTGCAAATAAAATACTTCTGTTGGAATCTTTGTTTGTTTTTGTTCATTTTTTCTATTTGCTCATTTGCATTTAAAAGTATGGCTTTTGGCAAATGCCCTTGTCCAGAGCACCTTAGACTGATTTCATTTGTACAACTGAGCAAGGATAAGGGCCTTTTTCAGGGTGGGATTCGAACTCTCAATCTGCCAATTAGAATTCCAAGGTCTGAGCTTCTTCCCAAAAAACTCATCAGCACTGATTTAAAATTTCGCCCACTTTCTTCTTCTGTTTTCATTACAGGTATATAATACACACCTGTAATATGTACTGGCACACCTGACTTTTCCAGCCATTTGTTGCTCTTCCACAAAGTTGGGGACACACTTTGTCTACATTGAATTTTCTCTTTATTAGAACTAGGAGACCCATGCCTGTTCCAGAAGATATCGTTTGGAGTGAAAGATCTCCTCCTGTAGAGCTCCAACCTTATTGGTCTCCCCACCTCACCTGCATCAGTACCTGACTTTGCTAACACCCTTATGGGAAAAGGAGCACAAATCTCCATGAAATCTACTGAAACATCTTTCTAGAAGTGTGCAGCTTATTATGAATGCAAATGAGGACTACATTTTAAAGGATTTTTTACAGACTCTCTCATCCAGTGCTACTATAAATTGAGCAGTGGCAGCTTATGTCCACGTTAACACGTTTTTGTTTGAAAACGCATATTTTTTCTCCGTTTTGGCCTTCTGTCCACACTGAGATGATGGTTTAAGTCAATGAAAACAGCTTTTTTTTAAAACGCTCTCTACAAAAGTACATAAGTTCAGTTTGGAAATCCACTGGGCTATCCCTTACCTGTATCTGAATCCCATGGTCAGGTGTCCACAAATCCGTCTGTGTGTATTTATCTACATTTACACTTCATCCTCATATTGTTCATGATTTATTCATATGAGAAGCCAAAAAAAACACCTTAAAAAATGAGTCTGTTATCCAGTTTTCCATTTAATTGCACGTATTTGTGTACAGATACATAGCACCACACCAACTGGTCGCGATTCCCAAAATATGAATAACACATCAGCACATTGAAATGGATTGTGTATGACATGCTAATAGGTTCAGAAATCCTAAAGAAAATGTTTGAATGAATCCAGAAACAGACGTGTGTGAGAAGCTAGAGCAACAGTGCAAATGAACAAAAGAAAATCTGTTGTAAATATGGCCGTGTGTCATATCCGTCATCTACTGTTCCTATATCAAGAAGAACAAAATGCTTTGTTTTTTTATTACAATAGTTCAAATTCAATTCAGTGCCTGATTAGAAAACACACCCAACATGAAACATACAGACCGCAATCCCTATCGAATAAATCCGAAATTTCAATGAACCAACCAACACAGTGAACACATTCTAGTAACATTTATATTAATGACCTCTAATTACTTTCTTAAATATCGCATCAAGTTGGAGAAAATCCGTTTCCGTGTTTTGACTTTAAATCTCACATTTTAATATAATACACCACATTTCCAGTTTTAATTCCGAATCAGCTCAAGCAATCCAGGTGATTCAACACAAAACCTCAACAAAGGCACTGTCAGTACAATTCTTCCTTTTTTTCCAGGGCAGATGTCACGCCTTAATGTTCGCAAACCAAATAATACCAGCTCTTTATATAGGCTTTGGTTATGAGTGATCTTTAAATGTTACATTCGTTGGTAGATTTTTTTTTTTTCCACCTGGACTACAAGCTGGAGGTGTAAACATCTGGTGAAACAGCCTGGTATGAACTGGCAACCCTAACATCCACAGTGATACATTGGAGACGTCCATCCATACATAATCGTTCATCCTATAGGTCCTGGTTGAGACAATCAACAAACATGAGGTTAGAGAAATAGTCCTGGAATAAACATGGAATTTCAGTCCATGCACTTCTAGAGTCTAGACCTGAGGAAATGCAGAGACTGTGCTGTCCACAGTTGCCACACAGACTGCTTCTTGGACAAATTCCATCACGTCCTAAACAACACCGAAACTAAATGTCACTCGTTCTGGTGAGAGCCAGGTCCCCGAGTGTAGAAAAGAAGTCCTCCATCTCTTTTTCCAGGAGCTGGTTCCGGTTCTCGGCATCCTCCCGGGCTCGTTCCGAGTTCCTCAATTTGATTTCCAGCATTTTGTGTTTCTTGTGTTCCTGTTCCATGTCATGCTGTAATCTTTCCATTTGGCCACGGAGCAGTGTGCTTGATTCTTCCAGCCTGCACAAAAAAAAAAGGAATCAAGGAAACTTTGTCTCAAGATGTCATATTGAGAGAGACAACATACGATTTTGTTCATTTCAGGCTACATTCACATTAATCCAGATGTATCAAAAACAGTATTTTTTTTTGTTTTAGAATGTTTTTATTTACATTGCCTTTTTCAAACGTTTTCCAAAAACTGTTTATCCAGATACCGAAAAGCTTAAAAAACACTCACGTCCCTATACTGTGCAATGATGTACAAAGGTAAAAACTGTTGACTTGTTTTCGTTTTCAATAATAATTACTTTAATTCTGTCAAGGCGTTTAATATTTATGCCATTTGGCAGATGCTTCTATCCAGAAAAACTTACAATTATCTCATTACACAAACGAGCAGTTAAGGGGTTAAAGGTCTTGCACAGGTGTCCGATTTGAGAATTTCAGAGGTGAAATTTGAATTACAAGGTCTTAGCCACTTCCCAACAAAAATCTCAGGTTTGTTGTGGGTATTAATTTGGGTGAGCATTTCTTTAAAAGCTAATTTTCGCTTCTCAAACATGCCATCCAGGTGTGTACGGAAGGCCAAAATGTAGAGAAAAACATGCATATTTATCCAAATTAATGTGAAGGTAGCCTATAGGGATACAACTATGGAAGACCATAAGAGTGTCAGACTTACTTGTTGATTCTGGTTTCATAAACCAGTTTCTGACTGGTCAGCTCTTCTTTCAGTGCAGCAACCACACTGGCCAATGATGGACTTTCATCAGTGTCTTCTGCCATGACTGTGATGACTGGCACTATATTGTGTATATTGGTGTCGCTGCCGCAGTTTGACACCATGTTGCCAATAGCATCCTCTTGCTCAATGTCGTTTACGTCCTCTACAGTCGGTCCTGGCTCCCCAGAATTTTCAGTATTTTCAGTCTCTGTACTGATGTCTGCTTCTAAGTTTTCACTTCCTGCTATTGAGATCTCACAAGACATGGTTGACCGAATGCTTTCTTCACCAGGAATATCCCCGGGACTTGACGTGTAGGTAACATTGTCATAGGTTGACAGTCTTTGGGATGGCCCAGTATCCTTTGCACGTTCACCTGTAGAAGTTCGACGATGCCCTCTTAATGATGAGAGTCCATTCATGAGCCAGTTTCCACTAGTGACATTGGCAACATCTCCTGAGGGGCCAGCATTTTTGGCAGGTTGTGGTCTTGGTGTGGAACCCTTGAAAGTATATTTCCAGGAAGGTATTGTTTTGGCTTGCTTGCTTGGGCTGATGGCTGTCTCAGCTTTTCCTTGGGGGGCTGATTTAGGTGACGAGCTTGTCGGGATACCATCTAGGGATGAGGTACTGCTGCTGCTAGGGTTGTCACTAGTGTTAGGGTTCTTCCCAGGAGGGGTCAGGCTTTGGAGATCTTCCTCAGAGATCCAGCCGACAAGGTTGGACTGCTGGTGCTGTTGGCACTGTGATCTCCCCTCCATGGAAACTTCCAGTGCTTCAAACTCCTGGTCAGGGTACAGCTGATCATGCTTGCTGATGAGGACAGTCATGAGATGCTGGACCAGAGACGTACCTAGCCGAATGTGATTAAAAGGTAACTCAGGAGCTTTATTTCCATACTTAACAACAGATTACTGATGCACCATAAATTGATGCCCAAAGTCGTACCTTCCATGATTGCTACCGGGTCCTCCATTTTAGGACGAAGAATATTTGGCACAAACACAGTGGCCAAATTCTGTACACTCATTTTGTTTTCGCCAGAGTGTGACTGTACTTCGTCGAGAAACCTGAAAGTTCAGACACAAGAAATATTTTACCAGTCTGGGAGAAGATAGGGTCACTAGTCATTACTGAAGCCTTTACTGTAGACATACTTGCAGATATATTTTAGGAGGTTGTAGTTAGCAGAGGGAAGTGTCTTCACTTGCTGAATTAATTCCTGCAGCCCCTGTAAATAGTGGATCATGTGTTGATCATGCATCCAAAGGTTAATTCCACCGCAGCAGTGTGTACATAATACCACAAATGCCAATGCGTTGCAACTTGTTGGTTAAAACTTGTTTGGTTAAAGAGGACAGTGTTAGCAAAGTGTTAGCGGAAAGTTATTACTTGCCTCATCTTCATCTTTGGCCAAAATCTGAGAACAAGTAAGGAAATCATCATACTTGCAGAAGGGAATGACTGGCTCAGGCAGCTCTCTGAGGTAGAGCTTCAGCAGGGATGCCACAGTGTGGACATCAGTGTTGCTACAAACCATCAAAGCATTAGTCATAATAGTGTTTAGCCACGTAAGTTCAATATCAAGTAACCATTTTAGCCCTAGCATCAGGGTTGAAAAGGTAATCTAAGTATGTTAAAGAACACCATGAACACACAGTCACACAATCAAACCAGTGGGCAACTTGGGGAAGTGGAAGCTCAGTGGTTAAGGCTCTGGGTTACTGATTGAAAGTCTGGAGGTTCAAGCCCAAGTAATGCCAATCTGCCAATCTTGTCCCCTTTAGCAACTAACTTTATGGGCAAATATCAGACATCTAGTATTGTTTTGGTCCCCCTTTTGGTGCCAAAAGAGTCGTGACTCGTCGAGCTTTAACAGCATTAACATCTTCAGCAGTTTGAGCTACAGGAGCTTGTCTGTTGTATCGGACCACACGCCTTCGCTCCCCACATGCATCATCGAGCCTTGGCCACCCTTGTTTCTGTTGACGATTTACCACTGTTTCTTTTGATATATTTTGTCCACTGCGGACTGGAAACACCCCACAAGAGCTGCAGTTTCAAAGATGCTATGACCCAGTCGTCAAGCTATCACAATTTGGCCCTCATCAAACTCACTCAATCCTTACGTTTGCTAATTTTCCCTGCCTCTAACACATCAACTTCAAGGACAAAAATTTTACTTGCTGCCTAATATATCCCACCCACTAGCAGGTGCTATGATGAAGAAATAATAAGCGTTATTCACTTCACCAGACATTATGTTATGCCTGGTCTGTGTATATGGCAACAGTGCAAAACTCCACATAGACGATGAACCATAATGAGGCTCTAACATCTACTATCCAATATACAGGATATCATATCTTTTCATTTTATGGTTATCCAACTGTAAAATTAATTTCAACATATCTTCAAAATGTTTCGACCAAATCCTGACACAAAGGAACACCGACATGCATGTACTAACATGCAAAAATATCCCATACCTGTCAAACTGAGGTTTCTCTCCATAGTCAAATGCATCTTGAAGCTCTTTGACCAAATTGGCCTGGCCTGGCATCCTAAAGAGACCCTCCTCATCGAGTCCTCGCTCGCGAATAAAATTCACACACTGCTCAACTAGAAGCGGAGCAAGCCGAACCCCGAATTTCTTTTCGTACTGAACTGTGTCCTCCAAGCCTTGTCCAAAAATTCCTGTCAAGAATTGGACGAAACAGAAGAAAGCCCATATGACATAGGTAATTAATGCAATGAAGTATTGACCCATAACATTCGGATGTTATATTTCTGCAATTTGTAATTCTAAGGCTTCATCTAGACAGCAATTGAAAAACCTGTTCTTCTCCATCTGAAGTCCAGACCACATTTTTCAAGATACAGCTTGTGTGCAGCACAATCACAGCTTTCATATACTGGGCAAAAATCATAATAGTTTAAAGAAGAACATAAACTACAAAAGGTCACTCGTTGTTCAGTTGCAAAAAAATGCATATTTTTGCTTTTCTTCAACATCTGGTCCCTGGTATCCCATTCCTATGTGCCGCATGGTGCTTGTCTCAATGGAGAGATAGAAATAGCACACTCTCGCACTCGTTGTCAGTGTTAACGACTCTGTTTTGTCCAAGCTTCAAAGCAGATCTTGAAAACTGAAAACTTTTACCAAAAATGGATTAAAGATCCAATCCTTATTACGCAACACATCAGTTTGTTCCTTTGAGGAATATCGGTGGCTGGCATATAAACCCCATGGCGTCAGTGATTCTATTTCTATTTCTATAGTGGGGAAGTTAGAAACATTCCTGACACTCCATGGTAAGGGAATATCTCTCTGGTCGCTACTTGGAATGTACGCTAAATTTAGTCTTCATGAAATCTACATATTGATGTATAATAACTGTAGTAGGTTAGTAAGTCCAATGGCACAGTTAGATTGGGAGTTATTATACTGTATAAAAAAGTATTGGGACACCATGAATTTCAAGCCATAAGTGGTTCTTCCCCAAACTCTTCACCCAAAGTTGGGGGCACACAATTGTATAGCATGTTTGTGGATACTGTACTATTAAATTTTCCTTTACTTGATATTGAAGACCCAAATCTTCCAGAATGACAATGCTCCTGTGCACAAAGCACAAATCTATCTATCTATCTATCTATCTATCTATCTATCTATCTATCTATCTATCTATCTATCTATCTATCTATCTATCTGTCTGTCTGTCTGTCTGTCTGTCTGTCTGTCTGTCTGTCTGTCTGTCTGTCTGTCTGTCTGTCTGTCCAAGTGTACAGTCTGTCTCCTTGCAGCAGCTAAATGACTACGACAACATTTTAATTTGTAAACTACATTTCAACCATCCTCATCAAAAAATCCTCATTGTCACAATCACAGTGGACAATCCTTCCCCAGACCACCAGAGGGCAAATATTCCCTTTTTGTTCTTTCTTGAGTACAGTGGTACCTCGACATACGAGTGCCCCAACATGAGTTTTTTGAGATACGAGCAGTCACTCGGTCAATTTTTTGCTTTGATACACGAGAAAAAACTTGAGATACGAGCTCGAGACGCTGCTGCTAGATGGCGAATCAAAGCCAGAAAGCGAAGATTGTGACGAAAATTAAGATAAGCAAAGAAGAAAAAGTAAAAATGTTAAAGTTTAGGGATACATAGTGTGCAGGAGTAATAGTAAAAAAACGAGTTTTCCCTCCGCCTCTGCTAATCGCCCTTATTATATCTTTACATTCTCTTTTATTATGGTTTTATACAATATTTGTCATTTATAAATACATTTTCTCATTCAAAAACACGTAACAAAAACAACTGGGGTGGCATTTTGGGGGCTGGAACGGATAAATGGCATTTCAATTAATTTCAATGGGGAAATTTGCTTTGAAAATACAATTTCACAATACGAGCAAGGTTACGTAACGAATTAAACTCGTATGTCGAAGTACCACTGTATTTGCGACTTTCTGTATTTGTCTTCCGCGATTAAGTTTCATTGTTTTTGCCCTGGTTAGCTATCAAGTATTGTATCACCTATTGTGACTCTGAGTCATTGTATTTGCATTTGCGAGTTGTTTTGGTTTTCAAAAAACTTTCCTCACCTTGCTTTGTCCTGCCAGTGTCTAGTCCTTTGTTCTACCTTTCTTTTAGTTTTTTGTTTGAGTTTCCATTAGAGGCCCACTTTACTTGCAATTGATTCCTTGGATTTTTCTGACTAAAAAAACTAGGACAATTTGAACTTTTGGCTCCTTTTTAGTTCATGATCCAATTCGAGCACCTTTTGTAGATCACAATGGAACAGTATGTGTTTGCACCAATCTTATATACAGTATAGGGAACAGTTTGGGATGCTGGACTTCTGATTGTTCAAGTCCTGGCACTAATAAGATGCCAATGCTGGGCCTTTGATCTTGAAAGGCCCATAAACTCAAGTGGTCATGGGGACAAAATGAGAACCTTGTAATATGCTGTCATTAAGGGCATCTAACAAATGCTGTAAATGTACACATTTGAGTGTATAAGCCCTGATAAATGTCCTGTTTATGGCTTAAAATAATCATAATGGAAAGATGATTGTGATTAGGTAAGCAGGTAACCATGTTCTCCAGGTTTTTACCTCCTCCCAAAGGAGCCCATATGACTCGTCTAATAGCCTTCACCCAGTCATCCATATCGTTCTGGGAGTTGGCCATGAGCAGAAAGGTCTCATGGCTCACAGGTGTCTTGTCTTTTTCACCAGCTGCACCTGAGAAAAAAAGAGTATCACAGAATATGTTTGAATGCCACGAAACACTTGATTCATTTTGAGGTTTGTAGCAATTTCCTTGTGATTTTCTATGTATGTTTGTATGTATGTATGTATGTATGTATGTATGTATGTATGTATGTATCTATCTATCTATCTATCTATCTATCTATCTATCTATCTATCTATCTATCTATCTATCTATCTATCTATCTATCTATCTATCTATCTTCATAACAGTATAATATCTTCATCTAACCTCTTAAAGATGAGGTGTATTAGAAAAATGGCAGAATTCGGTCATGTGTTCGTAGTGCTACTCAGGATTTTTCACATGCCAACACACCCACCCACACACACCCACACACAATACTGAAGTGCAAAACACACATACTTGTATTAAATAATATTTGCTTTTTGCATGTCAACTCTCATGTACATTTATTCATTCATTCATTCATCTTCAACAAATGCTTAATACTTTTTGGGAATTTGGAGAATCTGGACATCTAAAATCTTCCCTTTTCTATTAACACACTAAAGCAGACAACATAAAATGTAAAATACAATACAAGACACCTACTAACAACAGAGGTGTAAAGAGTACCTAAAAATCCTTCTTGAGTAAAAGTATTAAAGTGTAGAATTAAAACCTTACTGTAAAACTTACTCCATTAGAAGTTAAAATCACCAATTCCAATATGACTTGAGTAAAAGTCTTTAAGTATCTGAATTAAACAGTACCAGTTAATTTGTAATTTTTCTTCCCCTAAACTACAAATCAAATTGTACACCTCAATACTGCATTAACCAACAACACAACAGAATCTTCAACCGCTCAGAATAAAACAAAGATCAAACAAGCCGGTCTAAAAAGAAATAAAGATGTAAAGAGATCTTCAACCACAAAGCAGAAAGTCCATTAGTATGCAAATTACAAAAAATGTAATCATTTTCGATAAAATATAACAAAATATTTTTAGCTGTGATCTGATGCAGTCTCAGTCTCTCTCAGAGAGGGCCAACATCTTTATTCAGCTTCAACAAAAGCTGGTTCTCAAAGTTTTTAATTTTACTTAAGCTTTTTTCAACTGAAAATGATGCCAGCAGTGTTAAAAAAGTTATTCGTATATTGGTAGAGGAGTGCTGCGCCTTAATGATATCAACAGAGGTGCAAAACATAATACCGCTCATTGTCAATTTAAATATGGTGAAGTAAAAAGTACATTTACTAAATCATAAATGTAGTTAAGTGAATAAAAGTTGCTTTGATAGTCAGTAAAACTACAAAGCAGGTAAAAAAATTACTTAAGTACAGACGCTCCTCACCTTACGAACGAGTTATCTTCTGAAAGACCGTTCGTAGCATGAATTTTTCGGATGTTGTTACTGTGTTTGTTATTGACTAGGCATATCTCCTAATAATGTAAGAGCTAAAAAATACTATCAAATAAACAATACAATATACTAAAACAAATCGAAATAATCGGAATACTGTATACAATAGTTTGTATTAAATAATAAAAATATATATCTAAAAATTAATAATAAAAAAAATCCGCCCTAGTCCAGTGTGCATCTTGTAGACTCGTTACGGTCGAAGACTAGCTAGCAGCGTGGCTCTCCTCTGTTTTAAATTTTTCCGACTCCATACAAATTTCACTTTGAGGACAGGTTTGTTTGTATCCGCAAAAGTGCGTAAAGTGTCTGAGCGTCTGTACAGTAACAAAGTACATTTACTCAAATACTTTACACCACTGACTTACAATCTTACTTTCAATATAAAGAATGCTTATTAAGTATTTGCAGGAATTTGTTACAATCCAGTGCAGAATTATTTTCATGATTACTATAACATATACTATAACAATATTGACTTATTGGGATTCACTACTGACCCCCCAAGCATGGGAAAAAAAGCAATGAATTTGAGTTCACGTGTCATCAATTGCAATCGAAATGAAAACCTCTGGGAAAAACATCATTAGTTATATTAACTGTACCTTGCCGTGGTTGGCAGCAGTTATGCCCCATGCTGTTCTGGCACAGTGCTATATTAAGACCGTGCCAATCATTTGAACTTGTGTCCCTTGTACCCCCAAGTCAGACTCGGTCAAGCCAGCTTAGAAGAAATCATCCTGCGATGTTTGTGCCAATATGTTTTCACACAAAAAAAAAGCTATTATGTACATCACCAACTAGCCAGTAGTAATAATCAAATTTTTACAAATTTTCAAATGGTTAAAAAATTGGGTTCATTCACACCATTCCTAGAATATTGATGTAATCTGGTTGGTCATTTCTTTTCAAACAATGTGCAATAAAATCAAATAAAATCAGAAGACCAGTTATTCCAAGAGAAAAGACCCTGGCAAAACAAACCCCAAGCCTGTACTGGAGCTGCTGTCTTTCCTTTCCTCTGCTTGGTCATGTGAGTATTATGATGGGTTGAGCAGATGTTTCAGTGTCACAGTTACACTCTGTTCGTTTAAAGCCTGCATATTTTTGAGGGTAATTCCCTCAGCCTAAAGGCTTTTCCCACTGCTTTCACCAGCCTCTCGTTACTGGCATCATGTTAATGAGCAGTGCCATCATTTATATTCTATACAAATCAATGGAACATCCAGACTCTTTCAGCTGGACTTTCATAACAGTTGTAATTATGATGATGATTGTGTGTGACTTTGATTGTGACTTTAAAGCATTTCATTATCATCTAATGCCTCTACTACTATGTCAAAAATATCACTGATTCATTTTTATATACATAATTGTATACGTGGGTCGTGCATTCATTTCATTTAGCATATTAGCTTATCCAGCTAAAATGAATTCTTCATTGGCTTTTTTGTAGAAGATATAGAGATAAGTGGAGCAGTGGTAAAGGATGGAAGGACTAGTGGAGAAGTGGTTGGGAATTGGAGGAAGCATCGAAGGCAGCGTACTGCAATGGTAGAAGGTGGATGGACCAGTCGAGAAATGGTTGCGGATCAGAGGAGCATGGTGCAAGGGTTGCATATGGAGGGATGAATGAAACAGTGGTTGGGGATTGAAGGAGCATGGTACAATCCTAGAGGAGTGCTGGATCAGTAGATGAGTATTTTTATGAGTATGGAGCAGTAATAAATAATGGAGGGATGAGTTAAGCAGTGTTTGATGTTTGAGGGACCAGTCGAGCAGTGGTTGAGGATTGGATTGAGCATATGTACAGAGGTAGATGATTGAGGGCCCAGTCAAGCAGTAGTTGATGATTGAAGGGAGCATGTTACATTTGGATCAAAAAATGTAGGAGTGTTTGTAGTTCATGCTGTTATGTTTTGCTTTTCACCTCAGATATGGAAAATGGCAATTGAGTTTGGGCCAAGATGTGTGTATTGAGGCATTGTGTGGCAGTCATCTATTGGTCACGTGTGTAAAATCAACCTATGGGGAAGCGGAGCAGGTTATTTAAGTGTGTAGGGGGCATGAGGTGTTGTAACACACGCCCCCTTTGGTGTGAATGGATGCGACAATTGCAGGAACAGGTAGGTGCAGGTGAAGCATGCTGTAGAGGTTGTAAATGTTTCTTTTTTATCAGTACAGATTACGAGGTAGAGTGCTAACCACTTGAGCCAGTAATATTGGTACATTTGGATTGGCTGGTTGATTATTCCAGTGAATTAAAATAGATTGTAGTGTGTAGGGAAGTGAATGTATGCTCATGAACCATATGTTTTGCAGAGCTTGAGGCATTGGGTGTTCTAGGAGGTTTGCAAACCAGTGCAGTCATTATACAGGAAAATTGCTTTTGGTGGGTATGTTTAGCTTTTTATGAGGTAAGACCAATTTAATTTGGAATAACATGCTGTCACTCTTGGTCCAGTGAGCACATTGTGTGCTGTGAAGCTAATGTGACCAGCTGTGTTTCACAGTTATCTGGGCTGTGCTGTTGCTTCGCCTTGTTGTTTATTATGTTAGGCTTGTCCTGATGATTCCGAACCATTATTTGTTCCTATTGTTTTCATTTTAAGGTGTTATTTTGAACTATTTTGTATCATTGTTCTTATTGTATTGTGGAATTTGGTTGCTGTATTAATTTGGTACTGGTAGAGTGTTGTGTTTCAGTGGTGTGGTGGGGTGTGAGTACTGAGTTGCCTGGAGCCCTGCATTATTGTGTGTTAAGTCTTTTTTGGAAATACATAAAATTGTTTTTGTGAATTTCATACTTGCCTTGTGACTTTTAAATAGTGTAGAATGTTTATCAGAAGTGTGTTTTACTGGAGTTTAACAATTTATTGATGAAAAAAAGTGTTTTTATTGGTAACTCATGTCTCTGACCATACCTGTTCTGATAACAAACCTGTGTGACCTTTAGAGAAAATATTATGTGCATGGAGTATAGGCCCTAGGTGGCGTAGTTGACATAATATAAATTTTAATGGGACGAACTGAATGAGAAGATTGTTTGACTTCTTGTGGTCTCAGCTTAAGCCCTTTTCCACTTTGTCACAATTTGATACAGTCGGCAGGATTATTGGAATTTTGGCAGAGACATGGGTCTTAGTGCTTGTGAGCGAGTAACTTGTTTTCTTTCCCTTTCCCTTATACTGTTTTTTCTCTTTTGATAGGGGCGAAGCAACAGTGCTGTGCAGGCTGGGAAGTGAATATTTGTCTCTTCTTCTTTGTGTTAAGAGGTGTTCCTTTTTCCCTCTCTGGTAAAAGTAATAAGTAGTAGAATTTTGAGACCTTGTGGCCCAGCTTAGGACAGATAATGAGAAACTACGACAAGAGCAAGTAGAGAATGTAGGCAGTGCAGCCATAAGTGCTAAGGGTCCTGCTGCACCTCCACCCCTAAAGCACAGGGGGCAACAGTGCTCTGGTTACTGATCATATCATTTTGATCCCTAGGGAAAAGTGATGTCCAAAGTTTAGTGGTAAGTTGGGCATTACTGCTACTGAATGGGTAGAGGAGGTGCAAACCTGTATGCGTATTCGATATCTTACCACAGCTGAACAGGCATTCTTTTTGTTTGATCCTAGAGGGGGAAGCAAGGGAGGAGATGTGGTATCGCTCGAATCAAGAGTGCAGAGACCCTTATAAAGTCATTGGTGTGTTGCAAAAACTGTATGGTTGTTCAATATCATATGTGTTTTGTGTTATGTCTGATATATACAGGGTCTTTGGTATCTAAAATCACAGAAAATTGTTTTTTTTGCTGCACTTTAAGGCATGGGGCAGAGATAAGTTGCAGTCTTGTCAGTGGCTAAAGCTTGGAGCAGCAAATGTACTTTCAATTCCCTATATTGGGTAAATTGGGCTCGAGATCATAGATGGTTTGTAGATGGTTGGTCCCAAAATGGGGGTTCAGGAGCATAATAAAGTTGTGGATTGCTGATGGCTTTTAAAGGGGCCTATGAATGTTTGAGGATTGATGTTGAGGATGTCCCCTTGGGAGATGCCCAATGGGGGAACCTCTGGAATTATAGTCAGAGGGGTCAAATTCTGTAGTATACCAAGTTGTGCAAGCTCCTCAAGAAAATGGTACAGTGTATACCAGAAATGATCTTGGGAAGTTAAGACATGTGCACCATTCCTTATCAAAGTTCTGTTTGAGTCAGTATTCTCCTTTGGAGGTTTTCTCTTCTGATGCATCTCGTATTGTGGTAGGACGAGCTAGTTGGGGTTATGGATGGTTGTTCCAAATGCCCCATAGGTTCATTTGGTTCCAGCAGTGATTATCAAACCCCTGTAGTGGGTGAAGTTGTGACTGTGCAGGAGAGTACACTGCCCTCTGGGAATGATGGAGCCTGTGCTGCCATTGATCAGGATGTGCTAGCTGAACCAGTGTTATAGGTCCATAGGTTCTAGACAGAGAATTTCACCATCTCGCCAAGACAGCACTGGTAGAGAATAGTGCCCCAGCTGCATCTCTTGTTACTTTTAGTAGTGTCTTTGGTTTAGACCCTGGCATTAAGTTTCTTTCCTCACCATCAGGGGCGATTGTACAAAAGGTGAGGGTAAAATGTAGTGATGCATGATGTGGTAGTCATCCATTGGTCACAAGTGTAAAATCAACCTATAGGGAAGCGGGGCAGGGTATTTAAAGAAAGTGTGTAGGGGCATGAGGTGATTGGTTTCATGAAAATTTCATGTGTATGGAGTTCCTGGGGTAATAGGCCCTAGGTGGCGTAGTCGACATACGATTCATTTTAAGGGGATGAACCAAAGGAGAAGATTGTTTTACTTCTTGTGGTCTCGTCTTAAGCCCCTCCCCGCTTTGCCACATGTGGTTTACGAGAGTATGGAGTGTGTCAGTCTGGCAGAGACCTGATAAGATAAAAATGTTAACCGGTCTATAAAGAGAAAGCATGATTAAAAGCTTATGCTGATGTTTCTAGGCTGGAATTGATGTGTATGTGTCTGTGTGTAAAAACTGAAGGAAAGGAAGCTAATTCAGTGCCAGTAGAGCCAGAACGTAGTGTTAACAACATTTGCGCCTTAGATCAAATTGACTGTGTTATGTAGAGTGTGAAAATAAGATTCAATCCCTGTAGCTGTGGGACTACTAAAGCATATTCCCTTTCAGATATTACTGCACATTTAATCATTCCTTGAGAAGTACATGGTGTATCCTGCTAGGACTACTTCGTCAAGTGAAAATAAATATCTGTTTATTTCACACTGCGCATGAACACAAGACAAATTCATTCACAACGTACATTCATTCCATTTCACAATATACATCTTTTTCCTTCCTTTTCTACTGTCTCCCTGTAAAAAATATAATGCAAGGAAAGATTTTCCTCTGACTGTTACACAACACTGACACGAGTCTCCTTTCAAATATTATAATTCTACATTTATACAGTAGCATTTTAAAAAAGCCAATATCCAAAATGACTTACATTACATTCATACAGCTGAGCAGTTAAGGGCCTTGCTCAGGAGTCTAGGAGTGGGAGCTTGTTGAGGCTGGGACTTGAACGTGACCATCTGATTCAAAGTCCAATCCGTTAACCACTGAGCTACCACTCCTCATACACTAATACACATCTCTTTACAGGAACCGTTATACACCAATTCCATATTATACGCATTGTTTTCTCTGTTAGTTTGAACTATCTGTCATTAATCATCTATGTTGTTAGTATGGAAATGCGTAAATAATTGCACTAATATAACCCTTTGACAAGCTTTGCAGTTGGAAGAACCGTCAGAGCGAAAAGGCATAAGATAGGATACAGCAATTAGTTCATCCATCTCAGTTGGTCTTTTTTAATTATAATTATATGTTTATAATAAATATAATTAAAATGATTTAACTATTTTATAAGTAATAATTTATAATGAATTGATTGGTAAGTTGTTTATCCAAAACACAAGGCATTCTTTTCAAAGCTCTGTTGCAAATTGCTTGAATTTTCAAATTTTTTTATTGTTTTAAAAAATTTTTTAAACTAGACCTAATTTTTCACTAGACTATATCTTATTTTATATTTTATAAGAAAATAGATTTTATAAGAACCATATTGTAGGTTTTGTTCCGTCTTTTGGAACTCAACACATCTGCTGGTGTTTGAGATACAACAGGAAGGTCAGCATTAAGAGTTTCATTCACATAATCAGTGTCCTCCTAAATATTGTTCTCTGTACCAGACACTAAGTCTTCTCCTTTAAGTCCTTTTCACTTTTTATGAATGCCAAAAAAAACCTCATTGACAGATTCTGCTGTGCAGGCTTGTATATGTTTCCTCTTCCCCTATTTTGAGAATAATATTTCCCCTTTCTGTATGCGGTGTGAACTCCCTGGATTTCCTGGAATATTACGGTTATGGTTTATCTTTCGCTCACATACTGTAGTCACATCGCTGGAAAGAAGGTGACAGATTTTTCTCGAAATAACTTCTCTCAGGGTAAAACAACCCGAATATAAAACAGATCTAGCCTCACAAACTTGGTATTGTAAATGTAAAAAAATATATAAATAGACCATGTTGAGCCTTTTTTCTGCTAATTTCTGCTTCTTACCTGGGACAATCTCAAATAAATATCGGCCTGCATCCTCAGGATTAGCTGTGAGCTCATTCACTTGGCTTCCCTTCAGTGAGATGCAACCCTGTAAAGATTAAAAAACAAAACAAATGCAATAGTAAGTTAAAAAAAGCACAGGTGTTTTTACCCTCCTGTTAAATTTAGAACCATTTTTACCCTTGGGGTTAGTCGGAAACCAGTAATTGAAACTTCCAAAATTGGATTTTTACCCAAGTTTATGTTTCAGGTACATAAATAGCTCTTTAAATAAAGCACATAACCCCACAGCTCTTTACATTCACAGCATCTGGCAGGCAGCATTTTCCAGAGTGACTACTAAGCAGTCAAGGGTTAAGGGCCTTGCTCAAGGGTGCTGCAGTTGTAGCTAGGTGGTACTGGGATTTGAACGTGTGATCTTCCAGTCCAGACACAAATGCCCTAACCACTGATCAGCCACCTCTCACCATTCTGTTATACATCCAGAATACCTAATGCGGAACTACGCAAAAACATCCAAATCATGATAAAATCTCATTGATTGGCCTAAATTGGATTTTTTGTATTTTATTGGCTTGATTTTATTTTTAAGAACAGATTTGAAAGAGCAATTTCTGTTAACAAGAACAGTAACATATATTACCATCTGACTCTATTTAATTCGAAGTAAAATTAACCCAATTTTCACTGTCTAAAAGGATTTTATTTGTCTTGTCTAAGCAAAAATAATTTCTGGCTTTGAGAGCACTCACATTAATAATCCTGAAGAAAATGACAAAAGGACAATGAGCAGTCATGAATCAGCAGCTGTAGGTGACTATGACCTTGTCGAGATTATTAACCCCCACCCTTTGTCTTATTGTAGACTTATATCATTTGTGGTTTGCTATGCTTATAGCACAGCAGGACATTTTACCTTACTTGGGGCAATATGAGATGCCGTGGGTCATTCAGTGAAGGCAAATAGTGAAAAATTTTGCCTTCTGTCATTGTAAAAAGTTCAGAGGCTTCTTTTTTTAGCAGTGCGTACATTTAGAAAAAAATAATGATTACATGTTACCTTTTGCCTATTTAGTGCTTCAGCCATGTGAAGTACCAGGTATTTCCCAGTGAATTTACCAGTATACACCTGCATATTCCAGGCATAGCTCACCTTTACATTTGGTATTTGGCCACTCTGTTTGACATGTATTGTCTAAAGGAACAGTGCCCATGAAATGGAACCAGACATTCATCTACAGTGACATGTGCCTAGATTGTAAGAAAGCAGTAATTGATGGACCCACTTGCCCATACATCCTGTTCTGCTGCAAGTTTTTCAGTCATGTATGTACTGTATGACACCACAGAAAATATTAAATGTCTTTAAAGACATGGTGACTATTGCTCTTCGAATGTCAGCATTCCGAAGGCTTGCTGTGGCTTCTCTTTTTGACTCATCAACTCCTGCCAACATGTGCAACCCAATATAGGCTTGCAAGTGGGTCTTGTTCAAGTCTTTCCAACTGTACCCATACACATGCCTCCCCTCTAAGTTTGTCATGTCTGATTTTATATCTAAGATGAGGCTGACAGCGTATCTGGTATCTGGTAGCGTATCTGCCATTTGGATGACATTAGCAGCATTAAATCTTCCTGTCATTTAACATAGTAACTTTCCATTTTTGGAATGTGTCTGCTTATGGTTGAGAGACAACAGGAGGGTCAACATTAAGAGTTTTATTCTTATCATTCTCTGTCTCAGACACATTCTCCTCTAAGTCGGTTTTACTTTTACAATTTACTTCTTAGTTGCTTTGGAGCGTTTCTCAGATCAGAAATGAAATTCTCAAAACTAATTTTTCAACCTCCACATTATTTACTCACTTGTGCACAGCATGAAAACAATGCTCATTGCTTTGATCAAATTGCGAATGCTTTGGAACATTCATTCAATCTATTGTTTACAAGTGTCTGCTGCTTCCTACATTAAAAGTTGTTTATGTCATGGTGATTGAAATATACTATACTAGTTTTACCTGAATAGTCTTAACCCCTAAAACATCTCAAGATCAGTTCATGGCATAAGTCATTTAATGCGAAATAGTTAAACCAATTGTCATCATCTGTCAATCTTAAATTCCTATTAAACCTTTTTTTTGTAAATGTTTCTTGAATTGATTAATTGTGCAAATGAGTCTTGAATTTCACTAATGAACCTGACGACAATGTTGTGGTGGGCCTGATCTCCAACAATGACGAGACCGCCTACCTACAGGAGGTTAAAAACCTGGAGAGATGGTGCCAGGAGAACAACCTTCTCCTGAACGTCAGCGAGTTGTAAGGAGTTGATCGTGGACTTCAGCACGAAGCAGGAGCGGTCATACCAACCGTTAAACATCAGCGGGACCCCAGTGGAGAGAGTGGCCAGTTTCCGGTACCTAGGTGTTTACATCACACAGGACCTGTCTTGGTCCTGTCACATTAACACCCTGGTGAAGAAGACCCGGCAGTGTCTGTACCATCTGAGACGCTTAAGGGACTTTAAACTACCCTCTCAGGTGCTAAAGACTTTCTACACCTGCACCATTGAGAGCGTTCTGACGGGTAGCATCACTTCCTGGTCAGGGAACAGCACCATGCAGGACAGACGAGCCCTCCGGAGGGTGGCGCGTTCAGCTGAACGTACCATCCGCACTGAGCTCCTTAACCTGCAGGACATCTACAGCACGAGGTGCAGGACCAGAGCCAGGAAGATTGTGAATGACCTCAGCCATCCCAATAATGGACTCTTTTCTCTGTTGCGTTCAGGGAAACGCTTCCGCTCCCTGAAAGCGAACAAAGAGAGAATGAGGAGGAGCTTCTTCCCGCAGGCCATTCGGAGTTTAAACCAGGAAACACCCAGGATTTAAAAACTGGCCCACTCTTTCCATCATCACACTTCTTGTCTGCACATATCTCACTTTTCGCACCACGACACTTTAAACTCTGGACTCGCACAGCACAGTGCACTTTATATTTTACACCACACCATACCACACACGGACACTTTACACCACACCATACTGCACACGGACATTTTATGGACACTTTACACCACACCATACCGCACACAGACACTTTATGGACAATCAAAACCACCTTAAATTGTTTACTGTTGTTTACTGCTGTTCACTGTTTTTACTGCTTACTGCCATAAGCATTTTTTGTATATCTTTTTCTCTCATACATATATCTTTATATCTTTATATATTCTTATATTTTATTTTATATAGTTTTTTATACTTTATTTATCTGCCTTCTTTTTCTTTGTTTTATTTTTCTCCCCATCCTATTCCCTCATGCCGGACTGTTGTAAAAAGCATTTCACTGCATGTCGTACCAGGCAGGTATGTGTATGTGACAAATAAAATTTAATTTGATTTGATTTAAACCTTCAATTGCTTGGCATCAGATCAACTAATAATCATGATTATTAACAAGATGTTAAGGTTTTTGTTGGGAGTGATGAGGATGGTCAAGATTAGATATAAGTTTATTAGAGGGACAGCGCATGTTGGACGTTTTGGTGACAAGGTGAGGGAGGCGAGATTGAGATGGTTTGGACATGTGCGGAGGAGGGACATGAGTTATATTGGTAGAAGAATGATGAAGATGGAGCCACCAGGAAGGAGGAAAAGAGGAAGACCAAGGAGGAGGTTCATGAATGTGGTGAGGGAAGACATGCAGGTAGTTGGTGTGAAAGAGGCCGATGTAGAGGACAGGGTGGTATGGAGACGGATGATCCGCTGTGGCGACCCCTAATGGGAGCAGCCGGAAAGAAAAAGAAGATCAACTAATAATCAACAAGTTCTCTAAAATGGGTCAAAGGTGAATCTCAGAAACCAACAGAGCAAAACACAGAATTACAAATTCTAAAAATGGATGAACGAACACTAGTACAGTACAGTAAAAGTGTGAATATTGTCCATTCTCATGCTATCAATATAAATCAAATATGCAATTAAATGAATAAATTCGTGCAGCTGAAATTCATAGATGCCATACAGAAGGTATTCAGCTTTGTGCATAATCAAGCAGTGTAACCCAAACTGTAGTTTATATCAAGAAATACTGAACCGTCATACTGACAACATGACTAAACATTTTGTCGATCTTGTTTGTGAACAATGACAAAACGACTTATGGCAATGACGTTCATTGACGCAAATACTTACTTTTGAGAGATGAACTAAGGATTTTAAGAAAGGTAGATGCTTTTGCAAGAAATCCAATGTTTTGTGCTGTTTGTGCAAATTGTTTTGGGAAATATTGCAAATATTAAGGCTGATTTGGGAAATGCTCCAAAGCAAAAACAACAAAAAAAAACCTAACATCAGACAGTCGCAAGAAATGCTGTGTTTTAACATATAATTTGTTTATTGCTGATTATCATTAAGGTTTAATGATTGACCCAAAAAAAAAGATCTCAGAAGTTCAATGTGCACATTTCCATTTTATAACAAAACGTTCTTCGGCTTCTCCCGTTAGGGGTCACCACAGCAGATCATCCGCATGTTTGATTTGGCACATGTTTTTACGCTGGATGCCCTTCCTAACGCAACCCTCCCCATTTATCCGGGCTTGGGACTGGCACTAAGAGTGGCTGGGGTTGGTTCTCTGACCGGGGATCGAACCCGGGCCACAGCAGTAAGAGCGCCGCATCCTAACCACTAGAATATTTATTTAGAAATTTATCTGGGTTAGGGTCACAAATGATCCAGAGCCTATCCCAGGAACACTAGGCCTAAGGCAAGAATACACACTTTATCTGAAAAACTCCAAACATTTGCTGTCAACCTGAAATCTGGATCAAGCTGGAGATCTTGAGAGAACTGGAGACCCAATCTGGGCCCATGGACAAGACCCTTGAACCTTAGAATGATATTCCATCATGTTTTATGAAAAAAATGACTTTCAAATGGGTAAGTAAACAATCACATACAATCTTCTTCTTTCGGCTGCTCTCATTAGGGGTCACCACAGCGGATCATCCATCCATAATACTCTGTCCTCTAATCACATACAATAAATCAGTTAATTCAGTTTAAAGCTGCGGTATAATGGCATAGAAGATTCCACTACGACCTTTTGGTTCTCGATGTTTACATTTACCATTTCAAAAGTCACATTTATATCAAATTGGATGTAATATAATTTCCACACAAGCGATCTAAGGTTTAAAGGTCTTGTTCAAGCACCTACTAGTGACCCTCTGGTGGTCCCATTAATTTTACCTCACATCCTTTCAGTCAGTAGCAGAGCGAGGTTACTACCATGGCCAATTGAATAATTTGAATTTATCTGTATGTTATTGATGATGTGGCTCTTAACAAGTAAAAATTCTTGCAGATCAAATAAAATTAGGTGCAGTACGAATTCACGTCTTGCTTTTTCCACGGCACGTAGTTTTCCTGCTGCACTAACCACTTGGAATTCTATTGATTAAAGACAGGAAAGCAGACTGGTTTTGACATTTGCGCACACACCCTGCTGAGTGAAGCATTTGTGTCTGGGAGATTATTGACAAGCTCTGATGAGGAAAGCTGTCTGTCATAGACTTCAGGCAGAATTAGCTGCTCGCAAAAACCCGATGCTATTGATTTCGGCCACAGAACACTGACAACCGTTAATGTCTGTATTTGTATTCTGAGGAAGATGTCAATCATCTGGAAATGGTGATGGGCATGTTCAACCCATTGTCTGGAGCAAAATTACACCCAAATCAGAACGTATCTGAACAGCTGTAGCCTCCATGCAGTACATTGCATAAATTGTACATAAACATTAGGCCACATAGTGGAGTGGTTCAAAATATAATTAATTAGAATTAAAGCTTTAAATACTTTACATACCAAAATCTTAGCTCTTTTTAGTTTCTAGTCATCAGACATGATCAAAAAGCTAATATTAACCTTAAGTAAATCTAAAAAAAAAAAATACATCACATGAATCCATGTATATCTTATCAGTTACCGCTTTGTCACCCAGGACAAAATAAATAAGTGATAAACTGTGTCCAGAAGTAGAATTTTAGCTAGCTGTAGTGGTACAGAGTGGGGTAAAACACAATATACCCACTATAATTAAGGGGTAGCTTAGTGTTTAAGACGTTAGACTTCGGTTTGACAGGTTGTGAGTTCAATTCCAAACACTACCAACTGTCATTGTTGGGCCCATGAGCAAGGCCCTTAACCCCTCAAGTGCTTCAAAGTATAAACAAAATAATTGTAAGTCGTTATATATAAGTCTATTACATTTAGAGAATTTGGCAGATGCCCTTATCCAGAGATTGTTACATCTTTTGTATCATTTATACAACCAACCAGCTACAGGGTTGGGGGCTTTAATCGTAGGACCAGGAGGCAACTTGCTGTGGCTGGTGTTTGAATTTACAATCCAATGCCTAACCACTAATTGAACACCTCACCCAAAAGAAACTGAATATAAGCCCAAAAGGACAACAGATATATGTTTCCCAGAAAATTCTCATCTCTCACTTTTAATATGAGCATGTGGAGTCTACAATATGGTTGTAACAGACCGGGATTTTTGGGTATGGGGTTTTCAGTTCAGTGCACATGTGCACTGAATGCAACCGTTTTACGTGCAGAACATAGTTAAAATCTATGTTCCCACGGGAACATATTAAGTTTGAAAATATACACCGCAATGCCAGGGGTATAAAAAAGAATCTAGAGTTAGCACAGTGTCACTGTGGCTACTCACTCCGTACCGGAAATACAATTTGTAGTGTGTCGAAATACGATTTTTAGTGGGTTGTAAAAAAAAATCTCATTTTACTCGAATTTCTCTTTAAAGGAGAAAATCCTGACAATTCTGCATATAAATGGAGTGAATGAATGAAGGATGGAAGGAATAAAGACATTTGTTAAAAGTATGCTGAAATAAGTAGAACATACTGTATCTTTAGAAAATTCTATATTAAATGTAAAACACACACAAATGCATAGACACACACTTATATACAAATAAGGTCTAACAAATGTCAACTATTTGATTACATTTTTCATAAAATTTTATTTAATCATATTAATCTGATTAATTTATTAATTTAATTTCATTAATCAATTTGACTAACAAAATAAAATGTTTATTGCATTCATTTGATTTATTTTTTTTAGATATACAATTTTTAAAAAGTCTTATCAAATATAATTGTATATATTATTTAAACATTTTTATTTTTTATTTCATTAAAAATTGTTTTAAAAATAAACTGTTGACATTACAAATGTTAATCATTATAAACTGCATTAATAAAACACAATAAGCAATTTTATATTTTTAATTTTCTTCCCCTGAAATTCCCCGAACCAAAACGAATATTTACTCAAGCTGCTGGATACCAGGTTCCACGTTCACTTGGTACTTTGTGGCACATACTCATCCAAGTTTCTCAGCAGCCATGAAGACAGAACGAAGCAGCCCATATATATTAACAGACTCTAAATTTACCCTCCAGAAGTTGCCAGATCCCACTGTTAGCACAGCTTTTTCAGCAGCTTAGGCAATCTCATGCTGGGGCCAATCCAAACAACACTGAGAGTCTGGGAGAATCAACTCATCTTGAACATATTCTAATGCATGAGGATTTTAGGGGGTGGAGTGATTATTACTGACTTTGAGACATTGTAGAAAATGTATCTAGACAGTGTGTATTCGCATGCAGTGTTTCAGGGGGATATAATTTTAATATACTGGCATCCTGACCAGGACAAGAGTACTTTTTGTATTGTAAAATCAAATTTTTAATGTAAGGTGAAGGCCAGCTCAAAGTTTGAATACATCCCATTAAGCAAACCCTGCTCTTGTTTAAACCTCACTGAGCAGACAACTAACTTAAAGAAACCCATCACAATACCAGGTCAGGTCAAGAACTCATAATTGAAACAAGAAATCTGCCAAACTACTTGAACAGATGTGTGGCTCAGAACAAGATGATGCCAAAATTCAGTGTTGTGCTTGTTGATTACAAAGATTAGTCCTTGGCCACATTTTTCATTTTTAGCCATAATTCTCTAAATACAATGCTACTCGCATTGATTAAAATTGCATGCATACAATGGCACAACTGCTTCACATTGTAAGCACAATAACTAATAATTTCAAGGTCTACTTTATTCTAGCCCAATCACATCTCTAATAGCAATCAACAGATTTCGCTATTGAATTCGCCACTGCTTTATTCACCTGCACTGAGACTATTACTGTATATCGGGTGGGTGAAATGTCAGGCAATGTTTTAACATGTGACATATGGTGATTCTTGGAGGTTTTTATAAGTGGCACATGCCCTTTAAGTGCAGAAGAACATCACTTGAACAACACAAGAGATCAGGAAGACTTTTAATGAGCTCAACCACAAAATTGTTGTGCATGATATTCATCGGATTTTAATCCACATGATCTCACTTCCGCACCCATCCTACTCATCAGATTTGGCTTCTGCGGACCTCACCCTCTTCCCTAAGATGAAGATCCAGCTCAAAGGTCTAAGTTTTGACACGGAGATCCAGCATGAATTGTAGAAGGTCTTTGACACGCTTTAAAAGAAGACTTTCAGGACAAACATGGCAGGAATGCTGGGAGCGCTGTATTGCTGTGCAAGAGGACTATTTTGAAGGTGATAGTTTGTAAATGTAGATAAGTAAAGTACTTTCTTTTAAACAGAGCTAGTCTCGAAACCTTTTGATACCACCTTATAGCAGGTGTCACCACCAAATATGATGACAGGAGCATTTGAATGCTACCATTCAAAAGATTCAAATTTTATCTGTTCATTATAAGAGAGCTTTAGCAGACTCGTCTACTCATCCCCAAATGTACTTTAACAGGCAGCGGTCCTTAGGAAGCCACTTGCTATAAAATCTGTCAAAGTAAATGTGGCATTTGACAATCCAGCACAGCGATGTTTCATCCGGTAATTTCATTTCCTTCTCAGTCATCTGTCAGGTATCACCTGCAATATTTCCCCGGCATTATCTCATCCATCGGTTTAATTTAACACTATGTCTAAGACTAGCTTTGTTGTGTTTAGTTTTGCCCTGAATCCACCACAGATAGGAAGGTGTCCCGTGACACCAAGATAAACGTGTAACTATTCTGGGTGCTGGTAATGGAAGGCGTATTCAAATTGGATCCATGCCTTGACCTGGATATAAAAACCACACTGTTTTATGGTACTCTGGGTTAAAGACAAGTATGAAGACACAAATAATATTGAAAGGCAAACATTTTTAGATGATTAACACCCACTTATGACTTCTTAGTACATAGATGCCAATTTTCATGATTTGAGGAGGTATTTCCCATTCTAAACAGGGAAGAAAAGAAACAGGAAAAAGGCTTTTGAAGATTTCAGACATGACATGGAGCAGCAGAAACTAGAGACGGCAAAGATCGTGATGACTCACACTAAGCTCCCTTAGCTACTGTGGACCATTAGGCTTGTAATGCAGACTAATTTCAGGATCAGTTTCTGTTTGCTGTTTCAGAAAAGTCACTTTGGACATTAAGGAACGCTTAGACACACAACATGTTGCAGGACTGTTGATCTTGACACCTTTTAATTGTTCGCAGTAGTCAAGCAGGCACACTTACAGTACAGAAAGTCCCACTGAGCAACAGCGAGTATTTTTTGAGGTGTGATTTCATTTGAAGAGAACATTATTCTTGTCACATTTCCTTAGTTCGGGTAGGAACAATTTGCTCAGCCTTTATTCTCATCTGTTGTATGTTTACTGAAGGTCCTGCTGCACAGAACTAAGTAAGGTAAAAGCATAAAGTGGCTTTTTACTTGTCACATATCTGTTACAGTACAGAGAAATTCTTTCTTTGCCTATCCCAATGATGAAGCTGGTGTCAGACATGACATACTGCTTCTTGAGCACAGAGGGTTAACAGATTTGCTCAAGGACCTCTTGGCAGATTGGAGATTTTGGGGCTTGAACCCCCAACCTCCCAATCAGTAACCCAGAACCTTACCCATTAAGCTAATCCTTTCCAATAGCAAAGTGTTTTTGCACAGACCTCAGCATGACTGATGGACATCATTATAATGGATGGCAGCTCATCACCTGAAACTAAACACCAGCAAGACGGAGGTGCTTCCCTGGTCGAACCTTTTCACACTGTTTTAATTTGTAATCTGATTTAGTCGCATACTGTCTGCTTTACAAGATTAGGAAGATTGAGTGTTTTCTTTCCACTGAGACCAAACTTATCTAATTATACATCTAAAGTCTCCTATAACACACCAATGCTGTAGTCTGTAGTTCTTTACCATAGCTAACTTTTCTCCACTTATCCACTTCTTTGAGTCTCTATGGATAAGGGCATCTGAAAATATTATACAGATGCTCCCCACTTTACGAACATTCACTTTTTTTTTTTTATAGTACAGTGGAACCCGGTTATGTTGATGTCCTAGGGGGTCGCCAAAAAGCATAGAGATAACCGATGATCGAGATAAACAAAAATCAATATGGCGGCAATATATTAACGTGCTTGAAATTTCTTTATGTACATGATGTGCGTTAATAAATGAGAATGTGCATGCACATGTTTTTGAAGGGTTTTTTACACAACAGCGTTGCCGCGATTTGTTTGATGAAGGCATGCTATAAAAATGTACTGTCAGGAATCCACCTGCCACGCCCCCTTCGCCCTCTTCAGCGTGGCAGGTGCTTTCTCGGCCGCTTTCTCTGAAGCTCCCGGCTTCAATCGCACACATATGGTGATCGTTTAGCATCATCACCAGCTCCTATTTAAACTTCCACACTCTCACTGTCCGTTATTGTTGGTATATGTTAGTTCACGACGGTCGTTGTTATCGCTCATGCGTATCCCGGTACGTGCCTTCCCACCGGCACTCTCTCAACGGCTGCTCTTTTCTTCCCAAAGCGACATAACCGATAAAAAATGCTTAGACAAAGCAAGAATTTGGCGGTTCCACTTCAAAAACGTCGACTTAATAGGGTTGACGAGTTAACCGAGGTGAGATAAGTGGGTTCCACTGTATTTTGTATTATAGCTCTAACATCATAGGGAGATATGCGTAGTCAATAACGAACACAGTAACAACTTTTTGTGCCAAAAACGATCGTTCGGAACGTAACTTGTTCGTAAGGTGGGGAGTGTCTGTATATGCCAAAGCTCAGTGGAAGACCATCAGGGCCAGCAAGGCCTTCTCTGTTGGCCTAAACTCTATCAGAATCTCTCTATCGCTGACTTATATTTTAATATATTTTTGTCTATTCGTATGGATTAAATTATTTCTATTTGCCTATTCTCTTTATTTCATAGCGTTTCTCTGCTGGTGCACTGCGTTTAGGAGGCCTTCAGAGTCAGCGCCTGTGAGATTTTTCAGCATAAACTCAATGTAACTTGAAGCTGTTGTTCCAATTAGTCTACAATTTGACTGCTCTGAGGGCCCTAGAGGATGTCCAAAATCATCTGCATTTTTCTTATCATTGGATGACCTGAGCTTGCTATACAGAACTTGCAGTCCACGTCTTTAACAAACTTAACAAGCTCAAATATATTCATGTGGATTAAATACCTGTTTTTTCACTCCACAATGGCTGACAAAGGAGAAGAAATTGATGTGATCACAGATACACTTATGAAGATGTTTACAAGATGGACTTTTCAAGAAAAGCTGGACATTGTGAGGAAAAGTCGAAAAAAACTGTTAAAAGCACTTGTTAAGCTTTTTCATGAATCATTTATAATTTTGTGTTTTCTTTCTTGAAGAATTTGCACAAAAACACACAATTAGTCTTCATTTATAATTCCTCAGGAAAACCGTAATGCACGGAAAAAATTATATTGATGCTTTTGCTAGAGATGATGTATGCGGGCGGTGCAGTTGTGGCAACAGTAAAGGAAGACTTGTTAAATTGTGTTAATTGGGTTTCTTGCTTTAGTAATACTGTTCATTCTCACTGCAGGAGATTCCTGCCTTTGATGCAGTGCTCTGTTATACTGCGTTTCTCTAAAATATTGATCGTTTCTATAGACATGACTTAATAATGATGGTATTAAGAGGTGGACTGAAGTTCAGGGACAAGACATGGAAATTCTGATTAATAAATGTTTAATACACTGTCTGACATCCAGAAGCCTGAAGTAAGTATTCAGCAACCTCAGCCCACCGAAAGGTTGCAGAGATGTATTTACTGGTTAGGTACCTGAGGCTTTGTTTCCTCCTCGTCTTTGTAGAAATAGAGATAATCAGAGCGCAACACAAACCAGCGCAGCTGCCAGTTCTTCATGATGCTTCTCTGCTTTTTAAGCCAGCCTGCTTTAAGCACGCCCTCATGGAGGCCTGGAGAGGTCGATCCTCCCGAGCCATGGCTTACCTCGCCCATCACCATGCTCTTGGACCTGGCTGTGGAGAAAGACAGTAGATGTTTTGTGCAAGAGAAGAACATATTTAAACATTTTCCATTGAATCTGTTTTATGTTGATCTGAACATAAAACTGAACTATGTCTTTACAAGTTAAATGTTATTTGTTTTCCTTACTTGCTTTAGGAAAATACTAGCAGTTATGATCAAGATATAGAGTTATAGAAATGTTGTGAAATAACTTGCAGGCAGTACATCTACTGATAAATAATGAACAGAACATAAAGGTTAAGCTTTTGTAGCAATAAATAAGACTTGTGAATAGGTTAAAACTAAGATTAAAATCAAATCCCTTGTTAAAAAATCAGTCCAGGAACTAAATCTTTGTATATAATTTTTAATATACACACACTACCGACAAAAGTTTGTGGACACCTGACCATTTGTGCTTTCTGAACATCTAATTTCACATATAGACCCCATTGTCTGTAATAACTACCTTCACACTTCTGGGAAAACGTTTGGCCAGAATTTAGAGTGTGCTTGTGGAGATATGTGTGAAATTCATTCAGCCACAGGGGGTTAGTAAAGTCAGGTGCTGATGTAGGTGAGAAGGTGAGGAGGCCTGTGATGCTGTTCACATTCATCCCAAAGGTGTTCAATAAGGTTAAAAGCTCTACTGCAGGAGATCTTCCACATCCACCTATGTGAAGAATATCTTCATGGAGCCGGCTTTGTGCACAGGGTCAGTGTCATGCTGGAACAGGTTCAAGTATAGGGAGAATCTTGTACAATTCTGTGCTAACAGTTTGGGCACTTGAAAAGTCAGGTTTCCCAGTACTTTTGTCCAAAGAGTGTATTTTTGGCTTCCATACTGCAACCTGTTGTCTCACCTCACAGTTGATTTAAAGTATAAAACGACTTGGTCATATTTCATATGTATGAAATGATAAGGAAAGCTACCTGGGTAACCAAAATATTTTCCTTATGTATTGCCTCTAATAGATTTCTGTATAATTGTAAGACCATGCTGACTACCAGGAAATTGTATTTAAGATATGTGCTAGCAACCCTTAGGTAAATATTATTTTCTGGGGTTTTTTTCAGCCTTAATACTACCTTGAGGGGATCAGTAAAGCTGTAGTGTACAGCTAATGTTGCTGTATTTTGTCCAGTCATGTTGGACAACATTTCATCTGTCATTCTAGATAGATGTTAGATGCTTAATATGTATTTTTAATGCATCGTATCATTGTCTTTGCTTTGAGATGCAAATCGCATCAGCCTCATTTATAGAGATGCTCAGCCCTAAAATATATGCGATATGTATGCAATATACCGATACACTGGACGTATCCTCATGGCCGTATTTGATAGGCGTGCATTTAAGACGACATTCAGGACAGTTTTGATAGTTAATGGAGAAAATAAGAGGCAAATTGTTGCAGTTATGAACACCAAGAGGCTGCACTCACATGAACCACAGGGGCTCTGAGGACAGAATCATCATGTATAATTTATGGAAATCAATCCTGCACACAGTGTGCCTGTTGCCTCTGGGCTTTAGACACTCTATCAATGCATGCGAGGCTTTCGAAAAGAAAATCGTTTTTTTTTTCTTCCTCACCTTTTATCTGACACCCCTATTCATTTGGCATTGAAAAGAAACCTGGACGGTATTACATTTGGGAATCTAATCACAACATTAAAATTTTCTGAAAAAAAAACCCCTTAATAATATATTATGTATTGATATTTCTATAAGTCATGTCTCGTCTGTCATAAGAGAGGTTTGATGAAATAAGACAATATTTCTTTGTCTAATGTTTCAGGTCAAAATAGTCTAAAAAAAGAAAATCAATCAATCAATTGCTGATCACCATCTTATTCTGTGTGTGTGTGTGTGTGTGTATGTGTGTAAGTGTGTGTATCATTCAGTAAGTGAATGTGCTGAGTACCCTTTCAGCAGTTTGGGGTCAGGGTTTAGCACACTGATACATTGTTGTACATATTGTATGTACACTAGGGATGTGCATCTCAATAACTGAGGGCAATGCGATTCGCATCTCGATGCATAGCCAACGATGCGATACATTAAAGATACATATAAAGCAGCTCCCAATGTAAAATGATACTATGCAGTGCAATCTGATTTGATTCGGCACAATTCAATACGAGGCAATGGATAAAAAATGATTCTATGCAATTCTGTATGGTACAGATACAGTAGTTCACTTTTATTTCAGACAGACAGCAAATCATTAATTTACTTTCTGACTACTAAAGAACAAAAATGCAAAAAAAAGAAAGAAAAATTCTATGTGACTATCAGGACATGCCTCCGTCTCTGTAGTGTTGTGATACGTCATATTCACGTAGCAGCAGTGGTGCTAAGAGAACGCGCTCGAGATCTTTATACAAAAACGAGATACAAATGCCAACTTGTGTCCGTTGCACACTTTTTTTAAATCGATGCATCACAAAGGTGACTGTTTTTGCTAATCGGAGAATGTTACCATCCCTGATGTAAACCAAATGCTTTTATTGTGTAGGTTCTCCTTGTGCCACCAAAGCAGCTCTAACTCATTGAGGCCTGGATTTCACAAGTCCTCTGAAGGTGTGTTGTGGTATCTTACACTGAAACATTAGCAGATCCTTTATATCTTGTACAGTGTGAGTTAGAGCCTCCATGTATTGACTTGCTTGTCCACCATGAACTCTTGAAAAATGTTTGCACTGTGTCATGGGGCTGGGGATGTTTCCTGGGATCCATGAAATTACAGAGTAAGAAGAAGAGCTTTGAGGATTTGGATTGTACAGTAGTTAATGGTTACAGTCTGCTACACTGATTTAGGACTACAGTTTACATCTGATCACCATCACTGAACACCTCACATTGTTTATCTGTAATAAATGGACATTCGGTGAAACAGATTCCAGATGAGGATGGGTTTCCTCTTTAGTCTGGTTCCTCTAAAGGTTTCTTTCTTGTGCCATTTTAGGGAGTTTTTCCTTGCCACAGTCGCCACCGGCTCACTCATCAGGGACGAACTTACACTTATAAAGAACATCTTATTAATTCTGTATCACCGCATTATCTGTGTAAAGCTGCTTTGAGACAGTGTTTATTGTTAAAAGCGCTATACAAATAAAAATAAATTGAATTGGCACAACTGCTGTCATTGCCATTGGCATGTATTTGGTCTGCAACATATTAAAGTAGGTGGTACATGCCAAAGAACGATCCATTAATGGTCGAACCCAAGGTTTTTCAGCAGAACATTGCCCAGAACAATGCCTCTGTATGGCTTGCCTTCTTCAAATGGTGCATCCTGATTTGATCTCTTCCCCCACACCTGATGTTAAAGAATATGTAATTTCTCAGACCAGACCACCTGCGTCCATTGTGCTATGGCTTAGTTCCAAGGCTCACGTGTCCAATGCAGGAGCTTTGGGTAGTGTCCAGGGGTCAGCATAGGCTCTCTGTCCGCTCTGCACTTACACTGCTTGATGTGTTCTAACTCCTTTCAAATAAAGCCAGCATGCACCAAGCAGAATATCCTTTATTCCCTGCATACGTATCACTGAGTCTTGGGCTCCATGACCACTTCCATTTGGCTGCTTTACCAGTTGTTTTGGTTAACTTTTAATATAATCTATCTAATGCACCATGGAAAACACTATGGAACCTGCTTTTTGGACAGAGGCAGCCAGCCATCACTGGTTTCACAGCTTGTTGATCAGATGATTATGCTTGGCCATTTCTCCCGCTTTTAACACATCGACCAACAATCAGATTGACAGTTCACTTGCTACCTAATAAAACCCCACTTGTTCACAGGTGCCATTGTTGGAGGTTGTTATATATTTTAAAAGTTGAGAAATTCTGAAGTAATAATAAGGTAAATTTTTGAAGTGAGCTATTAATAAAATAATATGACATTGTCACAGAATTCTTATGGAAATATATCCCTGGCTATATTGAAGTGACCACTTTGACATCGAATGAAAGAAAGGCAACCACTTTATTATACAGTGTAATTCGTGTTTGCTCAAAGCCTGAACTGGCAGCTTATAAAAACTTGGCATCAAACCTGTGAAAAAATGTTGAGATAAATAATAACACTTTAGTTTAGGGATCAGAAATAAGCCAGTAAGTAATGACTAATAACTGCTTTTGTTATTGACTAGTTATGGACATGTGTGCTATTACAAACTAATTCTATTTATTTAAGGTTTATTCTCTTATTTTTGTCTTATAGCCCTTTACACATATCCTTGTCATAACAATGACCTTATTAACTAGGAATAAACGTTACTAGTAGCTTCTCTGGGTCACAATACACACTGTATAATTTCCCAGTTCACTGTGTAAATGCGTAGCTTACAAGCATGAAATAAATATAACACGTGTTATTTAATTTCTTGTATTTTTCCTGATGCTAGTCATCTTGTGAGAAAATAGTTCCAAATGCTTCATGGTGTTTCACCCATTTGAGGGATAAAACCTTGGAACTAAAGCAGCCGATGTGTCACATTAGTTTATGGCTTGATGTGCAGGTTTTGCTTATTTTTTTCCCTCTATTTCTAAAGCAGATGTGAGAATTATATTTTACAACGGTTGAACATCACAGATCGACGTATTTATATATTTTGTTTAACACAATTCTATCCTCTGTGTTCTGACTTGGCTGTAAAATCGTGGCACTGCTGTTTCCACAGAGGTAACTGCAGCCTTTTGAATGTAAATCCAGGTTGGAAGTCACTGTTTCATTTTGGAGACTTCTTGGTGTGATGATTCATACCTTCCCCATCTTTCATGGGGTGTGTTTTTTAGGTTGCGGTTTGTAAAATGGCTCTTTGAGCTTGCAGCAGCACAATCAGAATTACACGTACAAAAACTCTTAGTTTTCTCTTTGTCACTGTAGGCACAATCAGGTAATTTGATAAAAAATATATAATCAAAGATGCATTTGCAATAATAAATACTGTTGTTAGAAAGGTTCACTGGTTTCTTCCGGAAAGTTCTACTGCTTATTCTGCATGTTGATTGTTACACCTAAACCTGTAGTGAAATTGTAACTTGCTGGTGCTAATCCTAAATTGAAATAACCAGCAAAAGCACAGTAGGAGTCTTGCACTACCAGTAATATCCATCATGCATTGTTAATATTTGATTAAATGATGAACCAGAGCACCATATTTCAAATACCTGTTGCACTTATGTAGCTGTTACATGTGAAATCCAGGGTGATCCATAATCCAAAAACATACAGATCACCTCCACAGGCTGCAGTACATTGACCAGAGAGTGTGCTGGTGATTGTTAATGAGCATAGAGCCGTGTTTTGTGTGTTTTAATGTGTTGGTGGAGATATTATCGCAAAGATATATATATATATATATATATATATATATATATATATATATATATATATATATATATATATATATATAAATATCTTTATATCGATAGATAGATAGATAGATAGATAGATAGATAGATAGATAGATAGATAGATAGATAGATAGATAGATAGATAGATAGATACACATTGTTTATTGTAATAAAAATAAATGTGTCATTATGGAATGTTTATTGAACATTCCATAAGCATAAGGTCAATGCAAGATACCCATAAGGATGGAAAGGTGTGAGTGGGACATTATGTTTCAAAGATTTGCTCTCTAAATGTGAAGCAGCTCATATATATATATATATATATATATATATATATATATATATATATATATATATATATATATATATATATATATATATAAATGCATAATGTCAAGGCAAGGAAATGTGTGTGTGTGTGTGTGTGTGTGTGTGTGTGTGTGTGTGTGTACTGTATGTGTGAGCAATTTTGAATGTTTTTGGTGGGGACGTTATGCTGCAAACATTTTCCTGCTATATCTTTTATAATAGTAATAATAATAATTGTATCATTAATTGTATCATTATGGAATGTTTATTGATTTGATTATGCGTAATGTCAATATAAGATCCCCATAGGGATGAAAACCCAAATATATATATATATATGTGTGTGTGTGTGTGTGTGTGTGTGTGTGTGTGTGTGTGTGTGTGTAAAGGAGGGATGTGCCCAGCTGCTGAGAGGTGTAACCCCAGTGATGTATTCATGGTCAGCCACCACACAATGAAAGTAAGGTGAGCAGATTTTAAATTAAGTCTCGTTTATTTGTTCTTTAATATCTGCAAGCTATATATATATATATATATAGTATCATGATAGGTTAATGCTTCATCCATGGCTTCTCCACATCCCCTTATCTTCTCCTAGAACATCGTAATCAGCACGAAATAAGCATTCAACATGATATAAAAATGCCTATTATACGGCAGGACAGCATGGACATATCACACAGGTCCGGTGTCAAATAACAGAAATGGCATAAGCACAGATTCATCAAAGCAACATGAGCCGAGGAGGAACAGATCACTGCTTAATCATCAGCGGTGCAGCACCAACCTGATTAAATGATGCAGGCTGAACTGGAGATGCAGAAAGCTCAGAATGAATAGTGTGTGTGTGTGTGTGTGTGTGTGTGTGTGTGTGTGTGTGTGTGTGTGTGTGTGTGTGTGTGAGATGAGAACCATACCTCTCCTGGTCTGCTTGATCTTCGGACTCAGCATAGCCGTCATCACTGCAGCCTTCAGTCCCTGCTCAGCATATTATTCCTCCAGCTTTCCCTCTTTCTGTCTATCTATCTCTCTCTCTCTCTCTCCTTCCCTATCCTCCTGTTCCTGCTCTGCTGCAGCTCTCTCTCCTCCTTCAGCTGCGCTTGCGTCTTCTCTCCCAACACGTCGTTCTCCTGCTGACCTCATAGTAAGGCGGGGGAGGGAACCTTCACACACACGCTCTCACACATGCACACACACTTTACACACACCCTCATAAGCACTCCACACCCACCCTTTGGTGCATTATGCATCCAGCCTCTCTTTACTGACCACTCAGTGTGTGTGTGTGTGTGTGTGTGTGTGTGTGTGTGTGTACGCATGGTATTACGACAATAGGCTTGCCGTTTAATTGGCCACAGGCATGTGAGCTCAGCTTGGTTTGCTCTCCAGGGATCTCCTCTTTCTCTTCTCTATTTTTCTCTTCTGCTCAAGCCCTCTTTCTTTTTTTTCTCTCTCTCTGTCTCTTTATCAATAAATCTTAAGCTTATCTTCTCACCTTTCTCACCTCCTCCTTTTTAAAATTCTCCCTCACTAAATCCATTCAGACACAGTTTGATGACCAGGGCAGATGTTTGATTTTCTTCTTACCTTCTCCAGCCTCTTTTTTATCGTTTGATAATTTCCAAGGATATCAGAAGACCACCTCGAGGATGGTGCACTGCTGGTGCAATCGAATCAGGCGTATGGAGAACAGCTGCTCCTCTTATAGGCCGGGTGGTGGGGGAGGAGATCACTGCAATGAGAGAGAAATTACGGCTCGTTCGGCGCTCGCACCCTCGTCAGCTGGCATCCTTCCCTGCCAATGATCCAAAATTTGAGAGCGAAGACATTTCAGAGGAATCAGATGCACCAGATATGAGTGCAATATGCTGCATTGTGTGACAATAATATAATTTATATATTAATATAATATAATATTACACCCGAAGACGTCATATTCCATTAGCAAATTATTTATTATGTTACATTGCAGTTGAGATAGTCTACATAGGTACTGGTAGTTGCCATGGCAACCTGGAATAATTCGATGTGGCTGCTGAATGCTACGTTAGCCAGTATCAAGTGATTATCTCTCCATGTGCTTTCTACAGGTGTACACCCAGCCGGTTATTATGTAAGGAATGAAACGCTAAAAGGTGAGCTGTTTTTAGGAAAATACAGAAAATGCACATTTCTCTTGACTTCACCAGTTATTAAGAAACTGGAGAAAAAAAAATTAATCTGTCCTCAATACTTTCCCATGATAACAAATGTGGTGCAAAGCACTGATGCTGGAGACTCCTTTTGGGGAGCTCTGTACAGAAAACATCACCATGTGTTTAATTACATTTTATTCTACTGTTCACATTAGACTTAGATTGGATCCTGTGCTGGCAACAGATAACATATTATAACGAGCAGGGATCTCATAATATCTGACCAATCACATTTAAAAAGTCATTAGTTTTATATAAGAATTAGACTGTTAAGGTTTTAGAGACTGGTTGGGTCTTTAGACAAAAAGTCAGTGCTCTCTTTTATTAAATTGTAATCAGTCTTGTCTTGGTTTTGGATTATGAGACAAATAAAATATTTTTTTCAACACCACCCATAACCCATTTCCATGATCTATTCATTTGCCTTTCTTTTGTCTATTACGGACCGCAAATTTACAGCTGTATTTGGTTTAGGAAAACTTTAAAGAATGCTTTTTACCCACCTGCTGTGTACTTATGTGCTTAGATCAGAGAAAACATGCTTTGTTTAGCAATTTGAAATGTACTGTATTTCCTGAACTTCCTTTCACATATACAAACACATACATACATATATATATATATATATATATATAACTCACCATACGGCCATTATTGTCAAAATAACTGCCAACAAAAGTGAGTAGACCTGTGTCACTATTTTAATGACATTACAAAGCTGCATGTTGATTTCTCACCTTCTGCTTGAGGAGCACAAGAGATGCTCAATAGAGTTTAGGTCTGGAGACATACTTAGCCACTCTATCACCTTTAGCTTCCTCAGCAAAGTAGATGTCATCTTGGCGATGTGTTTTGGGTCATTATTATGTTGAAAAATCTTTTGTTTGTGGGCTTTCTTTTAAGCCAGCTTCAGAAGACGCTTCCTTTTGGGACGACGGCCTGCAAACAGACTTGTTGCAGTGTGAGGCATATGGTCTGAGCACTGACAAGTGAACCTTCCGCTTCTGCAAACTCTAAAGCAATGCTGCAGCACCCAGCATGTTGCATTACCAGTTTTGCATTAAAGCTTCTATCACTGAACACTACACCTCCAACAATGATGGAACTGTAATGAATGGACATTTGGTGCCACGCAGATGAGGATGAGTTTCATTTTGAGTCTGGTTCCTCTCAAGATATCTTCCTCATGCCAACTTGGGGAGTTTTTCCTTACCACTGTCACCACTGGCTCAATTATTAGGAATAAATGTACAATTATAAGGAACAAAATTATAGGCACTAAAGATATAATAAAATAAATTCCAACTTCATAACCTTTATCTCTGTAAAGCTATGTATATGAGTTGAGATTCAGTGAAAGATTTTTCTAATTCTCAAGATATTTGTAATTGTTGTTTGTGAACAAATCGAATAAACTGGATCAACAAACGAGGATCTGTTGATTTCATCTCAACTGATGTATACATGTATTTTGTACAGTTCTCTATTCTTTTCAAAATAAAAGTATGTGAAAGAAAGAGTGTGTTTGAAAAGCATGTCGAATGTAGCTTTAAACCCGTAGTCAAAGCGGGGGACATCAATAAGTTACAATTATGCTAATTAGCGTTACACACTGCTGTCATTTTGCGGTTGGTCGTGCTGTGCCAATGCTCAGAGGGACAATAAAAGAGACTGATACTTCCATTAGAACGCAATTCTTTTAAGACAATTAATTTTGTAGGTGTTTGTTAACAGTCTGATTTATTTATAGATTAATAATACAAATGATTATTTATAATTTAATTTATGATAATTTATTATAACCTTAATTATTTCAGTCCAATAGACTTGTTCGATTTGACATCATTTATTTATAATTCATAAACACAAAACCTCATTAGTGATTCTCATTTATACAATTCCCAAAAAAAGAAATCTGAAGCATCCAACTCATAATATAATAAAAGTGAAATAAATATAATAAATATATATTTATTTATTTATTATAATAAATATAATAAAATGGAAACAAATACTCTTTATTAACCTTACAATACAATAATGTAGATTTCAAAAATTCTGCAATTATTACAATGTTAATGACAATATGATACAACTATATGATATATACACACACACACAATGACAAACCCACTCATCTCTCTATTTATATGAACTTTTGCTTTTTAATGCAATTATCAAATCAATGATCAATAGTAGCACAGTGCAAAACAAAACGCAGATACAGAAAAAGATCTTCAGATAATTTCTTCATCAAGCATCAGAATGAGGAACACATGAGCTCAGTGCCTGTGGCAGTGGCATGGATGGCATGGATGTTGGTGCCAGACAAGCAGATGGGTTTGTTTTTACTGCTTTTCATGCACAGTGGTCTCCAATTCTCAAATTCTGAGCTGATGAAAAGAAAGCAAAGAAAGACAACCAAACAGGAAGTCAATGGCGAACTCTCTTAGCCACCCTTTAGAGCCACAGTGAGTAAAAATAGTGGTGATAGGTTAGTGGTTATGGCACTGGACTCTAGATCAGAAGGTCAAATCACCATCACCATTAAGCTGCCACTGTTGGGTCGTTGAAGAAGTCCCTTAACCCTCAACTGCTTAGTTGTAAGAGTCTCCTTCAAATGTATAAATGTAAAAAATAAGGCATCCCAGAATGCACTACACACCAAACCTTCATGTGGATGAGCATCAACAGCAGATGATCCACTTCTGTCTGCTAAGAACAAGAAGCTAAGGCTAAAGTAGCCATCCTTTTATATATAGATTTATTTATACTGGACAGATTTTTATATAAATGCTATTTGACACTGTTTCTGCGTGATTTTATGCATCACAATGGGAAACATAATTGGCCAATCAGATGAGTGCATATGAAACTGTTTAATATAGCAAAGGTGGACTAATGACAAGAACAATTGCAGATTTTTCTATGCAAGTCAGTATCTAATCGCTGTCATATTTTTGCATATTAAACAAAGACATTAAGGCATATATGTAAAATATGTAAATTTGGAGATAAATAATTGCACTGGCACCGATTTGCGCTTCATTGAGATCCTTGAGAGGGAAAAGAATTGAGAGCTAAGCGCAGATAAATGCCACTTCACTCATTAGTGAATGAATGCAGGATTGCTGCCTGGCATTTCTAGCATGCCAGCTTATGTGTGGCATTATGCAAGAGCCTTTTGTACCTGCTGTGCAAAGAGGGAGAGAGAAGTGAAAGCACTACCTCCCCCCTCATACACACACACGCACACACAAACGCACATTCACTCACACACACACACACACACACACACACACACACACACACACACACACACATTTTGCACAGTGTAGCTTTCACGTGGCCTAGTAAAGTGACTAAAGGCATTTGTTGTTCTTCGTTTTCGTTTTAAAATCTCTTATCTCACAATCAGAGTTTGCAGCCCAATGTTCCTCCCCTGCAACTGATTATTTCCTATAACTGCACCTCATATAATGTTTTATCCTTTAACTGGAGGCATTTTTTAACACAAGCTATATATATATTAATGTGATCATTACTAAGTGTGTGTGTCTGTGTGTGTATGCTGTATAAGCCAAAAATGACGAGTGATCTAAAAAAATAGTGTTGAAATGTTTCACAGTGTTAGATAAGTACTTTGGGATTTGCCATTTAAAGATGGATGACTGTCAGGCCTGTAATCACAGCACTACGTCTCCCATCAGCCAGTCACATGCCACATGATCACCTTACACCCTGTTACATGCATATACGTTTACATTACATATATGCCATTTGGCAGACATCCTTATCCAGAGCGACTTACAACTGAGCAGTTGAAGGCTAAGGGCCCTGCTTATGTGCCCAGTGGTGGTACTGGGATTTGAACTTGTGACCAATCCAGAGTCCAATGACTTAACCACTGAGCTTCCACTTCCCCTATTCCCCATCTAACCTTGCATCCTCGATGTTTTTGTGTTTAATTATATTAGGAGTAGCTTAGCTGTTGTATAGTCACGTTTACTTTTTCAGAACATGAACTTTTAAGTTCCTGTTTTAATTTTGAGAGCAACAGTCGCTCTTAAAGATAAAGTTAGCAAGAAAATAAATTTCCCTAAGCCACAGAACACTACGTATTTTCTACAGGATATTTTTCCCCTAACTAAAAATGACTGTATCTGTCAAATGGAGACTCCATTTAAATAAGTCAAATGACAATCTCATGAAATCCCCTCCTGACCAATCAGTGCTGTAATTTATTCCGGTAACATATTTCGTATGCGCTTCTGTTTTTCATATAAATTTGAGCACATTTTTGTTCTATTTCTGATATTGCCTTTATCTACAAACTGCTTCATCACCCTGCTTTGTGGAATTAGTTGTAATTAACCGAGCAATGATGGTTTTCCTCTGTACTGAGTTTCCACTAAGCCTTTGGTCCAGCATGTCTCTTTCTTCTTTACACTTCCTAAGGCATTCACTACAAAGGCAATCCTTCCTGACCAGGTAGAGGCACTCCACCCTTCGAATGGGATCCAGTTTTGGTGGATTTTCTACAGGTAGTGGGTTGCACTTCACATTAAGCCTGTTAAGGTTGGGCAAATTCTGGAGCCACACAGGGATTTGAGTCAAAAGGTTGTTAAAAAGCCCCAGCTCGCATAGCTCTTTCAGTCCTGCAATGAAAAGCGGAACCGTCCCTATGCGATTCATGCCCAGGTTGAGCTTCTGCAGGTTTCTAAGCAGGGCCATTGTATGTGGGATCCCGTAGCTGGTTAGCCTGTTGTTGCACAGGTTGAGGTTCTGAAGCTTCTGCAGATGACCAATGGTCTCTGGAAGCTGCTCCAGATGGTTGCTGTGCAAGTCCAGCAGACGGAGGTTGACAAATCTGTTGATCGTGTCCGGAATCTTCTTCAGCATGTTGCGGCTCAGGTCCAGTTCATCCACATCGCAGAGTTTCAGGATGCACTTAGGGAATGTGGTGATCTCCATGTTGCTGAGGTCTAAGCGCCGCTTGCCATCAGTCGTCAGCTTCACTGCATTCTTGGCCATCTTAGGCGTGATTTTTCGGCCCTTGGGCTCCTTTGATTTCTTTTTCACCATTTGTCTTAGGAAATAGAAATAATTGCAGTCATGAGACAAATATGTTTTTTTCAATGGTTTTGTTCTGGTGAATGTGAAGGCCAAAGTGTATGATTTTGATCATTTAGGTTGTCATGAAAAATAACCTTCATGATGAAGTAATGCTGTGTTAAGGTTTCATTTCTCTCCATCATGCCTATGTGCAATATGTTGTTGTCGTCCATTAAAGATTACTACAAATATAATTACTTAGTATTGTTTTATTTTCCATTTACATCTCAATGCATTGGCATAACATCAGTGCACGAGGGAACAGCAAACAGGTTATATTTTTTCTCTCTTCTATATATTTAGTCAAAATAAAAGTCCCGTCAATTCACACATGCGCACAATGAACTCTTGCACATTTTTTTTTTTTTTTTTTTTTTGGTATACAACAGTCAGTATCATAATCTAACATAATAGAAAAAATCATAATATTATTAAGCAACATAATATAACATAACTGATGAGAACATAACCCAACATGCTGAAACAGACCACTGTGAATCTGGGAGTTTTGTTTTTGTGTCTCTGGCTTGCTTGTTAAGAAATAAAATACACACAATCCTATCTTAAAATTCTTAGAGAAAGCGTACAACAGGATGATGAGTTGTGGTATTGTATGAGGAAGTCAGGTGTGTCAGAGAAGTATGTGAGGGTGGTGCACGACATGTATTAGGACAGTGTGACAGCAGTAAAGTGTGCAGTAGGAATGACAGACTGGTTCAATGTGAAGGTTGGACTGCATCAAGGATCCGATCTGAGCCCTTTCCTGTTTGCAGTGGTGATGGACAGGTTGACGGAATAGGTCAGACAGGAGTCTCCCTGGACTGATGATGTTTGTGAATGATAATGTTATTTGTGGTGAGAGTAGGGAGCAGGTTGAGAAGAGCCTGGAGGGGTGGAGGTACGCACTGGAGAGAAGGGGTTTGAAAGTCAGTAGGAGTAAGACAGAGTACGTGTGTGAATGAGAGGAGGGCAGTGGAGTGGTGCGGTTGCAGGGAGAAGAGGTGGAGATGGTGGAGGAGTTTAGGAACCTAGGGTCAACAGTGCAAAGTTAATGGAGAGTGTGTTAAAGAAGTGAAGAAAAAGTGCAGGCAGGGTGGAGTGGGTGGAGAAGAGTGATAGCAGGAGTGATTTGTGATAGAAGAGTATCTGCAAGAGTGTAAGGGTAAGTTTATAGGACTGTGGTGAGACCTGAGATGTTGTATGGTTTAGAGACAGTCACATTGAGTAAAAGACAGGAGGTGGAGCTGGAGGTAGCAGAGCTGAAGATTTTGAGATTTTCATTGGGAGTGACGATGATGGACAGGATTAGAAATTAGTTTATTAGAGGGACAGCACATGTAGGATGTTTTGGAGACAAGGCGAGAGAGGTGCGATTGAGATGGTTTGGACATGTGCAGAGGAGGGACATGGGGTATATCAGTAGAAGAATGTTGAGAATGGAGCCACCAGGAAGGAGGAAACGAGGAAGGCCAAGGAGGAGGTTTTTGGATGTGGTGAGGGAAGACATGCAGGTAGTTGGTTTAAAAGAGGCTGATGTAGAGGACAGGGGGGTATGGAGACGAATGATCTGCTAAGGCAACCCCTAATGGGAGAAGCCAAAAGTAGAAAAAGAAGAAGTACTACATCTCTAATAGTACTTCCTGAAGTTTATGTACATCATAGTAATTTTTAGCAACTGCAGTGTTTTTTCCTCTTTAAAAAAAATTCTCCATGATATTATTTTAAATAGCTTATGTTCAGTGATGTAAAGTATTCTAGTAAATGGATTTTGTTACTATGCTTTAGGCTACTTTCTGCTTTTACTGCATATCAAAGCAGAGGTGCATCAAATCACAGTCAGCTCTGGATATTTGGTTTTAAAGTATCTTTTATTATTTATTTATCCATTGAATAGTAATGGTTCTTCTACTTTGTAACATGGTACTGTCATCTGATTGAATAATTAAAGAGCCCATTTTTTAAAGATTGCTTTAATGCGTTGTCTTTTCTTTTGATGAACTTGTTTGATCTTAGTTCCATTCCTGCATGTTGAAGAGGCTGTTGTGTTGTTGGTTAATGCAGAGTCTCACAAATCAACCTGTTTTTTGCTTTTCACTAAAGTTTCGAGGACTAGTGCATCTTTAAGCCTACAATTAATATGAGTAAAATACTCATGTATTGTTCAAACCAAATACTCAAAGACTTTTACTTGAGTCATAGTGAAATTAACTTTTAACTTGTGGTGGAGGACGTTTTGCAGAGCTGTTACTATAGAAACAGTAATGTATTAAAGAAAACCGTAACAAATTACTGTCAGAAATGTTTTTGAAGGTGATGAATTAATGGATTCTGGCCAATCTGAGAATTCAACAGCATTCTGGGAAGGAAACGACATTTTAATTCCACAATTATGAAGTTTAGTTTATTGTGAACCATAAGCACAGGGACTTAAAAACCTGGGACAGATAGAAAAACAGGTCACAAAGTATAATTTTTTCATAAGAGAGCACTTTAGTGTCAGGCCTTAACATAACTCGAAATAAAGCAAACATCCATGTCAATTAATTTCACATTTTGCATTCTTACCTGCGTTTCAGGTCTTTATCCAGATGCAGCTCTACCACCTGCCCGTCTCGAGCTCCGAGAAGCTCCTATGTCTTCTTTAAAGCTGTTCCTGTATTCTCTGAGACTTCCTTCTTATGAATTATTCACAATGTAGTCTCAGTAGCTTGTAAATAAAAACTCTTCATGCTTCTCCCTGTTCCAGGACATTTGGAACAGTTGCTCTGGCGTTAGTGAAGCTGGCTGTGTTTTCTTTCGTAACCAGGCAACTGAAAGCGGGTGGTTTTATTGTTCTCAGGCTTGTTGGAGGAGATTTCAGGGCCTGAAACTATGCTTTTGTGTTTTTTTGGCATTTTGAAACCTGACTTGAAAGATCAGGCATACAGAAAAATATAAGAAAAATATCTTAGGGTTGTTTTAATGCATCTCTAAGATAAAAGATCATTTTGCTTTGTGATGTTGTTCATGGCTATTGTTTGAATCACAATATTCTATAGTATGTAGAAAACAAATTGTATAATTATTATGTATACATTCTGTAGACTACATACTACTAATAATACTACTACCTATAATAATTTTGATTATTAATTATTATTATCATTGTGATTCAATAAAAATTTTAACAAAAAAACAAAGATTATAATAAAATATAATTATATTATTTTAATTATTATTATTAACAATATTATTGTTAATAATAATAATAATAATAATAATAATAATAATAATTATAATAATAATAATAATTATTATTATTATTATTATTATTATTATATTATTATTAATAATAATAATATTATTAAGACCAAAACTATTAATTGGAGAGGAGAACACCTGGACAAATCCACAGTCACTCATTTAAGAGAATGATTATAAATCAAATTATGACTATAAAAATTGTAAGTTTTAGGGATGAGTCAATATAATGCTCATTTACTCATACTCATAGAAGATGCCCTGATGCTGACAACTGGCACAGCTACTGAAATATAACACAAGCGGTGAAATCGGTTTAAATGAGCCGCAATCCAGACGGAATTGCATTGTGTTGAAGTATAGAACAGTAGCCATGTTGGTTCAGGATTCCTTTCACTTTCCAAAATAAGTCTCCAAACTTCCCCTATTTTCGGATTGTATGAGTAAAATATATAAAAACAAAGTAAACAAACTAAAATACTAAGAATAAGATTATATACACATATTGGCGACAGGACACCTGGTCATAAGTACGGTATGAGCTTTTTGAGCATCACATTCCACATTAAGTCCAAATTTGCTGTTATAATTCCCTCCACTCTTCTGGGAGTTTTATTTGTGTTAGTAAAGTCAGGTACTGATGTAGGTGAGGTGAGGAGGCCTGGGATGCAGTCAGTGTTTCCGGTCATACCAGAGGTGTTTAATAGGGTTGAGATCAGAGCTCTATAGCAGGCCACTTTAGACCTTCTAAACCATGCAAACCATGTAAACCATATCTTCATGGAGCTCACTTTGTGCACAGGGGCATTGCCATGCTGGAACAGATTTAGGTTTCAAGTGAACGCAAAAATTCATTCTTCCGCATCCAAAGACGTCCTTTACAATAATGTGCCTCCAGCTTTGTGGTAACAGTTTGAAGAAGAACCACGTATGGCAGGAAAGGTCTGGTGTACAAATACTTTTGTCTATATAGTGTATATATAGAGTATGCATTACTGTTTGTTACAGTGTGTATGTGTGTGTACATTGTAGTTGCTTGTATCTGTAAGCTGATCTGGATCTCTTGGGAGTATGTTTCACCCTCAGTCCTGCTCTCAGGATTGTGTGTCTGTGGATCTGAATAATCTGGTTTCTTCTTTCTGCCGCTGAGGAATCCAATACACCGTCTCCTTATTTTTCCCTCGTGTTCTGTCTCTGATCTCCGCTGGTTAAAAAACAACTCAGATGGAAAAAACTATGGAAACTGAAAAAAATGGGACACTGTTTTTGAGTCTGTGGAACAGAATCAAACCAATCGGACTGTTCACTTGTTCGTAATAAAAAACAAAGTATGCTGGAAATTTTTTGTATTTTCTGTATCATTCATTCACACACAAGACATTAAGTGATATTTTATGAGTTTTAACCTAAATGTAACTGAGCTAATAGCCATATTTTGCTATTTTTTTCCTCCTCAGCTGCTAATGTGGAAAATATGCACTGCTATATAATAACTCGATGTTAACAGCGTTTGTGCTCATGGCCTCATAGTGTTACTCCGGTGCCACCTACAATCACATGACTTCACTTAAGCTCTCAAGCTGTTAAATATTTCATGTCGGCCTTTATGTGCCTCCTACAATTTACACTCATGAGGCCATATCCTACTGCTCCCTTTTATTTTTTTATTTTTATTTTTTTTACGTTTTTAAATAATTGGGTTTGTGCAGAGATAAATGTGTCTTTGAGACATCTAGTGGAATTCTGGTAGAGTAGTGCCTGGTAGTTCAGTGCATTTAATCAGCAGAAGAATGTGGATTTTTACATGCATTGCCTTTGTACCACCTTCTTATTAAGCTGTGTGCAGGACAGAACCTTCATCCACCTGTGTGGCCTACTTTAGAGCTGTTTGGTGTCTGTAGCTACGTAAAATTAAAATGAATAAACTATGTAAGCATTTTTAAACACCCAAAACCTGCCTGATTTTTTATTACTTTAAAATGAGCCCATGATCATCTATCCATCACAATTTGGCCTTGTCAAACTCGCTCAAATCCTTATACTTGCCTATTTTTCCTGATTCTAAGAGGACAACATGTTCACTTGCTGCCTAATATCTTCCACCCACTAACAGGTGCCATGATGAAGAGATAATTAGTGTTATAATGTCAATGTTATGACTGATCAGTGTATAAGTTTAATGCCTGTAAGTTTGTTTCTTGAGAAATTGTCAGTAATGAACCTTGAGAGGAAACAGACTCAAGAAGGGAACTGCCCTAGAAAGAAATTGCAAAAGTATAAATTGTTCATGAAAAAGCTTTACAACTGTTTTGAAACAATTTCGTAGACTTTTCCTAATGATGTCCTGCTTTTCTTGAAAATTCTGTCTTGTAAACATCCTTGTAAGTGTATCTGTAACCAAATTTCTTCTCCTGTGTTAGTCATTGTGGAATGAAAAAACAGCGATTAAAACCACACCAATATATTTGAGTGCAGTTTGCTACAGATGTTGGTTTGCGAGCTCTTACTAGTGCAATCTCTGGCCATCCAAACAAAAGATGTAAAAATTCCAACATGATTGGACCCCCGCTAGTCATCAGAGTAACCAAATCACAGTTTGACTGGTTAAACCGCTTCAAGCTACATTTACTGTATTTGAACCTAACAAGAACCAGCGCTTATTATTTCTGGCCTCCTAAACACTGCACACCTGATAGAAAAGCTATGAAAAGAAGAAAATAGACTTTTTGAAATAATTTAATATGTTTTCGTTTTCAACCACTGGTAAAAAAAATCTTTCTTTGAATTAGTAAAAAAATTAAATGTATTTTAATTGTGAAAAAAAATCTAACATTCAAACAAACAAATCATTGTCAGTTGTCTTTTGTTTAGATTTTTACTTTATTAAAATACATTAAAAAATCACTGAACAATACATAAAACCTTACATACAGGACACATGGTGTATAAGCTATACATTAATCAAGTTTACCTGGTTGCCATGTTGAGAGAAATTGTGCAAACCTTATTCTTTCAGAAATCTTTTCGCACTGTGCTTATGTAAGTGACTGGCTAAGAAAAGCGAAATCGATGTTCTGTGCTGCGGATGGCCTTGTTGTGCTGCATTCACAGCTGGTAGTTATTAGTGGTGCACAAAGTGGTCTCCCATTACGCCCGGGATGATTTGGAGACGTTTTTATTTTCACAGTTAAAGAACTTTTCCAGCCGAGGACCTCTAATAACATCTTCTTCTCTACAAAGGAAGGGGTTAATCACATCCCATAATATTGTGCAATATGAATGTTTCCATGCTTTGTTTGGAACGTTAAGCTTTTCCACATTTGAGTCCAGCAGACAAATAGAAGTATATTTACTGAAACAAAACAAAGAGACAGGATGCAGACGAGTTCCAGTTAAGCTGCTTGGGAATATCTCATGTCCACTTTCCATATTTAAAGGTTTCAAATGTAATTTACTGTCTATTATAAATGAATATAATGATAATAAATGTTTATGCTTTTTTTGTATATGTTTTATTCAATTACACTGTACAACAAATTCATGTCTACTCACCTTTATCACAATCATGGAATTGAATTACAGTACAATGCTATTTTCAGAAAGAAATGGTATTGAAACCATGTTCTTGGGGTGAAACTTTGCAACAAACTAGGTAAAATCAAAGTCAAACATGGAGGAGGAAGCTTAATAGCTTGGGGTGTTTTAGAGCAGGAAAGGTTGGACACTGTTTCTGGAAAATAAATGGAATCCTGAACCGACATAGCCATTTCATACTTCAACACCATGCAATTTCATCTGAACTGCAGCTCATTAGAAACAACTTCACCGAACAAGAAGATGATGAGCCGAAGCACACTTTAAAGCTCTATAAGTGTTATTTGGAGAGCCATCTAAAGTGTTATCTATCATGGAACTGCCTGCCCAGTCACCGCACCTAAATCCTATTGTACTGCTCTGGGATGAAGTGGATCACGTAATAAATCTCCAACTGGTGAAGAACATCCTTGGCGAGTTTTACAAGAGATATATCACAATCTCCTGCAGTGAAGAGATTGTACAATGTTCAATGTGCAGTCTGCTTTTGCTTTGATTGTAATTATTAATTGTAAAATATGGCTTCTGCCATATTTTAGGAACTGTGCCAGTTGTCAGGGCATCTTCTATAAGTATGAGTGAATATGAATTGCTCTGGGATGAACTGAAAGAAATCTCCAGCTAGTGGAGAACACACTTGGTGCGTTTTACATTTTTGTAAATTTGTTTCAATTTTCAGACTGTTACATTACCAAGTTTGTTGCATACAGTATAAAGAAAAGGAACATACATATGCTTTAAAAAAACCCATAAAAACTAGTTTTCCAAATTTTTCACTAAAAACATAACATAAAACAAAACAAAACAAAAAAACAAACGAACAAAAAAAAATTATATATACACAGTACAGACCAAAAGTTTGGACACACCTTCTCATTCAAAGAGTTTTCTTTATTTTCATGACTATGAAAATTGTAGATTCACACTGAAGGCATCAAAACTATGAATTAACACATGTGGAATTATATACATAACAAAAAAGTGAACTGAAAAATGTCATATTCTAGGTTCTTCAAAGTAGCCACCTTTTGCTTTGATTACTGCTTTGCACACTCTTGGCATTCTCTTGATGAGCTTCAGGAGGTAGTCACCTGAAATGGTCTTCCAACAGTCTTGAAGGAGTTCCCCGAGAGATGCTTGGCACTTGTTGGCCCTTTTGCCTTCACTCTGCAGTCCAGCTCACCCCTAAACCATCTCGATTGGGTTCAGGTCCGGTGACTGTGGAGGCCAGGTCATCTGGCACAGCACCCCATCACTCTCCTTCTTGGTCAAATAGCCCTTGATGCCTTCAGTGTGACTCTACAATTTTCATAGTCATGAAAATAAAGAAAACTCTTTGAATGAGAAGGTGTGTCCAAACTTTTGGTCTGTACTGTATATGCCATCTCTTTTTTCCTTGCCACCGTCGCCACCGGCTTGCTCATTAGGGACAAATTTACACTTATAAAGAACATATTAATTTTTATCATCACATTATCTGTGTAAAGCTGCTTTAAGACTATATATTTATAATATATATATATATATATATATATATATATATATATATATATATATATATATATATATAAAGTTATTTATAATCTCTCTCTCTCTCTCTCTCTCTCTCTCTCTCTCTCTCTCTCTATATATATATATATATATATATATATATATATTTATAATACATATATATATATATATATAAAGTTATTTATAATCTCTCTCTCTTTATATATATATATATATATATATATAAAGGTTGAACATTTCAATGCTTTTTGCTCAGACAAATTAGCCTAGCATGGACTGAAAGAGATAAACATAACGTCGCACACGGTCATTAAAGCCAACATTTTGCTCATGTCTGGTTCTTTAGCTTCAACTAGCAATCAAAGTTTACCTCTGGATCACTAATTTGTGGCAGTTGATCTTGGCTTCCAGATTAAAGGGGAAATCTGATAATAGGAGTAGTTACATGCGAGTGGACGGCTTAAATTGGCTGTTTATACAGCTCAGAGCTGGTGTCAGACTAAACACAGTGGATTGTTCTTTACAACTGTGTGTGTCATTGGTTGGCCCAGGCGTCTGGGTTTGAGTTTTTCAATTATAAAAGTAATAAAAAAACACAATATGAACAAAGAACAACAATTGTATGATACACTCTATGATACAAATCTGGAAATGAATGATTACAGTTTTTTTTTTCACTTTTTACAAGTGGGTGTAATATAAAAAAACATTATAAATAATCAATAATAAAGCAAAATTGGTTTCCTCCTACACCATTTTGTCGTCAAAAAGGATTTGGGCGTACACAGTTCCTGTCTTTGACGTTTTGGCGTCTGGGAGAGGTTTAACCAGTTCGAGTTCAGCATACGTTAAACTCTCCTCCGCAATCTTTGGCTGGAAGAGAAGAAAAATCATGATGTCATCAATAAACCAGTCACTATGAAGCATCAATATTCCTTATGTTCATTATGTCCTCTTGCATCATTGACACTTTTCTCCCTGCTTATAGATACATTTAATAATTTTCCATGAGACAGGTTCATTTATGTTATCACATATTATAGCAGCTATAAATATAATCATAAATACCAGCAGCAGCTAGTTGCCATTGGCCAGCTAGCTAACACTACATAATAAAAAAATGACATACCCCTCCAGTGCTGATTAATGAGCTTTTATACGCATCCATGGACATCTCTTTACACTTTTAATGTAGTTACAAGATCCTCCTTCCTGAAAACGTCTGTAGTGTAAAACCTACAAGCTATGACCTGACTCTGGATACTTCTTCAGGACATTTTTAATTCTCCATACAGAACGTTTCACGCTTTAAAATGAGATGATTTGTATCTTGTCAGATGAACACGAAGCCCTGGTGATCATATCAAGGTGGTATTATAAGTTCCGAAACTAATGGTGCTAACTGATGCTATTCTTTCTTGTGATCCGTTACCATGTCAGCGATTTCATCACAGACTGCAAGAGCAAACGTGAAATTCTGTGTGAAACTGGGCAAATCTGCCACAGAGCCTTTTAACATGACATACGTTTGACATATGGCTGCGACGAGTTGTTTGAGGTGTTTTGAGTGGCACACGCACTTCAAGAGCTTAAGAACATCACTGAAAGACAACGAGAGATCAGGGAAACCTTTAACGAGCTCAACCCCCAAAAATGTCAAAACCGTTTGGCAACTTGAAGAACAATCCACATGATTTTACTTTCGCACCCACCCTACTCGCCTGCCGACTTCCCCCTCTTCCTAAAGATGAAGATTCAGCTCAAAAGTCACCAAGATTCAGCGCAAATCTTTGGAAAGAAGACTTCCAGGACGCATTCTAGAAGTGGCAGGAATGCTGAGAGCACTGTATTGCTGTGCAATGGGACTATTTTAAAGGTGATTGTGTTTAAACAAAGATAAATAAAGTACTTTCTTGTTTGAGCTAGTGTCGAAGGTATTTGATACCACCTTGTACACTCTGTGATGGAATTAGCCTTACAAAAGCACATCATGATTAGCATTGCTATGATTTCAGTATAATACAATAATACAGCCATGCTGTGATATAATATTCATTAATAACTTGGTTATTACGAAATTTTATATATATATATATATATATATATATATATATATATATATATATATATATATATATATATATATATGTGTGTGTGTGTGTGTGTGTGTAGAGATTTAGCAGTTGTTGGTGAACTTACCAAAATGATCTTTCTTGGTTGAGGTTTTAAAAGTTTGGGCTTTCTCAGTCTATCACCAATGGGTGCTGGGAAATAGAAGAATATTAAAATTATGAGTAAAGTAAAAAGGTAAGATCAGAAGTGATGAGACTCTAACTATCCCTAGTTTGGGCATCTCTGGTAAGATCTTCTGTCATTAATTTAAAGGGATGGAGAAAAAGAAAGTGAGAGAAGTGCCAGTTCTACCTTTAGCTGGGATCTCTGGCGGCTCCTCAAGCTGATCTAATTTTTTCTTCGTCTTGTAATTCTTTTGTTTCTTGGGAAGCACTGGAGACAGGCTCACTACACTTGTGACTGTTTCTCCAGAACTGAACAGAGACGAGAATAGAACAGATCCACTTGATTGGCACATGTTCAGTACAGCAAAATAAAATTCTTTTAAGGGCCTTGCTCAAGGGCCCCAACAGTGGTAGCTTAAACCCCCAACCTTCAATCAGCAACCCAGAACCTTAACCAGTGAGCTACTGTACCACTTTCCCGTTTATTTGATTTAAAAACCATGGCTAGTGATTTTTTTTACGAAAATAACAGACTCACCTGTTTTGAGGACTTTTCACCAAATGATAATTTTCTGAAAAACAGAAAACAAAAGGGAGTCAAAAGTTAAATTCAACACAAACACATCTGTGAGCAGCAAACTAACAATATGAAAATCTATTGCTTTATCATGCCATTTGCATTCTTATACTTATATTAAATGACAGTTGTTGTTGATCACAGCAAGAGTGGCTTGTAAACTTCTGCCACCTGCTTCCTGTCAAGTGAACTGCAATAAACAAGTCTTTTCTTCTTGTACCCTGACTGACCAATCACTCTCTCGTGAAATAAAGGATTGCAGGCCCAACTTAGGAAAGGAAACATTGATTTACATACATAAGGTAGTGGGAAGTGATAAAGCCAGTCTACCAGCTTACTTGTTTATATACAAATAAAAGTTCATATGAGATAACATGAAAATTCTACTTTGCAACGAAATTTACTAGCTGTTAGGGTCCACATTCACCAAGCAAGTGTTGTACATTTTGTTCTGATGTCTGCAAAGCAATTGTAACAACTGTGGTGTTAAAGGTCCATGATAAGCAGTATTACATGGCTACTTGACACCCCAAGTAGACAAGCTCTGAAAAAATATGTAAGGTACAGTAGACTTACTCTTTTGAACGACAGAGGATAAAACTGAGCTGAA